>NC_091772.1:30871103-31473603 GCF_029378745.1 Bos indicus
TTTGTCCTGCTTCCATGACCCCAATTCCAATTTGATTCTGTTGAGTGGAATGTTACAGAAAAGAATTTTTCCAAGGAGCCAACACAGACAGTTATTCTAGTTGCATGGAACAGAGTGCTTAAAATTGGAGAGATCTGAAAAAGTAAAGTGTCTTTAGCAATCTAGGTTTGATGATTATTATATAGACCAAAGAGCAGAGAGTGGCAAAGAGCAAACTAAATAATAGAAAAGGGCCAGATTGGGCCTTGCAAATCATGCAAAGGAATGTATATTTTATTCTGTTGTTAGTGGAAAACCAATGTTAGGCTTCAAACAGGGAGGCATGTGATTGTATCTGCATCCTAAAATATTCTCTGGAGGCAATATGGTCATGGTCGGAGGAGTGGAAAGGATTGAGGAGGAAGAAAGCAGTTACCTGCCAGGTAAGAAACAAGAGACTAGACTTAAAGTAGAGAAGAGAACAGATTTGATGTATATTTAGGAGATATTCTATAATTAATGTCACCTTGGAAAGGGGAAAGAAGCAGCCCAGAATAGCACTTCTCAATGTGTCTTATTTATTTTCAGGCTGCATAGTGTGTCTTTGTGGGATCTTAGTTCTCTGACCAGGGATTGAACTCAGGCCCCCTTCAGTGGGAAGCACAGAGTCCTAACTGGGGAAGTCCCCTCAATGTGTTTTGGTGAAGTCTAAGTTATAGATTTCCAATTCATTGTGGAGCATTTCTTTTGTAAGATAAAATGATCATGTGCTTGGATGTTCCAGAAATGTCCACTTACTATAAAAATCTTAATGCTTATTTTCAATTTCTATACGTTTCAATTTCCAATTCCTGTATTTTCAATAACCTTAACTTGTTATGATGGTTATCTGTGGTCTAACTCATCTGCAGACTACACTTTGAGTACCACTGTTCTAGAAGGAATCAGAGCTTCTGACTTGGATCACTAGATGGATGGAGATTACTTTAGCCAAGGTAAGGAACAAAGAAGTGCACTGAGAGGTTGAGGACGAGTTCCATTTTGGACATGTTATTCTTAAATGTCCCAGGGGAACACAGATGGGGAAATCCATGAGGCTGCTGGCAGTTCAGCTTGTGTGCATTTCCTCTGTAGAGAATGTCTCACATAGGGAGGTATTTAGTAAGGTTTGTAAAATCAAAAATGGAAGCAAACCTATTCAATTGTCTGCAAGGTAAGTACACTGGGACTATTGGAGCAAGCAATGACAGGATATTAAGGTAAATATCTAATAATATCCCCTCAGACATCTGAGAAATTACACCATAATCTGAAAATCTGAATTTGTTATTGTTCACTAAGTCATATCCAACTCTGCGACCCCATGGACTGCAGCATGCCAGCCTCCTTTGTCCTCCACTGTCTCCCAGAGTTTGCTCAAATTCATGTCCACTGAGTTGGTGTTGCTATGTAGCCATCTTATTCTTTGCCGCCCCCTTCTCCTTTTGCCTTCCATCTTTCCCAGCATCAGGGCATCTTTTCCTGTGAGTTGGCTCTTGGCATCAGGTGGCCGAAGTATTGGAGCATCAGCTTCAGCATCAGTCCTTCCAATGAATATTAAGGGTTGATTTCCTTTAGGATTGACTGGTTTGATTTCCTTGCTGTCCAAGGGACTCCCAGGAGTCTTCTCCAGCACGACAATTCAAAAGCATTAGAAAATCTGAATAGGTGAATTTTTAAAACAAGGCATGACATGAAAGTTGACCTCTGCATAAAGGAAAAATGAACTCTTTGCAGCCATTTCTGAGCCCTCCTTCATGCCTCCCTGATCAGGGAACTCCATGGGCCTAAGACCTCCACTCTTAGTGGGCTACTTCTAAGTGCTTGAGAAATCATTCCACTGGTTCTGACATGACACTGTGAGGTAACTTCTTCCACCACCTCTGCCAGCAAATATCTTCTGGATATCCATTATGTTCCAGGACCTGTTCTAGCTTCTTGGGAAACTCCAATAAACAAAAGAGACACAAATTCCTAGGTTCATGAAGCATGGATTCTGGGATGAGGAAATAAATAATAAACATAATTTAAAAAAAGTCTAATTGCATTGTATGTTAGAAGTTGATAAGTGCTATGGAATAAAGTACAGCAGGATAAAGAGGAGTTAGGAGTGCAGGCCACAGACAGTGGTTTGATTCTATGTCAGAAGAGAGCTCACTGAGAAGGCATTGTTTGAGCAAAGACCTGAGAGAGGTGATGGAGCTCACCAAGTGGTAACGGAGAAGGGCATTTCAGGAAGAGGCATCAGCAGATCTGAGGGACAGAGGGCTGCTGTGAGCCTGTTCCAGGAATAGCAGGAAGGCCAGCTGTGGCTGAGTAGCGTGGGCAGGGGTGAGAGAAGCCAGCGATGCCTTCAGAAAGGCCATGGGGAGGAGCTGATCGGGCTGGACTTTCCCTCTAATGGGGGATTCATGGAGTGTGTTGTGCAGATGAGTGAGGTCATCTGACCTAGATCATAGAGGGACCACTCTGGTTGTTATGTTGAGAAGGTTGGAGCAAGATGACCCATGAGCAAGCTATTTCGGTACCAGTGGAGGTAGAGAGGAGTGTTTGGATTCTGCTGCTGCTGCTAAGTCGCTTCAGTCATGTCCAACTCTGTGCGACCCCGTAGACGGCAGCCCACTAGGCTCCTCTGTCCCTGGGATTCTCCAGGCAGGAATACTGGAGTGGGTTGCCATTTCCTTCTCCAATGCATGAAAGTGAAAGTGAAGTCACTTAGTCGTGCCTGACTCTTAGCGACCCCGTGGACTGCAGCCTACCAGGCTCCTCCGTCCATGGGATTTTCCAGGCAAGAGTACTGGAGTGGGTTGCCATTGCCTTCTCCGGTTTAGATTCTACATATATGTATTTTTTAAATTGGAGTTTAGTTGCTTTACAGTGTTGTGTCAGTTTCACTATAAAGCAAAGTACATCAGCTGTGCATATACATATAACCCCTCTTTGTCACCACAGAGCATTGAGTTCTCTGTGCTATACAGTCGGTTCTCATTGTGTACTTGGTCGCTCAGTCGTGTCTGACTCTTTGCAACCCCGTGGACTGCAGCCCACCAGGCTCCTCTGTCCATGGGGATTCTCCAGGCAAGAATACTGGAGTGGGTTGCCATGCCCTCCTCCAGGGGATCTTTCCAACCCAGGAATCCAACCCAGGTCTCCCACACTGCAGGAGAATTCTTGATTGACTGAACCACCAGGGAAGCCCAGGTTCTCATTAGATATTTGACACATAGTCGTGTATACATGTCAATCCCAATCTCCCAATTCATCCCAGTCTTCCTTTCCCTCCTTGGTATCCATACGTTTCTTCTCTACATCTGTGTCTCTAGTTCTGCTTTGCAAATAGGTTCAGCTGGCAGAGCCTACAGAATCTCCTGTTGGATTAGAGAGACAGTGTGAGAGAAAGATGGGTCGAAGATGACCCCAAGGTTTTGTCTTGAACACTGGCGGAATGCAGCTGGCATCAGCTTGACAGGGCTGACTCTGGGCAAAGAGGTTTGCTGAAAAACATCAGGTCCTATGCTTTTACCCTAAGGTCATGTTTCTACACATCGGTATTTCCAATACCAAGTACAGTGCCTGCTAGGCAGGGAGAAAATACACACTGAGTGGACAAATGAGTGAGCAGATAATTAAACACAATCCCCAAAGGAAGGCAACCTGGGGTCTTGCTATTTCCTTGGGTTCTACCCAGGAAGCACAGGGCAAAAGTCCTCTCTGCTTGCAGACCCCCCAAAACTATCTGAATTTCTCTCATCCTAAATCATTTCCATTTTCAGTCAGCGTAGTGATAGAGTAATGCCCCCATTCTCAGAGCAGAAGCGGAAGCTCTCTTGTTTTCCTCTCCAATTATCTTCTTCCATCCCCCAGTCCAGATCATCTTGATCTGTTTCCAAGAATAAGAAAAACTGCCTAATTCTATATTTTTTCAAATCAAAAGGTTTTATGCTTGGTTTTCAGCTTTCATAATGCCAAACATAATTGTACTCTTAGATTCTCTGAGTTTAGACCAGCTGATTTAAATGTGGCAAGATACTATTTTAATTTATTAACCAGCAGCATAGTAGTGGCTTAATTAGGGCAAGGGGAGAGGTGAAAAGGAATGCCAGGAATGAAACACACCAGTTAATCTACCAAGTATTATGCTGCTACTTTTTGATCATTCTGATGAAACAGCTTTGCCCCTGGAATAGGCTCTTTCTATACAATCTTCTTCTAATTGTTATCAGCTTGCCCATTGATCCACAGTAAATTAGTCTAATGATATTTAAGTAAAACAGATTCTGTCCATGAAATTATACAAACTATAACAATGTTGACACTGGTCATACTGTGCAAGCTAATAATTAGACATTGTCTATGTCATTTTCTGAACTTTCAAAGAGAACATTAAACAGTAAGGCATTTGTTAATGGCAGAACATTTTCAGGGGAAAAATGGCTGGCATGAGAATTGAGGGGGAAAGGATCAACATAACACAGTGATAAGAATGAAATGTGAAGGGGTTTCTGGGGAAAGAGCAGAGAAATGGTTATTTCAATAATAGGACCGAGCATCCTCTACTTTTGAATTCTGCCAGCATTAATACTCTATCTAATTAATTCTTTTTTATAGGTTAATCTCCATCTCTTGTTCGTGAAGATGCTAATTCCCTGTGAGCTCATTAAATAACTGCAGATTCTTCAACTCATGAGGGAGAATTCCTAGAACCCTTGAAATTTCTCAGATTCATAAACATCATGCTAATATATCATTTTCCTGATACAATGTAGTTTCATATAAGTGCAAAATAATATGCAAATTATCCAGCTCTCACTTGATGATCAGCTTCTGTCCTGGCTGAAACACGTACTGAATTCATTTCATAAAATTTTGCTTTTTCTAATTTTCATAAAGAACATATGGCTGGCTTGTTTATATCATAGATCCTAGTCAGCAATGAAATTAACATTCCACTCTTATCCAAAAGGTCTATTTTCTGGCTAAGAAATAATGCTTTTTTAGTCTCCTTCACTTACCTCATCATTCCAAAAGTTGTCTTCATTTCAGACATCATTTATCTCTTTTCTGGCAGAAGAAAAAATGTTCACACACACACACGTACACACACACACAAGATCATAAGTTGAGCCCACGCCCAAATGCACCCACCCTAGGCTGCACACTGGCTTCTGGTCACATTAGTGTCCAAGGGACTGAGACCTGTTCACCAGCCTCTAGGATTCACATTAGTTTCTCAGCAAAATTACAAATGATTTCATTTCATGAACTTTCATGTCACCTGCAAAATGACAACTACAAGTGTTAAATTCATGAAGACGAAGGTTTTACTCTTGGTTCCTTTGAAAATAGCACAACTTATTTGAAGTGAGGTTACACAAAATTATATTAACACAAGCTAAATTTGAAGAGCTCTTCCATTCATTGAACACAAACTCAAGATAACCCCTAGGTATCATGAATCTCCCATGACTCCTGCTCCCAAAGAGTATATTGTCTGCCTTGAAATTTGACCATTCATTCAACAAATGTTTGTTCAACAACTGCCACATTAGCACATCAGTCCTGAACCACTCTCACAGGCCCTGAACACACCCTGCTCTACTGCAAGGATACAGAAAAATAAACAAACAGTATTGGCTACTAATTTTTGTTACGATACAAATGTAACAGAGTATTGTAATTAAAAATAACTGGAGAAGTTTCTTGAAATGATATCAGCAATCAGGCAAACTACGGTCTCTGCCAAGTCCTCCCTGCCATCTTGTTTTTATATGACCCAAGAGCTGAAAATGTGTTTCACAGCTTTAAATGTAAAAAATCTTTAGTTTTCCATGAAAACAGTCAATGTGCTCAAGATATGGCCTCTTAGCTTGCAAAGCCTAAATTCTTCATTATCTGGCTCTTTCCCAGAAAAGTTGGCAGTCTCCTGGATTGGGTGGCCAGGAGAGGACTTTCTGTGGAGGAGATGCCCAAACTGAGATGCAAATGGCAAGAAAGTCAGTCACAGGATGATGTGGGAAGGAAAAAAGTCTATCTTGTGGTAGAAGTGGAGAAAGAAAGCAATGTATAGAGAACAGACAGGGTCAAGAGTTCAGAGATAAAAGGGGGAAGGAACTAAATAGTGCAAACTAGATGTGAGTGTGATGAGACCATTCAATTCAAAATACACAAGATAGACAGTGGCAGTCCTCGACGGTGGCATGGAACTTCATCATGTTAATGCCTTCTAATTTATTTTAGCAGTCTTCAATGGATTCCAGATTTTCTAATTTATAGACAAAGCCTCTATCAAACCACCACGTAAGTATCTGGACAAACTTTTGAAAGTAAATCATTAAGGTAAATTCGTAGCAGTGGGTCAAATACTATTTTCAGTTTAGAGTATTTTTTGATAGAATATTTTTAAGTTTGATAGTAAAGTAAGTGTTATGGAAAATATTGGGAGGTGGGAAAGAAGAGGGCATTTGAGTTAAAAAAAGATGCAAGCTAAGGCCAGGAGAAGAACCTCTTTAACATACACATGGAAGAGTGCCAGTCCTGGGTCAGCCAGAGATGAGAAAGTATGTTATTTAATTAGGGATAGGCATGAGACAGGTAACATTGGTTTACAGAACCTGAACAAGGTCCTATCCGTGGACCCTGTTCAAATGGAGTAAGGTGGATGAGCATAGTGTTTTCACATTCCTTGTTTCTGCCATTGATCTAAGATGAAGAGGGAAGAAGCAGTCATGGTTTGTTCGGATCATCTGATGCTTTCCTTAAGACTTTTTCTTCAGAAGATGTGGGCCGTGAAGGTAGTGGGAGGTGGGAGGAGGGGCAGAAATGGAAATTGTTGTGAGTCGAAAACCAACTGGAAAATGCTTACATTAGTCACATGAAACTTAAATGATGACCTATCTTAACTCCTGATTTCTCAATCAACATCAACAGCTTAACACACATGTCCTGGGCTTCTGTTGCAGAACTGATAGTTCCAAAGGTAGGTGCAGAACCCTATCCTGAGGTCACGGGACACATTTCTGAAATTAACCAAGCCCCATAGCAACTGTTACCATGGGCTCTTCTGACCTAAGCCAGCTCCACAGCTCCATATTAGGTAAAATACTCATCATATAGCTTCCTGACCAATCAATCACCTAATACCACCCATCCGCAGGAATTTTCTTTGCCTTGAAGCTATAAAAACTGGCGGCTGACCCTCTTGAAAGGGTCGGCTATCCCTTATCTGCCAGGAAGGCAGACCACCATCACTATCTTTTCTCTTTGTTCTTAAGAAACTCACTCTTCTGAAATACTTTGTGTCCAGAAATTCTTTTCCAACTCAAACACACAGACCATGACAGTAGGGGGATTATAAACTCTGTGAGTTTATAATCTGGTTGGTTTCCCCAGGAAGAGTCAGTGGCTTCATTCTCGGTGGGCACTCAGCCCACGTGCACTCCTCTGTTACAGCACTTCTCACATACATTATAGAACTCATTGTGCAGAAGATCACCCGCTCTGTGAGCATCAAGAGGGTGGTAATTCTATCTTATATACATTGTATTCCCAGTGCCAAGCCTGGTTGCTGCCCTTTACAAGATGGAAGCTACATATGAGATGAATAAATGGACAAGAAAATGATTAAATATGACTCCATGGTCATTCTACAGATGTCATAAAGAGGATGCACAAAAAACTCACTCATTTCCTATCAATCTCTGGCTTTTATGTGTCAATAAAATAACCTGTTGGGAGCTTCCCTCGTGGCTTAGTGGTAAAGAACCCACCTGCCAATGCAGAAGACCAGTTTTGAACCCTGGGTTGGGAAGATCCCTGGAGAAGGAAATGGCAACCCACTCCAGTATTCTTACTGGGAAATTCCACAGACGGAGGAGCCCGGCCCACTACAGTACATGGGGTCACAAAGAGTTGGACACAACTTAGGGACTAAACAACAATAAGAAAATCTGTTAAGTCACTTAATCCTGTGGAAGGCAGGGTAGGAGGTGGGGGAATCAATTAATCAAACTTATCAAAGTTGATCAATATCTCCATTTAAACTGCTCTTCTAGTTTCACCAGTAGGTAAATCTCTCTGGGCTCCAGTTTCTTACCCTGACAAGCTACAGGGGCAGATGTTTTGGAGACATTGGACTGGGTTCTGAACAGCAGCCCCACCACTTACATCATGCAGCTTTCTCTGCACCTCATATTTTAAGTAAAATGAGGATAAAAACATCAGCCTCAAGAACTGTGGTCCAGATTAAAGGAGACTATGATTAACACAGAACCCAAAACAGGAAATGCTGAATATAAATTTAGTGCATATGATTAACATACCCAACATATATGCCCTTTTCCATTTCTGAACTACATGGGAAGCTCCTTGAAGGCAGAGCCCATGTATTACAACTTTGTAATCTATCTCAAATACAAAGAATGCACAAACTACTGCACAATTGCACTCATCTCACATGCTAGTAAAGCAATGCTCAAAATTCTCCAAGCCAGGCTTCAGCAATACGTGAACCATGAACTTCCAGATGTTCAAGCTGGTTTTAGAAAAGGCAGAGGAACCAGCGACCAAATTGCCAACATCTGCTGGATCACCGAAAAAGCAAGAGAGTTCCAGAAAAACATCTATTTCTGCTGTATTGACTATGCCAAAGCCTTTGACTGTGTGGATCACAATAAACTGTGGGAAATTCTTCAAGAGATGGGAATGCCAGATCACCTGACCTGCCTCTTGAGAAACCTATATGCAGGTCAGGAAGCAACAGTTAAAACTGGACATGGAACAACAGACTGGTTCCAAATAGGAAAAGGAGTACGTCAAGGCTGTATATTGTCACCCTGCTTATTTAACTTATATGCAGAGTACATCATGAGAAACACTGGACTGGATGAAGCACAAGCTGGAATCAAGATTGCCAGGAGAAATATCAATAATCTCAGATACACAGATGACTCCACCCTTATGGCAGGAAGTGAAGAAGAACTAAAGAGCCTCTTGGTGAAAGTGAAAGAGGAGAGTGAAAAAGTTGGCTTACAGCTCAATATTCAGAAAACAAAGATCATGGCATCCAGTCCCATCACTTTATGGGAAATAGACAGGGAAACAGTTGCAGACTTTATTTCTTGGGGCTCCAAAATCACTGCAGATGGTGACTGAAGCCATGAAATTAAAAGATGCTTACTCCTTGGAAGAAAAGTTATGACAAACCTAGTTCAGCTCAGTCGCTCAGTTGTGTCCGACTCTTTGGGATGCCATGGACCACAGCATGCCAGGCCTCCCTGTTCATCACCAACTCCTGGAGTCCACCCAAACTCATGTCCATTGAGTCAGTGATGCCATCCAACTATCTCATCCTCTGTCGTCCCCTTCTCCTGCCTTCAATCTTTCCCAGCATCATGGTCTTTTCCAATGAGTCAGCTCTTCGCATCAGGTGGCCAAAGTGTTGGCGTTTCAGCTTCAACATCAGTCCTTTCAATGAACACTCAGGACTGATCTCCTTTAGGATGGACTCATTGGATTTCCTTGCAGTCCAAGGGACTCTCAAGAGTCTTCTCCAACACCACAGCTCAAAAGCATCAATTCTTCAGCACTCAGCTTTCTTTATAGTCCAACTCTTACATTCATACATGACTACTGGAAAAACTATAGCTCTGACTAGATGGACCTTTGTTGGCAAAGCAATGTTTCTGCTTTTTAATATGCTGTCTAGGTTTGTCACGGAGAAGGCAATGGCACACCACTCCAGTACTCTTGCCTGGAAAATCCCATGGATGGAGGAGCCTAGTAGACTGCAGTCCATGCGGTAGCTAAGAGTCAGACACAATTGAGTGACTTCATTTTCACTTTTCACTTCCATGCATTGGAGAAGGAAATGGCAACCCACTCCAGTGTTCTTGCCTGGAGCTGACCGGGGGAGCCTGGTCAGCTGCCATCTATGGGGTCGCACAGAGTCGGACACGACTGAAACGACTTAGCAGCAGCAGCAGCTAGGTTGGTCATAGCTTTCCTTCCAAGGAGTAAGCATCTTTTAGTTTCATGGCTGCAGTCACCGTCTGCAGTGATTTTGCAGCCCAAAACTAGATGGTAAAGAATCCACCTACGATGTGGGAGACCTGGGTTTGATCCGTGTGTTGGGAAGATCCCCTGAGAAGGGAATGGCTACCCATTCCAGTATTCTGGCCTGGAGAATACCATGGACAGAGGAGCCTGGCAGGCTACAGTTCATGGGGTCACAAAGAGTCAGCCACAACTGAGCAAATTTCACTTTATTTCACTTTTAGAAAATATAATTTTCCATCATTTAATCATAAAACTAACATATGATCCTTGTATAAAAATTTAAAAATACAGATAAATATGCAGAAGAGAATTAAAATTACTCATTGTCCCAAATCAAGGAATAGAATATCTGAAAATGTTTTAGTCCATTTATTTCCAGTCTTATTTTCCTATACATTTTATGTGTGTGTACATTTTTTCTTAAAAAAAAAAAAAGACTCATTCTCCCTACTGGATTGTAACTTGATTCTACTTCTCTGCTTTGCATTATAAGATCTTCAAATAGCTTTGTATTTCAAAAACATGATTTTTAGTGGTGGAATAATATTTCCATGTAGCATAAATTCTTTACTATTTTCAACTGTTGGACATTTATGCTACTTCCAATTTTTCATTATTTTAAGTAATGCGAAGATGGATGGAGGAGCCTAGTAGGCTGCAGTCCATGGGGTCGCTAACAGTCGGACATGACTGAGTGATTTCACTTTCACTTTTCACTTTCATGCATTGGAGAAGGAAATGGCAACCCACTCCAGTGTTCTTGCCTGGAGAATCCCAGGGATGGGGGAGCTTGGTGGGCTGCCATCTATGCGGTCACACGGAGTCGGACACAACTGAAGCGACTTAGCAGCAGCAGCAAAATGACTAACCTTGTACATATTTAATCACAGTTCTAATTACTCTGCGACATTTATGCATTATCGGGAGGCCATCTACCATATTGGAAAAAAAAATCCAAATTCTGAATATATCCCACTTGAAGTTAAAAGTTAGGTTTTACTACTAACAACAGCTATGTGTCCTCAGGGAGTTATTAACCTTTCTGAGTCTCAGAAATGTGTAAGAGGACAGAACATTTCTACATATTCATATTTATAATTGTGTGATACAATGAAATAAAAGAGTGAATGGGGATTTCCTGGTGGTCCAGTGGTTAAGAATCTGCCTGGCTATTCAGGGGATGTGGGTTTGATCCTTGGTCAGGGAACTAAGATCCTACATGCCGTGGAGCAGCTAAGCCCACGTGATGCAACGACTGAGCCTGTGTTTCACTAGAGTCTGTGCATGGCAACAAAAGATTCTGCATGATGCAACAAAGACTGCACGTGCTGCAACTAAGACCCAAGGCATCCTAACAAATAAAAAAACAATAAGTTAATGTTTTTTAAAGAAGAGTGGATCATGTCTACGCATGCACACTGTACCAGCCCTTGTTATAAATACCAGGACACTTGTTCCTAGTACAGCTGAAATACAAGGATTCTAGGACCTTTAGACATTTTCTCCAATGTGACAATTCTTTGTATGTTCAAGTAGATGCGGAAAGGTGAGAAACAAGTGGTATGTTTCACTGAGTGCTGTCAATTGAGTGATTTTCCTAATTAACACACCACATCCTAACAGTGAATGGATAAAGATGTTAATTGTCCTCTTCATTACAAAGATGGAGTTAATGCCAAGGATTTGAAACAAATAGCACTTAACTCCCTGAGCACCAGATGAAGAGGGAACTGAATGTTTGCTTTTGATCATTCTGGTCTTCTCATGATCCAGATCAGTAAGTACTCTTTATAACTTGGAGTCATGGCTGTAATTATTTCTTCTGGCTCTAATTTACAAAGGACCAAACTATAAATTTTGGTCAGATCATATTTGTAAATTTCAACATGCTTCCTAGGCTTGTGCCATCTCAATAAATTAGTTTAAATGCCACCTGCTTGTTAAAAATGCTTTTCCCTATGCCATAACATTTGTACTAGCAAATTCAAATTACATTTGAAAGGAAAGGGTATTTTTCAGTTATGAATACTTCACATAATATTATTATGGGCTTCCCTGGGGGTCAGATGGTAAAGAATCTCCCTGCAGTGTAGTGGACCAGGGTTTGCTCTCTGGGTTGGAAAGATCCCTTGGAAAAGGGAATGACAACCCATTCCAGTATACTTACCTGGAGAATTCCATGGATAAAGGACCCTGGTGGACTATAGACCATGGGGTCGCAAAGAGTTAGACACAACTCTTTGCAACAAACACACATACAATAAGAATTTCAAAATAAAAATAGGAGAACGTGGTGATTATGAAAGGACAATGTAGGTGGCATGTCTAATCCAGAAAAAATATTCAGAATAATAATCACCCACAATAATCCCTGCCTTGCTAAGGTACAAAAATCAAAACATAGCAAAGTGAACACTGGCCCTGAGTTTTGCCCAAACATCTAAAACAATTACATAAAATTAAAGAGAATTTTTTATTCCAAAATTATAACTTCTTTTTATGAAATAAAGGAGTCTATTCAATGGGTTGGCTTAGCTAGAAATCTCTCAGTTGGTTATTTGGGGTTTTGTAAGGATTGTTCCTTGGACTGCAAGGAGATCCAACCAGTTCATCCTAAAGGAGAGCAGTCCTGGGTGTTCATTGGAAGGACTGAGGCTGAGGCTGAAACTCCAATACTTTGGCCACCACATGCAAAGAATTGACTCATTGGAAAAGACTCTGATGCTGGGAGGGATTGGGGGTAGGAGGAGAAGGGGATGACAGAGGATTAGATGGCTGGATGGCACCACTGACTCGATGGATATGAGTTTGAGTGAACTCCGGGATTTGGTAATGCACAGGGAGGCCTGGCGTGCTGCGATTCATGGGGTCACAAAGAGTCAGACACAACTGAACGACTAAACTGCTGCTACTGCCAAGTCACTTCAGTCGTGTCCAACTCTGTGCGACCCCATAGACGGCAGCCCACCAAGCTCCCCCGTCCCTGGGATTCTCCAGGCAAGAACACTGGAGTGGGTTGCCATTTCCTTCTCCAATGCATGAGAGTGAAAAGTGAAAGTGAAGTCTCTCAGTCGTATCCGACTCTTAGCGACCCTATGGACTGCAGCCTACCAGGCTCCTCCGTCCATGGGATTTTCCAGGCAAGAGTACTGGAGCGGGGTGCCATTGCCTTCTCTGAGCGACTGAACTAAACTGAAGGATTGTTCCACTACGCCCTAAACCACATGGTCATCCTCCTCACCTCTGAACCTTCAACATCTTGAATGGAATAGATGTTCGGTACTTACATGCTGCACAAATGAAGGAGTGAATGAATGTACACATGAATGAGCTGGTATGTATTTCACTCTCCCCTCCTGGTTAGTCAGTAAGAAGATAACTTCTATTTCCTATCTCTTGAAGATTACAAATTTGGGTTTTTGTGTGTGTGTGTGAAATGGCCTCTTGAGTCTATCATCTTACTGCCTCATTTTTAATGACCCTGTTTATAAATTGAGAGTAATCTGTTTCTAAATTGAGAGTCATAAAGGAAATCAAAAAGATTGATCAAAAAATTTGATTAGCATTTGGTAAACTTAAAAAAAAATAATATTGGGTATTAGTATAGTACACTATCATACTGTTATTATTTAGTTGCTAAGTCATGTCTGACGCTTTGGGACCCCATGGACTATTGCTTGCCAGGCTCCTCTGTCCATGGGATTTCCCAGGCAAGAACACTGTAGTGGGTTGCCATTTCCTTCTCCAGGGGATCTTCCTGGCCCAGGGATCAAACCCACATCTGCTGCTTTGGTGGGCGTATTCTTAACCACTGAGCCACGAGGGAAGCCCTACACTGTTGTGTAGTACTTGATAAAAAATCACAACACGGGCTTCCCTGGTGGTTCAGTGGTTATGAATCTGCTGGCCAATGCCGAGGACACAGGTTTGATCCCTTGTCTGGGAAGATCCCATGTGGCACAGAGTAGCTTAGCCCATACACCACAACTATTGAGCCCACAGTCTAGAGCCCGGGACCCAGAAATACTGAGCCTCTATGCTGCAACCTCTAAAAGCCAGCTGCTCTAGGGCCCATGCTATACAGCGAGAGAAGGCACTGAAATGAGAAGCCTACCCACCAAACTAGAGAGTAGCCTCTGCTCGAGGCAACTAGGGAAAGGCCACACGCAGGAGCAAAGACCCAGCATAGCCAAAAATAAATAAAGTTTTTTAAGAATCACTATATTATATGTAACATACACATATATCTAATTGAAAATGCATAATCTAGCAACTCACTGATACAAACAATTAGTATCTTATCTATGTTTGGTATCCAAAGTGAAATCTCTAGGTTTCTGTGGGATCCTAAAGACTTAGGGATGACTGGGCGCTCTCTCCTCCCCAGATGAGAGATTTTGCCATAAGCAGGCAGCACCACACTGCTGATCTATGACTCTGGAATCCCACTTGCAGGGGTGATGGAAGGGGCTGGCTCCACAGGTTCCCTAAAGTTGCACTCGGTGAGGACAAAAACCTAGGATCCTTGTAAAAAGAAACTCAAGTCACTACCATGTCAGCAGGAACATTTGCTTAACATGCTTAGCAGACTTAAATCCCATATATTGAACAGGCAGAATGCTTATTATGAATCTTAGCACAACAAAAGCCATGATCAATTCCAGACATTTAATTGTTTCCATTCTTTTGTGTCCTAGAGACCCATTTACTGCTACAAATGATTTCTTTTTTGATGCCTTTCTGAATGTAACTTCATTAGCCAAAACTGTGTAGTTATTTCATAAGTATATGTTGCTTTTATTTAATTTTTTTAAAAAGCTTTATCAGTTAATAAAAAATATTACAATATCTGTTAGTTTGAAGTAAGAAACTATTAGAAATCCAGGACCATTTTTGGACTCATGGTGTAGGGAGTCTTAGCTGCTTCTCTTATTTCTTCCTTTTAACTGTTCACTGTGAAATGGCATATCATAAAATCATTGCATTCCTTTGCATCTGTCTTACTATCTGTCAATGCAAATAAGATTGTTGCTGTTGTTTAGTCTCTAAGTCCTGTTGGACTCTGCAACCCCAGGGACTGTAGCCCACCAAGCTCCCCTGTCTATGGGATTCTCCAGGCGAGAATACTAGAGTGGTTTGCCATTTCCTTCTCCAGGGCATCTTCTCAACCCAGGGATCAAACCTGCATCTCCTGCATTGGCAGGTGGATTCTTTACTGCTGAGCTGCCAGGGAAGCCCAAGGGGTAGTCTGTTGCTACTGCTGCTAAGTCATTTCAGTTGTGTCCAACTCTGTGCAACCCCATAGATGGCAGCCCACCAGGCTCCCCCGTCCCTGGGATTCTCCAGGCAAGAACACTGGAGTGGGTTGCCATTTCCTTCTCCAATGCATGAAAGTGATAAGTGAAAGTGAAGTCGCTCAGTCATGTCCGACTCTTAGCGACCCCATGGACTGCAGCCTACCAGACTCCTCCATCCATGGATTTTCCAGGCCAGAGTACTAGAGTGGGATGCCATTGCCTTCTCCTAAGGGGAAGTCTCAGTTCAGTTCAGTCACTCAGTTGTGTCTGACTCTTTGCGACCCCATGAACTGCAGCATGCCAGGCCTCCCTGTCCATCACCAACTCCCAGAGTTCTCTCAAATTCACGTCCACCGAGTCCAGGAAGACTTAAAACAGAGCTTCCAGGGAAAGCTTCTCAACTGAGCTACTTTGTTCCTCTGAAAAGCACATCATGGCCTCATGGCCAAGGAAGGTGAGGGGCTGCATAGTATAGCAAATTAAGCTGAACTTCTGTACAATTATCCCACCTCCCACTCTCCTCAACTTTCAGAAATCTGACTGTGTTCTTTCCATCTGACCCTAATGATTAAGTTCTTGATTTCACTGTATTACACAGAGGAAGCTCTATGGTTTAAGCTTTCAAGTTAGCTAATCCATGCTCAAATCTGTGTTCCTCATCACTCACCTGTATGACCTTTTGGTGGTCCCCAACCTTTTTGGCACCAGGGCCAGTTTCGTGGAAGACAATTTTACCCTGGACCACAGTGTGTGGGAAGGATGGTTCCAGGATGATTTAAGCACATTTCTATTATTATTACATCAGCTCCACCTCAGATCACCAGGCATTAGATCCTGGAGGTTGGGGACCTCTGCTTAGACAAATGACCAATTGAAACCTCACTTTCCTCATACTTTAAATGAGGCTGCTAACACCCCATAGGAGTACAGTGATTACACAATAAATAATTTAATATTAATATCCCTTAGCTAAGGGCCACAAGCACAAACAATCTAAATATTATTAGGACAATGGAGAGTAAGTCAAGGATACTTTTGTTCCTATCTGAGTACATGTCTACAGAGTTGTTTCTAGGTGAGCCGGAATAATTACATGCTGCATCAGTACAAGTTAAAGTCAGCAACAATAGGAAAATTAAAACTGCAACTAATAATTGGAAGTAGGGTTCCTTTTTCTTCTACTTTTCAAATACTCTATCCCATTATCAGTTATATAATAAAAGTTTATACTATACCCTGCTGCCATGCTAATTGTAACAGGGAAATAGAAAGTGGTATAAGGTAGGATTTCCTCCCAAAAGAAGATAAGGCTGGTACACAAACTACAAGACAAAAACTGTACCCACAATAAAGAGGCTAAGATTCAGAACACAAATTATACTAACTGATAAGGGCTTTGGGTTTTAAACTTGGCCATGAATTAAATCAGAGTGCTTTAACAAGAGAGGAGTATATTTAGCAAGAACAACATTATGACCATAAACTTGGGCAGAAACACCAACATGGAACATTTTGGGACACTGGGGTGGGGGAGTCTGACAGGATGTAGATTGTACAAACTGTTGTAAGGTTGTGGGGATCACACTTAGTTAAGTGGGTTAGTGCCACAAAGAATACTGTGTGTTTGCATCTGATGCCCCATTCATTAAGAATAGGGGCCTCCCAGACACTTAGGTGGAATGAGAGAACAATCAAAATGTTTTAAGAATTCTCCAAATGCAGAATGGAGTAGTGAAAAAGAGGCAGCAAGTTGGAAGATTTAGTAGTGGAGAGACAATTTTTTAACTTACATCATGACTCATGTCTGCACAGAAAATGTACTTCTAAATTTGGTCTTTATTCAATTTGGCCTTTCTCCTGCACCCACAGGTTAGTGGAGGAAAGAAAACCTAAATGTCTAATGTGGTTTAAACTTAGTACTAGCCAATCATTTGAACAGTCCTTATAGCTACTCTTCAGTGTCTCTGGACAATGGTGCTCCATCTTTGAGATGGGGTCCCTTTGTCCTACTTTTCTTCATATGTTGAAGTCCTAACCCTCAGTATCTCAGAATGTGAGACCCTGTGATAATGTGTATTTGGAGATTCAGCCTTTAAAGTGGTAAATTTAAAATGAAGCTGTTCTAACTTGTGGCCTTATATGAGAAGACTAGGCTAGAGAGAGACACCAAAGGTATACAAACCCAGGGTTGACGTGTACACAAAGTAAAGGCTCTATGAGGACACGAGAGGAAGGTGGCCATTCGCAAGCCAAGAAGAAAGCAAACCTGCAAACACCTTGATCTTGAACTTCTGACTTCCAGAACTATGAGCAAATACATTTCTCATTGTTAAAAATCACCCAGTCTGTCATATTTCATTCACTATGGCAGACTGACCAAACTGATGTATCAGGTTAAACCTGACTAAGAATATGAGATTTGCACAGATATTTGAAGGGAAATCTGGGGGCAGGATGTTCAAAGCAGCGGAAACAGTTATAACAAAGAACCATGAGTCAGGAGCTCGCCTTCCATATTTGAGGAACAGCAGGTAAGGCAGGTGTGTGAGGAGAGTTTGAATATGGGAATGAAGCAAGGAGTTAGAAAAGAGCTGAGGAACAAGTAACAGTCACACCGGGCTGAGAATACTATTATGAAAACTTTGGCTTTTGCTTGCCTAAAATGGGGAGCCATTTCAGGAGGCTATGGAGGAATGAATTTCTTCATGAACTGCCAGTGGCTATGCAAATTGCTACAACTATTTCTATCTGATTTAGGTTTTAAAAGCATCATTCTGGTTTTTTCTTCTTTCTTTCTCTTCCTGAACAACTTAGTCCAAAAGCCATGAGGTAGCACCAAGCAGGGTAGGTATCCATGCCAGTAGAACAGAGGGATGAGTTCCTGGTGGGCCAGGACGGGAGTCAGAGCCCAGGGGAGACGAGGAGGGCATCCAGATAGGAAGCCTGATGAGCACAGGGTATCAGAGACCAACCAGAATGAGGAGGACTGCTCTGAGGTGGGAAACTGGAGCCAGAGCAGGATAATGAGGTGAAGAGGCCACCACATGGGTTGCCCAACATGAAGAATCAAAGTCTGAAGTTTCTGTAGAAGGCACCTCTACAGAGGGGTGGTCCACGTGGGGAACCAGAGCCCACACTGGGCGAGGAGAACGTCTGGGTGTAGAAGGCACATACAGCCTGGAAAGTGCCATTACATTACAGCCCAAGCTGGGAAAGGAGGATGCCCATGAAAGGAAGCAGGCGGTGGTGCAGATGGAAACGTGGTTACAAATAGTGAAATGTATTAGGATAATGGGAGCCAAGTTTCTCATAGTTACAGAAAGGAGTTACGAGAGGAAGAAAATTAGAACAAACCCTATGGTGTTGGAAAGCACTCGGTAAAAACTCTTGGTTTTTATAATACATGGTTATAAAAATCAGGCACATCTCATTTTAGTGTGTTTTGCTTTACTGTGCTTCAGAGATAATTTTTTTTGTTTTTACACACTGAACGTTTGTGGCACAGAACAAGCTTATCGGCGCCATTTTACCAACAACACTTGCCCACTCTGTGTCTCTGTGTCACATTTTGGTAATTCTCACAATATTTCAAACTCTCTCATTCTCTATATATCTCTATATATTTTTCACTTATGATGATGTGTGATCAGTGATGTTTGATATTAGTGTTGCAAAAACATTTACAGTTCACCGAAGGTTCAGGTGACAGCATTTCTTTGCAATACTGTATTTTTAATTGTTATGTACATTTTTTAAAAGACATAATGCTACTGTACATTTGACAGACTATAGTATAGTGTAAACATAACTTTTAAATGTACTAGAGAACAAAAGAGTTCACATGACTCACTTTATTGCAATATTCACTTTACTGTAGTAGCCTGGAACTAAATCTGCAATATCTCTGAGGTATACCTATAATCTAAGTGTGGGTTTCTGGGCGTATACACACACACACACACGCACACAGGCTCCTTAACTATATCCACTTAGAGGGGAACAGTGACACCCCAGTAACAATGAGCACTCCTAGCACCCAGATCATGGCTTCTAAGTACTGCATTTCACTATAGTATGATTCCAAAGTTGGTACAGGGAATATATAAGATGAATCTGTAATATCTTCTTGTACTAGAAATCACAGACGTATTTAAAGAATGACATTTTAAGAGGACACAGAAGCTAGCTTGAAGGAGTTCCCACTGACCAAATATGGGCCATTTGAGCACTACAATAAGTAATATTCAGATCAGATCAGATCAGTCGCTCAGTTGTCTCCGACTCTGCGACCCCATGAATCGCAGCACGCCAGGCCTCCCTGTCCATCACCAACTCCCGGAGTTCACTCAGACTCACGTCCATCGAGTCAGTGATGCCATCCAGCCATCTCATCCTCTGTTGTCCCCTTCTCCTCCTGCCCCCAATCCCTCCCAGCATCAGAGTCTTTTCCAATGAGTCAACTCTTCGCATGAGGTGGCTGAAGTACGGGAGTTTCAGCTTTAGCATCATTCCTTTCAAAGAAATCCCAGGGCTGATCTCCTTCAGAATGGACTGGTTGGATCTCCTTGCAGTCCAAGGGACTCTCAAGAGTCTTCTCCAACACCACAGTTCAAAACCATCAATTCTTCAGTGCTCAGCCTTCTTCACAGTCCAACTCTCACATCCATACATGACCACAGGAAAAACCATAGCCTTGACTAGACAAACCTTTGTTGGCAAAATAATGTCTCTGCTTTTGAATATGCTATCTAGGTTGGTCATAACTTTCCTTCCAAGGAGTAAGCGTCTTTTAATTTCATGGCTGCAGTCACCATCTGCAGTGATTTTGGAGCCCAGAAAAATAAAGTCTGACACTGTTTCCACTGTTTCCCCATCTATTTCCCATGAAGTGGTGGGACTGGATGCCATGATCTTTGTTTTCTGAATGTTGAGCTTTAAGCCAACTTTTTCACTCTCCACTTTCACTTTCATCAAGAGGCTTTTGAGTTCCTCTTCACTTTCTGCCATAAGGGTGGTGTTATCTGCATATATGAGGTTATTGATATTTCTCCCAGCAATCTTGATTCCAGTTTGTGTTTGAGCCTGTTATAACTAATTGAATAAAATAAGAAACTATAGGTCCATAAAAATAAATGGAAAGTTTGATTTTAAATGAGGTATTGGTACAGCTTAAATTACCACCCCCTGTAAAACTGTTATTAATTACAAATGGGAGGACTTCCCTGGTGGTCCACTGGCTATGACTCTGCACTCCCAGTGAAGGGGGCCCA
This sequence comes from Bos indicus, assembly GCF_029378745.1. Taxonomy (NCBI): domain Eukaryota; kingdom Metazoa; phylum Chordata; class Mammalia; order Artiodactyla; family Bovidae; genus Bos; species Bos indicus. The sequence continues at coordinate 30,891,742 of NC_091772.1, forward strand.
GGTTCAATCTCTAGTTCGGGAACTATATCCCACATGTCACAGCTGAAAGATCCTGTATGCTACAACTAAGACCCAGTGAAGATGAATAATAAATAAACATTTCTTTAAAATTACAAATAGGAAAAGCATGTACATTTCCAGTGGCTGGCATCATGTACCACCTGAGAGAACACAACATCACTCCTATGACATCCTTGACCAAGATATATAATCTGAATCTAATCATGAGGAATCATCAGATACTCCAAACAGAGGGACATTCTAGAAAATCACTACCTGCAATCTTGAAACATGTCAACACTATGCAAATCAAAGACAGATAAACTTTTTTATATTGAAGGACTAAAAACGACCTGACAACTCAATGCAACATGTGGTTCTACACAGAATTCCTTTGCCACAAATACCATTATTAGGATAACTGGCAACATGTATATGAGATCTGCAGACTGAATGATTGTAATATATTAATTCTAGTGGTTGTGTTACGGTTACATAGAAGAGTGTGCTTGTTTGTAGGAAATACTTCCTAAGGTACTACAGAAAGTTGGGGAATAAGGACAGCAACATATTCTCAAATGATGCGGGAAAATAAATGTTCTTTGTACTGTTCTTAAACTTTTCTAGAAGTTTTTGTTTCAAAATTTTTAAAGTTAATAAAAGGGAACCTTCTTGCATTGTTGGTGGGAATGTAAATTGGTAGCCACTATGGAGAACAGTATGGAGGTTCCTTAAAAATTAAAAAGAGAACTACCATATGACCTAGCAATTCTACTTCTGGGCATATACCCTGAGAAAACCATGGTTCAAATAGACACATGCACCCAGATGTTCATAGCAGCACTATTTACAATAGCCAGGACATGGAAGCAACCTAAATGTCCATCAACAGAGGAATGGATAAAGAAGTGGTACATATATATAAGATGGAATATTACTCAGCCATATAAAAGAACAAAATTGGGTCCCACTGTGGATAGTCTTAGAAACTGTCATACAGATTGAAGTCAGAAAGAGAAAAATAAATACCTTATCAGTTCAGTTGCTCAGTCATGTCCGACTCTTTGTGACCCCATGGACTGCAGCACACCAGGACTCCCTGTCCATCACCGACTGCTGGAGCCCACCCAAACTCATGTCCATTGTATCAGTGATGTCATCCAACCATCTCATCCTCTATCTTCCCCTTCTCCTCCCGCACTCAATCTTTCCCAGCATGAGGGTCTTTTCAAATGAGTCAGCTCTTTGCATAAGGTGGCCAAAGTATCAGAGTTTCAGGACTCTCAGGAGTCTTCTCCAATACCACAGTTCAAAAGCATCAATTCTTCAGCGCTCAGCTTTCTTCACAGTCCAACTCTCACATCCATACATGACTACTAGAAAAACCACAGCCTTGACTAGACAGACCTTTGTTGGCAAAGTAATGTCTCTGCTTTTTAATATGCTGTCTAGGTTGATCATAACTTTCCTTTCAAGGAGTAAGCATCTTTTAATTTCATATATATGGAATACAGAAAAATAGTATAGATGAACTTAAGTGCAAAGCAGGAATATAGACACAGATGTAGAGATCAAACATATGGGAAAAAACAGGAAGGGCGGGGGTGGGATGAATTGGGAGACTGGGACTGACATACACACTGAAAGTGAAAGTTGCTCAGTCATGTCCGACTCTTTGTGACCCCATGGACTATACAGTCCCTGAAATTCTCCAGGCCAGAATACTGGAGTGGGTAGCCTTTCCCTTCTCCAGGGGATCTTCCCAACCCAGGGATATACACACTACTATGTATAACATCCATGCTAATGGAGATCAGTCCTGGGTGTTCTTTGGAAGGAATGATGCTAAAGCTGAAACTCCAGTACTTTGGCCACCTCATGCGAAGAGTTGACTCATTGGAAAAGACTCTGATGCTGGGAGGGATTGGGGGCAGGAGGAGAAGGGGATGACAGAGGATGAGATGGCTGCATGGCATCACTGACTCGATGGACATGAGTCTGAGTGAACTCCAGGAGTTGGTGATGGACAGGGAGGGCTGGCGTGCTGCAATTCACGGGGTCACAAAGAGTCGGACATGACTGAGTGACTGAACTGAACTGACTGATGTATAAAATAGATAACTAATGAGAACCTCGGAGAGGGCGATGGCACCCCACTCTAGTACTCTTGCCTGGAAAATCCCATGGGCGGAGGAGCCTGGTGGGCTGCAGTCCATGGGGTCCTAAAGAGTAGGACACGACTGAGCAACTTCACTTTCACTTTTCACTTTCATGCATTGGAGAAGGAAATGGCAACCCACTCCAGTGTTCTTGCCTGGAGAATTCCAGGGACGGGGGAGCCTGGTGGGCTGCCATCTATGGGGTCGCACAGAGTCAGACACAACTGAAGCGACTTAGCAGCAGCAATGAGAACCTACTGTATAGCACAGGGAATTCTTTTCAATACCCTGTGGTGACTTAAATGGGAAGGAAATCCAAAAAAAAAAGAGAGTACACACACACACACACACTCATATAGCTGATTCATTTTGCTACACTGTAGAAACTAACACAACATTGTAAAGCAACTATACTCCAATAAAAATAGATTTAAAAAATAATTAAAACTAGGGACTCAAACACTTATACATCAAATCTCATACAGAACTAATGACAATGGCCAAAAGCTAGTAACAAACCAGGCACTGTCAGTAGATAAATAGGTACATAAAATGCAGTATATACAAACACTGAGATAGTATCCTGCCATAAAAAGGAATGAAATACTGATAGATGTTACAACACGGGTGAACCTTGTAAACATTATAAGCGAAATAGTCACAGGTCACATATTACAGGATTCCACGTGTATGAAATATCCAGAACAGGTAAATCTACAAAGACTGTGGATAGTTTCCAGCTGGTGATGGGAGTGCAGAATACAGAGTAACTGCTTAATGGGTATGGGGCTTTCTTCTGGGATGATAAAGAGTTCTTGGTGGTAGTTAGAGACTACTGTGAATGTTTAGAAGAAATATTGTAACAAATTTAAGACATTAAAAAATGGTCTACATCAAAAAATGTCTTAAAAATTACACACACACACACACACACACACAAAGCCTCTCATTCTTGGGGTGGGGGGAGGGATAACTGCTGCTGCTATATTGAAAACATTCTGTAGAGTGGGGTATAAATGTAGACTTAAGTTAGAACTCTACTGCAGAAAGTCAGTTCTAGCACCTGGTTTATTGGACCAGAGTGGTAGCAGCAAAGGCAAAGAAGTCGTTGGATTCTGTACGTATTTTGATGGCAGAGCCACAAGAATTCTTTAGGGATTGTATGTAAGGTATGAGAAAGAATGGAATCACTAATAATTTCAAGAATTCTGCACCTAGCAACTGAAAGAATATTGTTGCCTTCAATAATATAGAAAGACTGAACCACAAACTGAATAATCAGAGCTTAGTTCGGGCCTAGTTGAGTTTAAGACAATTGTAAGATAACAGAGTAGAGATTTGAATGAAAGTGAAAGTGACTCAGTTGTGTCCTTCTCTTTGCAGCCCCATGGACTGTGTAGCCTACCAAGCTCCTCCAGGAGGGATTCTCCAGGCGAAAATATTGGAGTGGATTCCCATCTCCTTCTCCAGGGGATCTTCCAGAACTAGGAATTGAACCCAGGTCTCCTGCATTGCAGGCAGATTTTTTTATTCCCTGAGCTACCAGGGAAGCCCAATAGAGATTTGAATAGGCATTTGGATAGACAAGTCTAGAATCTGGGACAGAAATTTAGGCTGCAGATAAAAGACTTGAAAGTTGGTAGTGAAGTTATATAAAAAAAAAAACAAAAAAACTGTTATACAGGATGAGAACATCAGGGAAGTAAATATAGATGCAGGAAAAAAACAGGGATATGGACTGAGCCCTGGGACACGTCCATCTTCAGTATGAGAGGAGATGGTCCCCAAAAGGTACTGAAGAGCATTAGATAGTGAGGAGGAGCATTAACCAGTGGAAAACCAAGAAGAATATCTGTCCTGGAAGCTATATGAAGAAAAGATATCATGGAGGAATGTGTGATAATTTGTGTCAAACCATGTTGGTATCTCACATAAGAGACAAATTTTTGGAGCTACGTTATGAAATGCAAACCCACTTAAAGTGTTTTTTAGAAAATTACCATTTCTTCATTTTGAAATGTTCTTTATTTTTGATGATTCCTTGTCTTGAAGTGTACTGTCTGATATTAATATAGCTACATGAGCTTTTATATAGTATTTTCACACTAGAACTTTTATTTATTTTTCATAGAACTTTAAAAATCCTTTTACTTTCATGCTAACAGTGTCATTATTTAAAGTGTGTCTCTTCACAACAATACATAGTTGGATCTTGTTTTATTATTCAGACTAATAGATGTGGACAAAGAAATATTTGTTCTTTTTGTACTTAATGCAACTACCAATATGGTTTCAGTTCAGTTCAGTTGCTCAGTCGTGTCCGACTCTCTGCGACCCCATAAACTGCAGCACGCCAGGCCTCTGTCCACCACCAACTTCCAGAGTCCACCCAAACCCATGTCCATTGTGTCGGTGATGCCATCCAACCATCTCATCCTCTGTCATCCCCTTCTCCTCTGGCCCTCAATCTTTCCCAGCATCAGGGTCTTTTCCAATGAGTCACCTCTTCACATCAGGTGGCCAAAATATGGGATTTTCACTAGCCCCTCTTGCACTTTGCACTACTTTTACCATATATTTTACTTTATGTATGTTATAAAGCACATAAACAGTCAATAAAAAATATTTAAAATCACTTCTTATGACATTTTTCGTTCATTCCTATCAGTCTACAGTTCAACTTGGGAATATTTCTCTATTAGCTTGAAAATTTTTCCATCTTACTTATTACAGCATTAGATCATCAGATAAAGAACTCCCTCAGTTTATGTTCATCTGAAAATATCTTTATTTAATTTTATTTTGAAGTTTACTTTTGCTGGGTATAAAATTCTAAGTAGGCATTTTTTACTCTAAAGTACTCTAAAGAAGTCATAACATTGTGCTCTAAATCCTATTGTTTTTGACAAGAAGTCAATCTCATTCTTGTTCCCCTGGATATACTGTCTTTTTCCCACTGGCTGCTTTTAAGACTATTTTTTAATTTGCTTTTCAACAATTTGACTATGATGTGCCAGTGTGTCATTTTCCTTGTACTTTTAGAAGGGGCAGAGGAACCAGAGATCAAATTGCCAACATCTGCTGGATCATGGAAAAGGCAAGAGAGTTCCAGAAAAACATCTATTTCTGTTTTATTGACTATGCCAAAGCCTTTGACTGTGTGGATCACAATAAACTGTGGAAAATTCTGAAAGAGATGGGAATACCAGACCACCTGACCTGCTTCTTGAGAAACCTATATGCAGGTCAGGAAGCAATAGTTAGAACTGGACATGGAACAACAGACTGGTTCCAAATAGGAAAAGGAGTACGTCAAGGCTGTATATTGTCACCCTGCTTATTTAACTTCTATGCAGAGTACATCATGAGAAACACTGGGCTGGAGAAAGCACAAGATGGAATCAAGATTGCTGGGAGAAATATCAATAATCTCAGATATGCAATGACACCACCCTTATGGCAGAAAGTGAAGAACTAAAGAGCCTCTTGGTGAAAGTGAAAGAGGAGAGTGAAAAAGTTGGCTTAAAGCTCAACGTTCAGAAAATTGAGATCATGGCATCCAGTCCCATCACTTCATGGGAAATAGATGGGGAAACAGTGGAAACAGTGGCTGACTTTATTTTTCTGGGCTCCAAAATCACTGTGGATGGTGATTGCAGCCATGAAATTAAAAGACGCTTACTCCTTGGAAGGAAAGTTATGACCAACCTAGATAGCATATTCAAAAGCAGAGACATTACTTTACCAACAAAAGTCCATCTAGTCAAGGCTATGGTTTTTCCTGTGGTCATGTATGGATGTGAGAGTTGGACTATAAAGAAAGCATAGTACCAAAGAATTGATGCTTTTGAACTGTGGTGTTGGAGAGGACTCTTGAGAGTCCCTTGGACTGCAAGGAGATCCAACCAGTCCATCCTAAAGGAGATCAGTCCTGGATGTTCATTTGAAGGACTGATGTTGAAGCTAAAACTCCAATACTTTGGCCACCTGATGCGGAGAGCTGACTCAATGGAAAAGACCCTGATGCTGGGAGGGATTGGGGGCAGGAGGAGAAGGGGAGAACAGAGGATGAGATGGTTGGATGGCATCACCGACACAATGGACTTGGGTGTGGGTGGACTTCAGGAGTTGGTGATGGACAGGGAGGCCTGGTGTGCTGCGGTTCATGGGGTTGCAGAGAGTTGGACATGACTGAGCAACTGAACTGAACTGAACCCAGATTTGAGTATGATGAGCTTCTTGAATCTGTGAGTTGATATTTATCATCAATTATAGAAAAATGTCAGCCATTTTCTCTCTTCTCACTCAGGTATTAGACCATGTTTTATTATCCTTCATGTCTCCAATGCTATTTTTCCCCATTCTTTTTTTTTTTTTACCCTCTGTTTCAGTTTGGATCATTTCTATCTTTGCTCTGTCCAATCTGCCCTTAAAAGTAAATGTGTTAGTCACTCAGTACTATTCAGCTCTTTGTGATCCCATGGACTGTGTCCTGCCACACTCCTCTGTCTGTGGAATTCTTCAGGCAAGAACACTGGAGGAGGTTGCCCTTCCCTTCTCTCTGACCCAGGGATTATACCAGGGTCTCCTGCATTTCAGGCAGACTCTGACCTAAATGGGAAGGAAATTCACAAAAGAGGGGGTATATGTACAGCTGATTCACTTTGCTGAACTACAGAAACTAACACAACACCGTAAAGCAACAAGACTCTGACAAAATTTTTTAAAAATTAAAAAAAGTAAAATGGAGAGGAGGGGGATGGAGAGTGAGAACATGTCCAGAAATGCAAGCTGATGGATGAAGCACTGAAGGGAGATGAACTCTACTGATTCACACTGACTTCTCAGTCCTTCCATGACACTCCAAGGACTGCAGCTGTAGAACTCCAAAAGGAGCTACTCCCCAAGAATAGAAGAAGAGAATGTTTGAGAAGACAAGTGGGGTAGGAAACAGGAAAAAACAGAGAATAGGGAATGAGCAATATATCCTCAGAGACAGAGAAATAGGAAACGCAATTAAGAGTGGCTAAGACTTCGCCCTCCAATGCAGGGGGTCAGGGAAATAGATTCTACCTGCTGCAAGTAAGACCTGGTGCCACATGCAGCCAAAAAAATAAATATTTTTTTTTAAAAAAGAGGTGAAGAGCTGGGCTTTCTGATAAATAGACATCTGATGGAAAACTAGAAGAATGATCAATTGCTAATGACATGAGAAAGGATGCTCAAGAATATGGTGATTAGAACTCTGGACTGAAAATTGGAACACTGTCTTTGCAGTGTGCAATGAAACCACTCTGAAATCTGGAGCAAATCCATCTCTGTCTTCTCTGCTATAATTAGATTATTACTTCTATGTTGATGATTCTTAAATTATCTCCATAGTATAAATTGTCTTCATATTTGTGTCTGCTGTTTTTATATTTGAACATGTATATGACAAAAATAATTTAAAATGTACGAGAATGGAAAACACTTGCTCTAATATCCTAATTCTGCAGAGATCTAAAAGTTATACAGGTTGCCTAACTTCTTGGTTCTGGAACTTGGCTAAGAATCGATTTTCTTGAGTCTCACTCCCAAATTCTAATTTGTTTTTCATCCATGTTTTTACATAGTCACTGCCACATGAACAGGTAAAGCACTGCTACAATATGAACTTCAAAGTACAAAAGGAAGGGTGCCTTGCTATCAGAAAAATATCATCACAGAAGGCAAAGTTGCAAAAATAGCCATTTTATACAAAAATATCTGTTTTTTTTCTATTACAATAAACATGATAATTATTACTGTTCCTGGTTTTCGGAGGAAGTGACAAAGCAAATGGGTAGCTGGTCAGTTCAGTTCAGTTCAGTTCAGTCACTCAGTCGTGTCCTCAATCTTAGTTTTTCTGAATGTTGAGCTTTAAGCTCAACTAATTCAATCTTAGTTTTCGGAATGTTGAGCTTTAAGCCAACTTGTTCACTCTTCACTTCACTTTCATCAAGAGGCTCTTTAGTTCCTCTTCACTTTCTGCCATAAGGGTGGTGTCATCTTTGTAACTCTTTGTGACCCCATGAATTGCAGCACGCCAGGCCTCCCTGTCCATTACCAACTCCCGGAGTTCACTTAGACTCACGTCCATCGAGTCAGTGATGCCAACCAGCCATCTAATCCTCCGTTGTCCCCTTCTGCTGCTGCCCCCAATCCCTCCCAGCATCATAGTCTTTTCCAATGAGTCAACTCTTTGCATGAGGTGGCCAAAGTACTGGAGTTTCAGCTTTAGCATCATTCCTTCCAAAGGAATCCCAGGGCTGATCTCCTTCAGAATGGACTGGTTGGATCTCCTTGCAGTTCAAGGGACTCTCAAGAGTCTTCTCCAACACCACACTTCAAAAGCATCAATTCTTCGTCACTCAGCTTTCTTCACAGTCCAACTCTCACATCCATACATGACCACAGGAAAAACCATAGCCTTGACTAGACGGACCTTTGTTGGTAAAGTAATGTCTCTGCTTTTGAATATGCTATCTAGGTTGGTCATAACTTTTCTTCCGAGGAGTAAGCATCTTTTAATTTCATGGCTGCAGTCACCATCTGCAGTGATTTTGGAGCCCAGAAAAATAAAGTCTGACACTGTTTCCACTCTTTCTCCATCTATTTCCCATGAAGTGATGGGACCAGATGCCATGATCTTTGTTTTCTGAATGTTGAGCTTTAAGCCAACTTTTTCACTCTTCACTTTCACTTTCATCAAGAGGCTCTTTAGTTCCTCTTCACTTTCTGCCATAAGGGTGGTGTCATCTGCATATCTGAGGTTATTGATATTTCTCCTGGCAATCTTGATTCCAGCTTGTGCTTCTTCCAGCCCAGCGTTTCTCATGATGTACTCTGCATAGAAGTTAAATAAGCAGGGTGACAATATACAGCCTTGACGTACTCCTTTTCCTATTTGGAACCAGTCTGTTGTTCCATGTCCAGTTCTAACTGTTGCTTCCTGACCTGCATACAGGTTTCTCAAGAGGCAGGTCAGGTGGTCTGGTATTCCCATCTCTTTCAGAATTTTCCACAGTTTATTGTGATCCACACAGTCAAAGGCTTTGGCATAGTCAATAAAGCAGAAATAGATGTTTTTCTGTAACTCTCTTGCTTTTTCCATGATCCAGCGGATGTTGGCAATTTGGTCTCTGGTTCCTCTGCCTTTTCTAAAACCAGCTTGAACATCTGGAAGTTCATGGTTCATGTATTGCTGAAGCCTGGCTTGGAGAATTTTGAGCATTACTTTACTAGCATGTGAGATGAGTGCAACTGTGCGGTAGTTTGAGCATTCTTTGGCATTGCCTTTCTTTGGGATTGGAATGAAAACTGACCTTTTCCAGTCCTGTGGCCACTGCTGAGTTTTCCAAATTTGCTGGCATATTGAGTGCAGCACTTTCACAGCATCATCTTTCAGCATTTGAAATAGCTCAACTGGAATTCCATCACCTCCACTAGTTTTGTTCGTAGTGATGCTCTCTAAGGCCCACTTGACTTCACATTCCAGCATGTCTGGCTCTAGGTGAGTGATCACACCATCGTGATCATCTTGGTCGTGAAGATCTTTTTTGTATAGTTCTTCTGTCTATTCCTGCCACCTCTTCTTAATATCTTCTGCTTCTGCTAGGTCCATACCATTTCTGTCCTTTATCGAGCCCATAAAGACAGCATTGCTCCCAGCCAAGGATAACTTTATGGAAAACCTACAATCCTCAGCAATCTGACAGAGTCACTGAAAATTTACCACAACTCTTAACTCTTCATTTTCCATATTAAGCAGTGGCCCACAGAATCATCCTTTAACTACTAATTATTAGCTCATGATTGTCTCCATGTCTGTACTGCACTTACTCTATGTAAGCTACTCTGGTTAAGAACTATAGAGGGACTTCCCTGGCACTCTAGTGGTTAAGGATTCTGGGCTTTCACTGCTGGGGGCCCAGGTTCAATCACTGGTTGGAGAACTAAGATCCCATAAGCATGGGATGGCTCAAAAATTGTGGCATGGCTTAAAAAAATCCAACCAAACAGAAACCAAACCAAAACAAAAAAACACCACTTTAGAAATTGGAGTAAGGAGTATTTTCCCCTGGGAGGGGGCATATCCTTTTCTTCTTCTGGCAACTAGGGTGAGTGACTGATTACTTTGATCCAATCAGGAATTGCACTGGGTTGAGGCTAAGTTGCCCCATCAGTTAGTTTTGGTCACTTCTTGATTTCAAATGGCTTGAAGGCAAGATCTGTGCTATGTATATTGACCTCTCTCTGATTTCCAGCTCCACCTTCAGCTTCCCGCTTCCCACATCTCCTTGTACTCAGCTAAATTCTAGGAAGATTATAGGAAGATAAACAGGAATTAGGGAAAACCTCTAAAATGTGAGGCTATTCCACATTCCGATCTATTACCAGATAGTTTTAAGTTTTGCTGGAATCTCTTTACCCTAGAAAAGGTAAAGAGGAAATTGGAAGATAAAAAGGAAAAGAGTTAAATAAAAATACATGGGTCAACATTTATCTTCTGCTGGGATGAAAAAGTTCACGACAGACCATCACTCCTGCTTTAATACTATCAGATCAGATCAGATTATTGGCATACCTAATCATTGTCCTATCCACGTTCAACCAGGATAATCTGCCACTGGTTTGAACTGGCTACCAGTCTTTGCTCACTTAGTAAAGGTTTGTCCTTCTCTGGGATGTAGTTCCTTTATATTTCTGTGTACCGATAGTGCTTGCTAGCTTTAAAATATATGTAGATAGACAGCATATTCAAAAGCACAGACATTACTTTGCCAACAAAGGTTCGTCTAGTCAAGGCTATGGTTTTTCCTGTGGTCATGTATGGATGTGAGAGTTGGACCGTGAAGAAGGCTGAGCACTGAAGAATTGATGCTTTTGAACTGTGGTGTTGGAGAAGACTCTTGGGAGTCCCTTGGACTGCAAGGAGATCCAACCAGTCCATTCTGAAGGACATCAGCCCTGGGATTTCTTTGGAAGGAATGATGCTAAAGCTGAAACTCCAGTACTTCAGCCACCTCATGCGAAGAGTTGACTCATTGGAAAAGACTCTGATGCTGGGAGGGATTGGGGGCAAGAGGAGAAGGGGATGACAGAGGATGAGATGGCTGGATGGCATCACAGACTCGATGGACATGAGTCTGAGTGAACTCTGGGAGTTGGTGATGGACAGGGAGGCCTGGCGTGCTGCGATTCATGGGGTTGCAAAGAGTCGGATATGACTGAGCGACTGATCTGATCTGATCTGATAGTATTAAAGCAGGAGTGATGGTCTGTCGTGAACTTTTTCATCCCAGCAGAAGAAAAATGTTGACCCATGTATTTTTATTTAACTCTTTTCCTTTTTATCTTCCAATTTCCTTTTCCAAACCCAGGAAATAAGAGGGTTTTTATATACACCTCCTCATTTCTAGTCCCAAATAACTAGCTAAGCATTAATCACAATTATTGGCATTTGCTATATATTTTGAAGGTACTCTATGACCTAAATCCCTGTTTTAGCAATTAATCTGCTGAAATGTAGGGATATGCCAAAAGAATGTATTAAATTCCTTTTGAACTAAACAGATAGGCTTACAAGGGAATTATGTTGGCTGTAAAGACATATTTTGAATGTCAAAAATTGACATTATTTCTGTGCAAGTAAAAATCCTAATGCTTCTGTCCACCCTCAAGTCCCACACCCACAATATGGATATCCCAAACCAATTAAGGCCAAGTTCACAGGCTTGAGAAAGCAATATAGATTAGGCTACATAATTTTAAAATATTAGTTCTACGCTACAATCTCATTTAAGGTAGTAACAATGAGGATTTTTTCCAAAATGAAGGCAAATACAAAAGACTTCTTTCATGCAGATTCTTTAGAAGAGTGAAAACTCAACTTTAGAAAGTCACATGAATACGACGACAGTGACTTGGGTGATGCAGATACAAGCCAAGGGATGCCCGTCATTCCCATTCAGGAACCACCAGAAGCAAGAAGAGAGACATGGAACAGATCTCCCTGAGTGCCACCAGAAGGCACCAAACCTACCAGCACCTTGATTTTGGTCTTCTGGCTTCTAGAACTGTAAGAGAATACACTGCTGTTGTTTTAAGCCACCCAGTTGATTGTAAGTTGTGAAGGTAGTCCCCGGAAACTTAGGCAAGATTGAATTCTTGCCTTCGAGACAACCCAGTGGAAGAAAAGCAAGAAGATGTGTCTCTGTTCTTTTCTTTTTCTCTTTGATATTGATCATGACATAGTATGGAGAAAAGATTTTTTGTTTGCATGTTTATCACATCTATCTACAAAGAATAAACTAATATCTAACTATCAAAACAAAAATACATAATGAAAAGTCAAAGGTGATACCAAAGTGCTTTGGTTGAAAGAACAGCGACAATAAGAAAATGTTCCAGAATATCTGGACAAGGGGATTAGCAGATTGATGAATGTGCCGTGCTTGAGAGAGCAACATGAAGTGAAAAAACTCTGTATAGCTAGAAGTAACACAAATCTACATTACTAGCAATTTTAATGATACCATTCATTGAGAACTGTACTACACTCTGCTCATTGCTTTACATCATGTAATATAAAGCAACTCTATACAATAGGTTATTATGATCCCAATATTCAAATGAGAAAAACTGAAGCCCTGAAAGTTTAACTTGATGCACATCATGCAGGCAAATTGCAAAACAAATATTAGAATTCCAAGTCCATAGGGCCATAAAAATCTCTAAGTTTTAGTTTGAAGATTCTGTGCTCCACTACTTCATTTCAAGGGGGAGAGGGGGGAGAAATAAGATATCTAGCCTATTGATTTAGATGGAAATTTAGGATTCCTCTAATTTTGTTTGGAGAAAATTATAAATGATTTATATGATTCTTCCCTAATTGCTCCCTGAAGCAATATCTGATTTGATACTTACTTTGTAACTTCTAATTGTTTTATAGAAATAGGAACCTTATCATAGGGCATATCCAGGGTGCTTGATGGGGACTTTCTTTTGAGTGGTTAGAGAGGCAGAATGAAGATTCTTTGGGCAAGTTAAGTGAGTAATGACAAGCTGATAAAAATCAAACATTTATACCCATATCTTTTCATCAGAGAAAACTTTTTGTAAGAGAAAAACGCAACACTAGAAGGCAAGGAACGACTAATTGAAACACAACTGTGAAAGAGAAATTTTTGAAAACACATTATTTTGGAAATCAGATATTCTCACTAGATTTTTAAAACTTGGCCTGGAGAGGGGGGAAAAATGGAGCAAGAAGAAGGGCTTACTTTGAATTTCTTTAAAAAAAAAAAAAAAAAAAAAACTTCTTGTGTCTTTCCAAGGAGAACTATCCATTCAAGTTGTGCAAATTACAATATGCAATTATATTTCCGTCCACTAAGTGTGAGGCCTCCTTAAGTCTGCTGAGGATTTTCCCCAGACGGCTATCATTGCTGATGGGCCATCACAAGTCCTGCCAGTTCAGTGATTCAGAGCCTCCATTGACCAGACACTGAAATCTGCCACCATCCAGCACTGACAAAGGGAGATAAATAGCCGAGTGTGGTCAGTGAGCAGATGATTCTGTTGCTAAGAGCATTTCCTCGTTTCTTGAGTGGGATCACAGCACATTTAACAGGAGAGATGGCTGGGGACAGATCCTCAAGGCACTCACTGAGAGAAAGCCCTCCAGACCAGCACTGCCATTGCCAAATGTTATGATGTCCAATTACCCCTGGCACTTTCTTCAGTTGCTACTGCCATGATGCTTAGGCAATTAAGCAATTCTAGTGATATGAAGTCCTACCATACTTCTTGTGCTTAAATAGATGACAGAATTGATTGTCTGAGGTCATACATAAGGTCAACATTCAACAATCACTCCACAAATACTCAATGTAAAGCCAAGTAAGAAGCAAATTGAAGAATACAGGCCTCTGTTTGTCTAATGTTTTGCTTAAACTTGAGATAGATTTCTAATGTAACTGTCTTCCTACAAGCACAGAATGATAAATATAGCTCCAGATGATAAAAATGATAGTGAATCTATAGTTAGTTAAAAATAAATTAATTTAAAATGATAATATTAAGGCCCCCTTTTTAGTGGGTTTTTGCTATTTGCTATCTTGGTCATTTGAAGCTGCACACGACTGAGTGACTGAACTGAACTGAATCAAGACTTTGTTTCAGTAGCTGAATTCTTATCCACTTGTTCAATTTTTAGTGCTATTGATGTAAAAGACATTTGAGCAATAATCCATGGTTGGTCTGTTTTCTAGTTATTTATATTTCTAAGAATTCATTTTACTGTAACAGCAAGGAGTGGCCATGCAAAATGAGACGGCTGGGCAACTTCCCTGATGGTCCAGGCGTTAAGACTTTGCCTTGCAATGCAGGGGGTTCGGGTCTGACCTCTGATCAGGGAGCTAAGATTCCACATGCCTCATGGCCAAAACACCAAAACATGAAACTACAAAAAGTAATATTGTAACACATTCAATACTTGAAAAATGGTCCACATCAAGTCATGTACACACGGCTATAATTAAAATGAATAACCAACAAGATCCTACTGTATAGCAGGGGAACTCTGCTCAACATTGCACGGCAGCCTGGATGGGAGGGGAATCTGAGGAGAATGGATACATGTATATGTATGGCTGAGTCCCTTTGCTGTCCACTGAAACTATCACAAATTGTTAATTGGCTATACTCTAACACAAAATAAAAACTTTAATAGTAATAATAAAAAAGAAAGGCACTAAAATCATTAACTTGAGATATCTGTTGTTTGTGATTAGCAGTAATGTTTTACCAAGACATATGCTTGGCTACATGTATTTCCCTAGCCAAAAAAATTCATAAATGCTGACTCTTCTTCGACTTTTCAAATCAGTCCCCTCAGAGATACTGAGAGGATTCTTCCTGGGCTATCAATTAATTAGTTTGGCTGGAATAAAACTCTCGTGTTCTTATTATAAAGAAAGCAAAACAAATCTTTTAATAACATGGCTGGTTATAAACTGATTAATTCCTATTAAATGGATGTTAATGTCACATGACTTGGTTAACAACTACAAGTGAAAGGTTTTCAATTAAGAAGACCACATTTAAAAACAGCATGTCTTCCTATGATACAGCATCACTCATTTTTGTTAGGTTTGATTTAGAATAAAATTTCTTCCATACTGATCATTCAGGAACTTTCAGCCACATGAAACAGAGCACAATTCAAAACAGCATGAGCAATAAGTACATTTAGCAAAATGATCCAAGTCCAGAGACCTTTCACAAAGTTGGTTAGCTCAGCAGCTTGATGATATTTCTAAACACTCAGGCTTTTCTTTTCTAGGGTAACTGCCTTGTCCCCATGTGGCCAGCACATTTCTGGTTGCAGGATTTAAAGTCCAAAGTCATGGAAATACCCATGGTCCAGACAACTGGGATGACTGGTTACCTATTAACTCTTACATCTTTAGAGTGTTAGCCTACTCCTCAGGTTGTGCTCTTGTTGCTAAAAATTTCATCAGCTCTAGTTGTCCTCATTCTAATACATTCAGAGACAGGACAGGCTATGACTCTTCCCATGTCTCCACATCAGAGCAAATAAATAGTCCTAGAACCTTCCAGACTTCCCCAACATCCCACCAGCCAGGACTGTACAACATCACATCCCCCCAACTAGTCATTGGCAAAGGAAATGGAATTGGCATAACAGGTTTACCCCAATCTAGACTCAGCCCCTTGAGGTTGGAAAGTCATCTTCCCTAAGTACAGTCATGAGGCGAACAAGGCAGAAGGGTACTGGGGGGTGATAGATTCGAATAGCATCCATGTAGTGGGTATTGCTGGATGCTTGTGGGTTTTATTTTGTAATGTATGTTTGTCTCCCTGCTCCTATAGGTTCCTTGGGGGAAAGGATATCTTGTCCCCTTATCCCCATCCACATTTTAGGATGTCAGGAAATGGGAAGAGTCGGACCGTCCCAGGTGACAGATATGCCTTCTCTCCTCTCCGCACTGTGATCATAAGCCATAGCAATACAAGCTAGATTTCCATGACCTCAGACAAGTGATGCTGATATTTCTAGAGTTTCCATCCTCCAGGAAAATTGGACTCCAGCTTTGCAGACCTGGGATTCTTTACCACTAAAAATTTATCCGTAGACTTGTCTTGTGGTCCAATGTTTTTAAGAATTTGCCTGTCGATGCAGGGGACACTGTTCAATCCCTGGATCGGGAATACTCCACATGCCACGGGGCAACTAAGCCCATGCACCATAACTGCTGAAGCCCAAGTGCTCTAGAGCACATGCTCCGCAACAAGAGAAGCCACCACAATGGGAAGTCTGTGCATTGCAACTAGAAAGTATCCCCTCACTCACCACAACTAGAGAAAATCCCACGTAGCAATGGAGACCCAGAACAACCAAAAATAAAACAATTTAAAGAAAACAACAACAACAACAAAAACTATTTGTTTCTTTACAATGCACCTATCTACCATCAAGGCTGGAAATGTCACCACTAACACTGTATTGGAGGAGAAGCAAAGGTGTCTTTCATATGATCTTGTGTTTATTTGGGAAGCTACCTTGCTATCTGTATCACAGAAAGCCAGTCAAAAAAAGGCTGACTAGCAGAACCACCAATTTATGGATAAAATATCCCTCAGCTGAAAGGGATGTTCTGTCTTGTCTTTTAGAGCCAACAAGACTCATTTCAAATTCGTTTAAAAATTTTTTTCTCAGGTTGTCAATAGCCAGAACACTAGATTTAAGCCCCAGTGCTCTTTAGCAGCATTTCAAAGATGAATTGAAGTAGCAACTAAGTTACAGGTTAAAAAAAAAAAATTTTAACCAAAGGTGTCAAACATTAAAGTAACTCATTTTTCCTGCCTAAACTGATATCTTTGTGAGACTTAAAAATGACTGAAGTAACACCTCCCATATTTTCAATGAACTGCAATACAACGACCCTGTTTGTAGCTCTTTCAGAATGTCTTGTGTTGAGGGTTTTTATCTGCACTTACCCCCCTCCACACAGGACCTTTTAAGCCACATCTGTGGAATCACACCAACCATGGTGGATATTCTCTGCAAATGCAAATATTTGTAAAATACTCTCCGAGTGGATGGGCACGGAGTTCACTGATAGTTTAGAATAATTAAAGGGGCTCTGTGGGCAAATGTCAAAATAGAAAAAATATAGCAGAAAGGGGGCAAAGTGACAATACAAATGTCCAGATCTCTGTATTATCACTTGCTGTACATCTCACCAGACAGCTGATTCCCCGCTCGGCATGGGTTTCAGCATCTAGTGATTTATTGGGTAATTCAGCATTTGCCAGTATGTCTTGTGCTAATTAAATGCATCGCACTCTATTCAGAAATGTCACAATTGATTTGTCTTCTGCAAGCACTGACTTTATTTCAATCTTCTGAAAAAGATTTTATGAGTCCCAGATAACTTATCCTGGCACATTCATTTCCCAGGGTGGCTTCCGCATGCGAGGGCAGTATGAGAGGAAACCCTCGGTGAACATTTGATACAAATACCTTTGCAGATATCTTATTTATCCATCACGTGCCATACAGCGGAGAAACAGCCCAGGTATGGCCCAATTACAAACCGCCCCATTAGCTTATAAAAGCATTTAAACATGACAGAAGTTAATGGAAAATGATACTGGCAGATCTCACTAGATGATTGTTAGATCAATCCCAAAACAGGTACTTTGAAAGTGTGTTATTTATTATGAGGTGTCTACTTATTCGCAAATTGATTTTGACTGAATTTAGCTATTAACTAGCTTGCATACAAGAGGAAATTACATAATGTCATTTCACGGGCAGGGAGAGGGGATGAGAAAGATGCAGCATAGTGAAGTTTTTAGGAGACAACACATCTTACACTCTCATAGAACATCAGCCATCACACTGGACTATGAGCTGTTACTTAATTCCAGATAGGTTTCCCTCATGGCATGTCTTGCTCTGAATCCAGCTACAGCCTCCATAGTTAGCGTCTTCTTTAAGGATGAGACGCAGGAAAAATACCCAACTTAGTCCAGAGGAAATAAAAGTTCAGTTCCAAACAGCCACTGCTCATGAATTGATTATCTGTGCCACAGAAAGAGAAAGAAGAGCATACATGTCCTATTGGAAAAGAGCCATCACTGTATTATCCATGCAACAAAGAAAAAGACGACTCAAAGAAGAGAGACAATGAAGTTTCCAAAAGGACAATTTTAGAGGGCACTTTTTTTCTGGAAATTAGTAACTCACTAGCTTGTATTAACCATTTTTCTCCTTGTTTATATTAACATTTGGGTCTGAGTACAAAGATACCTGACTGAATAGTAATAATATCAGTTTTCAGAGTCTATTTGTTCTCTTAGTCAAGACGCACTTTTTCTTTGAAACTCAATGTAATGCTAATCATAAGGGCAGAGCTCTTTATGGGGATTAAGTTCAAGCTCTTTATGGGGTCCTATTGAAATGGCCATTGTTCTATCTATTTTAGGGAAAGTTAAGTCTATGTGAGACTAATTAATTTATTCAGCAGTCCTTCAAATCAGACATTTTACCCTATTTGTAATATAGTGCAATCAAATAATTTTAAGTCACTCCGTGGGATTGGGTTTTGGAATAGCTAAAATAAAGCTGCAAATGACTATAGAAGGTTTTTCAGCAAAAACACAAAAGGAATGTATGAAGCAACAGTGTACCAACTAATTTCTTATACTTTTAAACTTGAAGGTAAACTACAATTTTCTCTGAATAGAATAGGAAACTGAGATGCAAATTAGTTGTGATACTACTTAAAAGTATACAAAGAGCTGCAAAATGGCAGAGTGCATGCTAAGTCATTTCAATTGTGTTTGACTCTTAGAGACCCTATGGACTGCAGCCTGCCAGGCTCCTCTGTCCATGGGATTCTCCAGGCAAGAATACTAGAATGGGTTGCCATGGCCTCCTCCAGCAGATCTTCCAGACCCAGGGATTGAACCCGCAAACCTATGTCTCCTGCACTGGCAGGCAGGTTCTTTACCACTAGCACCAACTGAAACTCAAAAACAGACTTCTTTCTGCAAAATCCATCTCTTTCCATCATCATGCAGTTGAAGCTGCATTGCAGGGCACTATATAAACAAAATCAAAACATTACCAGGAAAAAATGCATTAACCCAATTTTAGATCATGTGGTTCCACAGCCTATATTCTCAAATGCAGAAGTGTAATAGTTGCCATGGTATGTTGTCCAAATCTCCCCTTCAGGATGAACACCCTCATTCCCTGACTGCCTGAAATCTTGGAGACTGAGTTCTTAGCTCAGCCCCTCTCTAGGAACAGCCATTAGTCCAGGTCACATATCCTTTCAGAAGGTAGCAAATACCGTATGA
Organism: Bos indicus; assembly: GCF_029378745.1. Classification (NCBI taxonomy): domain Eukaryota; kingdom Metazoa; phylum Chordata; class Mammalia; order Artiodactyla; family Bovidae; genus Bos; species Bos indicus. The sequence goes on from NC_091772.1 coordinate 30,911,322, forward strand.
TTGAGAGGAGTATAAAATCTTGACCCCTTGCACAAGGTAAGATGACTCTTAAGACCATCTCAGTTTTGGAGGTTTCTGTGGGATTCACTCAGGTCTCTGCTTAAACTCCATTGTAATCTGACTTTGCTAACATCTGTTGGATCATAGAAAAAGCAAGGGGATTCCAGAAAAACATCTACCTCTGCTTCATTGACTACACTAAAGCTTTTGACTGTGTGGATCACCACAAAGTGTGGAAAATTCTTAAAGAGATGGGAATACCACATGACCTAACTGCCTCCTGAGAAACCTGTATGCAGGTCAAGAACCAATCGTTAGAATCAAACATGGAACAGTGCACTAGTTCAAAACTGGGAAAGGAGTACGTCAAAGCTGTATACTGTCATCCTGCTTATTTAACTTCAATGCAGAGTACATCATGTGAAATGCTGGGCTGGATGAAGCACAAGCTGGAATCAAGATGGCCAGGAGAAATATCAACAACCTCAGTTGTGCAGATGACACCACCCTAATGATAGAAGGGAACTAAAGAGCCTCCTGATGAAGGTGAAAGAGGAGAATGAAAGGCTGGTTTAAAACTCAGCTTTCAAAAAACTAGGATCAGGGCATCCAGTCCCATCACTTCATGGCAAATAGATGGGGAAACAAAGGAAACAGTGACAGACTTTTTCTTTGGCTCCAAAATCACTGCAGATGGTGACTGCAGCCATGAAACTAAAAGACGCTTGCTTTTCAGAAGAAAAGCTATGACAAACCTAAACAGTGTTTGAAAAAAGCAGAGACACCAGTTTGCTGACAAAGGTCTATCTAATCAAAGCTATCGTCTTTCCAGTATTCATGTATGGATGTGAGAGTTGGACCACAAAGAAGGCTGAGTGCCAAAGAATTGATGTTTTGAAACTGTGGTGCTGGAGAAGACTCTTCAGAGCCCCTTGAGCAGCAAGGAGATCAAACCAGTCAATTCTAAAGGAAATCAACCCTGCATATTCATTGTAAGGACTGAAGCTGAAGCTCTAATTCTTTGGCAACCTGATGTGAAGAGACAACTCATTGGAAAAGACCCTGATACTAGGAAAGATTGAGGAGAAGAGGGCAACAGAGGATGAGATGGTTGGATGGCATCATTGACTCAATGGGCATGAATGTGAGCAAACTCTGGGAGATAGTGAAGGAGTGGTAGCTGGTACGCTGCAGATCATAGGGTCACAAAGAGTCAGCAACCACTGAGCGACTGAACAATAACAACACTGAAAAGACTAGAAAAGAGTGAAGCATAAATGTTGAGAGGCAAGTGGAATATATGTAGCATAACTTCTAATTCCTCCAATCCTTCTCACTGCCTCCCGTATTTGAATTTTTCAAAGCTGTACAGGTGAGAGAGTAGCATTGACATGTATGTGTAAAATATCATATGTAAAATAGATAGCTAGTGGGAACCTGTGGTATAGCACAGAGAGCTCAGCTAGGTGCTCTGTGATGACCTAGAGGGGTGGGATGGGGGTGGGTAGAGGGGAGGCTCAAGAGGAAGGGGATATGTATATACATATAGCTGATTCACTTAGCTGTAAAGTAGAAACTAACACAATACTGAAAAGCAGTTTTATCCCAATTAAAAAAAAAAAAAATCTGTACAGGTAATCCTGATGACCTTTAAGTGACTGGTTCACTGCATAAAGACTACCTCTCTGCACTGACCATCAACAGGTAAAATTTTTAATATGGACACAGACACAAATTTTATGAGGTTTTATTTGTAATTACTTTTTAATACTTATTTGTAGGTTCCATTCACCTAAGAATGTAAAAAAAAAAAAAAAAAAAACCCAACAACACTGAATATTTGTAATACATGCTTTCTGGAAATCTAAGGAAGCCATTACAAAGGTACTTCAGTGACTATTTGAACAGGAAGAAGAATTCAGCTTCCTGTTCTCTGAGAGTTAAGAAGCTTACTACCTTGGTTGTTACCCTTGAAGATTCCCAAGGGGAGCCCTGAAGGTCATAAGAAATCAGCAAGGTCAAGGTACTCAAGTGCTTAACAAATAAGATGAGGGAGTCATCAGTCATGGGCAGGGGCATCTTCCCATAAAGGGAGCAGCTATTGGGTTTAAGGGATCAGTTAATCTCAGTCATACTTTATCTTATTTCTGCAGAAGGAAGAGGTGGTCTAGGAATAAGTAAGAGGGGTCAACTCACTTCCCAGAGTTGTTCAATTGTTCCTTTCTTTATGCAGAGCCTTTTCGTAGATGAGAATCAAAAGAGGAGAGGAGAAAGGTACTTGCTCTCAGGTGTTAGGATAAAAAGTTCAAGACTTTTCCCTTATGGCAGGTCATGGGGCCTGCACCAGAACCCTCTAGATTAATTTCACTGACACAATAGAATAAGATGACCTTTTTGGTTATCCATTTTAAACACAGCGGTGTGTTCATGTTGATTTGAAACTCCCTAACTATCCCTTCTCTAAATTCTGCTCAGTGTTATGTGGCAGTCTGGATGGGAGGGGAGTTTGGGGAAGATGGATACATGTATATGTATGGCTGAGTCCCTTTGCTGTCCACCTGAAACTATCACAACACTGTTAATAGGCTACACTACAAAAATAAAATAAAAAGTTTTTTTAAAAAAATAGAGTAAGATGAGAAAAATACAGCAAACTTCAACATCAGCACAGACACAATCACATTTTTACAGATTTTTTTTTTTTTTGGTAGTAGAAAAAGCTGTGTTTTTAAAATACTTAAAAGGAAAAAATAGAACTGAAATTACAATATAAATTCTGTAAAGAATGCACTTCGAATGTATTTTTGTCTTGAATTCACGTAATAACAGTATGATGCATACCTCATATGAGAAGACGTTACTAACACAGCTACAATGCTTCCCTTTCATTTAAATACCACACAAGTAGGCACATAACGCTTTTGTTTGGGAAGAGTACATAAATACGTTCATCCCCACAATGACACGAAATGTAAGCAAGATTTTGTATAAAATGACGTTTAAGTGTTTCTAATTTTTCCCACAATAAGACATCAATTTCACTTTTTTTTTTTAAGAAGCGTCGGTATTATTAATTCCACCCTCTAATTTCTTTCTGTTCTTTTTGATCAGTATTTGACATAGTTCTACTATAAAGGATCTGTTCTCATAGACAAAGACTGCAAGCTACAAAGGGAAGCTGTGGAAGTTTCTGAGATCAGGGAGCCTGAATATGGGACCATAATTAACTGACATAGACAGATGTGTGGATCAGCTTCTACGAGGTCAATGCAGAGAAAGCAATTTCTGTCATGTGGCCATAAAGGATGTTTCCATAAAGTCATCTCTAGAACTCAGGAGGGGAATGAAAGTAATCATTTCCCTGTGGGTGCTTCACTCTGATTCAGTGTAGACCTGACTCTGACATTTGTGAGACAGAAGGTTAAGATGACAAATACAAACAAGGATTACATGTGTAGAAATATTTACCCGTTAAAAATCAGCCTAAAAACTATGAAAACATATGACCACTTTAACAAATTACCTTTATAATGACAAAGTAGAAAAATGTATAGAAAGCTGTGGCTTTTATAACATTGCAAATCAGTAAAACAGCAAATGACTAAATTTAAATTTTTGTATAGATCAGGATGTTTTGTTGATGCATCAGTAAGTCACAAGACATATAATTTGTAAATTATAATTAATTCCATGAAGTTTATTTCTCATATGTTCCTTTCCACAAAATCAATAATTATGGTGTTATAATAAAGATACATATATATACATATATTTGCCCAATTATATCAGTAATCACCCAAAGAATTATTTACAGTAGAGATCAAGTGACTATATTTCATCCAAAATGTAAATGAATGTTTACACAAAAAATACAAAATCATTTTATATACTTTATAAAGATATTTTCTTCCATAATAGAGTTATTAATTAAAACAAAGGTAAAATACGAATTTCATTTAAGATTTACCAAAACTTTTATCAATTTAAGTTGCTGACTATAACTAAAATTAGACATCCATTTATTTTTTGAAAATTTAATTAAGTACAGAAATAAAACTATTTGTAAATCCAGGGCTCAATGTTCATCTAATTTCCAACATAAAGAATTGATACCATACTTCACACACCTAGACCTACATATTTACAAATAAGAGTGGGCTTCCTTGGTGACTCAGACAGTAAAGAATCCACCTGTAACCTGGGAGACGTGGGTTCGATCCCTGGGTTGGGAAGATCCCCTGGATCTGGCATGGCAACCCACTCTAGTATTCTTGCCAGGAGAATTCCATGGACAGAGGAGCCTGGTAGTCGGATACAAGTGAGCTACTAAGCACTGCACATGAACTATTTGATGTTACCAAATTTTCCTCTGCCAACACCTATAGCTATTGTGAATATTACAAAACTGTGTACTTCAAAAACCAGGGACTGGAAAAGGAAGGGGAAAATTGAAACTGAGTGGGACACCCTGGGGCTCCCAGGCAGGGAAGTCTTTCAAGCAGTTGCCTATCAGGAGAGGGAGGGGATGCAGAGATAAGGGAGGAGCAGTCAAGAACAACACTATAGCCTTGGGGCAAAGTCCCCCTCAAAGGATAAACACAATGTCTTTAAACTCTTCTGCAAAAATAAAACCCCCAGCAAAGAGAAGACCTAGAGAGAAGGTCACAGTTTGATAACCTCAAAGCTCATCAGGAGATCACCTGTTCAGTTCAATTCAGTTGTGTCCAATTCTTTGCGACCCCATGGACTGCAGCACACCAGGCTTCCCTGTCCATCACCAACTCCCGGAGCTTGCTCTAACTCCTGTCCATCGAGTTGGTGATGCTATCCAACCATCTCAACTTCTGGTGTTCCCTTCTCCTTAAAGCCTCTTTACACACCCTGAGCCTTATCAGCAAGCCTGCCCTTGAACCATTGCTATAAAATTTCTCACCAAATTTCCCCAGGATGGGACAAACAGTTTCTCAGGGCATGAGCCACCTGTGTCCTCCTTTACCTGGCAAAGCAATAAAGCTCTTTTCTGCTGCTGCTAAGTCGCTTCAGTCGTGTCTGACTCTGTGCGACCCCATAGATGGCAGCCCACCAGGCTCCCCTGTCCCTGGGATTCTCCAGGCAAGAACACTGGAGTGGGTTGCCATTTCCTTCTCCAATGTATGAAAGTGAAAAGTGAAAGTGAAGTTGCTCAGTTGTGTCCAACTCCTAGTGACCCCATGGACTGCAGCCCACCAGGCCCCTCCGTCCATGGGATTTTCCAGGCAAGAGTACTGGAGTGGGGTGCCATCACCTTCTCTGAAAGCTCTTTTCTACTTTACCCCAAATTTTGTCTCTGAGATTTAATTTGGCACTGATGCACAGAAGTCAAGTTTTTGGCATCAAAATGAGTGCAGGTTCTACTGGGAAATTCATGTTACACAAAATCTATTTCCATCTTAGAATAAAGATGTAACTTGTCTTGACTTTTAAAGTGTTAGTTGCTCAGTTGTGTCCGACTCTTTTGTGACCCCATGGTTGTCTATGGAATTCTCTGGGCAAGAATACTGGAGTGGGTTGCCATTCCCTTCTTGAGGGGAATCTTCCCAACTCAGGGATCCAACCAAGGTCTCCAGCATTGGAGGCAGGGTTTTTTTTTTTTTTTTTTTCACCATCTGAGCTACCAGGGAAGCCCACTTAATTAAACGTCTCGCACATCAAAAGTCCATTCCCAGCCCCCAGCTTTCTCCAACCCACTCCAAAGTCAGCAAACCTTCAAGACATTCAAATTTGATGATCTCTTTTCTTTCCAATTGGGAGAGCAGGAAACCCGGCTAAACCTTCCCTGGCGCCTCAAGTTTGTTGATCACCACTCTGGATGTTTAGGACCGTAAGTAAGTGTAGCTGTGGGGATGCCAAGCACCAGCGTTCATTTGTCGTAGGTTTTTGTGATTGTATGGGGCCCCCTAAAGCTCAGGGCAAGGATTAAGACTAGAGGACTCCATCCCACTACCCCACCAGAAAAGCTGAAACTGTTTTGTTTCACTAAATTCACAACTTATTTTTTGTATGAAAGATCAGAGGTCGGAGAAACATGGGTGTTGGGTAAAGGCTAATCCAGTAGGGAAGGTGGAGCCTGTGAGAAATTAGAAAGGTCAGGACTACCTAAAGTACGTATTCAAACTCAAAGGCAATTTGTAAACACTTAAGGTTTACTCTCAAGTGTTCTCAACACACACCAACAGACACCCACAAACACACACACAAGGTCACTATTGAGATTTGCTGTTGTTATTGTTTAGCCGCTAAGTCATGTCTGACTCTTTTGCAACCCCATGGATTGTAGCCCACCAGGCTCCTCTTTCCATGGAATTTTCCAGACAAGAATCCTGGAGTTGGTGGCTGTTCCCTTCTCCAGGGAATCTTCCCGACACAGGATCAAACCCAGGTTTCCCACATTGCGGGTGAATTCTTTACTGTCTGAATCACCTGGGAAGCTCTATGTGAGATTATAGATGTGTAATAAACTTGATTGTGACAAGCATTTCACAATGTACACTTTTTTAAAATCATCACATTGTGCACCTTAAAAAAAAATCACATTGTACAAGCTAAATATATATACTTTTTAATCTGTCAATCATAACTCAGTAAAGCTAGAAACAGAATTTGGGGCCAAATTTGAAACCACTGTGATCCATCCTATAAGACTACAGCAAATTATATGAAATAATTTGTTCTACAACAACAAATATGTATGTTACAGATGTAATGCTTATAGGTGCTACTCAGGAAATGTCTTCCAGCCCCCACCCAATCCCAACTGAAAAAGCACAATTCGAGTAAACCCTGAAGCTTGAATTTTGAGATAAGAGTTTCCTTCTTTGTCTCAACAGATCTGTTTATATATATATCACACACAGAGATTTACTTTTTTTCTGAAACTAATTATATACACATATCATTCATAAATTGTATATCTAGATAATTAACTCCAGAAAAATTTGAAAAAAAAAAAAAAAAACAAAACAGTGGATCTTTTAAATCATTTGGTATATTTGACTTTAAGGGCATTACCCAGGGTCTATTACCTCTCAGAGTCACTGTCCCTGAAATTCAGGAAGGTTAAGAATCTATCTGCCTGCAATGTGGGAGACCTGGGTTCGATTCCTCGGTTGGGAAGATCCCCTGGAGAAGGAAATGGCAATCCACTCCAGTATTCTTGCCTGGAAAATCCCATGTAGCCTGGCGGGCTACAGTCCATGCGGTCGCAAGAGTCAGACATGACTCAGTGACTAAACCACCACCACCACCACTATCAGGTGGGCAATAATGTCCAGCTTAGGACCCCATGTTCCAAACGGCACAACAGAGCAAATGGAATTTCAATGACCCTCAGTTCATCTAATACAGTAGAAGGCACTATTTAGGCTAAAATTTAAATTAAAAAATATATTTTTGACTCTTAGCAAGTTCTGCTTGTATTGACCTGTTTATATTTCCAGATATAGGGGAAAATTCCTTTTCTGATTTACTTTGAAACTTCTTTATTCAAGGATAACCAAGGTTTAGCTTAGATTAAATTTCACTTAGTGTTAATTAAAATGGTGTTTCTGCTACAGCTCGGGACTGAGTTGTACCTATTTCGTTTTTTTCCCCCACCTCTGAGAAGATCTTGAGTCGTACCCTTGACAGCTATTAAGCACCCTAAACAATCAAGAGGCTTTCATCTAGATTTTAAATATCAACAAAAGCAGACAGTGAATAATAACCACCCTCCAAAATGAAGTATTTAGTAATGGCACGTGCCAAGCATACTGCTAACATGTCCTACTGTGTAATTTCTCGGAACCACCCTACACAGCCGATGAGCATTGTGACTGTCACCTCCGTTTTACAAGGGAGAAGGTCCAGACAGAGAAAAGGGCCAGGTCAGTCAATGCCCAGGGTCACACAGCTAGTAAACAGCTTCACCAAGACTCCAGATCATATTTGCTAGATTCCAGAGCTCAATCTTCACCCACCCCACTCACTTTTTTTTTTGGTTTTGTTTTTGCTTGTTGGACTTATATGAGCCTTCTGTTCTCTACAACTCTTCATCCATTCAGAATATTTTTTGTCATTTTTAATATGATTACAATGCTTAAGCCTGTATGTTCAAACAAATATAGCTTTCTGTCTGATATAGACTGCTCTTGCAAAATAAATAAGATAATGATCTCTTTCTACATCCTAACATTTTCAGCATACACCAATGGAAATTAGCCAAGAATTTAAAACAGAGGTGTAAACATATTTCTCTACAGAAAAGCACTCATAACAATAGTTCACATCTTAAGAAAGCCAAGGAATGACTTGGAAGATTAATGGAATTCACTTTAAAGTAATGAAATTTTCATCAAATGGAGATTCTCATAAGGTGTAAAACAAACAAATATGATTTAATGAATTATTAGAAGTGAAACTTCAGGGCTATCTGAAATTACCCTCGTCCAAAGAATCCTTTGCAAAGAAATAGAAAATCACACTGAAAGAAAAAAACTTTACTGGGAAGCAGAAACTTTCAAGACCACAGCAAACTAATTTGACTTAATTGTTGATCGATTTTTTGACCTGTACATCACTTTCTGCAATTTGACACAACCAGTGGTTTAACCCAGATCACACGGTTGACCTTTATTTGAAAACTAAATAATCATCTACAGAAGTTCTTGATTCAGAAATGACTCACTGGTGCCCACAGTCCACAAGCACGGTCCCGTATGGACGGACCCCAGTTTCATGATTAACCTCTGCTACGGGCTCAGTTGACTTAGAGACTGAGCAAATGACTAATGAGTGAAAAATGTTTTTCCCTCTGCTACTTACAGTGTCTGCACCTAGACGGAATGCTATGGCAACCAGAACACAAAGAAGTGATGGAAGGATGTTGCCGAGTAATAAGAAAAGCATTTTTCTGGAAGTACTGAAGCTGGGTAAATGAATATGAAACAGAAATGAAGTCTTGGGAAGGAAAAAAATGAAACAGAATGAAAGGAGAGGGAAAACTCAAGAAATCTGGACCTTTAGGAGAAAGAATAAAACTTTACAGACATGGAACAAAATGAGAATAATTTTCTGGGTAAAAGGGAATAGAATCCACAACTCAAAGAGTTTTGAGGCCATCAACTAAAATTAGGTAATTTCTCAATCACATGTGAGCAGCTGTGATTTATTAATCACAAATGTCATAAACCATCACCATCATCTTCCACAAGCATCTAGTAAATGTAAATTGTGCATGACTTGTGGTTTTGGGGCAAGAAAATTTCATATTCTTAGTTTTTAACCTACCAAGTCCCTTTGGAGCACATTAAGTACATGAAAGTTTGCTGGCTGTTGTTGTGTTATGCTGACAAAAATGGTCATGTATAATATAGAATAGGGAAAAAATTAGAAATGGTCCAAATGTCACTGCATCTTGGCAACAAGAATTTTAGCATATATAATCAAGACAGCATCAAGCAGCCACTGAGTTTGAGATGAAATGGTGAGCTCAGTTCTTATCTCTGGGAGGCCTGAAGACAGGAGGGAATTAAAGAGCATTTCTAGAAATGGATGAAACAGCTCAGTGTCCAGGAGAGGGGGCTAGTCGGGAGGGCAGGCTCTAGGTAGAGCCTTGGCCAGTTTAAGTAGGTGTGTGAATGACCGAATCCTGATGTATGTATTGATATGGGTCTGAGATAAGCAGAAGCCATGCATGGGCCGAAGAATTGATGCTTTTGAAGTGTGGTGTTGGAGAAGACTCTTGAGAGTCCCTTGGACTGCAAGGAGATCCAACCAGTCCATTCTGAAGGAGACCAGCCCTGGGATTTCTTTGGAAGGAATGATGCTAAAGCTGAAACTCCAGTACTTTGGCCACCTCATGCGAAGAGTTGACTCATTGGAAAAGACTCTGATGCTGGGAGGGATTGGGGGCAGGAGGAGAAGGGGACGACAGAGGATGAGATGGCTGGATGGCATCGCTGACTCGATGGACGTGAATCTCAGTGAACTCTGGGAGTTGATGATGGACAGGGAGGCCTGGCGTGCTACGATTCATGGGGTCGCAAAGAGTCGGACACGACTGAGCGACTGATCTGATCTGATCTGATCTGATGCATGGGCTGAAGTGTAGAAAGTTATCAGCGCACTTTGCTGTATAGTGGAAATTGGCACAACATTGCAAATCAATAAAAAGAATGTATAAAAAAAGGAAAGCTATTAGGTAAGATGGAGATAAGATGACTGCAAAAATCCACAATGAGGAGAAAGGATACTGTGGCATGGTAGGTTAAAATATTTTGAATATGATGCTCTTCTTCCTTGTTGACAGTCATAGTTCCTTTCAGTGATAGAAAAAAAAATGTGAACATAGAAATCAGCATAGGTAGAACTATGTTAAGACTAGCCCAATCCACATTGCATTCTGAAAATCTGAGCAGAAAAGAATAGCAACCACTGCTGATCATCAAGTGCATTTGGGTGAAGCCAAAAAACTTGAGTATTACTTACTTACCCCCCTGCCCCAACTCTAATATGACCGCTCAGGTCAAGTCACTGACAACTTTTCCTTCAGGGCCCTTAAGTTCAGCACAGAACAGTGTGCACTCTAACAGCAGAGAAATTAATCAATCAATCAGGTCTTGAATCCACCCTGATATCACTCTCTGAAGATTGTTGTAGGAGCTCAAGGAGGGCTGTGGTGCCCAAATCCACAACGAACTTTCTGGAACAGGGCTGATTAGGTAATGGTCTGCAAAGAAAGGGCCCAGTTTCCAAAGGCCCACAATGAGCCTCATGAGTGGTGTGTTCCCACCGGCAGAACTGAGGGAGGGAGGGAATATGCTCTCCAGCTGGGCTGATGTCCCATAATTGGTCTCTAAGAAGCAACAATTACTTTTCAGGTGTCCTGTCAATGAAGCCCTAAATACATGCTGCACTCTAAAAATGTCCCAACTATGTGTTATCTGCAAATCCATTACTGGCAAAGAGCCTATCGCTTTTGGCCTAAAACCCTGCGATTCACCCCCTTCCTGCTGAATATCTCAAAAGGCAGGAAGAGGACAATGGAGCAGAGTGTGACTAACCCATCCGTCAGGTCACTCCTGTGACTATTTCTGCAGCCCCTTTGTCCCCTCTCAGTCAGTATTAACGATACAGTCCAATTAAACCTTGCGCTGGTTGTCCACAGGGATTCCTTTCATACAAAAATGCAATTCTCTCCCAGAGTCTCAGCATTACCTAATGGCCTGCATAGAATCAGTTGGATGGTCTCTGGCTGATTCCTGGGGGACAAATTGATCACCATGGCAATAATCAGAGGCTCTCACCCTATAGCAGGGCAAGGTAAAATCCACAGTGTCATGGAGGAGGCAGACCTGATTATTTCAGAAAGGCTGCTTCCTTGGAGTAGGCTGCTGCTGCCAATTACACAGACACACACACACAGACACACACACACTCACACTCACATACTCACACACATACACACAACCCCTGCCAGAATGTGGAAGCAGGCATATGGTTGTAAACTGAGTGGGGGAAACACGCCAACTTCTGATGCAGCCCAGCATCCTCTACTCAGGAGGTCTGGGTCAGCTCTCTGTGCATAAGACCCGCTCAGCCCCAGGAAAGAGCTCTGATAGATATTTGCAGAAATAGAACTGGACTGAATCCGGAAACCACTGCACCAACCATACAGGAGGAGGAGAAACAGTCAGGAAATGTGATCCCATGAGAACGTTTGAAAAAGTAACACAAGCCTACACCAAAACCCTTTGATAATTAAAAACTGTTTGATTTTACAAGTCCTTTGCCGAGACTATAATTACTACAAGAGGAACTACATCTAAATTCAATACTTTTTCTGCTCTATTGCCTTCAAATAGATTTGCATCTTTGGTGGAGACATCCTCTGAAAAGAATGGTTGCTGAAGTATAAATGAGGAGAGAAGTGTAAAAGAAAGTATACACAAGTACTGCATAAATTCTGTTGTATGTATGGGTTTGGCCAAAAAGTTCGTTCAGGTCTTTCCATAAAATGTTACAGATGAACTCGAATGAATTTTTTGGCCACTCTAGTGTAACAAATGCCTAGTGGGCCAAACAAGACCAAAAATCTAGTTTCCTACTCTTATGTGAAATTGGCATGTTTGCACTGCACAAAGCTGGGGAAAAAACTGTTCCAAGGAGAAGTTAATGTATGTAGAATTATAGTCGTGGTGGCGGAAGGATGAGGGCAACGGACACTTAGGGAGTTTGGGATGGAAATGTACACACGTACACACTGCTGTATTTAAAATGGATAACCAACAAGGACCCACTGTGTAGCACAGGGAACTCTACTCGGTGTTATGTGGCAGCCTGGATGGGAGGGGAGTTTGCAGGAGAATGGATACATGTATATGCATGGCTGAGTCCCTTCACTGTTCACTTGAAACTATCATAATATTGTTAATCGACTATACCCCAACACAAAATGGAAAGTTTAAAAAGAAGTTAATGTATTCATTTTTTAAATTACCTATTGTAAGGCACATATGTACTTTTCCTTATTACTCTGTGCATTCCAAGGCCTTCAAAACATGCATGCACAACCTTTATTTTCTTTAGTGTTGAGAACAATCTAGGGACAGTTCTCTGAAGATAATCGAGCAAGAGAAATACTTGTGAAGCCCTCATGGAAAGTTCCCCTCTTTGTGAGGTCAGAGGCTGACACCTAGATCCCTATGACAAGGAAGATGTGAGCTAGCAGTCGGACTGCTTCTCAGGGGACTGCCTGCAATCAGCTCTGGGGAGAAAGATGGGCCTTTGCAGGTCTTTAATGAGCTTGCTGAAAATCGCACTGAACCCAAACACCGAAGGATTCCACAATTAGAAGTTGGAATTGTCTGTTCTCCTACTTTTCTGTCACATTTTTCAACTGGGTGTTAATAGGTCCTTCATACTCTTTTTGACTAATCCCTTAAATAGGCTGCAATTAAAGAATCTCAGTGATGCCATACCATATAGGATAAATTATATTTCAGATCTGTGAAAACTCGTCTTTTTTTCTTGTTCAAGAAACCACTATCTTGCATTAATCTATGTTAAAATAAATGTAGATTTGACATGGCGTTTTGTACAAAGTTTCTTTAAATTGCTGCTATTTAAAATAAATAGCAGCCTCTTCTTTGCTGGGATAGTAGTAGAGAGTTAACCTATTGATCTCTGAGTCTCAGTTTCCTCAACTGGTGAAAAAATTGAGATTTCTGTGTCTATCCCTTGGGTTTGGGATGAAGATTACATACTTGGCATGTAAGAGTTTCTCAGAATAACAAGTTACTATTCTCTCCCATTTACTAACCATCTTTTCGTCAAGACTTTATGTTGAAAGTGAAAGTGTTAGTAGCTCAGTCATGTCTCACTTTTGTGACCCCATGGATTGTAGCCTGCCAGGCTTCTCCATCCATGGGATTTTCCAGGCAAGAATACTGAAGTGGGTTGCCATGCCCTCCTCCAGGGGACCTTCCTGACCCAGGGATGAAACCCAGGTCTCCCACATTGCAGGCAGACTATCATCTGAGCTACTAGGGAAGACTTTATGTTAAATATCCTTAAATAATAAAGTTCTATGTTCATTCTACTTGCTATTTCATAAAAAGAAAATTATAAAAGTGTATTTTAAAACCTCTGAAGCATAGTTTAGTGAATCTTGTGGAAATTAATTAGAGGAGCCGAGGCATAACATACCCATACGTAAACCTCATCATAAATTTCTTTTGAATCAACTAAGTGTCCTTTCTCACTTCAAATGCCTTCATTCTTTTTATAGTCCTCAATTCAGGGTGTGCAGAGACCTCCTAAGATAAGATTTCACCAAAACCAAGCTGGGAGCCAGGGGTGCATCTCATTTGAAGAGGTCCACTGTTACTTAGTTCCTTAGGGGCAGGGGGTGCAACCTTTGGCATGGGCCAGAGCTGGTTCAAATTCCAGTTCTACTGTATTTGGCTGGTTGGTCACCAGCAAAGGGTTCCAACTTGCTAAGTCTCAGTTTCCTCAGTGATGCCATGAGCCATGCCCAGCTATCTTCAAGTGTTGTCAAAGACTCAGGTGGATTTACGGTAGAGCTAATTAAGCTCAACTTTCAGGACTGTTCACAGGCATAGGTGTCTTCAAGGCTCTCTACCTAATAATGTATTTCTACTTTTTATTCCTTTTCTTAAGCATGTCTTCTCAATTTGTGTAAACATCAGGCTCCACAAATCCTGGATCTACCCTTGCATGATGGTTAAACAGGATAATAAACATACGATAACTGGTCCTTTGCAATTATGCAATAAATGGTATTATTGTCATCAGATTCACAGGCCAAGTGACTGGATTTGATATTAAGCCAATGCATAGGTTATGACATAATGATATTGCTTACAGGTTACACAGAGTTTAACCTAATAACCTAAATGGGAAAAGAATTTGAAAAAGAATAGATACATGTATATGTATAACTGAATCACTTTGCTGTACATCTGAAACTAACACAACATTGTTCATCAACTATACCCCAGTAGAAAGGGGTATAGATTTAAATATAAAGGGGTATATTATAAAGGGGTATAAAATTTTAAAAGAATCAGTAAATTCAAAAGAATGTTCATTGATTCAAGAGTCATTTCCCAAAATTTACTGGATACGAAGTTTTAGTACAATAAAAGCAAATACAAAATAAAACTGAAAAAAAAAATTTAACTCATCTTAAAATATGTCACACCAAACCTGGCGAGATGCTAGAACCAAGCTCTAGGGACATGCTTGGGTTAAACACTAATATTAAATGTGTAACCATATTTAGGTATATTAGGAAGTCAGGCTTTAAGTTAATACGTCACAGGATATATGTGCTAAGTCACTTCAGTTGCCTGATTTTTTCCGACGCACCAGGCTCCTCTGTCCATGGGATTCTCCAGGCAACAATACTGGAGTATGGTCAATTTAAATGATTAGGAAGCAAATGTAAAAGTCTTGAGTAAATGACTCACAGTGTTCTAGGTGGGAAAGCCCAGGCTATGCCTCTCCAGGGACTCAGTATGACACGGTTTGTCCACACATGGTCTGTCTTCCATCTGCATCATAACATTCTACGGAATCTCAGTCAAAACACAATTTCCTCGACCCCAGGATTGCCCATGAAATCAGGACCTCTGCAGGAGAAGTTCAGGATTCTGCCTTTTCGTTTCTTTTTAAAATTTTTGCCCCCACTGTGAAACATGTGGGATCTTAGCTCCTTGACCAGGGATCAAACCTGTGCCCCTTGCACTGGAAGGGGGAGTCTTAGCCAATGGACTGCCAGGGAAGTCCCCAAATTAACCATTTTAAAAGTGAACAATTCAGTGGCATTTAGTCCATTCACAGTGTTGAGAACTCTTACTTCTATACTGTTCTAGACCATTTTCATCACTTCAAAGTAAAACCCTTTACCCAGTAAGCATTTTGTCCCTCCGCCTCCTCTCCTATCTCGCACCATCACTCAACTGCTCTGTCTCTGTGGACTTGCATATTCTAGATACTTTGTGTAAATGGAAACATACAATATGTGGCCTTTAGTGTCTAGCTTCTCTTACTTAACATAATGTTTTAAAGGTTCATTCACCGTGTGGCAGGTATCAGTTCTTCATCAGGAGTCTGCTTTTCTTAACCAGGTACCGCACCCCGGTGATTCTGAATTCCAGGTAGTTTGACAACACTTGCTTACAGATTAAACATGAAATAGATAACTGATGGATATTTTTCAGGAGTCCATATATGGTTATGCCTGGCCCAGAAGACAAGAAATTTTCTACCGCCAGTATAATCCTTCTCTTCCACAGTAAGAGGCGAGTGGTTTGTACATTTTGTCTCTTGATGCATTGCCTTTGTGTGTGCTCAGTCCTGTCCGACTCTGTGTGACCCCATGGACTGTAGCTTGCCAGGCTCCTCTCTCCATGGCATTTTCCAGGCAAGAATACTGGAGTGGGTTCCCATTTCCTCCTCCAGGGGATCTTCCCAACTCAGAGATTGAATCTGTGTCTCCTGTGGCTCCTACATTGGCAGGCAGACTCTTTACCACTGAGCCACCTGGGAAGCCCTGTCTCTTGACAGGTCTACGGCAATTGTAGATAAAGAGCATGGGAAGTTTGCCATTGGCATCTAGCAACAGGTAGAGGACAGGGATGTTGCTAAGAGGACCCTTCCCCAAAGAAACAACTATCAGTCCGAAATGATAACAGTGCCAAAGTTGAGAAACTCAGGTTTTAGCCCCTAGAGGACGTGGCCCTGAACTTGTCATTGCTGAAAGATACCATGTTAAAAGTGAAACTTTCCTAACTCTATAATCTAATAGGATGTCATAGCTGTTTTCCCTGAAATAAACTGAAATCAAGAGAGTTTTTTTTAAAGAGCATGCCATCCAGATATAAATCATGATTTTCGTAAGATTAGGTATCTATATACTAAGACGGTTTAATGTTAGCTGAAATATGGATCTACTGCCCAGAGGAATAGAATCTTCCTGAAGATGGTAGATTAACAGCCACAAAAGCCTGAAACAAAGTTTCTAGTGGATGGACAAAATGCCTGATCTCTGGGGTTGTTCTGTTTCAACCTTGCTATCAATAACAGATGGAAACCTAAGAAGCATACTTACAAATAGTTAGACAACACAAAAAATATGGAAGGAATAAATGCCTAGGATGGGATAATGATCAAGTTACAGAACAATCCAAACAGGACGGAATGTGAAACAAAAACAAATCAGATCATGGAACGGATGCCAGCACGAGTGAAAAGAAAACCAGGACTGTCTCAGGAGGGTATTTTGAATACAAGTTCTGTTCAAGTCAACAGGAAAATGCTGTTAATTTAATGCTGTTGCTGCTACTTTTCTATGTGCATGTATTTTTAGTGTTTGGAAGAAAATAGTTCTACTCTATTCTGTGCTGGTCAGACTGTTTTTTGGAACAGATTCATTTCTGGGCATAATATTTTAGGAGGAGAAATTTTCAAATTACTATGCAGGCAGAAGGGGGTTGGCTAGGATGGTGAAGTCTAGCACCTAATGTATACTCCATGTGATAATTTGAAGGGAAAATGGCCTGTCTTTCTTCAAATAAGGTACTGTCTGTAGACTTACTCTTTTAGTTGCTCTGTTGTGTCTGACTCTTTGCAACCCCGCGGACTGAAACCCACCAGGCTCCCCTGTCCATGGGATTCTTCAGGCAAGAATACTGGAGTGGGTTGCCATTCCCTTCTGCAGACTTACGCTGTTGGTGCTTCCAAAATCATGACTCTGTGATGGATGTAAGAAGGCATATTAATAGGACTTCCGTGCTAACTCAGTGGTTA
Source organism: Bos indicus (assembly GCF_029378745.1). Taxonomy (NCBI): domain Eukaryota; kingdom Metazoa; phylum Chordata; class Mammalia; order Artiodactyla; family Bovidae; genus Bos; species Bos indicus. Next base: position 30,928,671 of record NC_091772.1, read on the forward strand.
AGAATCCATCTGCCAATTCAGGAGACATGAGTTCTATCTCTGGTCTGGGAAGATCCCAAATACTACAGAACTAAGCTCATATGCCACAGCTATTGAACCTATGCTCTAGAGCCCACTGAAGGCTCACATGCCTAGAACCTAGGCTCCACAAGAGAAGTCACTGCAATGAGAAGTCTGTGCACCAAACTAGAGAGTAGCCCCCATTTGCTGCAACTAGAGAAAAGCCCATGCAGCAAGGAAGACCCAGGGCAGCAAAAATAAATAAATAGATAGATAAATAAAATTATTCTTTTTAAAAAAGAAGACATATTAAGTTTAGGAAAATACAATGAAACAGTTAAGTATCTCCCAAAAACTCAATGGAGAATCCAGAATGGAAGTAAGCTCCCTGTTGTGAAGGTAGTCAAAAACAGACTAAGCAATGACTGAGCCAGAATTGGTAAAAAAAAAAAAAAAAAAAGGTTTCTTTCTCTTGATACTGTTTGGAAAGGAGAGTGGATAAATCTGAGAGGCTTCCAACTCCATAGCAAAGTTTCTATGATTTGCTTTATGTTAGCTAGCTCAGTGTTTGGGCTACAAGCTGAGACTGGAGAATGAGCAGAAAACAACTAGGAGCAGGGGGAATTAAAAAAAAAAACAAAACGGAATACAGACATTCAGTAAGTGTGTATGGAGCACACACTAGGTGCCATATCTTATTCCAGGTGATGGGGATACAGCAGGAGAAACATTCCAACCTCAGTTCCTGCCCTCATAGAGCGTATATTCTATTAAGAATAGAATATATGTATGAGAGGTGTTCAGCAATTTCCTCCTGCTATGAGAACACAAAATACAGTAAAAAGGACTGGGGAGCATAATTGTGCTAAGAGGGACTTACTTGAATGAATGCTTTTCTTTCTAAATAAATCCCAAGATTGCTTATCAATGAAATCTATCCCATATTAAGATTTTATTGGCTTCTCTGAAGCACTGTAGTCTGTTCATTTAGAGAGGGCACACTGGCTGCCCGCACTCGCCTTTTAAACATCCCCAAACGACCATCTGACTCTATCAATATTGATTTCTTTACAGGAGGTCACCACCTACCAGATATTACATCCATCACTACAAACAAGTTCCCCTTGACATATTGACTATTTCATTTTTCTTGTCTTTTGGTCAGAACCTCCCTTCTAATTAATGTATTCTTGGTTCCATCAGTGTGTACATGTTTGATGTCCCCAAGACCCTATTGGCTACCTGTATCACCAGCTGCTTCATTCTTATAACTGCCATTTCTCTATCTCTGGCTTAGTGATCTTCTTGAAGCCTGGCTCTGTTTGCCTTGCATTTTATCTAATTCCAAATCCAAGACTGCTTCAGTGTACCTGCCTATTTTCTATGGTAGAGTCTCTCTTCACGACCCACAGGCATCACTGGCAGTGAATGACTTGAATTCTCAGAGTCTTCCATAATCAGATTAACCCCCTATTTGCTCTCTGCTTTGATTTCTGGTGTCTGCTCAGTTCTGTTCACCTTCAGGAACAGTGTTAGTTATTGGGCTCTGGAGGTCAATGGTGAGGGTGTTTGAGTTAATAACCTCAGCAAGCCATGATGCATTGATCTGCAGCCTCCGAGTGCACTCATATTTCTCTCCCTGGAATTAGACACTCAGCTGTCTGCCAGGGTGCCTCTTGCCAGACGGTCTCAGATTTGAACTATCTGAAGATTCCTCATCAAGCTGTTCAGGGAGAGTAACAACCCACATAGTTCATGCTAGTGCTCCACTCCTAGGGAACTGCTGCAACCTGACCAACCAATCCACCCAATACCTCCATCATGGAAGATGAATGTCTCTTTGCTTCTATCCTTGAAGGGGGGGAAAGTAGCTAAATGTGATTCTCTCCTTCCTGAAGGCTTCTATGCAATAAGTGGCCGGGATTAAATTATATAATCATGTCATCTATCTGTTCAAAAGCCCTGTCACTCTTCTGCTGCATGTACCAGCTTGTCCCTTTAGCAGAGGGGCTCAATACTGTCAGCAGTGGAAAAGGGAGCATTATGATGCCGAGTAATATAATTCTAAATACCATCAAGGCCATAAAATGGGAAGTGATAAATAATTTATATTTATCAGAATGACTGAATCTTATTACAAGTTCAGCAATATGATATCCTCCCAGACAGCACAGACATGGATAGAGAAAGAGAGCAGAATTTCAATAGTGTGGGCCAGGGTCAGATGGAATTCTTGTTTAAAGCCCTACGAACCTGGTGTGAACCTGGTTCATCTTGTTTTCACTGGTCCCTAGAAACGAGGGTGCTAGTCTTAAAACAAGGAAAAAAAGAAATTCAACTAAACAAGATAATCTGGAATAGATAAGAAAATATAGCACTAAGTATTAATGCTAAGATGCTATAATGGTTTCCATTCTTCATTCTGAGTTCACCTTTATTAATTCATTTCTTCAAGCATTCATTCACTTTCTTAAACACTTAAGACTGTGCAAGATACTGTAATATTAATAAGAATTATGGAAGAGGTAACAGTAAAGAATAGATATGATTCTCACTTTCAAGTACTTTAGACTCAGATACAACATTCTGGAATAACCCTTGTGGGAAGCAGAACTCCACCTTTATAAAGAAGAAGTGAGTGTATTTCTGAACTAAACACTAATATATTATCTGTTTCATCATCCTTCTATTTTGATGGTAATTGTCTAAACCAGAGACTTGCCAGGTGGATGAATGGTAAAGAACCTGTCTGACCATGCAGGAGGCATGGGTTCAATCCCTGGTTTGGGAAGATCCCCTGGAAAAGAAAATGACAACCCACTCCAGTATTCTTTCCTGGAAAATCCCATGGACAGAGGAGCCTGGCGGGCTACAGTCCATATGGTTGCAGAGTTGAACACAACTAAGTGACTGAGCACGTGTGCCTAAACCAGAGCTGCTCACTCTTGAAAAGTTTTCTCCTGGAACCAGGTCCCTGGTTTGAAAAGCAAAAGTTCAAATACACTTGAATTTGCTAAATAGGATAATCAGAACAAAGCCATTTCTCAAATAATCAATCAGACTTAAAACTTTTTATTTTTGGTGGGATATCTCTCACCAATGAGCACAGTGTAAGGTACAGAGTGATTTCTGATCATGTATTTGATCTAAAACACCTGTCCCTTTCTCATTTTCTGCTTGGAATGAGAGTAGCAGTTCACCTGTGTGCATCCTCCTCACCTTGTATCTGGCTCTTCTTTCAGAGTTAGTTCCCAGGCTTCATTTTCTGGTCCAAAAGAGTTGGTTAAATAAACTAACACTAACATCAAAATATATTTTGGGGACACTTCCCCTGGCGGTCCAGTGGTTAAGACTGCCTTCTAGCACAGGGAGTGAGGGTTTGATCCCTGGTCAGGGGGCTAAGATCCCACATGCCTCGTGACCAAAAACACCAAAATATGAAACAGAAGCAACATTATAACAAATTCAATAAAGACTTTAAAAATGTGCTCAGTTGCTCAGTCACATTTGACTCTTTGCACCCTTTGGACTGTAGCCCTCCAGGCTCCTCTGTCCATGGGATTCTCCAGGCAAGAATACTGGAGTGGATTGCCATTTCCTCCCCCAGGGGATCTTCCCAACCCTGGGATTGAGCCCGAGTCTCCTGCCTTGCAGGTAGAATCTTTCACTGCCGAGCCACAGGGGACCTTAATGGTCCACGTTAAAAAAAAGATACATTTTTTGGCAACCTTTCTCTGAATCCCCGCTTTTCTGCAAGCCACACCTGAGAGACAACCAAGGTGGGAAAACCAAGGGACCCAGTGCTGCCATGAGCTACCAAATTTTGGCAACAGTGAGCAGAGGTGTTGGGCTAGTCCCCTCTTCTAGGGACGGTGAGAGAAAGTGAACACGCTCAGTCATGTCCAACTTTTTGTGACCCCATGGACTGTAGCCTACCAGGCTCCTCTGTCCATGGAATTTTCCAGGCAAAAGTACTGAAGTGGGTTGCCATTTCCTTCTCCAGGGGATCTTCCCGACCCAGGGATCGAACCCGGGTCTCCCTCATTGCTGCTGCTGCTGCTAAGTCACTTCAGTCATGTCTGACTCTGTGTGACCCCATAGTCGGCAGCCCACCAGGCTCCCCCGTCCCTGGGATTCTCCAGGCAACAACACTGGAGTGGGTTGCCATGTCCTTCTCCAATGCATGAAAGTGAAAAGTGAAAGGGAAGTCGCTCAGTCGTGACCGACTCTTAGCGACCTCATAGACTGCAGCCTACCAGGCTCCTCTGTCCATGGGATTCTCCAGGCAAGAGTACTGGAGTGGGCTGCCATTGCCTTCTCCCTCCCTCATTGCAGTCAGATGCTTTTACCGCCTGACCCACCAAGGAAGCCTTCTAGTGATGGTAGTGGCTTACAAACGTATCCTCTTCTCCACACACATTCCACCCCATTCTCTCCATTACCCTGCTTCAACAGAATCTCCACATTGGATTAACAAGTGAATCAGCAAATTCTCAACATTGCCCAAAATGCATCAAGCACTTCTGCGCCTCTGAGTCAGTTCCTGACTCCTCTCTCTTCCTGGCCTGGCCTTTCCTTCCCCAACCCTCTCCTGCCTCCATAATACCAACTTATCCTTCAAAACCCAGTTCAGGGACTTCCTGCCTCCAGAATACCAACTTATCCTTCAAAACCCAGTTCAGGGACTTCCCTGGTGGCACAGTGGATAAGGCTCCACCTGCCCATGCAGGAAATATGGGTTCAATCCCTGGTCGGGGAAGATCCCACATGCCATGGAGCAACTAAGTCCATCTGCCACAACTACTGAGTCCGTGCTCCACCACAAGACAAGCCACTGCAATGAGAAGCCACTCCACAACTAGAGAGTGGCTACAACTACAGAAAGCCCGCACAGTGACAAGGACCCAGCACAACCAAAAGTAAACAAAATTAAAAAACCCAGTTCAGGAACCACTCCCTCAAGCTCCATTCTACCATCTTTCTAACCACAGAGGAATGAACTCTTCCCTCCTGTTGGTTGCCAATTGTTGCTGAAACCAGTTACCATCATTGGAGGGACTTAATTCTAACTGATGATCTTACCGTTCTGCAGGTCAGAAGTCCTAAACATCAAGGTATCAGCCGGACTATCTTCCTTCTGCAGGCCAGAGGGGAGAATTCGTTTCTTCGCTTTCTCCATCTTCTAGAGTTGCTTGCACTTTCTGGCTCGTGGTCCCTCCCCCAAGCACTCTACTCTCTTCTTTCCTCCCATCCCCCCCTCTCTCAGGAGCACTCTTAAGACACCTGATTCTCATTAGGATCTAATTACATGCAACCCACCTAGATAAGCTAGTCTACTCTCCTCAGTTCAGGATCCTTAATATAAAAAAAAAAAAATTTTGTTTTAATTGTAGTTGATTCACAATGTTGTTCCTGGGCATGTGGCATTAGCAGATGCAAACTAGTATGGTATAGGCTGGATTAACAACAAGGTCCTGCTGCGTAGCACAGGGAACTATATTCAATATCCTGAGATAAACCATAATGAAAAAGATCCTTAATATAATCATGACTGCAAAGACCCTTTTGCATATAAGGTAATGTACTCCCTTACATGCAAACAGAGGCCGAGATGGTTAGATGGCTTCACTGATTCAATGGACACGAATTTGAGCAAGCTCCAGGAGATGGTGATGGGCAAGGAAGCCTGGCATGCTGCAGTAGATGGGGTTGCAAAGAGTCGGACATGACTGAGAGAGTGAACAACAATAACAATATATTCCCAGGTTCTGGGGATATATTACAAATGTATCCTCTTCTCCTCCACACATATTCCACCCCATTCTCTAAGTCCTGGGGATCAGGACTTAGACATCTTTGGAGGTGCAGTTATTCTGCATACAGCACGTCCTTTTAAAGCCTCACTCTCCGGTTCAAAATGTCCACATTAGCTGCATTATATTCCAGCGTATTTTGTTGATAAAAGTCACCCTAACAGTCTCCTGGAGGGTGCTTGGTCTTTTAAGTTGTTTCTCTAATGCCTAGAATTTTGCTTATTACTTAGCAGTTGTTCAATAAATCGAATTGAATGTTTGTAGAGAAGAAACTCAGTGGAAAAAATAGTAAGGACAGTTTAACTGTAAGGTTATTATTTGACAAGAAAATATAATAAGCGAATTTTTGCATTGACAGGATGCCAAAATAAATGGTTGGGAAAACACAATCAATTCAGCATTTTGGCATAGTGTCTCCTAGGTAATCACAGAACAAAACCCAAAAGGTCTCAATCAGGGGTACGCAAACAACAGCTCATGGCTACCTTTTATTTGTAAATAAAGTTTTATTGGGACACAGCTGTGTCCACTTGTTTATATATTGTTTGAGGCTGATTTTGTGAGTCAGGGGCAGAGGTGAGCAGTTGCTACAGACACTACATGCCCTGCAAGCTGAAAAGATTTAGTATTTGGCCCTTTATTGAAAACGTTTGCTGACTTCTGAGCTAGATAATAAGAAAGGTTAAATCAGAATTTTGTTCTAGGCAGGTTGGAATTTTGAAAGCCAGATTCACCCATTCAACTACCATGGCAGTTGAACATCCCACTGTTTAGCTGGACTCCATCTTATTGCTTAGATTAGTAGGCTGACAGTCTAATCCAGTCATGACATTATAAAGCTGGTCAGTTGATATATTTTGAATATCTTAATGATAGCCAAGATAAGATAGTGTTATATCCATTTTTTATCCAATGATCAAACTTCTATCCTTATATAAATGTGGATTAAATTCTTACCCATGCTTAACATCCTTAGAAAATTAAATATTTAATATGCATCATTTCTACTTCCTACTTGCCTCTTTTGAATGCATTCACAGGCAATAAGGAGAAATAGCCACTCAATTCTCTTTGATAAAAATTAACCTGTTTCAAAAGAAAAAGAATGAGGATGAGAAGAAAACTCAGGAAGCTAAAAAAATATGTTTCTAAAATATTACCTTTTAACAAAGATGGCTTTGTAGTTTTAAACAAATGAATAAACAAGCCACTATTTGTGGTATTTGTATGAAATTAGAATTGTTCATATATTTGGTCTGAGAAAATATATTTATTGGCCATTTTTGCCATATCATTTTAAATGATAACCCTTTAATTTTAATTAAAAAAAATTAAGATTGAACATCAGCAAGCACTATTATAAAACTACTAATATTTACCCTACTTTCTCATTCTCGGGAACTGAAATTGGGAGTCTTAGGTCATGATTTCAGTTTTGCTGTTAACTCGCCATGCAAACTACAAGTCACATACATTTCCATGGCCTCAGCTTTCCTGTATGCAAAATTGTTATAAAAATATCTTCCTCACTTAATTCATAGCACTGCTGTTATGATAAAATGAGGTAATGTTGGTGAATTTGCACAAACTCTATACAAATGAAAGATATTATCATTATCTGATTATCACCTTAACATCTTCCCAAACTGTCTCTGATAGTAAAAATGTTGTGGTCATAAACATCTATAACGGTGCTCCACAGTTGACTATGAAATAATTCTCCTTGTGAATTTCATAGTTTAGATTTTATTTTGATGTAATAAACGAGCATAATTAACTTTTATTGTGCACATTATTTGTGGGAATGTTTTAACACGTTAAGTATAGCCATCTATCTCAGCATTACCCAAGGATTACCAAGCTGAGAAGTGCTATCTTTAAAAATGGGGTGATTTCATTTGGAGATTTGAGTTTGGTTTTATTGTTGAGATTAATACAATGTTGTTGTTTAAAATGAAACTGTTTTCTTTCCAGCACTTCATATTTTTTCTCGGTTAAAGAAACAGCAGTAACATGATTAGATGTCAGTAATTAAATATCTTTGCTGAACAGTATCTTAATAGCATATATTTAGAACGCAGCCATACCAAAACATTCAATTACATAGATACAGCTTTAATATTTAACAGCTTGTCTCTTAACTACCAACCTTCTGGTAAGCTGATGTTGACTGTGGATAAAGGCAAGGAAGCAGCTTAGTGTCAAATTATGGGAAGTGGAATATATTATAATGGTGCTTTTTATGTTTTGCTATTCTCACATTCAGCCAAGTATAATGTTTTTACTTAATATGTTTAACTATCGATTCATCTCTCTTATTTTTAGCAACAGGGGCCTTCAATTTTCTTTAAACACAATGAGGGCTTATCCAGGGATCAAAGAAAGAAAAAAAAAAACCTCATTTAATTTAAGCATCATGGGGAAACTAACATGTATAAAAAACAATAGGCGTTTCCAATAAAATTCCTGGAAAATAACAAGTTGAAACCACTGGAAAGGCATCTTAGGGAGCAGGGAAGAAAGCTGTCTTGTACTCTTTCTTAGAGATGGGAATAGCAGAGGAATTGGGCTTCTGTTAACTGCTTCTGTGTTCCTCTTTTACACCTAACGTTAAATGTGAATTTGTAAATAAATGGAATTATCCCTAATTTATTAATGGTGGACTCTGTTTTAGAAAAGAACCTCATGGGACCTCCCTGATGGTCCAGTGGCTTAGACTCCCACTCCCAATGCAGAGGACCTGGGTTCCATCCTTGGTTGGGGAACTAAATCCTGCATGTCGCAACTAAGATTTTGCATGCTACAGCTAAAGATCCCGTGTGCCACGACCACGATTGATGATCCCATGTGCTGCAACTAATATCTGGTGCAGTCAAAAAATAAACTAAATACAAGTAAATATTTAAAAAGAAAGAAACTAGTGTTTTTCCTAAATTTTGACTCTGATTCCAATTTCATAACTCCTTACTCTAAATCAGGGCTCAGTTCTTTTTTAATAAAAAAAAAAAAACAAAAAAAAAACACAAAGAACTAGCCATTGACTCTAATAGGTAGGGTAATAGGTAGGGTAATAGGTCAACAATCCATGAAGGTAGGGATGTGTCTTATACTAAATTCTAGGTCCCCATAGCAAAAATGACCAGGATGGTTCGGGAGCAAGATGTCCATCAAAGACTGACTCACGTCTCTGGTTGGGTAGCACATAAGCCAGGCTGCCAGTAGACACAACTGAGTCTGAAGTTAAACTACAGGGATTCAAAGTGGAGTACCACCTACCACCACTTATTCCCTGTGTGACCCTGTGCAGGTGGCTAACTGCCAAATCAGTCTCTTATCTGTGTGCATGGGTGGGTGCTAAGTAGCTTCAGTCGTGTCTGACTCTGTGACCCTATGGACTATAGCCTGCCAGTTTCCTCTGTCTATGGGATTCTCCAGGCAAGAACACTGGGGTGAGTTGCCATGCCTACTTCCAAAGGATCTCCCTGACTCAGGGATCTAACCCATACCCCTTATGTCTCCTGCATTGGCAGGTAGGTTCTTTACCACTAGTGCCAGCTGATGAGAGCTAATCACAGTACCTACTTTCTGGAAATGTCAGAATGTCTAAGCCAGGTGTGCAATTAGTGCTCAATAAATAAAACAACAAAGGTGAAACACTGCTAGAGAAAAGTGAAGCAAAGGGGAGACATTATATAGGAAGAGAGTGCCTGGGACTTCCTTGGTGTTCTAGTGGTTAATACTCCACACTTCCACTGCTGGGGCATGAGATTCTACAACCTGGGCCAGCAAAACTAAGATACCACATGCTGCAAAGCATACCTGCCCTGCCCCCCACCCCACAAAAAAAGTGAGAGGGTTTGTTTGGATTAGAGCAAGTCTTTAGGAGTGTACAGAGAGGTGACTTTTCAGTAGTTGAAAGGAAGAGCACGCCTCATCAGTGAATTCTGGCTCCTTCTTGTCAATTACAGTTCCTGGGGTTTGATCTTGACTTAAATGCCTTGCACTTCCTCTTTGACCTTTGATCCTTAAAATGTTGTTCACTGCTTCTGGCCTTTTGAACTTAATTACGATGACAATAACGATGGCTATATATCCAGAGCAGATTACACCCTTTGCAAGTGAACCATTGGACACAATCCTGCTTCAGTTCAGTTCAGTTGCTCAGTCACTCTTAAAATTCTCCTTACTCTGGCTATTAGTGAGCACTTAACAGATGTTTGTTGAGTAGCTGATTTTCCTGATAACCTTGTAACTGTTCTGCACTGTTAAAGCAGAGTATCAAGTACCTTGTATGGAGACGGTGGGGGTCAGAGGGTGCCTAACGTTCTTTCTGGCAAATGAGGGCACTGAGCCCCCCACCCCACTGTCCCGTGAGACGTGTGCCTTGTGAAGGCAGCTCCCCTCCGTCCTTCTGGTCTATTCTCCATCCAAGATCATAATCAATATCCTTTAGCAGTGAATAGCCTATCCATGGCTGAAATGGAGAGAAAAAAAAAAGAACTTTATTTCTGATTCATCTCTCAAGAACTGCAGTGGAGGGGATTTTGATAAAGAAGAGCGGTAAACATTCTCAACAAACACTGCTCTCCTTCAGTCTGTTAGGAAGGGAACTAAGACGCTGCCATAGAAGCAATATTTCTATGAAATCCTCCCTGATTATTTCCACCAGGGTCTGCCCAGCTTCAAAGCCGCACTATTTAAAAAGAAAGAAGAGCGGGCCTTGCTATGAATAATGGGGACACGTAAAGGGAAAAGCATGGGAGAATAGTCAGAGAGATAGCATTAAATGCCTTTTCATATTTGGCACAGAAGAAATCTTATCTTCCCCCCCAAAAAGCCTGATGAATATGTAAGCTGCTAATACTTCACTATATCTGAGTTTCTATCTTGGAGGGAAGAAGAATGATTTCATTGTGGCGTTTTGAAAAGAAACACACAGAGAATGAAGAGGAGGTGTCTCCCCTCAAAGACTGAATGGTGTGTATCAGATTCTGAGGACTTGTCTCCTGTCCCTAGCTAGAATAAAATCCCAGATTTCTATAGGATGTGACACAAAGCCGGGGGCAGGGTGGGGGTTGCAGAGAAAGCACCCCCTGTTCTACCGCTGGTTTAAAAACAATGGAAAGAGTGTTTCCACCGTCACGTAGCCAAGGGCTATGTTTAAGTTGTAGTTAGTTCAAAGTCATTAGAGTCGAAGGACATCCAGGGAAGAGAGATGACTAGAAACTTTGCACCTATAGCATAATAGTGAATCAGCTATCAACCTGTCAGAAATGAACAAGCTGAAAATTGTTTCATTCAGTTTGAAATAATTGAAATCAAACTCACTGGAAGTAATACAGTGAAAACTGTTGGCTTCACAAAGAAAAACCAGTGTAAGAAATGAGCTAGTGAAGCTGTATGTCCCACTCTGTTACCTTCAAAGTGCCCCAGCCCAAGGTTCTCACTATTGAGATTTGGGACCAGATAATTCTTGGTTTTGGGGGGCTGCCCTGTGCGCCATGGGATGCTCGGCTGCAAGCCTGGCCTCTAACCAGTAAGTGCAAGAAGGAAGCCCCCCAACTCCACATCTCTAGACATTTGCCAAGTGGTCCCAGGGCAGGAGGAACACAGCAAGGCAAATCATCCCAGTAGAAAACCACTGCCCTAAACCCAGTCTGTTTTTTAATTGATCCATAGTTTTCTCTCCACTCAGATATCCACATAAGACTCATCTGACGTCATGACCAATTTCCCAATCATCACAGGTGAGAAGTGGAATATTCCCTGCCATATCAGTTAAAAAAAAAAAAAAAAAAAGGGGATGTCACAGTCCTCAGCGATTGAGTCACCACGAATGGCTGGGGAGCTGGTAAGCCTGAGGGAATTCAGGAAGAAAGGAATACCTGCCATCTAGCAGCCAACAGACTGCAGCCACTCCCTAGAGTGAGCCCTGAGGAAACTCTGGATGTGAAAACACAGGATACTGGCCTCAGACAGCTGAGGTGCACATCGAAGGAAGGATTTCAGTGAGCTCAGACTCTTGCATCTTTCTACATAGAAAAGTACTAAATTCCTAACTTGAGATATCTGGTTTTCCTTTCACTAACAGTTATCTTTTGATGGTCAGACTACCTGCTTTTCGTTGCAAAACTTCTATATAACCTGGCTCCCCACCCCAACCTCTCACCTCCTTGGAGCAGTTCTCTCAGGGTTACCTGAGATGTTGTCTCCCCAGCTTAAAGTCCTAAAAATTCTTGCAGAATAAGCTCTCAACTTTTAAGCTGTGAATATTTTTCAAGTAGACACAGGCCTCATTTCAAAATGTGCTAGCCCACTCTATCCTTAGCTCTCTACCCTTTATTTCCTCTTTAGAGGGCCCTTGTGCAGACCCCATTGCCTTCTTAGGCACTGGGCTAAATTGTTTTAAGGCCTTTAAAGGCACTTGTTGCAAAGCTGGTGAGCAGTGGGTTCAAAGTCTGCCTCTGCCACTTAGAAGCTGTGGGACCTTTGACAAGTCATTTTGTCTTCTGAATCTTGGCACTCTCTCTCTCTCCATATATATTTATATACACACATATACTCAGAACAAAATTATATCTACCTGATAGCAATGCTGCTGATTAAATGATATAATATGTGAAGCCCCCATCAGCATCTGGATGTACTTATCTTATGATAGCTTACAAAACTGGAAATACATTGCTCAGACATAAAGAAACAATTTGAGGGTAACAACAGGAGGCCAGCTGGAGCTGACACAGTATTTGAACTTCCCAGGTAGCATAGCGGTAAAGAATCTGCCTACCAACGCAGGAGATTTGGATTTGATCCCTGGGCCTGGGGAAGGAAATAGCAACCCACTCCACTATTCTTGCCTGAGAAATCCCATAATAGAGGAGCCTGGTGGGCTACAGTCCATGGGGGCTACAATCCATGGGATAACAAAGAGTTGGACACAGCTGAGCACACATACACAGCGTAAGAATGAACCTCAGTGCCTTGGGAACGAAGGAGTGGTCAGAATAATAGGAACACAGATGGGTACAGATCACTGGGCATTTGCAAGCAACTTAATGATTATGAAGGTCAGGGCCAGGAAATACAAAATTATGGTGTACAAACATGGAAATGAAAATAGCTGTTGTGGAGAGAAAATACTACACATGCCTAAAGTTGATACAAACAAATCAAGGTGTACATTGGTGATCGGTCCCTTTTTTTGTTTGTTTCCTTGTGTTTCACTAGCCGACTATTTTCATCTCACTGATTTTCCAGATAATTTTGAAGTTGTTACCTGTTTGTAAAAGAAATCCCTATTTCCCTTAGATTAATTTTTACCTGCTCAGTGTTTCTCTGATTGATTCATCACATCAAAATCAAAACATGTTATTCATGAAATATGACATTTCTATAGAACCTACTTTTCTGCTGCGCCTGAAAATGCCTTACTTGCAAATAAAGTAATTCTAGTCTATATTTTTTATTTAAAAAATATTTATTTGGCTGCACCAGATCTTAGTTGTGGCATGTGGGCTCTTTCAGTTGTGCCTTGTGGGGTCTAGTTCCCCAACAGGGATTGAACCCAGGTCCCCAGCATTGGGAGTCTTAATTTTTAAAGGAAAGTAAGTTTCAAAACCCCAACTAGTTAAAAGAATTTCAGAAAAATAACATAAAATGAATTGCACTGTAAACCTCATTTGTAGTTTCTTTATGTACCGAATAGTACACTAGCAATAATTAGGAAGGTTTGAAGATAAACGCATTCACAATCTTCCCTTTAAATCCAATATAAGTAGAAAATTTCACTGTTGCTCAATTAGAGGCTGAGCTAGTAGGCCAATATTTCCTTGTAGGTAACAATAGTCATGAGAGAGATTATTGTATAGGATCAGAAAAAATACAGCAGTAGCTGACAATTGCATTTTTCTATCAGATACAGTCCTAATAGCTCTGTATACAACCACTGTTAGACCAAGCCCTAGCTAGCAGTGTCAGGAAAATTAAAACAGACAGCTACCTCTTTAAGGCACTTGGTACAATTTAGTGTGACTTAATAGGGTCTGTTTCAGGGAGTCTGAATAGAAACATAAACAGTTCCACCAAACTATTCAGATCTTATTTGTGTTAGAATCATCAGTTGCTTTTGACCATGTTGATCATGGGGTCCTTTAATTTGACTTGCACAGAGGTTGGGTTCCTACCAGGTATTATCTTGGTTCTCTACATACTTCAATGATTCTACGCTTTTATTTCAGTCTAAACAAATGCACATCCGGCAAGAAACCAATGAAATAACAGGGTTCCTCAAGTTGGTATTCTGTGTACCTCTTTTAAAAGGCATGTCTTTTAAGTTACTAGGTATGTCTCTCTGTATCCATTTTTAGGTGTCATGTATGTTATTGCTGTTGTTCTTGTTCAGTCACTCAGTCCTGTCCAACTCTTTGCAACTCCATGGACTGCAGCATCAGGCTTCCCTGTCCTTTACCATCTCCTGGAGCTTGCTCAGACTCATGTCCATTGAGTCAGTGATAACATCCAACAATTTCATCCTCTGTTGTCCCCTTCTCCTGCTTCAACCTTTCACAGCCTCAGGGTCTTTTCTAATGACTTGGTTCTTTGCATCAGGTGGCCAAAGTATTGGAGCTTCAGCTTCAGCATCAGTCCTTCCAATTTATATTCAGGACTGATCTCCTTTAGGATTAACTGCTTGGATCTCCTTGCAGTCCAAGGGACTCTCAAGAGTCTTCTCCAACTCCAGAGTTCAAAAGCATCAATTCTTCAGTGCTCAGCTTTCTTTATAGCCCAACTCTCACATCCATACATGACTACTGGAAAAACCAGAGCTTTGACTAGACAGATCTTTTCAAAGGCCCTGAAAGAAATCTTTCCTCTTTAAAAATTACAAATGGGGAAACATATTTTCCATCTGAATAGAACAGAAATCCTATGACTTTTCCTATCATATGCTACCTCTGTTTCAAATGTTTAGAACAAAGATGAATTTCACTTTTACTGCACTGTCTCTTCAGCTGTTAAAAACAGTTTAGGGTACATATCCCGACTGGGAAGCTTTCCATAACAACAAGATATAAGAAAGGGCGTAGCTTTCTTTTGCATTTTCTAGGCTAAATGCATATGAGCTACTTGGATTCTGGCCTTTTAAATGCACCCCTGCAACATTCACAGATGAGACAACACCCCAATTTATTGTGTCTGCCTCTAAATCAACTGAGTCAATAATTTTTATTTTCAAACGATATTTTAATTATGACCAGTGTTAGACTGCAAGGAGATCTAACCAGTCAATCCTAAAGGAAATCAACCCTGAATATTCACTGGAAGGACTGATGCTGAAGCTGAAGCTCCAATACTTAGAGAAATGCAATGTGATTAAGGAAGGTAATCTCTCTCTGTCTCAGTTTCTGTCTCTCTCTCTCATACGTACACCTATATGACCACCAGGATTTGAACCATTCTGTAATTTGGTGAGTAAAGGAAGCAGTGAGGTAGAGTGTGTGTATGTCAGGGAAAATAGAGGCCACTGTTGATGAGCCAAGTTGATTTCCCATGCTGGGATAAAGGTCACAAGTTCTAAAATCTCAGACCTCACTCCTGTTGGGTTATTTTCCCTCCCTCATTAGACATTTTATATCCTATGAGCTGAGAAGCCTCACCAACTATAGGAAGGGGATAATGACTAATTAAACATTTTCTAAAGCCTGAAAGGGCTTCTCTGGTGGCTCAGTGGTAAAGAATCCACCTGTGAATGCAGGAGACGTGGGTTCGATCCATGGGTTGAAAAGATCCCCTGGAGAAGAAAATGGCAACCCGCTCCAGTACTTTGGCCTGGGAAATCCCATGGACAGAGGAGCCTGGAGGGCTGTAGTCCATAGGGTAGCAAAAGAGTCAGACACAATTTAGCTACTAAACAACAACAACAAAAGCCTGAAAAGTCACCTATCAACTAGCTGTAGACTCCTGGGTTCAACAGTGTGGCCAAGAAATCCAGATTCAATGCTCATACAACCTAGTGTTCTTTGGAAGAGTAATTCTCGAAAGGCAGGGCCTGGAAAACAATATTCTAAAAATGAGTAATTGTACTTATTATCAAGGAGATGGGAAAGAATAAGCCCTAATTTTCAGTATTTGTGAATCAAAGGAATGTGTGTTACTCCAAGGTAAGACGCTAATAATATCTCTAGAGAGTGATGCTTAAGAAATCTGGCACCAAATTTCTGTGTTTGCAGAAATGCATAACTTCCACAATCCACATTTATACAGTTCTGGTTTGGCCAAGGTGCCTATTACATATTTGTTGATGCTTTCTTACCTTGTGTTGTTGATGCTGTTTTGTTTTTTATGAAGGACTCCCAAAGTACAAGGTTCTGTTTCATGTTTCTCATGAAATATCTGTTTACTTAAACATGAAAGTCTGTTAAGAAATAGAGAAAGAACATGGAAACACCATACAATAGGGGAGAAAATTTTACTCTACACAGATATGCATGTTCTCAACTTAGTTTTAGCTGTTTTTATTAAACACTGAATGGATACAAAAATTTAATTACAATATGTGCATAAGGTAGAGTGATTTACAATAAAACTGATCACCATGTGCCCACCACTCAAAATAAGGAATATGGAGTGTTTGGGGCACTTTTAAGGGCCTCTATGTATCACTCCATGATGTCATACTGCTCTTAGAAGGAACCACCACCCTGAATTTTGAATTATCCTTACCGTGCTTTGACACACATGTTGATATTCTCACACAGTGGGTGATTTAGTTTCGAATGTTCTGAGTTGATATAAATGGAATCACTGTCTGAATTCTTCTGCAACTTGATTTTTTCACTTAATAATATCTTCTGAGATGCATCCAAATTGGTGTGTGCAGTGATATTTTATTCTTTTCACTGATGTATAGTACTGTTACATTACTAATATTTAAAAAACATACAAGATGGAAAATTGGCTGTTAAAAAAATACATCTTCAGTATCCAATATTTGAGAGAACTTCTAGCTTTATTTCCATCTGGCCATTAACTCAACTTTATACTTCCCCTGGAGAAAAAGGAAGAATACATTATTTATTAGTGCTCACAGAGAATTAGAAATTATTTTGCTCAATTATCTTACTTTTTGTATGAGGTACCTGAACTCTAAGTAGATGAAGGGACTCATGCAAGATTACAGAACACTTGGGGGTTTGGGTATCTAACCTCGACCTCCATTTCATATCTCCTCAAAAGAAAAAAGGACTTACCCTCTGCCATTTTCTTTTACCTTCTCTTTTCTTCAGGAATAATTCATCAAGATACTAAAAGCGAGACTGCATCTAAGTGACCACAAATCCTGATTTTCAGAAAAAAATACAATGATTTTTCTACACTTTGCTAATCCTTACCATATGGAAATTGGTAGAACACAAAGCCCACTTGATACTATAGGAGCCCAAATATCAAATATTCACTTTCACCACTTCCCTTGCAGCCAAGCCTTGGTACACAGGCATCTTTAATCTGTCGATACCTAAACTCTTAACTTTGAATTGGGAGAAAATGTCTTACATCTTTGATTGTTGGTGGCAACAACATCTAATTTTCAGAAGTGGTAAGGGCTGATTTTTGTTGTTGTTGAGAATTTGCTGTTTTGTCTGACTCTTTGCAACCCTATGGACTGTAGCCCGCCAGGCTCCACTGTCCATGGGATTTCCCAGGCAAGAATACTGGAGTCGGTTGCCATTTCCTTCTCCGGGGATCTTCCCCACCCAGGAATCGAACCCACATCTCCTACGCTGGCAGGCAGGTTCTTTACTACTGAGCCACCTGGGAAGCCCAATGGCAGATTAGCCCTACATACACACAAATAAAAGAGAAACATGAGTTAACATGGCAAAAATTTCCATGTTAGCTGTCAGCTGTCATGTACAACTATCTCAAGTTCCACATGAATTCATGAGTATCTTTAGGGCCACAAATGAGAACATTTGAAGTGCAGCAAGGAAAAGGACATTCAGCATTACTAAGAAATGTTATTTCCTGATGTAATGCTATATTTCCCCGATAGTATGTGAGAACTCTTGGACATGTTAATTTCGCTATTCTTACACCTAAGTTCTTTGGCTTCCCCAATTGTCCCTGGGCTCTGAAGCAATGTCTCTCGTGTTGGTAGGGATGCAACACACAAACTTCCACAGCCTTGGGAACAGGCAACTTTCGTTTCAAAGTAGAGAGCAAGAGATGTGAACAAGTACTTTCCCAGAGCCTAAAGAGTGTCAGATTCAGGAATGCATGTTTATGACTCCTACACTGCCAGCCCTGAGCACCAGATCCCATATATCAGGGATGCCTGGGCATTCTTTAACGTGTGTGTGTGTGTGGTAGGGGGTGGGGGGGAAGAAGTGGAGCCCTCTAAAGGGCAGGACCCGGGGCAGGGGTTGCTCTGTTGCTCTGGCTTGGATGTGAAGGCAGCCCTATTCACAACACTGTTGAGAGTATGGCAGCAGTTATATGAAAGGCCACTTGCCCGGGGCTTCCCTGGTGGCCCAGTGGTAAAGAACCCTCCTGCCAACGCAGGGGACAAGGGTTCAATTCCTGGTGCAAGAAGATCCCACATGCCATAGAGTCACTAAGCCTGTGCACCACAACTATTAAGCCTGTACTCTAGAGCCCGTGCTTCTCAACAAGAGAAGCCACTGCAGTGAGAAGCCCGTACACTAGAGAATAGCCATCATGCCCTGCAACTATGGCCTAAGAAGCAGCCGTGACTGTGATGCCCTTCCCAGACTGGCTCTGTGGTTCTGCTCACTGCTTAGTCCCCCTTTACCCTTTATTTATGGTCTTACACCCACCTTCCTTGTGGTTGGATATCCATTTCATAAACATGGAAACTTTTCTATGGGGTTGGCCAAAAGTTCATTCAGGTTTTTCGACACAGCTTATAGAAAACCCACACGAACTTTCTGGCCAACCCAATACTGAAATCCACCAGGGTTTTGCACAGGTTTGATAAAATCCCAATATTTTTCAGATGCTAGATGTACTTTTGAATTTCTAGATCACAAGGTCCAAGCAACAGGATTACTTGCTTGCAGGTTAGATTAGCTAGAAAGTTTCTGTTTCCTCCTGGTAAATAGGTGTGGAGAAAGAAGATTTCCCTGGAATTTTTCTTTGTTTCCACAGTCTTTCAAGGCTCTTCAGGGGATTTTGAAACATGGCCATTTGTCTAGTTAATTTCCCTGATCTGAAAGAGTACTAACTTCTCTTACCATCCCAGGTGGAACAAATAGTTACAACTCTAGTAGGTCCCCAGGCTAAGCCCAAGGTGTCTTGAAGACAGGTCCCTAGATTTTTGCATTTCAAAGAGAAATGGCCCTCAGAAGGCATTTGGAAAGATGCTCAACATTGCCAATTATTAGAAGAATCGAAAACAAAACTATAATGAGATACCACCTCATACCAGTTAGAATGGTCATCATTAAAAAGTCTACAAATAACAAATGCTGGAGAGGGTGTGGAGAAAAGGGAACTCTCCTATCCTATTGGTGGGAATGTAAGCTGGTGCAGCCACTATGGAGAACAGTATGAAGGTTCCTCAGAAAACTAAAAATAGAGCTACCATATAATTCAGCAATACCGCTCCTAGATACATATATATATATATACAGTTTCATATATCTGAATGAAACTGTAACTCAAAAAATATGCAGGCACCTCTACATTCGGGGCAGCACTATTCACAACAGCCAAGACATGGAAGCAACCTAAATGTCCGTCAACAGAAAATGAAAGTGAAAGTCACTCAGTCTTGTCCAGCTCTTTGTGAACCCATGCGGTAGCCTGCCAGGCTCCTCTGTCCATGGAATCCTCCAGGCAAGAATACTGGAGTGAGTAGTTGTTCCCTTCTTGAGCCGATCTTCTCAACCCAGGGATCAAACCCAGCTCTCCTGCACTGCAGGCAGTTCTTTACCATCTGAACAGATGAATGGATATATAGATGTGGTACATATATATCACAAAAAGAACTGCCATAAAAAGGAATAAAATTATGCCATTTTCAGCAATATGGATGCAACCGGAGATTACCATACTAAGTGAAATAAGTCAGAAAGAGAATGACAATGATATCACTTATATGTGGAATTTCAAATTTGACACAAATGAACCTATCTATGAAACAGAAACAGAATCATAGACAAAGAGAACAGACTTGTGGTCACCAAGGGAGAGGGGGCTGGGTGAGGGCTGGAGTGGGAGGCTGGGCTTAGCAGATGAAAGCTTTTATAATATAAAACAGATAAACAAGGTCCTACTGTACAACAGAGAACTATGTTCAATATTTTGTGATAGGCCATAATGAAAAAGAATACACAAAAAAGAATGTATATATACTGAGTTACTTTGTTGTATAGCAGTAATTAACACATCACTGTAAATCAACTATACTTCAGTTAAAGAAAAAAGAGGAAGGGCCTCCAGAACATAGAGAATTCTTAAGGTCACAAAAGCCAGGACACCTAGTCTCTCAGGTTTCTGGAGGAATTTAATAACATACAAAAGGATGGAGTAGGTGGAGGGGGGATGGAGGTGGAGTGGGACCAGGGATCTCTCATCACTCATCACATCCCCTCACAGATGAGACTGCAACAAGAAGGATGGATGAAGTTACTATTTACTATGAGGTGTTTAATATGAAATTTCTCTCTGATTCAGAACACCTAATATGTTTATGCAGAATAAATTAGATAAGGATGAATATTAACAACCGAACTACGAGATCCAGGCAGGGTCTGTCACATGCCTTTTCAGACCCCCTACATCAAAATCACAAGGAGTAGGGGTGGTGGTGAAGGATAAGAGGAGTAGGAGTCATGATATTTAATTAGGAGCATTTTGAACCTTATCTCAAATCAATCAGAATTTCTTGGTAGGGGACCCTGAAATATGCATTTCAACTAATACTCACCTGCTTTCCCAGCAATTCTTTTGACCCCCCTTCCCCTGCAAAATGCTAAAAGGACAAGACTTTTAAGAAAAAAGTTTCTATGAAGACAGTGGTTCTCAACCTGTGATCTAGGACACTTGGTGTTCTCTGGGTCTCTTTCTGCAAGTTCATGAAGTCAAAACTCTTCTGATAAACATATTTCAATGCTATCTGCCTTTTCCTCTCTTATTCTCTTACAAGATTACAGTGGAGTTTTCACATCACACAGCCACCTGCTGTGT
Source organism: Bos indicus (assembly GCF_029378745.1). NCBI lineage: Eukaryota > Metazoa > Chordata > Mammalia > Artiodactyla > Bovidae > Bos > Bos indicus. The sequence goes on from NC_091772.1 coordinate 30,949,694, forward strand.
GATGGCTTCACTGCTCTGACAGCTCACAGAAAATGTGTTAGGCATTCCTATGTCCTAAAAAATCCCCAGTTTTAATTTCTTAAGTATGAGACAAATAGCAACATTAATAAAGGCACGTTGGAGCCCTCAGTAAGGTTTAAGAATGTAAACGAATCCAAGACAAATAAACGTTTAAGAACCACACTTCTAAGCTGTGTTGGACCTAGAGGTTCATCCTAGCCCGAAGGCGTTTGCACTCAGATTAGCTGAACACAGTGAGTTTTTAATTCGTTAACATACTGGGAAACACTTTGCAAATTAGAACTGTTTAATGCCAGTGGGGAACAGGCAGACCTCATTTTATTTCACTGCATACATATTACATTTTTTATAAATTCATGGGTTGTGAGAACCTTGCAAGTCTATCCCTGTCATTTTCCCAACAGTATTACATTTTAATTAAGGTAAGTACATTTTTTTTGGACATAATGCTATTGTATACTTAATAGACCACAGTACAGTGTAAACATCATAACTCTTTTATATACTAGGAAACCAAGAAATTCCTGTGACTTACTTGATTGCAATATTGACTTTATTATGACATTTTGGAACCAAACCCAAAATATTTTCAAGATCTGCCTATACTCTGTCACCTCTTCACTTTCTATTGTCAAACAAAAGGATTAAAAACTTCTACACTCCTTTTCTGAAAGGTCACTATTTGCCTGGATCTGAGTGAATGTTCACTAAAAGTCACTGTGGTCAGTTTCAACGTGGTTGGTAATTTTTAACAATAAACCACTAATAACTTCGGTGTGTGTAACTCCAGGTTAAGCAGGAAACCTTTATATTTCAATCCTTATTATTGGCCATCTTTCCAAAATGTAGCAGCTTCTTTTCTTAGAAGGTAAACAAAATATCCTTTAGTTCTTTTTAATCCAAGTTCTGCCTGTGTTTCAGGACAAGTGTTTAGAACTCAGATCCCTCTTTTTTGGGGGGTTATAGCATGTGGCTTGTGGGATCTTAGTTCCCTGATCAGGGGTTGAAGCTATGCCCTGACAGTGAAAGCAAGGAGTCCTAACCATTGCACCACAGGGAAGTCCCAGAACTCCAATTCTTAAGCTGGAACATGACTGTAGAATACAAAGATGGGTTGGTGGTATACTGGCATGGAGCTGTAGTTTTATTCTGCTAAGTTTTTCTAAATAGAATAGCTTTCTCTCTTATAATTTCCCCCTAAAAACAATTTGAATTAGACTAATAGTAGTGGTCATGTATGGATGTGAGAGTTGGACTGTGAAGAAAGCTGAGCACCAGAGAATTGATGCTTTTGAACTGTGGTGTTGGAGAAGACTCTTGAGAGTCCCTTGGACTGCAAGGAGATTCAACCAGTCCATTCTAAAGGAGATAAGTCCTGGGTGTTCTTTGGAAGGACAGATGCTAAAGCTGAAACTCCAATACTTTGGCCACCTCATGCGAAGAGCTGACTCATTGGAAAAGACAGAGGATGAGATGGCTGGATAGCATCACTGACTTGATGGACGTGAGTCTGAGTGAACCCTGGGAGTTGGTGATGGACAGGGAGGCCTGGCGTGCTGCGATTCATGGGGTCGCAAAGAGTCGGACACGAATGAGTGACTGAACTGAACTTGACCCACCTTGTATATTTCCTATTTAAAATAATTTCACATTCCCTTCCCTAGTGGCTCAGATGGTAAAGCGTCTGCCTACAATGCAGGAGACCCGGGTTCAGTCCCTGAGTCAGGAAGATCTCCTGGAGAAGGAAATGGCAATCCACTCCAGTATTCTTGCTTGGAAAATCCCAGGGCCGGAGGAGCCTGGTAGGCTACAGTCCATGGGGTCGCAAAGAGTCGGACACGACTGAGACTTCACTTTCACTTTCTTTCTTTCTTCATATTCTTATAACCCATAAAACTTACTATATGCCTAGAATATATTCCCATCTGCATGCATGCTCAGTTGTGTCCGATTCCTTACAACCCCATGGACTGTAGCCCACAAGGCTCCTCTATCCATGGGATCTCCAGGCAAGAATACTGGAGTGGGTTGCCATTTCCTCCTTCAGAGGACCTTCCTGACCCAGGGATTGAGCCCTCGTCTCCTGCATTGGCAGATTTTTTGCCACTGAGTCACTTGGGAGGGTAAAGTGAGATTCAGTGGAGTTCATTAAAACTTTTAACTGGGTTCTATACATATTAAAATTTAATTTTAATTTATAAAAACTATGTTTTGAAAGTTAAGCTATTTCTCCAATCTATTTTTATTAGTAATATTTGAAATTTCTGAACAATATTTTTTTTTTAAATCATGCTAAATGCTGCTGCTGCTGCTAAGTCGCTTCAGTCGTGTCCGACTCCGTGTGACTCCATAGATGGCAGCCCACTAGGCTCCCCCATCCCTGGGATTCTCCAGGCAAGAACACTGGAGTGGGTTGCCATTTCCTTCTCCAATGCATGAAAGTGAAAAGTGAAAGTCAAGTTGCTCAGTCGTGTCTGACTCTTCACGATCCCATGGCCTGCAGCCTACCAGACTCCTCCGTCCATGGGATTTTCCAGTCGAGAGTACTGGAGTGGGGTGCCATTGCTAAAGGCTAAGGAAATACAAATAAATATACTTTTTCCATTGATTTAGGACAGCTACTAAGATTCTAACGTGTATCTCTTTCTCTAATTCTTGTTTGTTTTTCACTTGTTTTTGTTCTGGTTTGCTTTTGGAGGACAATATCTTTCCCCCCAGATTCTCAAGCAATGTTCAAAACAAGTACTGTTGGATGGTGAATGCCTTTCTTCAGTAAATTATTATAGGGTTATTCCATTTATAAGACAATGTATACTCACTTTTCAGTAGAAATGATACAGCCTATAGTAACTTAAAGCATTTGTGCTTCTGTTAATGTTTCTCTGTCAAACTTCTTTCCAACTTAACTTACGGAAGAATAAAATGACTGACACGACCTCAAGCAAGGTTCAGATTCACCAGATGACACCAATCCCTTAGGTAAAGAGTTCTAGTGCATTCCAGACAGAGGGGGAATAATAAAGGGGTCCTAGGTGACAAGTGGCTCTGTCCCTAATCTTCCAAAAAGCATGGAAGAGAGATGTGATTTCCTGCGCACAGCCTCCATCCTAACCCTAGATAATTGAAGAAACTGCTCCAACCAAAAGTAAGCCATTTCATACCCACACAGACTTGGACAGTTTAACTTTGAAATGCAACTCGATTCCTTGAGAAGCTATCACCCCACCACTTACACAGATTCTCCAACAGACCCAATGCATTGCAAGGAAAATATATTACATACCTCAGTTTTCCATTTACAGCAATGATTGCTGGTTCTACAGAGTTTGATTGGGTGGGAGTTTTATGCTCAAAGCAAGGATTCTTGCTATCACAGATTCCTTTAACCAAACGAACAGAAACGGTCAGTGTTCAGCAGGGCGAGACTAGATGAAGCCTGTCTTTCTGGCTACACACTTGATCCATTCCATGTCTTGGATGAGCTGCTGCAGAGGGTTTTGAAGATCTGTGATGATATAAGGACATGTGAATGATTCATTTGAATAGACTTAAACCAGAATTGGCCAGTTATTAAACTCAACTGGATAAGAAAACCAACTACTACCTATGGGTGGAGAAGACAGAAATTCACAGTGTGACTTTAGAAATATTGAAAGACTCTAATTCCAAAACATTCATACAAGGTGCTGCCGTGGTATCTGAAATTTACACCATCAAATGAATCACTACTTTGGTTTAAGGAAGTGTATCTCTAAGTGGGCTTCCCTGGTGGCTCAGACGGCAAAGAATCTACCTGCAATGCAGGAGACCCAGGTTTGATCCCTGAGTCTAAGTGTGTTTTCCATGGAGCATTAAGAGGTGTTATAGTGAGGGAAAAAATGCACATAGACTTATATGTTCATTAATGTTCATAAGTGTAGGAAAAAAACCTCAGGTTTAAATACATAGCTCTTTACTATAGAACTTACCCATGCTGGGAGAAACTACAAACTTCTGATCTCCAATGCTGCTAAGTCGCTTCAGTCGTGTCCAACTCTGTGCGACCCCATAGACAGCCTCCTACCAGGCTCCTCTGTCCCTGGGATTCTCCAGGCAGGAACACTGGAGTGGGTTGCCATTTCCTTCTCCAATGCATGAAAGTGAAAAGTGAAAAGGAAGTCACTCAGTCGTGTCCAACTTTTAGTGACCTCATGGACTGCAGCCTACCAGGCTCCTCCATCCATGGGATTTTCCAGGCAAGAATACTGGAGTGGGGTGCCATTGCCTTCTCCTGAATCTCCAATAATGGCACATAAATAATTAGTATTTTCCAACTCTACTGACCATGGGACACTTTTTTTTTTTTACAATATATCTTTATTAGATTGCTTTTTTCCCCCCTTAGACTAGAAAATGCATCTTCCCTAGCTGCCTGCTAATAGCATGCAAATGCCCTAACTAGATGGACAACGTATGAACCCACACTATTCATGAATATCTGAGCCTGGATTTTTTTCCCATTAAATTAATTAGCTGATCTGCTAATCCAGGCTCAAATATTCATGAATGTTATGAGTTCATAAGTTGTCCATCTAGTTAGGACATTTGTTAATAGATATATGTAAAATCTAAAAAAATGGGACAGATGAATCTATTTGCAGGGCAGGAATAGAGATGCAGACATAGAGAATGGACTTGACACAGAGAGGCAGGGAAGAAGAGGGTGGGATGAATTCAGATATTGGGACTGACGTATATATACTACCATGTATAAAACAGCTACTGGGAACCTGTTGTATAGCACAGGGAGATCAGCTCGGGTCTCTGTGATGACCTAGAGAGGTGGGGGGAAGGCTCAAGAGGAAGGGGATGTATGTATACATATAGCTGATTCACACTGTTGTACAGCAGAAACTAACACAACATTGTAAAGCAACTATATCCCAATAAAATTAAAAAAAAATAAGAAGTGAGGATAATGTAAAACTATTAATAATTGGATACAGAGAACAGTAACTTGCAGTAACAAGGAATTTACATTTTGAAGTGATTGAAAAAGCACAGGTAGCACCTAGAGGTGCTGGCGGCAGGGGAGGGGTCTTGCCGGGCAGGTAATCTCAGGTACAATAAGAATTATTCCAAATCCCAGAGTGAGCAACGAAAGCATAATGAGTCCAGAGAGCATAAGCAAGAATCACCAAACGGACTACAACAGAAGTGAACAGGGGAAACAGTGGGTGACATTAAAAGTGATTTTTGTTCAGGGAAATCTTTTGCCTAACTACCCTTGTTAGGAAACAAACATGTCACTATTTCTGATTTCTAGAGGCAGCCAGCTATGTGAGGTCCCCCTGCCTATAAGCCCTTTGAATGTAATTCTTCCTGCCGTCATCGATCAATAATTATAATTACAGTGAGCAGAGGAGTGGAGACCTTCAGGAATACAAAGTTAATGCCTATCAGTCAACATGCCGAGACTCTCCAAGGCTCTGGAGTTTAACATCACCTGCATCTGAACGCCCCACTTCTACGGAAAATGGGTTAACTTACTATTTTAAAATCATTCCTCAAAACCATATAATTTTAAATTCTGTATTTAGAATTTTCTCCTATCATGAGAGTTGAAGATTCACCTCATACCAGAAACATCTATCGTGGCTCCCAGTGAGATGTTAATTTCTACTGTAAAGTTCTGTTCAAGACTCTGAATTAACACATGAACACCATTCTAATTTTAAAATTAAATTTCTCAAATATTTGAAATGATGAAGACTTTGCTTGTGCCTAAAAACTCTTCTATGTCGCCCCTCCTTACAACTGAAAATAGTTCAAAAGTCAGTCGTGATGGAGGTTTTATTTGGGGAAATGAGTATATCATGTTAGCCCCACATTCAATGAAGACATGATATCTGTTGGGACTGTTACTTTGAACTGCAGACTTTTCCTACTGAAGGAAAACTGTGTCTTGCCATAGCAAGTATTTTTCTTCCACCCACCTAATGTCATGTTTTCCATCTTAATACATTCAATGAAATATTTTTATGTGAGGTTTCTACTGCCTGTCAAAAGGTACAATCTGCCTGTTACATGATGGGCTAAGATATTTGTGTCTTATCAACTGTTAATTAGTGTGACAGCCTGCAACTTTTTTTTTTAATTCATTGCAGTTCTGGGGTGTCTAGGCTTAGGTTAAAAGAGCAGGCTGACATAACTGCTCTCCCTTTACACTTACTCTGTGTTCTCTGGAAACCGACAGAAATATTTTTTATACTGATAAGTCAGGCTGTCCTGTTATCTGAAAGAGGAAAGAAGGCAAGCAAAAAAGTTAGGGAAATGAACACTTCCATGATTTCACTCAGGCCAGAAGGAAAGTAATAATCTCATCTCTGAGAGGTCTAAGTGAAATCTCATTCCCATATGATTTATTTTATTTTATTTACTTTAAAATATTAAATTTGCCTGATGTTCTTTAAACAGTATTTTGTTTTCTTTTTTAATTTATTTTTAATTGGAGGATAATTGCTTTACATTGTTGTGTTGGTTTCTGCCACACAACAACATGAGTCAGTCATAAGTGTACATATATCACCTTCCTCATGAGCCTCCCTCCCTCCCCACCCCCCACCCCACCCCTCTAGGGCATCACAGAGCACCAAGCTGAGCTCCCTGTGTTTTCTATTACTACAATAAATGATGTGATGAAGAGCAGCTCGCCTGGGTTTCCCTGATGGTCTAGTGGTTAAGCATCTGCCTGCCAATGCAGGAGATACGGGTTCGATCCCTAACCCAGGAAGATCCTACATGCCGCAGGGTAACTAAGCCCGAGCGCCACAACTACTGAGCCTATGCTCTAGAGTCCAGGAGCCACACTACTGAAGCCCACGCACCCTAGAGCCCTTGCTCCACAACAAAAGAAGCCACCCCAGTGAGAAACCAGCACACTGCAAAGCAGAGTAGCCCCTGCTAACACAACTAGAGACAGCCCAGGCAGCAACAAAGACCTAACACAGCCAAAAAAAAAAGAGAGAAAGAGAGAAGCTTGTCCTTTAAAGTAAGTCTCCGATTCCACCTTTTCCACTTTTTCCCTCTTTGCCTGTCTCTCTATCCCTCACTGATTAGAATAATCAAATAAGGCTGGTTTAGGATCATAAACCTCAGCAGAACCACAGGGCCGGTGCATCTGCTAGGTCACGTGTGATCAGTGAAGAGCCAGACTAGGTTCTCAAGCAATCTGCAGGCAAGAAACAACTGCAGAACACAGCAAAGGAGTTCTATGCAACCTGCTGACCAGGCAGAGGAACAGCACATTCTCAGTAGTGCTAGGCTACTTTTATGCAAAGCACGACTTCAACAACTATCTTAGGGCCAGTGCCTAGAAACCCCTGCATCTCCATTCTGAAAACTTTGCCAGTGTCATCACTGGAATATGATTTCCAGAGCACACGACTGAAATCACATAGAAATGTACAAATGTGTGCTACAAAATAAGATACAACCAACATTACCTTTTTAGGCTTCCCTGGTGGCTCAATAGTAAAGAACCCGCTTGCCAATGCAGGAGACACAGGTTTGATCCCTAGGTTGGGAAGATCCCCTGGAGAATGAAATGGCAGCCCACTCTAGTATTCTTGCCTGGCAAATCCTATGGACAGAGGAGCTTGGTGGGCTACAGTCCATGGGGTTGCAAAGAGTCAGACACAGTGCCTAAACAACAACAACATTACCTGTTAGAGCACTGATACCAAAATACTGCTCCAATCAAAATAATATGTGTGTATGTGTGTATGTGTGGTGACTTTATTTTAGAAAGTTCCTAGATACTGCCTTGTTTCCTTGTTTCCCAATCCTTTTTGTCCCTCTCATCACCTTTTTTTTGAACAAAATTCAACGCCAGGAGCACTGTCTTACATGTCTTCTCACCTCTATTCCCACTCCATTCCTGACAAAGTCACAGCCTTCTCATCTCATATCATCATTGAGCCCAAATCTCTGGTTACAAACTCCTTTCTGTTGGATGACATAGTTTAGGACATTTAATCCGGACAGTCCAGGCAGCATGGAGATGGAGCACCTGCCATCTGTGTTATTCCTCGGGTACCACAGAATTAACTGGAGTCCAGCGTGACCTGTGGTGGATCTGAAGTCCTTCCTGGTTGCCCCTCCAGCCTCTCCAGAGCTGTCCCTGTCCTAATATCGGCAGAACTGCTCTTATCAACTTCTCATCCTCTCTGTCCAACTTCCCTGCCCCACACTGCACCTACAAAAAGGGAGTCTGTGAGAACAACCATGTACACATTCGCCAGGAAAAGCTTGGGACCTCTGATTTAAAGAGCAGAAAAGTAAGCCAGTATGTCTTCACCCTCACCCAAAATCTGCCAAATACAAAACAGTCCTTCTTGCAAATACCTATTTTGTGACTCTGGTAAGCCTCTGTACACACTTGCTCTGAACATTAGAGAATTTTGAGTGTTAAGGAGAAGAGGGAAACAGAGGATGAGACAGCTGGATGGCATCTCTGACTCAATGGACGTGAGTTCAGGCTTCCCTGGTGGCTCAGACAGTAAAGAATCTGCCTGCAATGCAGGAGACCAAGGTTCGATCTCTGGGTCGGGAGATCCCCTGGTGAAGGAAATGGCAACCCACTCCAGTATTCTTGCCTGGGAAATCCCAAGGATAGAGGAGCCTGGCAGGCTACGGTCCATGGGGTTGCAAAGAGTCAGACATGACTTATTGACTGAACGACAACAACTGTGTTAAAACAGTCTTCTCAATATGTAACTATCTTGGACATTATTTCTTGGGGAATTCTAATCCCCCTAAGACTGAGACCAAGTCAAGCTCATTAATGGGTAACAGAATTTGACTTGCAGACGGTGTGTTTAATTCTGCTGTTGGAGAGGATTTTTAAAGTCATTTCTGCCTGATTTTTTATGTCTGTGAGAAGCTAGTACCATTATTAACTAATTTTAGAAACAAGCTAAATTTGGGCAAAACTGTTAAGAAATGTGGCATTTGTTGTCACTTCACAACTCTGATTTTTAACAGTAATACTTTTCCTACTCTTTGGAATCCTATATCCAGGAAATGGTGATGGTGGAGGTGCCAGAAATGCTGGGCATCTCTGAGAACAGCAAGGGAGTAATTAACCTTAAATTCTGGAAAGTGGTTGTCCCTGGTTGGGGGTGGTGGGTAATAATATCAAAGAAGAGATTGCAAGGGACATCTATGGTATCAGTAATGCTGGATGGTAGGTCACAGATGTATATTTTATTATTATACTTTTTACTTTCTGTAATTTTTATTAAATATGTGAAGGGAAAGTTGCTTAGTCTCTTTGTGAACCCTTACAGTCCATGGGATTCTCCAGCCAGAATACTGGAGCAGGTAGCCCTTTCTTCTTCAGGGGTCTTCCCATAGCAGGGATCAAACCCAGGTCTCTTGCATTGCAGGCAGATACTTTACCAGCTGAGCTACCAGGCAAGTCCTTATTATATTCTGTGTCAATTAAAAATGCTGTGTGCCTAATACTCAAATAAGACTAGTACGTTAAAGGTTCCACGCAACAATGTTGTTGTTCAGTCGCCCAGTTATGTCCACCTTTTTGGGATCCCATGGACTGCAGCATGCCAAGCCTCCGTGTCCCTCACCATCTCCCGGAGTTTGCCCAAGTTCATGGTCATCACATTGGTGATGCCATCCAGCCATCTCATCCTCTGACGTCCTCTTCTCCTTCTGCCCTCAATCTTTCCCAGTATCAGGGACTTTTCCAATGAGTCATCTGTTTGCATCAGATGACCAAAATATTGGAGCTTCAGCTTCAGCATCAGTCCTTCCAGTGAATATTCAGGGTTGATCTCCTGAATACTCTATGCAACTTTTGTTTAAAAATAGTTTTTTAATTTAAAATGACCACACCATCCTCATACCCTATTACCACCTACACATCAGAATAATGAAATGCTTGCCTGATGATTCAGCAGGTAAAGAACTCACCTGCAATACAGGAGACAAGACGAGATGTGGGTTCAATCCTTGGGTTAGGAGGATGCCCTGCTGCTGCTGCTGCTAAGTCGCTTCAGTCATGTCCGACTCTGTGCGACCCCATGGACGGCGGCCCACCAGGCTCCCCCGTCCCTGGGATTCTCCAGGCAAGTACACTGGAGTGGGTTGCCATTTCCTTCTCCAATGCATGAAAGGGAAAAGTGAAAGTGAAGTCACTCAGTCGTGTCCGACTCTTCACGACCCCATGGTCTGCAGCCTACCAGGCTCCTCCGTCCATGGGATTTTCCAGGCAAGAATACTGGAGTAGGGTGCCATTGCCTTCTCCAGGATGCCCTAGAGAAGGAAATGGCACCCCACTCCAGTATCCTTGCCTGAAAAATCCCTTGGAGAGAGGAGACTGGAGGACTCTAGTCCAAAGGGTCACAAAGAGTTGGACACGACTGAGCAATTAAGCCCAGCACAGCAAGAATAAGGATGCTAGCACCAAAAATAGAAGTTTTCTGATGACATCTGTTACTATTAACCCATATTCTAACATTAATCTCACACATATGCTGTGATTACAGAGTGCTTTCTGAATTGCTCTGCTTCTCTCAAGTTAAAACCTTCCTCTGGGACTTCAGATTCTTGGAGTTAAAGGCTCTTTTGAGTTTGCTGAGTTTTCTCAGCAGTGGGTGATTTAAAAAAAATCCCACTGAATGTCCCTTGCCTCCTTCCAAAAGAGAGGGGTAGATACTAGGCTTTAAAAATTTTTTTTAATTTATTTTTTGTTGAAGGATAATTGCTTTAGAGAATTTTGCTGTTTTCTGTCAAACCTCAACATGGATCAGCCATATGTATACATATATCCCCTCCCTTTTTTCTCTGGCTCTAAACATCTCTGATTCTGGGACAATCAAGGGAAGCATTAGCTTTTCATTTCCAGCTTCTCTGTTCTCGAAGAATCAGGTTCCTTTTCACATATGACTGAAGAAAAACAAGAGTGCTTGGAATTGGGAAGTACTTTGCTCCCTGACTTCTCACTTCGTTACCTTCTATGTGACTTATCTACGGAATACCCTATAGGTTGTCCCACCTCCCCAGTGCTCTCTCCTACACACACGTGTGCACACACACACACACACAGACACACACACACACACACACACATATGCAAACACACTGTATACAGGGCACCTAGGCTCACAGTCTCTCCAGCTCACATCTAATCCTGCTTCTACTGATCTGTGCCAAGTCTATACTCATTTCCTTGTCTGAATGATCACAACTAACATTTATTGATCCCTTTGCTAAGCCCTGTGCTAAGGATCTGACTTGGATGACCAGGTAGTTAATTCTTAGCCTTTGGATTTTGGAGCCAGCGAGTCCTAGATTTGAATCTCAGCATTGCCCTTCAATATTTATGAGACCTTGAGCAAAAAGACATCACATTTGTGAGCCTCAGTTTCCACATTTGTAAAATGGGGATTATGCAAATATAAAATCTTACAAATGGTTACCAAGGGCTACCAGAATAGAGACTGGCACACCAACTGTCAATAAAAGATGGCTATTTTTGTAACTATTATTAGCTTTATTCAGGGCCACTGTTTCTGTGTTCTTGCTCCTCAGCTTCTCACCCAAGGATCTGATGCTTGATTTTCCTGCCTTTAGCCTGAGTTCCAAATTTCCTCTCCTGACTCTGGTTCCTGAGCCTCTGTCTGATGCTCCTCACATGGTTGTTTCATAGAGGACTGTACCCTGAGGCCCCACCTACCCTCTTACCTGAAAACATACTATTAACTTCACTCTATTTACTGCTTTCCCCCCCACTGCTTTTTCCACTTTTATTGAGGTATAACTGAAATATAGCACGGAATACGTCTAAGATGTACAGCATAATGATTTGACTTACATATATCATGATGATCACAAGAAGTTTAGTGAACATCTATCATCTCATACAGATACAAAATTAAAGAAACAGGAAAACATATTTTTCCTTGTGAAGAGAACTCAAGATTTACTCTTTTAACAACATTCACATATAACGTGGAGAAGGAAATGGCAAGCCACTCCAGTATTCTTGCCTGGAGAATTCCATGGACAGAGGAGCCTGGCAGGCCACAGTCTATGGGGTCACAAAGAGGTGGACACAATTGAGCGACTATCATTCACTCATTCATATATAACATACAGCAATGTCCATTATGTTAATCATGTCATATATTCTACCCCTAGTACTTATCTATTTTATAACTGAAAGTTTGTACCTTTGACTGCCTTCATCTGATTCCTCCTCTCCCCAACCCCTGTCCTCTGGTAACTACAATTCTGACCTCTTTTTCTATGACTTTGTTTGTTCTTGAAGTATCATTGACCTACAACACTACTTCTCTATTCTTAAACCATAATTACCTCTCCTGTCTAGCAAACTTCCCAGTCTTGCTGTGAAGCCTCCAGAAAAGACAACTTCATATAGCGCAGCACTTAATTCACACAGCAACCTATGAAGACACAAGGTCTCTGCCATCCTCAACACAGAAATTCTATCTCTAGTCTCAAGACAGCTTCTTCAATTTCCATTTTTTCCCAGTGGGAGGGGTCACAAATCAAATCTGCTAAGTCACATGGCCAAGCTTAGTTGCAAAAGAGGCAGTTAACATCTTTAAAGATTTTAACTTTCATAAGTTACTTAAAAAGGTGTCCATGAACCCTGCTAAAATATTAGTGTGAAAGCAAAGGAGAAAGGATCTAAGGACAACCACCAGGCTGCCAGTAGGAGGTGATCATGTTTCCATTTCATATGAGGACAGCGTGGCTCAGGGATATGAAGAGGTCCCAGGAACTGAAGTCAGGTTTATCAGACTCCAGAGCTGCTTCTGAAGATACTAGTTGGTTCTACCTGGTTTTCTGTGTTCACAGAGAATAGAGCTGCCTCCAGCACACTCTGTCTAGAGATTCGTTTTAAAAGAAGGCCTGACATCCCCCCGCCCCTCTGATTTTATCTAGAAATGAAAGCAAACTCCTCTCTTCAGTTATTTTAGCTACAATATGACTTTTACATACCCGAGTATACCATTACTTCTCTTAACAATATTTACTAAGTCAGACACAATTTTGCCAACTACTCACAGGAAAGAGTTCTTTAGCGTAAGGTTGCACAGGCTGTGTTCCTTACATAGCACAAAATATTTAAAACCAGTACTTAAACAAGGTTTCAGAAAAGCAATTTAAACTAAATCCATAGTAAAACACACACACACACACACACATTTTCAAGCTCTTGAAATGAAAACAAAGAAATTATCCATATTACTTAAAAGGAAAAAATAGTCAAGTTATTTGAATTATACATTCAAGTCATCCTTTTAATGTTTGCTTCAAACCCACATTGTTTTGTTTTTCAACACTGAGAAAACTACCATTTGGCATTCTTAACAGACACACATGCTTGTACTTACAGTTAACAAATAACTTCCTTGCAGAGTTTTTTTTTTTTTTTTTTTTGGGGGGGGGCGGTTCTTTAACATCATTCTGTTTCTCATTCTGTGTCTTTCAACACTGTATTTAATATTAGAGACCAATAATTATGTTATCATGTACTAACAGATGCCTCTAACACTTAAATAATTTTCTCAAGAATTCAGAAGCCATCACAAAAGGCATTTAGTATTAGTTATTAACAACTGGCTAAAGAGGGTCATCTTCAATTTGCAAATGGAACCACCTCATTCTTCGACCAGGACAAATACTGTATTAATCAGGGTAGGCTCTCTGTGGTAACATATAATCCCATCTCAGTGGTTTAAGCTATTAAAAGTACATTTTCCACTCATTTTCTGGTAGTTAAGGTTGGTAGGAGGGCTTTCCTTCACATGGCCATTCAGACACAGCCTACTTCTCTCCTATGGCTCCATGACCCACGTTTGAGGAACTGTCTCCCTCCTGTCAAAGAGTGGAGAAGAAGTGGCGGATGCGTGGGGGGTGGGGAGGCTTTTTGATAGGTCAGTTCACAAAGGCACTTCTTCCACATCCTATTGGCTGGCACTCAGGGGCAGGACCATATCTAACTGCAAAGGAGCTTGGGAAATGCAGTGTCTTTATGTGCCCAGGAGGAGGAAGAGACGAACATAGGTTTAGTGAGCACCTAAGCTTCCCATGTGGCTAAGTGGTAAAGAATTCACTTGCCAATGCAAGAGACAAGAGACACGGGTTTGATGCTTAGGTCAGGTTGGGAAGATTCCATAGAGAAGGAAATGGCAACCCACTTAGTATTCTTGCCTGGGAAATCCATGGACAGAGGAGCCTGGCAGACTACAGTCCATGGAATCATGAAAGTGTTGGACATGACTTAGTAATTAAATAAAAACAACAACAAACCACAAATACCATTGAGTCTCTGTTGCAAATACCAAAAGAAATCGCTAGGCCAGAAAAAAACAGAAACAAACAAACAAAACCCAACCACTCAAACAAAAAAAAACCAGACAATTCACTTTAAAAGTTGTTTCAAGTTAATGATGATGTAATTAAAAATTATGACCTTTTACTTATACTAGCAAATCTAGTGTAAATAATAGGTGTTCGAAATTCAAGTTAACTTTCATAAGTTATTTACAGTTACCTAAAGTCAAATAGGAGAAGGCAATGGCACCCCACTCCAGTACTTTTGCCTAGAGAATCCCATGGACGGAGGAGCCTGGTAGGCTGAAGACCATGGGGTCGATAGAGTCGGACACGACTGAGCGACTTCACTTTCACTTTTCCCTTTCATGCGTTGGAGAAGGAAATGACACCCCACTCCAGTGTTCTTGCCTGGAGAATCCCAGGGATGGGAAGCCTGGTGGGCTGCCGTCTATGGGGTCGCACAGAGTTGGACACGACTAAAGCGACGCAGCAGCAGCAGCAAAGTCAAATAATTTTTATTGTGTTGAAATATTCAAAACATACAATTTATCATTTTAACTATTTTTAAGTGTCTAGTTCAGTGCATAAAGTATGCTCACTATCCACCTTTATAATTTTTTCATCTTCTCTAAGTTGAAAGCCAGCACTCATTAAACACTAACTCTCCATCCTCCTAACCCCAGTCTCTATTTTACTTCCTGTCTTTATGAATTAGACTATTCCCAGGCATCTTATGTAAGTGAAATTATACAATATTTGTCATTTTGTGTGTCTGGCTTATTTCACTTAGCATAATGCCTTCACGGTTCATCCAAGCTGTAGCATATCAGAATTTCATTCCTTTTTAATGCTAAATAATATTCCATTGTATATACAGACCATATTTTGTTTATCCATCCATCCATCAATGAACATGTGGGTTGTTTCCACCTTTTGGCTATTGTGAATAACACTGCTATCAACACAGGCTACAAATATCTGTTTGGTTCTTTGCTTTCACTTCTTGGATTTACACCCAGTAGTGGAGTTGTTGGATCATTTGTTAACACTAGTTTTTGAGGAAATGCTCTACATCTCCAAAGTAGTTGTAAATCACAATAGTTTTTGAAAACAAATCTGTGACTGGCTTCTACAAATGGCTTAATTACTCCTTTGTAAAAGTATAGTCCCTATTAAAAAGTTTTCTGATGTAAGTTGGTGTAGCCCCTATGGAAAACAGTGTGGAGGTTCATCAGAAAACTAAAAATAGAATTACCACATGATCCAGCCATCCCAATACCACTCTTGGGCATATCTGAGATAATGTCACACCATGCTAAGTTGCTTTAGTTGTGTCTGACTCTGTGTGATCCCCATGGACTGTAGCACACCAGGCTCCTCTGTCCAAGGGATTCTTCAGGCAAGAATACTGGAGAGGGTTGTCATTTCTCTAGGGGATCTTCCTGACCCAGGGATCAAATCTGCATCTCTTAAGTCTCCTGCATTGGCAGGTGGGTTCTTTATCAGTAGCACAACTTGGGAAGCTTCACTGAGATAATACTATGATTCAAATAGATACATGTACCCCTATATTCAGAGTAGCACTATTCACAATAGCCAAGACATGGAAACAACCCAAATGTTCATCCATAGATGAATGGATAAAGAAGATGTGGTACATATACACAATGGAATACTACTCAGCCATAAAAAAGAACAAAACAATGTCATTGGCAGCAATATGGATTCAACTAGAGATTATCATACTACATGAAGTCAGAAAGACAAAGACAAATACCATACACTACCACTTATATGTGGAATCTAAAATATGGCATAAATGAACCTAACTACAAAACAGAAACAGACTCACAGACATAGAGAACAGACTTGTGGTTGCCAAGGGAGAGGGAAGGACTGGGGCTTTGGGATTAGCAGATGTAAAGTATCATATATAGGATGGATAGACCCAAGGTCCTACTGTTTAGCACAGGGAACTATATTCAGTGTCCTGTGGTAAACCATAATGGAAAAGAATATTTTTTAAAAATGTAAAAATAATTCCCTGGATGGGGATGAGGGTGGGGTTATGTTACTCTAGTTCTTTAGGAACTAGAATAGTTCTACTTTCACTTTTTCTTTGCCTCTAAATAATAAAATACATTGAATAGTTAGTTGTATTCTCTGAGAGGTAAAAAGAATAGGAGTTTGATGGAAAAATTGTGTGGAAAGCTCTGTCCTATCTCTCTTGTGACACTGGCATCTAACAGATTTCCTAGAAATGATGGGACTAGTTTATCACACCATGACCAAAAATTAAACTGAGAAAAATTTCTGTAGCAGTGTAAGTTTTAACTTCTAATTACCAGTTAAAACCTGACAGCAACACTCTTCAAGAATTGGTATCATTAACTGTGCTTTTTCCCTGCCACTCATGATAATTATCTGGATTACTTTTTGTCTTCTCCAGATTTTTTTCCTATAGTCTATTTCTGCATAAATGTTTAATATAGTTAACTAGGGTGATGAAAACCTGAGTGTCTTCTGGAAGTTGAACCCAAACAGCAAGGGGTACTGGATGTTTGGGTTGGATTCTATTCTCTTTGCCAATTTAGTGTTTCTCAGTATAGGTACTGTCAAAATTCAAAGATACTACGAAAATAAAAAGCAGGTACTGTGGAAATGAGAGTGTATTTGAACTAAACCCTTAACAGAGAGATTGATTTGGGAAGCTTTGGTTCCTTAATAATATGATTTTTAACTCAACTATTTCATCACAGAGAGATGATAGTACAGTGATATTCTAGGTTTCAAAAAATATCTCCAAGTTAAGCTTTTCCAGGAAGAAAGGCTGGAAAAAAATGACACTGGGTACAAGGCTTGATGGCAGATTACGATTTGTCACGGCAGGACATCAGAAAAGACCTCTTTCATCCATTCTTGCCTACCAGTCATCAGGGCTGGTAGATCTGGGCTCCAGTTCTAGAGCACGTTTATTTTCATTAGTTTTAAATAGGACCACATTTGGTGTTTCACTAACAATAGTGCTTACATCACATGTGACATGAAATGGAATTAGAGTCTATAAACTCAAATGCTACACACTATGAAGGGTTTTCACTGCTGTACATTGAATTTGCATGATTTCGCTCCCCGTGTTCAAACACACGTGTTCACGATAGTTTGAGAAATTTCCTGAAATAAAACTCCTACCTATTAATTTGAAGTTTCTTTGAAGCTGCTTCTTTCAAAACAAAGAGAAATAAAATCTAGAGCAATTTCTCTTTAACACTATCTTTTTAAGGTGTTAAGTCCTAGAAGGAAGAGCCTGCATGTGAAATCCATCACAAATCTTCCACCATGGGTGGAATGTGGGCAGTGGAGAATTTAGTAACTTCCATAAAGGAAAACTGGAGTCATTTTTTTAAACATGAATCTTGTGTATAATTTCATGTCTGGCAGTGTGGACTAGTGAAATACATAACATTATAAATAATGGACTTTTAGGCCTCTCCTTAACAACCACAGTCAGGTACACATTTATAGGGCGTCATGGCGATGATACAATCAGAGTGGTCGGCAGTACTGAAATCACTCCAGAGGCTTCCACTGATCCATCTATTCATCATATAATCTTCATATTATATGAGCCCCAGTCATTCCTGGTAATAGTCACCTCTCCAAGACTCATACCCCTGGAGTTCTTAACCTCAGCATTTTTATTCTTTCTTCTGCCACCCCTGGGTGCTATTTTTACCCCCTTCTTGGTTCCTAGGATGTAAAAAGCCTGCTCTCCCAGTATTTTCTCTCTGCCTGGCCCTCACCAACCAACTTCTTATACTTTTTACCCTCTTGATAAAACAAAAACACCCCTTGCCAAAACCCTTATTTTTTTTCTCCTCTTTTTCTCATTATATATATTTTCAAAAAAATTTTTGGTTATTTATTTAGGATGCACCAGGTCTTACTTGAAGAAGGCAGGATCTTCATTGATCATGCAGGCAGCATGTGTCAGATCCAGTTCCCTGACCAGGGATTGAACTTGGGCCCCCTGCATTGGGAGCATGGAGTCTTAGCCACTGAACCACCAGAGAAGTTCTTTCTCACTTAAATATATTAATGTATTTCCTAATGGCAACCCACTCCAGTATTCTTGCCTGGAGAATCCCAGGGACGGGAGAGCCGGGTGGGCTGCCGTCTATGGGGTTGCACAGAGTCGGACATGACTGTAGCGACGTAGCAGCAGCAGCAGCAGCAGCATATTGAAGTTCTCGGTCCTCTACTAAGAGGGCAGGTGCTAAGACATCACCAAACTGGGTTCTAGCCCTGACCTTGCACAAGGCACTTTTCTGTCTGCTTTCTTATCTGTAATCGGAGGAGAAATTGATCCTATCATGTAGACTGTTCTAAAAGTTAAGATAACAGACGGTCCTTAGAGTAGCAGAAGTGGCCTCAGGAAACATCTATTACTATGAATATTATTATCATTATTAATGTTTGCCTTCATTTCAAATGACACCTGGAGGTTCTTCCCATCTGAGTACTCATCCTTTTTTTTTTTCTCAGAATTCAGGATAAACATAAAGCAGTGCAAAGAGCAGTTACCACAGAGTAATACTGAAACTCTATCCAGTGGTAACTGCTCTCCGCACTGTTTCCTAGACTGACTCACAAGTATTCAGGAAGCCTGTTTGTCACATCAAGTGCCTGGCCAGAGCTCATGTGAGTCATTCCCGTTCTTTGCCACTCCATGGACAGTAGCCTGCCAGGCAATAATACTGTTCTCCAGGCGAGAATACTGGAGTGGGTTCTCATTTCCTTTTCCAGGGAATCTTCCCCACCCAGGGATCGAAACTTGGTCTCCAGAACTGCAGGAAGATTCTTTTCCATCTGGGCCACGAGGGAAGCCTATCTGGTCACATCAAGTGCCTGGGCCAGTGCTCGCAGCATCACTCTCATTTTAAAGATGAGAAGCCTCAGGCCCAAGGACATGAAACAATGAAGGAATAAACTAATGTCAAACATCATGAATTTACTAAATGCCACCTAATTGTATGCTTTAAAGTAGTAAATGTTATGTATATTTTACCACAATTTAAAAAATCATTTGGGAGGGAAAAAGAAAAAAAGAAAGAAACTCAACGTTGTCCGTATTCAGGATGCTGATTCAAATTCTCTTCTTGCCATTAAACTGCCAGTGCACTCCCCCTGGCTTGCTGTCCTTGCAGGAAACTCAAAATAGCTTCTAGGGCCTCCACGTTCCAGACTTTGCCACGGAGAACTGGGATCTGGGGTAAATGCAACTGCTTCCTTTCTCCCTGAAGGCTCTAGTTCCTAATTCTTCAGACTCAGCCAAACTAGAAAGAGGAACCTCTCCTTCCAGAATATCTGGCAGATACAACAGACTCGCGCAGAGGAAGTGGGTTCTTAGCTCAGCAGTTGAGCTGATTCTCAGACTGTAAGGCTTCTGCCTGCTCAGGGGAAGGCCCAGCGTACAGAACTTGAGCTCAAATAGCCTGGAGGCGGGAGGGGCGGGGGCGGGGCCGAAGGCGGGAACCTTCGGGAGGAGGGGGCAGGAACCTGCTGGGCGTGGCCGAGTCAGGAGCGCGGCCCAACAGGAGCCCATTGCGAGTAGTCTAAGGTAGGGGGCGGGGCCGACGGACGCCCAGTGGGCGTGGCCGAGGGCAGGTGGGCGCGGTCAGGGCCGGAGGGCGGGGAGAAGACTAGACCGGAGGGTGAAGTGGGCGGGGATTGGGGACAAGTCAAAGACCCGGAAAGTTGGCCCTGCAGAGGGTCCTCAGGGAGAAGGCGGCGCGCAGCGAGTGGAGGGAAAGCACCCAGGAACCGGAGCGGGCGCGGGAGCTGTGGGCCCGGTAGGAAGGGTGCGGTCGCTGCACAGCTGGGCGCGTGAACTCCTGCAGGGAGTTGGCGAAGGTCCCGCCTGGGGAAGGAGTTCCTAAGGCTTTGGCTTCTTTCTGCCTTTCTCCTATCGCTCTCGGGGAAGTTGCAAAGACAGGGATCTTGAGGCTGCGGGAGGCCTGGGAGACTGGTCTAGGCTTGCCGGTGGCTTGTTGCCCCGAAGTCTGGTGGTGGTGGTTTAGTCGCGAATTCGTGTCCGACTCTTTGAATCCCATGGACTGTATATAGCCTGCCAGGCTTCTCTGTCCATCGGACTCTCCAGGCAAGAATACTGGAGTTTCCATTTCCTTCTTCAGTCCCGAAGTTTAAAGTCCTGCAGAGTCAAGCTTGAAACCCGAGATTCAGAGTCCTGCGCAGAACGAGGCCGAGGGCCCCTTGTGGCTCCAGCTCAGGGTTGGTGGGCAGAAGTGCTCTGGGGTCGTAGTTGGGCAGCTGTGCTGGCATCAGGGTTATCTATTCCACGCTTGTTCTCCTTATAAGCTTTGACATCATACCTCTAAGCCTTGGGCCTCAGCTTGCTGATTTATTTTACTGTCGTGGTCCTTCCATTGTAAAGATACTCCAGATACAATATGATCATGGTATTTACAGCCTCGATGTGATATTTTGAAGACTCCTCAGGTGCAGGCACACCTGGGGTGGGGAGACGTATAGAGAACTTCCTCCATGTGTAGACACACGAGTCTATTCATCTTTAAATCACTTCTCCAGTGGAGAAAACTGACAAGCATTGACTCCTATCCTAAAGGATCTGTCACATTCACTGTCATATAGAATGAATATCAGTAAGAAAAAAGCCCTAAGAAGTAGAACTCCTCCTTGGCCAGTTACATTTTATTTTATATTGGCAGAAGGGGTGTACAGCTCTTATCCTGAAGGCCTGATGTAATTCCAGAAATAACCAAGCCCCTTTGAAAAGAAATCTCAGTGCAAGAGGCAAAGAAAAAGAGATCAGACAGCTGACTGACTGTTGATAGCAAGATAGCAACTTAATTTTTAAAAGGATAAGAGTTCTACTTTATGAAATGCTGTGTTCATTTGTGGAGGCTAGATGCTGCTTTATTATTATAAAAGTGACTAAACTATATGTAATGTAGATTTTTTAAAGTAAATATTCTGTTCTTGTTCAGTCGCTAAGTCGTGTCCAACTCTGCGACCCCATGGATTGTAGCATGCCAGGCTTCCCTGTCCTCCATTATCTCCTGGAGTTTGCTCAGATTCATGTCCATTGAGCTGGTGATGCTATCCAACCATCTCATCATCTGCTACCCTCTTCTTTTGCCTTCAGTCTTTCCCACCCCACCATCAGGGTCTTTTCCAGTGAGTTGGCTCTTTGCCTCAGATGGCCAAAGTATTAGAGCGTCGGCTTCAGTATCAGTCCTTCCAAGAATATTCAGGGTTGATTTCCTTTAGGATTGACTGGTTTGATCTCCTTATACACTTTGCAGTGCGCATAGTTAAATTTTGACCCAGACAGGAGCAAAGAACAACAGATCATTTACAGTCTTGAAAAGTCTATCCCTGTGTATTTAATGCCTTCTTAGTCTTGTGCTTGGCCCTAAGATCCCTGGTATTGTAGTAGGTAGTGGACCCCTATGTAAGGCTTGTGGAAGTTGTTCTCAGAAATAAGCCTGAAGACAAAATAATGAACTACAGAGAATGGGAGGAGCTTTCTGACCTTAGAAAATATCCATTCTTGTTACCATATGCTTTAAAGTGTTACTATATGAGGAATCTTTCTTCTACATATCTTAAATACCTGAGTGAACCAAACAGTAACACTGCTGAGAAGTCCTTAAGCTGTGTACTGCCTATGAACATCACTGTTAATAGGAAAACCTGAGATGGTTGTTGAATACGTTTTTCATATACTGAACACGGCATCGTTCTGTTTCTCAGTGGTTCGTGTTTTTCTAAAAATGTTTCATTTAAAAAAAGCCTTCTCATTCATAGACTTTCCTCCCTCACTTAAAAAAAAGGAAGACAAAAAATAAAATATCTGCTCCCACTTAGTCATCTGGCATAAACTGGCTCTGTGGTTCTGACGACCTGTTTCATGAAACCATTATCTCTCTGAGTACAACTGTCTCTGCCTGCTCAGCAGGGGAGTCCTAAGTGTTATCCATTTCTGTGTCCCCTTCCAATGAGGCATGGCCATGGAGTTGCTTTGGTTAATTAAATACAAGTGGAGTGACGTGTGTCACTCCCAGGTGGAAGCTTTAAAAGCCAGTGAGAGGCATACCCCACTCTCTTTCCCACTGCCAGAGTGACCACCGGTTTTCTAGACAATGGCTGTTCTATCAGCCTGGAACATAGAATGAAGACAACCAGCAGAATCCCCATCTCTCTGTGTTAGACACAGTGTGAGCCAGAAATGAGCTTCTGGTGGGTTTAGGCCCCAGGGTTTGGGGATTTGTTTGTTAAATCAACATAACCTAGCCTATCCTGACTAATACACTCAGGTAAGGTCTGAGCCACATGCCTCCAGGGATTACTGGTTTCCAGCTTATCAGATATCTTGGGAGCCTAAAAGAGGGAAGGTTCTGTAAGAAGTGTGCTACTGTGACCAGTGTTTCTTTAACTATCAGATGAGATAGCAGGTAGACTTATTTCCAGAACACTCAAGTCAACTTTGTGATTTTAATCAAAGGTGACGAAGATGGCATTTAGATGTTTAATCACATTCTCTAAGGGCAGCAGGTGTTAAAGTGTAAAGTACATAAAGGTTCAATGTCTGTGAGGGATAGGAATTAAGGCTGTCATTTTCATTTTGAAAAATGCGATTTATATATAAATATATAGGAAGCAACAGTTAGAACTGGACATGGAACAACAGACTGGTTCCAAATAGGAAAAGGAGTTCGTCAAGGCTGTATATTGTCACCCTGTTTATTTAACTTATATGCAGAGTACATCATGAGAAACACTGGGCTGGAAGAAACACAAACTGGAATCAAGATTGCCGGGAGAAATATCAATAACCTCAGATATGCAGATGACACCACCCTTAAGGCAGAAAGTGAAGAGGAACTCAAAAGCCTCTTGATGAAAGTGAAAGTGGAGAGTGAAAAAGTTGGCTTAAAGCTCAACATTCAGAAAACGAAGATCATGGCATCTGGTCCCATCACTTCATGGGAAATAGATGGGGAAACAGTGGAAACAGTGTCAGACTTTATTTTTCTGGGCTCCAAAATCACTGCAGATGGTGACTGCAGCCATAAAATTAAAAGACGCTTACTCCTTGGAAGGAAAGTTATGACCAACCTAGATAGCATGTTAAAAAGCAGAGACATTACTTTGCCAACAAAGGTTCGTCTAGTCAAGGCTATGGTTTTTCCTGTGGTCATGTATGGATGTGAGAGTTGGACTGTGAAGAAGGCTGAGCGCTGAAGAATTGATGCTTTTGAAGTGTGGTGTTGGAGAAGACTCTTGAGAGTCCCTTGGACTGCAAGGAGATCCAACCAGTCCATTCTGAAGGACATCAGCCCTGGGATTTCTTTGGAAGGAATGATGCTAAAGCTGAAACTCCAGTACTTTGGCCACCTCACGCAAAGAGTTGACTCATTGGAAAAGACTCTGATGCTGGGAGGGATTGGGGGCAGGAGAAGGGGACGACAGAGGATGAGATGGCTGGATGGCATCACTGACTCTATGGACCTGAATCTGAGTGAACTCCAGGAGTTGGTGATGGACAGGGAGGCCTGGCGTGCTGCAATTCATGGGGTCGCAAAGAGTCGGACACGACTGAGCGATTGATCTGATCTGATCTGATATCTATAGATACAGATATATTTATAAATACATAAAATATAAATATATTTTATATATTTAAAATATGTAATATAAAACGTATATTTATAATATATAAATATATCTTACATACTTATAAAATATAAATGTATTTTTCTATATAAATACATTATTTAAAATTTCAGCATTCTTCCCAAGTTTTCCGATATAGAGGAAGGTTCACAGATTCATTGTTAAGAGACAGTTCTTTCCAAATGTATTTGTATCAATAGATGCATTGCAGAAACTATTTTGTCACCAAGGGACACTTGAAATGAATCATCCCTACTTACCATTGACTACTTTCTAATTTTTTTTAAAGCAGCCTCGAACAAATACTTTAACTATCATTTCCTTGCTTCCTTATTTCAGATCCAAGAGGATCAGACCTAGACTTTGCTCTCCCCATGCAGGAAGCAATGTGTTCCCTCTTCTCCTCTGACTTAAACAGAAGCGAAGCAGGGAGCATTTTGCTTAGGGCAGAGCCATGCTGCCTTCTTAGGGATGTTGGCTATAAATCCAGTCTCCCTAGAGGTTAACAATCAAAGTTCTCCCCCTCTCTTACTCAGACAAATGATATGATGATGATAAATTGCTTGGACATGACTGCCCTGAGCACTGGTATGATGAATTATGTTGTTCAGGGCATGACCAAAGATCCTCCACTGTCAGTCAGTCACACTGAATATTGGCAGTTTTCATAAGTAGCTTTCTGCCAATTTTGGTCTCTGTTTTGCATATTAAATTCTCTGTTCTCACTGGTCATGGTTTTAAGTTCTTAATCGTCTCTGTCTTCCTCTGAATTCACTTAGCTAATCAACCTTTTGCTTTTTCTGTTCCCTGTTCACTAAAAGGCTGGTCTGTGTCTCACAGTTGTGTTCAGTAAACACTGAGTCTTTCTTCACAGAAACTGTTAAAATAAAAATTATTAGTCCTTTCCACTAAATCCAGAGTAATGACAGCTTATCTCGCAATGGCTTAATTGGGTAATTATTTAGTGTTTGAAAAACACTTTGAAGACTCTATTGGTAAATATTATTATGAATTTAATGTTCTGTGTGCAATTGAAAGTCCATTGCAACCACAAAATCCTTCGTATTTTTGTGTACCAAAAAAGGTGTCTTTCTTAATATTGCTTACTATTTTCAAACTTGTATATTATTGATTTTTGAAATATTTAAAATATTTTATTTCATACAATCTCAAAGTTATCACGTTTATCCTGTCACATTTCTAGGTCTCATCTACTACATTCCTTATGTCTCTGAAAAGTTAGATGTCATATTGTTGGTCTGTGAAAGTTTGTAGGAAATATGAAGTGGATTCCCTGGTTCAGGGGTATTTCACATTATACAGCTGCCACATCTGTTGTGTGTGGTATCTGCTTAACTTTTCAGCAAGCTTTTCTATTAAGCCCTGACAAATAACTGCAATAATGATTTATTTCCTCTCAGTCTATACACTGAGCTGTCACCTCATTGGCATCAACATTTGTCAAAAAGGATTAGATTATATTGCATATGCCTGGCCAGACTCTTGACAAATTTTCTACTCACTTGATAGACCCAGAGCCCCCTGGTGTAATTAAAGGCCACTTCCATGGCTTGGACTGCACGACCTCTATTACTGACTGTATTGGTTTGCTAGGGCTGCATAACAAAATATCACAGGCTGGGTGACTTAAACAAAAGAAATTGATTTTTTCATTTTTCTGGAGGCTAGAAGTCTGAAATCAAGGTTGTAGGTAGATTTGGTTTCTTTTGAAGCTTCTCTTTTTGGCTTGTTCATTACCCTGTCCTCCCTTTATCGTCACATGGTCTTCACTCTGTGTCTTAATCTTTTCTTCCAACTACACGAAATAGTCTGTTAGATTAGGACCTACTGTAACAAACTCTTTTTAATATAGTTACCTTTTTTAAAGACCCTGTGTCCAAATACTGTCACATCCTGAGATAGTGGGGGTTAGGACTTGAACCTAAGAATGTTTAGAGGGGGTACAATTCAGCCCATCAGACTAGCCTACAGTAATAATGGTCTGTGTGTGTGCATGTGTGATTAGTCGCTCAGTTGTGTCCAACTCTTTGTGACCCCATGGACTGTAGCCTGTGAGGCTCCTCTGTCCATGGAATTTTCCAGGTAAGAATACTGGAGTGGGTAGCCATTCCCTTCTCCAGGGGGTCTTCTTGACCCAGGGATCAAACTTGGGTCTCCTGCATTGCAGGTGGATTCTTTACTGTCTGAGCCTCCAGGGAAACCCAGTGGTCTCCAGAAACTACCATTTTTGGAGGGCTTAAAAAAAATTATCAAATTTGAACAATCAAGTGATAACTACAAATTTTTGGAGAGTCTACTCAGTTTAGGAACCTCTTAACATTACTTTGAGGAGAGCTTTATGTTTGTGACTTAAAAGATTGAACTGATGAAAATCAAAGCAACATGATTAGATAAATTCTACATAGTGTATTAAGCTATTAACCATAAAATGCATGTAAGCAAGTATATCTTGCTGTCTGAACTATCACCATCCAGATATTTGTGATGAAAACTAGCACATATTTTTAACCTAAAATATCCTCTCTGAATCAAAAACATGCCTTGACTAGTCTGGCATCAAAAAGGGTAACAGGATATAAAATACACTTTGGTCCTATCGCACATCTTTTCCCTAGAGGGTGACATCTTGTGCTCCTGCTGTAAGATGTGTTCTGAATCTCTGCCTCCTTATTATCAGCTGAAAATGTCCATGAAAGCAGAAGAGTCTCTGAAGAAAGATGATAAACCAAGAGGAAGTTAGATAAGCTCTTATATTTGAAGAAATATTGGGAACGTGAAAACCTCAAAGACGTCGACGTGCCCTGTCTGCATCAACCATGCATACTAGAGTTGATACTGGAGAACTTCACCATGTTCAGCTTCAGAACAGAATTATAGTTTTTTTTTGTTTTTTTTTTAAAGCTCTTTTTAAAAATGCCTTTTGCAGTAAACGGATAGCCAGAAATCCTTAGAGGATTGTTATGTGGGTTTATAAGAGTATGTTAGTAATATTTGGGATAATTGGTTGAATGGTTTTGCATGAGCTGTGAAACATTAGTTTTCCCTTCAAAAACTGTAGTTGGAATTACTGTTGAAGCTGCTACTGATGATACATAGGGGTTCATTACACTGCTCTTTCTACATTTGTAAACTTTTAAAATGTCCATATTAATAAGTTCAAATAAGAGAATTATATAATTATAATTACATATAATTATGTAATCACATAATATAATCATACGAATATATAATTCATTTCTTCTTTATATATAATTATATATACATAGATATATATCTCTCTCTCCTGTAATGCAAAATTTGATACCATCACATTTAGAGGGACAGATTAAATTTGAATGGTAAGGTATGCACGTTTACATAAGAGAATACACACATGGGTAGAATGTGGTTTTCACTACCCGTTGCTCCATAGAAAAGTATTGTGAAACCTTTACCCAGGAAAGGCTACAAGGACGTCTTCGCTAGTTTTAGCCTAGATTATTTGACACATGTTCTTATTTATCACTCCCTGGTCTATGGCACGTCTATCATTTCATGAGTCAGTGCTTTTCTACAAGTTATCGAGTTTCCCAGGCTGCAGTTTCTCCAAGTTCAGTTTTTAACTTCCGCGCCTTCATTTGCTACTGCACAAATTCACATAACACAGGAATTTCAGAAGGGGCCGCTGGCCTCCAGTGCAGATCTAAGGCCTAAAACTGATTCCGTTTGGCTTCTGTGTTCTTTTGAACTTGCCCCAGTATCAACCAGGAAAGAAGAGTTTCCAAGTATTCTTCTTTCTCCTGTGGAACTAAATATCTGGGAGCAGCGGAGTGCATAAGTAGTGAAGATTCTGCTGTTTTAAGTACAGACAGGACAGAGACTCTGACCTTACAGCTGCATCTGCCCTGCTACGTGTCCAGGGAGATAGAAGATCCCAGCAGATCCAGTTGCGGTGTTTCTTTCTGATCTTCTTCATTCCTCCCAGGTATTGCCTTTTTAACTTTTTGTCTATCAGAGTATTTCAGTGGAAAAATTAAAATATGTCAAGCAAAGAGATTCAAGTTTAAACAGTCTCCATGCAGATTCTACATAGTTCTATATATTCTTGCCTACTGAATGTCATTGAATTGTTAGATTTAAAATATATACAAGAACATATACAGTTTCTAGCATTAGGGATATTTCATGGGCCTTTGCTAGTACGTATTCTTGCCACAGTGAGGTCAAAATGATTAGTTTCTAAATTATTTTGCTTTTAAAATCAGAATTGCAATTTTTTTTTAATGTGGAGTTTTCATAAAGCATTATGTAAGGATACTGTGTTATCTGATGAAGCTGTTTGCACTTACTTATTTTTATATTTTTTTTAGTAATACTTTGGCTAAAATAAGTTTTCGTTAAGAAAAGTGAAAGTGTTAGTCGCTCAGTCATGTCTGACTCTTTGCTACCCCATGGACTGTAGCTTGTCAGGCTCCTCTGTTCATGGGATTCTCCAGGCAAGAACAGTGGAGTGGATATCCATGCCCTTCTCCAAGGGATATTCCCAACCCAGGGATCGAACCCAGGTCTCCCACATTGCAGGCAGATTCTTTACTGTCTGAGCCACCAGGGAAGCCCAAGTTTTCATGAATTATTCCCACATAATGTGATGATTTTACAACACTGTCACTAAAGGAGAGTTTATTTATATCTTGTCTCTCTAAAAAGAGTGATGTATTAAAACTTTAGAGTTTTACTCTGTAAAAATTGGAAAACTTACTAAGTAGTTGTACTATGTCTGACCACAATGTCTCGATCTATAGTTTTTTACACCATATAATATCACATTTATATTTTTATATCCACAGCATTTAAAATAATGTCAATTATAGGATCAATGAAAAGGTCTGAGAATTAAAACTGGATAATAACTTTCTCTGACTAATTAGAAGTCAAGATTATATTTCTGATGTGTTGTGGGGAACTAACAGGAGTTAGTTCCTTAGTAGGCCAGAAAAATTAAATGTGTTACAAGACATTGCAGAGATGTTAAATGTCATTTTAAAAATTTATTCATTTTCAGTTGGAGGATAATTGCTTTACAGTATTGTGCTGGTCTCTACCATACATCAACAGGAATCAGCCATAGGTATACATATGTCCCCTCCCTTTAGAACCTCTCTTCCACCCCATCGCACATGTCTAGGTTATCACAGAGTACCTGATTTGAACTCTCTGTGTATAATGTTCATCAGAGTGAATGAGTAAATTCATCATTCACTGGTATTCATCAAATTTGATTCACTCTCATATCATCTTTAAGAGTATTTGCCCAACAAGGACCTAATGTACAGCACAGGGAACTCTGCTTAATGTTATGTGGCAGCCTGGATGGGAGGAGGTTTGGGGGAGATGGATCCATGTATCTGTATGGCTGAGACCCTTCACTGTTCACCTGAAACTATCACAACATTGTATAAAATAAAAGGTTTAATTTTAAAAAGTTAAAAAAATAAGAATGTTTGCTATGCCTATATACTAGCTTCACTACTAATGACAATATTTTTCTTTAAACCAACCCATTGTTTTTCTTTGGCCTCATCCTAAGCAAAAATGTCTGAAATCACAGGCTTGCAGTGTTTATTACTTTCTCCCCTAACATATGTTAAATAAGTAAATACTTTGTTTAAACATTTTAAAATGTCCATATATCACCTAAAATCAATTTGAACACCAGTGATGTATATATCACTTTCTGAAAACAGTGACAAAAAACAAGCAAATTGACTGTTTATACTTATCTCACTGCCCACTAAAAAGTAAAATAATTCTTAGTTGAGAAGTTGGCACACAGTCATTTTCAGAATAGTTTCTGCACCTGTACTGTGATGATTAGAAACTCCGAAAACAATAGAAAATGTAATTACCTATGTATGCATATGTATCTGTGTACACATATACTTAGATAATGGATCATTTTAACCGGTACTTGGGAAAAAGCCAAGTTTTCAGTTGCTTAGACAAGTAGTCCCCAACCTTTTTGGCACCAGGGACTGGTTTCATGGAAGACAATTTATCCATAGACCCAGGGTGGAGGTGGGGTGGGGTGAGTGGGGGATGGTTTCAGGATGATTCACATACAGTAGGGCGCATGCTCCTATGAGAGTCTAACACTGTCCCTGATCTAACAGGAGGCAGAGCTCAGGAGGTAATGTGAGTGATGGGAAATGGCTATAAATACAGATGAAGCTTTGCTTGCTCACCTGCCTCTCACCTCCTGCTCTGCAGCCCAGTTCTTACCTGGGGGTCCCAGTTTAGATAGTCAGCATCATTTATCTGAGGGCTAATCACCACCATTATTTTATACTAGTGCCTCTATTTACTCTTAGTCATAAGCAGTATAAAGGGTGACCGTAGAAAAGGAATCATCCAGGTAGCAAAATATTTTTCTTTCATTTGCTAGTAGTAATCTGAAGTTAACAGTAAATACTGTAGTATAATTTGTTATAGGATGGTTTGCCTTGGTGGGAAATCAGAAAAAGAACTAGAAAGATCAATGTTTTTCTGTTCCTTGCATAGCAATGTTTTGCCTGATTTTCTACTACATGTATGTCCCCATTTGTTTAACACCTAAACACAGTGAACTCTTGGAGGGGTGCCTACAAAACCAGTTTACAGGTCTTTGAATGTTACTTCACATAGAATCAGAGAAGTTGTATCTGAAAGGAATGTTAGAAATCACCTTGCTTATTCCTTTGTCTTATTAATGAGAAAACAGGCCCACAGACTAAGTGATTTACCCAAAGACACACTCTGAGCAGGTCAACTTTTTTTTTTTTTTGGTAATATGGATGTAGTTGGTAAATTTCTAGCTTGTCTTTCTCTTTGGGAAATTGTGATATTTTCATAAAGTAGTATGCTGTCCCATCTGTGTGTATTTTTCCACTTTTGGAATACAGCACGTTAGCATTAACTTTTGATGGCACTTAATATATTATATAGCTTCTAACTTTTAAAAAAATCAATGTATAGTTGATTTACAATGTTGTGTTACTTTCTGCTGTACAGCCAAGTGAATCAGTCATACATGTATATAAATTCTTTCTCATATTCTCTCCTATTATGGTTTATCCTAGGACATTGAATATAGTTTTCTGTGCTATACAGTAGGATCTTATTATCTGCCCTTCTATATATAATAGTTTGCATCTGTTAATCCAAAAGTCCTAGTCCATCCGCCTGCCACACCCCCTCCGCCTTGGCTACCACAAGTCTGTGTGGTATGTTTCTATGACTCTATGTCTGTGAGTCTGTTTCTGCTTCACAGATATGTTCATATTTTAGATTCCACATATAAGTGATATCATGGAGCTTCTAACTTTTGTTTGTATCAAAAGATTAACCTATTGCATATTATCATGAATGATGTCTGTTGCCTTCAATACATTTGAACAAGAGAGGGAAACTGGTATTTTTTAAGCAGCATCAAGATTTCAATATATTTCCCATGATAAATAAAATTTCTGTTCTTATGGTTAGTGCTCTTGGATTCAAATCTCCCTGAGTTCCTGATTTTTTAATCTCAGTATGTCTGATAATGAAATAATAGAAAACTGATAACCAAAGGTAATCAAAGTAATTTTTGATATGAATTCATAAGGAAAAGCATATGACATGAGTTACTCTGAGCAACAGCCTGAGAAATGAGTTGAATGTCATGTGATGCCCATGCAAGAACTCAAGGAAGACTAGGTATCAAGGGCCATAGATTTACCTATGAAATTAAAAATCACTTCTAAAGGAAGGATAACTAATTTCGTTTATGTAATAATATTGCTCCACAGCCTGTCAGTAAAAGCAGCTTTGAGCACTTAGAAAGCACATCTGTATCTCATTGCGCTCCAATTTTAAAAGTGTCTTTAGTTTTTTTGGGAAACTGAGCCTTGGCGTAGTTCTGAGATTTCCCAGGCACATATAACTCAAGAAGGGCAAAATTTGCAACCATGAAACCTCTGAATGCTGATATTTGCCATCACTAAGAAAACAGGCAATCTTTAATAAAGTAGGAGACATGGCCAGTTGGTAATTCCTCTGCCATTAATGTGACCGGAGAGTCTGTATTCCACATCTGCCCCGTGCGTTTTCAGACCCACAGCAGCTCTGAAGCCTGCGTGTTCTCTCCAGCCATGATAATGAACTCCTCCATCCATCAGCATCTCTAGAACGCCTGCCACAGGCCTCTCACCATGCTCAATGCTGGCTGTGACCTGACTCTCACTGAACATTGAGCAGAAAGAAGGATTCCTTGAGAGGGAGGATAATCCGTTTGCAATTCCCCCACAGTGTCTCCAGAGAAGATCAGAGGCTCCTCCAGCGAACACAGTGCCCTGCCAGGCTCTGCATCACATGTCATTTGTCACTGACACACACAGGCAGTTCACTCTGTGGCTTCAAACCAAGGAGAGTGTCAGGGCCTGGGCGGTGCTTTTCTGAGCCTTGATGTGGTGCTTAGGGAGACCATCTCTGCTCATCCCTCTATTAGTGAGAAAGATCAAGGTCCAGCTTCCATGCTCTGCTCAGACCCCAGCAGAGGAGCGGTTTCGTGCCCACAGCCTCTTTTTGCTTCATCCTTGGGTGGGGCTGTGGCTGTGAAACCCACTAGTGTCTCTGGTGGCCTTCCTTTTTCCCTTGGTTAACGGCTACAGAGATGCCAGCTGGACTGTAAGGAAGGCTGATAACCTGGACTCCATTCCTGCCATACAGTTTTTGTCTGACCCTTTATTAATTGGCAAACCTTTTCTTTCCAGGAGCACCTTGTGTGACTGTTCTTATAGGTATGTAACACCAGTTACTTCAGAATTTCACGTACGGGGACTTCCCTGATGGTCCAGAAGTTAAGACTTCACCTTCCAATGTAGGGGTGTGTGTTAAGATCCCACACGCCTCATGGCCAAAAAAACCCCAAACATAAAACAGAAGCAATATTGTAACATTGGGTTTCCCTGGTGGCTCAGCTGGTAAAGAATATTGTAACAAATTCAATAAAGACTTTAAAATGGGCCACATTAAAAAAAAATTCTTTTAAAAATTAGCATAAGAGTATTAATGCTGCATGTAATTGGTCATAAACCTGACTAAATTACAAAGTCCTTAAAGACAGGGACAACGTCTGCTTTTCCTTTCTGTACCACAGAGGGAACTGACCTCCTTTCTTACAGTTGTATGAATCCTGAACAAACACAGAGAAACAATGAAAACAAAAACCTCACCTCCTGTGAAAGGAAATTTTTTCAATTAAAGGTCTCAAGGCCAACCTTACTGTAAAATGCACTGACCTTTTGAGAAGTGAAATGCTTTACTGCTAAGCATCACTTTTTAAAAAATATTTTTAAGCTTTCATATCACAACGACAGGGCTCCATCACAATTAATCTTATATGGCAATGTAGTGACAATGAGATGATTTCTCTGGAGAATCTATGCTAATACTATTAAAATGCTCTTACAATGTCAAAATGATTGCAGTGGAAGCGTGTGGGGACTGTGCTTATGTGATTATGATATTCTAGTGATGGGTGATTACCATAGGAAACTAGTAATTCAACTCTGCAGGGACTTGCATTATGAAGCCATTATAACATGAGATTATAATGACACAATAACTTGGATGCACATTCGTGTTGTGAAAACGAAAAGCTAATTTGAATGCAAGTAGTGTTTCCATTAAGTTGTAATTAAACACTGAAAGCAATGCTTGTTTAAATTTAAGACGGAGACATACAAGCCAGAAATGAAAATGGTGGGAGGGAATGCATGCCAAGTAGAGGTTTAGGAATGGCTAGAACCATTTACAGTTCTGCCCTTTAGTCCTTCAGGGTGAAAGCTCACCTTGACTTGGCCTCCTGAGACTTTCTCCCCCTCTGCTGGCACCCTAAAATAACCAAGAACCACATCAGACCCAAGAACCCTGGAGGCAACTCCCATTTCTATCACTGCCATCATTTAACACGTGAAGCCTTCTGGTTTTATTTTGAAGTGGGCATGAGAGTACCTTACCTCCCTCAACACAAGAAACTAAAGCAATGTTTTTTGCCATTAAAAATAATCTTTTTAAAAATATGATACACTTAATCCACGTTCAAAATCCAACAAAACAGATAAGCACAAAGGAGAAAAATAAAACAACAAAAAATTCTACCCTTATAGTCGCTATATGCCAATACAAATTAAAAAAAAAAAAAAACCTACTGTATAGCTTAGGGACCTCTACTCAATATTCTGTAATGACCTGTATGTGGATAGAATCTAAAAATGAGTGGATATATGTATGTGTGTAACTGACTCACCTGGCTGTACACCTGGAACTAATACAACATTGTAAATCAACTAAACTCCAATAGAGATTTAACTAAAAAAATTCCACCTGTAGAGATAACCTCTATTAGCACCTCTGGGTATTTTCTTTCTTTCAGACTATTTCCTATGCATAGTATATGCAGTTTATCCCTCAAAATATATTTGTTTCTTTTTTTTTCCCACAATACTGTAAAAAGCTACTTATTCATTCTTCCCATCCCTCGAAGTTGCAAGATTTATTTCTTATCCAAGAGAATCTAGTTGATAAGTTTTTATTTTCTAAAGGTCAGCTCAAACTGGACGATTTTACATGTCACCCAGGAAATTATATTTTGCTATTAGAGAATAGTATTTGGCAGGGTTTATGCTCTGCATGTATCAGTTACAGGATAGTTCTCTAGTAAATTTTTCAGATTCTTGGCAACATTACAAATGCTTCATTAACATTTATCTCTGTTTAGTAATGAGTAGTGCATTTGATAAGTCACAGAGTTCTAATTTGTTCTTAATTGATAATTTCTATATGGTTTAGGTCAACATAAAGACAGATTATGAAAAACTAAGAAAATTCAGGAGCTGCTGAACTTGTTAGATAAAGCCCTGCCTTAGCTTATTCAGATGGCATAAGGACTTGCAATAGCTAATATATACTCCCTCCTAGTGATGACTCAAAGAGGTTATTACTCCTGGGTTTAAATATAGTTGAGATTTTTGTTATTAAGTATTTCGTTTGCACTTAGAGATGCTGGATGCTTTATCATCATTTTTTATTACCACTACTTGCAACAACCAATTTAGGTAGATACATGCAAATTACTCCAGTCCTTATTTTTATAACTTGCACTTAATGGCTTGCTTCATGCCATCTAGGCCACAGCTGAGTCGGGATTAGATTTTCTTCTTCCTGAGGCCAGTGAGTGATGTTCCCTCTGAATGGTATTTCCACATTAATGGACACCAGGATAACTTAATGTGGTGTTTACAGTAAATATCTACGTGGTTGAATAAAGGCTGCTGCTGCTGCTGCTAAGTCACTTCAGTCGTGGCCGACTCTGTGCAACCCCATAGACGGCAGCCCACCAGGCTCCGCCATCCCTGGGGTTCTGAATAAAGGCAGCACCAGACTAATGAGTTAGGAGACTGGATTCTAGTCAAAGTTACCAGGAAAAAAAAAGATTCAGTTTTTACATCTGAAAATGAAGCCTTTGCTGGGACTTCCCTGGTGATCCAGGGGCTAAGACTCAGTGCTCCCAGTGCAGAGGGGCCTGGGTTCAATCCCTGCTCAGAGAACTAGATCCCACATGCCTCAACTAAGAGTTTACATATCACAACTAAAGAGCCTACATGCCACAATTTAGGCCCAGCACAGCCAAATAAATTAATAAATATTTAAAATACAATAAAAATAAAAATGAAGTCTTTGAATTAAGTAATCTCCATAGTCCCTTAGAGCTCAAAAATTTTAAGATCAAATAGTATGTAACATTAATTGAAGCTTTCACATTTTAATTATAAATATTATACATTTTAATATTTAATCTTAATGTTTATTTTACCTGCTTCAAAGCCATTCATCTAAATGCAAAGCCCTACCTTGTTTAGATACAGCTAATAATTTGTCATGTTTTAGCAGACTTGTAATTTGAGTTCAAAAGTCTTTTCTATTTAGGAAATTGATGGAAATGATGAAAGTTGCAGATGCAAATCTAATGCAAAGAAGAGATTAAAATTATAGTGCTTTGGCATATACATACTTGTTAAAGTACAGTTAGAACTCAATGAAAGGAAATAGTGTGTTGAATAATACTTAAAATATATTATTTTCTGTGAATTCTTAGAAAGCAAGTAACAGCAATGATTTGAGGTATGAAATTAAATTATAATACTAGAGAAACTTTCTAAATCTTTTAGGGTATCTTACTTTTAGGAGGAAAATAAATAATACATTTCCTTTATATTTAAATGCATATACATGACTAGGGATCAGTTAAGTTTGTTTTGGTTGTAGGTAGTTTTCCTAATTTTGTGAGACATTATCTAGAGAATTTGGAATTCCATTAGAGCACTTTTTCTGCCATCTCAAAGACTGAGAAAGAGTGATTGTTGCTCTAAGACACAGGTAGTTATTACAGACTTGCCCTGGCTCCCATTGTAGTAAATCAGTTTTCAGGAGTAGAAATAAGCTGTCTGTTACTTTATTTTTAGTACATCAAATACGGGTCTTTCCCCAAAAGAGGTTTCTGTGTCAGATGCCACCCTCTCTTAGGACCAAGCAAAATTCATTATCTTGCCTTCTTTCCTAGACCCATCAGTGAAGATTATCTCTAACACTATTTTTCTCAAACTTGAGGATCTGCAGATTCTCAACAAAATTTTTTATGTTCTTCTTTCCATTTTTATGATAATCTAAATAACTGTAAGCATAGTCTGGATCATTATGGCATCTTACGACTGATCATTGCTGTAAGATTTCATTATTTGTATCTCCATTTGTTTTTTAGACTTCAGTGATAAATTATTACCTAAAACCACAGGCAGCATCTTTTTTTCTGATTCCCTCTCCCACCCACAAACTGTTTTTGTTTCCTTGGGAGCCATGACTGTGGTTTGTAGGATGTTCAGTTCAGTTCAGTTTAGTCTCTCAGTCATGTCCGACTCTTTGCGACCCCATGGACTGCAGCATGCCAGGCATCCCTGTCCATCACCAACTCCTGGAGTTCACCCAAACCCATGTCCATTGAGTTGGTGATGCCATCCAACCATCTCACCCTCTGTCGTCCCCTTCTCCTCCTGCCCTCAATCTTTCCCAGCATCAGGGTCTTTTCAAATCAATCAGTTCTTCACATCAGGTGACCAAAATATTGGAGTTTCAGCTTCAATATCAGTCCTTCCAATGAACACCCAGGACTGATCTCCTTTAGGATGGACTGGTTGGATCTCCTTGCAGTCCAAGGGACTTTCAAAAAGTCTTCTCCAACACCACAGTTCAAAAGCATCAATTCTTCGGTGCTCAGCTTTCTTTATAATCCAACTCTCACATCCATACATGACTACTGGAAAAACCAGTAGTTTGTTAGGAGGTGGTAAGATCGAAACAGTGTTGATATAGTCTGGTGAAGTGGTTTTGGCCCTTTAATTTCCTTCATAAGAAGTGGATTTAGTTTATAAACTAGATAATATATGATAACTGCATGTCTATTTTTTAGAGTCTGACTTTAGAATCCATACCACTATCCTAAGAGTAGAACCAAGAGTCAAGACTTACTCAGTTTTCTAGTCTTCATTTTTCCTAGTTTTTGCTATTTGTAACTGTGTCTTTAACATAACCAACCTCCTTAAGACTGGTACCCAATCTCTGTGTTGCTAAGGGAAGGATGAGGATATGGGGAAGGCAGCCAAGCTTCTGACAAGCCCGCCAATCAAAGCTAAGAGATTGGATATCATGATACATTTGGATTCTTGTCCTGAGTTCTTTTGCAAGAAAAGGACGGTGTCTATTTTTTTGGTGCCCATTTTAAGTGTTCGTTAATAAGTGCAGGTTAATTATGTGGGAATCAAATCTAAGAGTAGCTGTATGTATATTGATAACTGACTCTGCTGTACAGCAGAAACTAATACAACATTGTAAATAAACTATACTACAGTTTAAAAATAAATAAATAAAAAAAGAAAAAAAAGTAGCAGTTGAATTGCGAAGAAGAAACCTGAGAGATTTCTCTTATACTATTTTTAAAGGCCTCCTAGGGGATGCTTCCAGGGACTAGAGCAGTACATTCTGCCTTCAGTGAAAATGGAAGATAGCCCATCATTCTTATCTGAATAAACCCCATTTCCTCCTTGGTGAAATGGGAATAATAATAATAAAAGTGGATTTCAGCTACAAGTATGTCCAGTGGTCCAGTCTTCTTGTCTTCTCGGTGGCTCACCTTCTGGTGATCCCTTGTTAATGTCACAAGGACATTTGGAGATTTAATTAAAGTGCAGAGAGAGTCCTGGGCTTTTCAGAGAAATGCATGACATTATCATTGTAGATCATACTTTTGATATTTCATAATCTCTTGAAGGTAATGAAACCAGCAATATGGAAAGTTGGGACTGACGACAGTCACAGTTTTAGGGAAACACATTCATACCACGTGATATTCGTAGTGGTCATTGTCGTTTCAGAGTTCAGAGTTCAGTTACTGGGAATGTTCTAATTGCTCAAAGTATTTTGATTTCATTTTTTCCATCAGTAAGTTTGAGAGGTCAGTGAGTATTCAAGTCATGCTGTGTTCAGTCAGTGTTTAAGACTTTCCAGTCTGTTTTCAAACTATGATTGGGAAAGGTATTTTACGCAGCTAGCATTGTAACACTTTTGCAAGTTAGTGGAGAAAAAAGGCCCATGTTCATCCAGAATTCCTTTCCTCTGAAATGTACTCCTGCTCTTAAAGTCTCTGAGGAAGGATGAAAATTCACTTTTGTTTCCTAACTCATCCTAGCCTTCAGTCTCCAGCATTCAGCCTATCCTTGCGCTGCCCATTTAATTACCATCCTAATACAAGTCTCATCCTCTGGGGCTAGCCCATGCTGTAGTGTCTTCTGCTACAGACCTGCTGTTCAATCCTTGTTTGAGCCTCTAAAGATTGCTTACAAACCCCTAAACATGCCTTTCATTGCTCATGCTACCCGAATGCCTTTTTGCTAAAATCTTAATGTTCTGCAGGCTTGCCTAAATGCCACCTCCTCCAGGAAGCCCTCCCAGTCCCTCTAGCACTGGTGAACTTTGTCCAGACAGTACTCTCCAGGGCACTTGCTCTGTACCTCTCTTCTAACATTTACTGCACTCTGCTTTATACCATAGCTGTGCCACTAATACACAGAAAATAGCAATCTTGCACTGGAAGCTCGCCCTGTATCACACACTTATGTTGGAATGCTTCAGCTTCCTAAGGCACAAGTGTTCCTTTTCATCTTTCTGTGTCATAGTATCCTCCTCCTTTGGACATGGTAGATCCTCAGCAAACACCTTCAGCAGACGTCGAATTGAAATGTACGCAGGTGAAACTTGTGGATGCCCGGAAAGCAGGCTCTTTTATGCCACATTTCAATGCTCTGAGAACTGAAGGCTCAAATTATCCCCTCAAACCTACACATCAAAGTTGCTTCTCTTACTATTTCAAGACAAATAACAATAGCTGATCACAAGCTGATAAAGAGGCCACAGTGCTGATGAGAGCATCAGATTAATTTTGGCTGAAATTATGGTCCATCAGTGTGGAACTGAAGGGTGGGTAGAGCTCAAACTGTTCACTGGTTGAACAGACACTTTATATATATATATATATATTTGGCCACACTATGGGGCATATGGAATCTTAGTTTCCTGATCAGGGATCGAACCCATGCCCTCTGCATTGGAAGCATGGATTCCTAACCACTGGGCTGCCAGAGAAGTCCCTGTATAGACACTTTTTGGGCATCTGCTTCTTGCCTATAACTAATACTGCTCAGAGGTGGTACCTACTTCTCCATGTGTGGGAATGGAATTAAAGTGGTTATCAAAGCCAAGGTAGTTATGTGTACAACACATCTCAGTATTCTTGCCTGGAAAATTCCATGGACAGAGGAACCTGGCGGGCTACAGTCCATGGGGTTGCAAAGAGTCAGTCATGACTGAGCACATCAGCACCTCTTCCTCAAACATGGGTGACATGTCTCATACAGGTATCCAGGTAGACAACAGATAGTGTTTTGGAAGTTTCTAGAATAAGACAAGGGCTAGATTCAGGTGAAGAGTCCTCTGGCTCTCCTTGACCTTTTTCTGCAAGACTACTTTTTTTATACCGAACAGGCTAAGCCTGATGATCTAAAAGCACATACCTCGTACTGAGTCTTTAAGTCTGAACTAGCTAAGCAGGATAGTGAAACTCAAGACTCTTCTGTGTCTAAGACACAGAAACTAAGACAGTCTACTGTGTGGTCTTCAAAGTACATGGCCTGAGATGATTTTGTGGGCCATACCTTTTAGATAGACAGGTATTTGTGCAACAGAAAGACTTTCTGGGATTCCAGGAAAATTATTTTGAAGTTTAGCTATCCTAAAGAGAAATTAGTGTGGATGGCCTATGTATTAAAAAAAAAATTAGTTGTAAGAGATGTTATCCAGTTTTACTCATTATAAAGGAGTGGTTACTACTATGAATCACTTGTAGCAATTTTACTAAGTATTTTTAGTTTACTGATTTATATTTGGTGTCTACAAATTCAGGCAGGAACATCCTTGAAGAAAAGCCACTTCATTTTTTTTTTTTTTTTTGTATGTTCAAGAGTCTTGCTTTTATTTCATAAGGGAAAGTTTTTTTTAAAGTATATGTATTCCTATGTAGTATTGCATGGGGTGCAGAAGGATTAAGCTACAATGGCATATTTGCTATGTTCTGAGAACTTGGAAGGCACATATATAGGAAAGTTAGAAAAACAAACAAGACATCAAAATTCATAGCTCCCAAACTTTGGGGAAAACATTTGCCATACTTTTAAATAAATTTCAGTGGTTCTAATTTAGGAAAATAATGTGATATGTCATAAAAGGGGCATGCTATGATCTCAGAATTACCTATATCACATATATATTTATAAATATTCCAGGAAGAAAATTTTTAGCCATTTTCTAACAACCACAAACCTGTTGTTCTCTTCTGGTCCTAATTCTACTTCTGCTTATTATTTCCTTGCCTTGGCTTTAGTATTTGTTTTATGTTATATGTCTTTTGTGTAAGTTACCTCAAATCCTTAATGGAAAAAGGCTGGATTAAAACCAGCAAGCATATAGTTATTAATTAAGTACCTCTGTGTGCCAGATACTGCCAGGGGCTGAAAACTGAGAGATAAGACATGGACTGTGTCCTCAAGAAGCTCAAAGTCTGATGGAGAGACATTGAGACAAGAAGTGAGTTTCAAGGGTAACCTCAGACATGAGAGCACCTGAAGTGGGCATCTTACCCAGATTGCTTGAGCAACAAGGAGGAACATCAGGAAAAGCTTCCAGTTAGAAATGATGCGAAAACTGCCTCCTGAAGGCCTTGTACAAGTTGGTCAGGAGAGGACACGGATTGAGGAAGTGGAGGTGGAGTAGGCTGGGTTTGTTATCTCAGAAAAAAAGAGGCGGACACACAATCAAAGGCTTTGAGATAGGTGCAAGCATGTTGAGTATTTCTCATAGGTTCTACCTGCCAAGCACCAGGTCTTACAGTTAAGGGATACACAATAAATATTAAAGGAATCTGATAACTGGCTTTTTTAAAGAATGGAGAAACTGGGTGTGAAAGGGTTAATTTCTGGAGGTTTCTGGAGAGAGGTGGACAATGGGAGAAGGTACCTGAAGTGCACTGTGGCAAGGAAGGGGTGAGGGGAATACACTTAGGGCCATTCTCAGGTGCCCTCAGGACCGCACAAACTTGAAAATAGAGAAGGCATCTAAGAAAATGACACTGGGTTGAGAATTATGTCACAAAATCAGGGAGGGAGAAAATGACACAAATCTTAGAGTCTGTAGGAAGATCTTGAGTTGAAGAGTTTGGCCTTTTTGAGTAACTGAAAGGCCACGGAGGAGAATCGTTACAGTGAATGGGTGGAGTAGAGTGAAATGGTTGGAGAGGTAGACAGGAACTTGACCATACCATGTTTTACAGGTCATGCCAGGTATTTTGGATTTTATCCTAAGGGCAATGGGAAACTTTTAGGGGGGTTTTAAAGGAGGAAGAGACATGATCAAATCTGTTTTCCATTTGCAACGCCATGGATGGACCTAGAGATTGTCATACTGAGTGAAATAATTAGGAGAAGGACAAATACCATATGATATTGCTTATATGTGAAATCTAAAAAAAAGAAGGGCGTAAGATGAACTTAACAAAACACATAAGCTTTTTATTTTCATAGCTTGAAAAAAACATTAACTTGCAACAAAGAAAAAATTTATCTTCACTATCTACTGCCCAAAGATACACAATACATTTTAGTATTTCTAGTTAAACTCTACATATATGTGGCTATATACACTTGCCATAAATTTACAGTTTTGCATTTTTTTCACATGTTAAA
This sequence comes from Bos indicus, assembly GCF_029378745.1. Taxonomy (NCBI): domain Eukaryota; kingdom Metazoa; phylum Chordata; class Mammalia; order Artiodactyla; family Bovidae; genus Bos; species Bos indicus. Next base: position 30,992,224 of record NC_091772.1, read on the forward strand.
AGAGCATTTTATTCTATCATTAAATATTGCTAGATTATAGGGAAACATTCCTGTATTACTAGATATTTTGGCCACTCTTTAAAATAATGCCATAAAGAAACCTTTGGGCATAAGTATTTTTTACAGGTATCTAAATATTTCCTGAAGACAGATCTCTAGGAACACTGTAACATTTAAAAACGCTAGCTGCATATTGCTCAACTGCTTTTCAGAAAGCTTGGGCAAATTTGCACTCTGACAGGGTTACAGAAAGGAGGGCCAGGTGTCACCATGTTGACTATATTACTCATTTTTCACAAACCATTTGGTTTGTTTCAACCATCTTTTTTTAAGCATCTTTGTTCTAACCATCTCCCAACTGCTGCTTTCTGCTGGGTCCCCCAAAATGTGGCCACTTCTGCTAACTTTTAGGACTCAGTTGTCATTTATAGTAGAAAGGTTTTTCTTTTTTAATGTGATGCTAGATTTCTACGAAAATTTTCAAATGGTTATCTGTGTCTCCTGTGTTGCAGATGGAAGTTATGTTCCTTAAATGTGGTATATATTTTAAATACTTTTTAAAAACTATTTTTATTTAGTTATTTGTTGCATCGGGTCTTAGTTGTATCATGTGAGATCTTTCACTGCAGTGTGAGGACTCTCTAGTTGGGGCATGCGGGCTTGGTTGACCCGTGGCATGTGAGATCTTAGGTCACTGACTAGGGATCAAACCTGCGACCCATGCATTGCAAGGTGGGACTAACCACTGACCCACTGAACCACCAGAAAAGTCCCTAACTACTTTTATTATTAAGCACTGTTTGCAAAAAATTGAAATCAAGCTCCCCTCTCTGCCACCACATTTTGGGGATTATCTGGCAGCAGTAATTTCAAATAAATATCCTAGCTATTTGATAGTTGGACAGCTATTTGAAATTTGGACAGTTTTCTATTATGCTATATTTGCTGGAAACTATTTTTTTAAAATATATCATGCTTGAGGTTTAGTTTGCAGGCTTGAGAATTTTATGTATGTAGCCACTGCTCTCTTCATTTCTCACTAAGAAGGCGTAATTGAAACTAGACTGTCACATTTGTTTGTATATAAAAGAAAAGTAATTACTTGTGGGATAATCCATCGGGATTTGGGGTATAGTTCTACATATTATGTGCCCTTTCCTCTTGCAAACTAAAATGAAAAAAGTGGAGGAGGGGGGAATCTTATTGGAATCATAGAGTTCGACTAAATTTTCCTTTATTCATGAAACTTTTTCCTCTTTCACTCATTCTTTAATGCACAAACAAATGACTTTCTCTCTATTCAGTTCGGTCCACTTTCACAGGTGCAAATTACATCCTAGATACTATATAAGCCTAGGGGATAAAAGAGAGATTCCCTGTGCTATACAGCAGCTGCCCACTAACCATCTATTTTACACACGCTAGTGTGTGTGTATGTCAACTGTACACTCTCAGTTCATCCCACCCTCTCCTTCCCCCTGTGTCCACAAGTCTGATCTCTATGTCTGTGTCTCTATTCCTGCCCTGCAAATAGGTTCGTGTGTACCATTTATCTAGATTCCATATGTGTGTGTGTGTGTGTGTGTGTTAATATGCGGTATTTGTTTTTCTGACTCATTTGTGTAGCACAGGGAGCTCAGCTCCATGCTCTGTGATAACCTAGAGGGGTGGGAGAGAGACTAACAGGGAGGGGATATATGTATACATACATCTGATTCAGTTTGTTGTACAACAGAAACTAACACCACACTAGCACAAATAGTCAAAAATATCAATTATACTTAAATAGTCAAAAATAGCAATTATACTCCAAAAAAAGGAAAACAGAAACAGATTTTTAGGGAAGTTTACACTATGATGAAGCACAGGCTGGAATCAAGATTGCTGGGAGAAATATCAATAATCTCAGATATGCAGATGACACCACCCTTATGGCAGAAAGTGAAGCAGAACTAAAGAGCCTCTTGATGAAAGTGAAAAAGGAGAGTGAAAAAGTTGGCTTAAAGCTCAACATTCAGAAAACTAAGATCATGGCACCCGGTCCCTTCACTTCATGGTAAATAGATGGGGAAACAGTGGAAACAGTGTCAGACTTTATTTTGGGGGGCTCCAAAATCACTGCAGATGGTAACTGCAGCCATGAAATTAAAAGACGCTTACTCCTTGGAAGGAAAGTTATGACCAACCTAGATAGCATATTAAAAAGCAGAGACATTACTTTGCCAACAAAGGTCCATCTAGTCAAGGCTATGGTTTTTCCAGTAGTCATGTATGGATGTGAGATTTGGACTGTGAAGAAAGCTGAGCACTGAAGAATTGATGCTTTTGAACTGTGGTGTTAGAGAAGACTCTTGAGAGTCCCTTGGACTGCAAGGAGATCCAACGAGTCCATCCTAAAGGAGATCAGTCCTGGGTGTTCATTGGAAGGACTGATGTTAAATCTGAAATTCCAATACTTTGGGCACCTGATGTGAAGAGCTGACTCACTGGAAAAGACCCTGAAGGTGGGAGGAGAAGGGGATGACAGAGGATGAGACAGTTGGATGGCATCACCTACTCAATGGACATGAATTTGAGTGAACTCCGGGAGTTGGTGATGGACAGGAAGGCCTGGCGTGCTGCAGTCCATGGGGTTACAAAGAGTCAGACACCACTGAGCAACTGAACTGAACTGACACTATTAAGGAAAAGAGATTTCCTCCTTTCCCCTACTACTACTGCAGCTACTACTACTATTACTACACACACACACACACACACACACACACACACACAGAGCACATAGTCAAATAGAGACACATATCTTCATAGGTCAATCCAGTGCAATGTGACATTTGCTGGGATCTACTTTTGAATTTCATTCTGTGATATATTCACTATGAGTACCCCTCCCCCTCCAACATTATCAGGTTTAGATAAACCAAATCTATACACTAATGAACTGACCATTCAAAACCTAGTTCCCATTTAAGCATGCCTACTTCCATCATCCCAATTTCTGTTCCTGCCTTGAATCTGATTATCTTTTTCTTCATCTCTGTGGATTGGCACAAATAGTCAAAAATATCAAGGAATAAGATGCAAATAGATTGCAAACTGAAATTGAAAGTTAAAAAAAGAGAGATGCTGTTGTATCATGAAGTTGAGGAAAGTGATACTGGAGAAATCCTACGATATATACCCACACAAATCCTATGATATATACCAACCCACACAAATGAGGATGTGACAGAATTAGACCTTTAACAGTATCAGGATCACTGCTTCAAAAGAGAATATGAAGCATAAAACTGGTTAATGGAGGATTGTGGTAAAAAAAAGAAAATGAAAACATCTTCAGAAATAGTTTTTCAAAAATAACCTTTTTCATCACTGGGGTGCAAAAGTAAAGAATATCATCATATCCCCTTACGATTATACAGTGGAAGTGACAAATAGATTCAAGGGATTAGATCTGATAGAGTGCCTAAAGGACTATGGACAGAGGTTCATGACATTGTACAGGAGGCAATGATCAGGACCATCCCCAAGAAAAAGAAATGCAAAAAGGCAAAATGCTTGTCTGAGGAGGCCTTACAAATAGCTGTGAAAAGAAGAGAAGCAAAAGGCAAAGGAGAATAGGAAAGATATACCCATTTGAATGCAAAATTCCAAACAATAGCAAGGAAAGAAAAGAAAGCCTCCCGAAACAACAGAATGGGAAAGTCTAGAGATCTCTTCAAGAAAATTAGAGATATACCAAGGGAACATTTAATGCAAAGATGGGCAAAATAAAGGACAGAAATGGTATGGAGAATGGCATAACAGAATGGTATAACAGAAGTAGAAGATATTAAGAAGAGGTGGCAAGAATAAACAGAAGAACTATATGAAAATGATCTTCGTGACTCAGGAAACCACGATGGTGTGATCACTCACCTAGAGCCAGACATCTGGAATGCAAAGTCAAGTGGGCCTTAGGAAGCATCACTATGAACAAAACTAGTGGAAGTGATGGAATGCCAGTTGAGCTATTTCACATCCTAAAAGATGATACTGTGAAAGTGCTGCACTCAATATGCCAGCAAATTTGGAAAACTCAGCAGTGGCCACAGGACTGGAAAAGGTCAGCTTTAATTCCAATCCCAAAGAAACACGATGCCAAAGAATGTTCAAACTACTGCACAATTGCACTCATCTCACAAGCTAGGAAAGTAATGCTCAAAATTCTCCAAGCCAGGCTTCAGCTGTACATGAACCATGAACTTCCAGATGTTCAAGCTGGATTTAGAAGGCAGAGGAACCAGAGATCAAATTGCCAACACCCTTTGGATCACTGAAAAAGCAAGAGAGTTCCAGAAAAATATCTACTTCTGCTTTATTGACTATGTCAAAGCCTTTGACTGTGTGGACCACAACAAACTGTGGAAAATTCTTAAAGAGATGAGAATACCAGACTACCTGTCTTGCCTCTTGAGAAATCTGTATGAAGGTCAAGAAGCAACAGTCAGAACTGGACATGGAACAACAGACTGGTTCCAAATCGGGAAAGTAGTACGTCAAGCCTGTATATCGTCACCCTGCTTATTTAACTTACATGCAGAGTACATCATGAGAAATGCTGGGCTGGATGAAACACTGGCTGGAATCAAGATTGCCAGGAGAAACCTCAGTAACCTCAGATATGCAGATGATACCACACTTATGGCAGAAAGCAGATAAGAACTAAAGAGTCTCTTGATGAAAGTGAAAAAGGAGAGTGAAAAAGTTGAGTTAAAGCTCAACATTCAGAAAACTAAGATCACAGCACCTGGTCCCATCACTTCATGGCAAATGGGTGGGGAAACAAGGGAAACCTTCACAGACTTTATTTTTGGGGGCCCCCAAATCACTGCAGATGGTGACTGTACTCATGAAATTAAAAGACGCTTGCTCCTTGGAAGAAAAGGTATGACCAACCTAGACAGCATATTAAAAAGCAGAGACATTACTTTGCCAACAAAGGTCCGTCTAGTCAAGGCTATGGTTTTTCCTGTGGTCATGTATGGATGTGAAATTTGGACTATAAAGAAAGCTGAGCACCAAAGAATTGATGATTTTGAACTGTGGTGTTGGAGAAGACTTGAGAGTCCCTTGGACTGCAAGGAGGTCCAACCAGTCCATCCTAAAGGAAATCAGTCCTGAATATTCATTGGAAATACTGATGCTGAAGCTGAAACTGCAATACTTTGGCCACCTGATGCGAAGAACTGATTGATTTGAAAAGACCCTGATGCTGGGAAAGATTGAATGCAAGAGGAGAAGGGGACTACAGAGGATGAGATGGTTGGATGGCATCACTGACTCAAGGAACATGAGTTTGAGTTTCTCCAGGGGTTGTTGATGGACAGGAAGCCTGGCGTGCTGCAGTCCATGGGGTTGCAGAGAGTCGGACACGACTGAGCGACTGAACTGAACTGAATTTCATCAAAAATATTACATGCCTTCTTTCCCCAAATCCAACATTCGATAATTTTTTCATCCTAAGAATTAGGACCTATCTATATTGGCTTCTTTTTATAATATTTTGTGTTTCTAACTTGAAATTTTAATCAAGTCCTTTAAATATGACCTATTATTCAATGTTGGTCTCTGTGTATTTTGATTACCCACTGCTGTGTAACAAACCATCCCCCCAAAACACAGGTTTTAAATAGCCTTTTGATTATCTCCCATAATCATAACTGTGTGGGTTAGCCAGACTGTGCTGGGTTGGCTGTAGCTGGGCCAGCAGTCAGGTGGGATCTTAGCTGGGTTAGAAGTTCAAGACGACTCATTCATGTGGTACCTTCTAGAGACAGCCACAAGGCTGAGCTCAGTGGGATGATGGGGTGGGGATAAGCTTCTTTCACTATACGTGTAGTCTTAGGGTCTCTCCTTCTCCACATGAGAGGGTAGCCAGACTTCTTACATTGTAGCTCAAGATTTCCCAAATCACAAAAACTAGCTATTTCTGAAAATGTGAGTCCCTAACTGACACAGCATCATTACCACCGCATTCTGTTGGTTAAAGCCAGCTCAGGTTGAGCCTAGAAACAGGCTGCGCAAGTGTATGAATATGGGAAAACACAGTTCACTGAAAGCCAGCTATGGAGACCAGCTAACACACAGTGTGAAGTGCCTTCATTTAAAGAGGCATTCTAGGACCAGTTATCCGTGGATAATGAGGACCTCCTGTAGCTGTAATCACTTCAGTCAGTCATTTCCAAAAGCCCAGTGAGTTGTGATGTCAATTCCAACAGTCAATCTGCTTTTAACAATCATGGGCCTCAAGTGAAGGAATTCCTTTCTAAGCAAATTAGTCTCAGTTTGATTCATCAACTCCAATCTCTTATTGTTAGGGGGTTTTTTTTTAGAGAGCAAGTTTAGCTTCATTTGCCTAAGGATACTCAGCAACTATTTGGAAAAGATACAGTTGGGCAAATAATAATAATAATTCAGGACATTTGTCTGGTGCTTTATAATTTACATAATGCTTTTGGGTACCATCTTATTTGCTTTTTGTTTCAAATATTAAGCAGTAGATCAGGCAAATCCACCATAGTTTTCAAGTGAGGAGACCAACATATTAGCTCATTGTAAGCTTTAAAATTTTTCACAATTACACTGGTATGAAACACTGGAGCCAGAACTTCAAGTTTGGGGTCCTTTTAAATCATCTATCCCTCCTAGCCTCCTGGAGAGTCCTCTTTTAAGCTGAACAGTAGCTGAAACTGAAATTAATTAATTAATTCTCTGTCTCTGACTCTCTCATGTATGTAAGTATTCACATGTATATAAAATGTACATTTTTTGGTTTTGGCAACAAGGTTTGTGGGATCTTACTTCCCCAACCAGGGACTGAACCCAGGCCCATGTCAGTGACAAGTCCTAACCTCTGGACTTCCAAGGAACTCCCTAAAATGTACATTTTAAAAATCATTCTTAAAGTACAGCCTTTATTCATAGTGAATGAATAACACTGATATTTAATGAAGTTCATTCTTTCACTTTCTTATTATATGTATGCATGTATGCATATCTGTCCATTCCAGTATTCTTCTCTGGAGAGTCCCATGGACAGGGGAGCCTGGCGGGCTACCGTCCATGGGGTAGTAAAGAGCTGGACATGGCTGAGTGGCTTAGCACATGCATATATACATATATAAAACATACATTTTTTAAAATGTTACAAAATGTTTTAAAAAGTACTATCTTCATGGATAATGATCTCTAGAAAGTTAGTGATATCCATTTCAAGTTCAAAGATATCACCAAAACATGGATGTCATCTAGAAGTCATCTGGTCAACCCCTTCATTTTACAGACGGGGAAACAGACTCAAGAGTGTGAGGTTATCTAACCAAAGTCACACAGCTGTTTAGTGGCAGAGCCAAGAGCTTTGACACTAACCAAACTGTTCCTCCAATTAAACCAAGCCACCTCAAAAACAGCCTCCCAGATGAAACTGTGTGAGGAATAGAGATGTTTTGTGGTTAAGATATTAATTTAATTTGCCAGGAATTAAAAGTAACACAAATTTTAAGACTCTTAATGACTAAATACAGTTAAGGGCCAGCTGTGCAATTTGCTCAAAATATTGCTGTTTCCAAGAGACAACCTAGTGCTGGGAATCCACAGAAGAAAAAAAAAAAATCCTCTATAATAAGCTGAGCACTAACTTCACCTAAGAGAGTTCATTACAAAGAAAAAGAAGTTCTAACTATTGCATCCAGTAGCTGGTCCTGTGTTTCATTTCCAAGAGTATATGTTAGCAAAATCAAAAAGTTCACATCAAACATTCTCAGCACTGAATGTGGAAACTTCTTCTGAGAATGAGAAGGGCTAAGATGAGTTAAGATCTTAGTTTTTCAAATGAAGAAAAACACAAAGATCTGTTCAGTTCTGCAGACAGCATTTTGCCAACACTGCACAACTACTACTCATATTACAACAATAAGCAGTAAGCAATATTGTATTTTGGCCTCAGTCGAAAAAATTTTTTCCTCTCTTCCACCCTCTTCCATACACCCCTCCTCTCACCCTTTCTTTTATTATTATTGTTGTTCAGTTGCTAAGTCGTGTCCGACTCTTTGCGACCCCATGGACTGCAGGACACCAGGCTTCCTTGTCCTTCACTATCTCCTGGAGTTTGCTCAAACTCATGTGCCTTGAGTTGGTGATAGCATCCAACTGTCTCATCCTCTGTTTCCCCCTTCTCCTGCTGCCTTCAATCCTTCCCAGAATCAGGGTCTTTTCCAGTTGAGGGGAATATATTTTCTGTTTGTTGCCTAAACAGGTAATAGATTCAAGAAGCCAATGGTATGATTTATCATAGCTATAGTGTGTGTGACTTGAAGAGTTGACCAGTTAGCACATGTCTGACTAAATTAGAATCAATGAAGCTACAAGCTCTATCTATCCCTTTACTCGAGAGCCCTGTGTAATTTCTGAGTTTAATAATCACATGAATGATTTATCAGTTCAGAGGAACTGTTCGCATTAAGGAGCACAGGATCGGGAAGGGCAGAGCTGACCTAGAGGAGGGTCCCTTTGCCAAGCACACCTGTCTGTGACCAAATTTTTCTAGGAAATGTCACACCTTGGGTACATCTCTGCTGCCATCTTAATATTTGGTGTTTGAGATTTAGAAATGTCCCCAGTTTGTCTCTTTTACTTTCTTGCTGCTACTGCTGCTAAGTCACTTCAGTCGTGTCCGATTCCGTGTGACCCCACAGACGGCAGCCCACCAGGCTCCCCGGTCCCTGGGATTCTCCAGGCAAGACTTTCTTAATCAAATAGAAAAAAGAAATTGGGGGATCAGTTCAGTTCAGTCGCTCAGTCGTGTCCAACTCTTTGCGACCCCATGAATCGCAGCACGCCAGGCCTCCCTGTCCATCACCAACTCCCAGAGTTCACTCAGACTCACGTCCATCGAGTCAGTGATACCATCCAGCCATCTCATCCTCTGTCGTCCCCTTCTCCTCCTGCCCCCAATCCCTCCCAGCATCAGAGTCTTTTCCAATGAGTCAACTCTTTGCATGAGGTGGCCAAAGTGCTGGAGTTTCAGCTTTAGCATCATTCCTTCCAAAGAAATCCCAGGGCTGATCTCCTTCAGAATGGACTGGTTGGATCTCCTTGCAGTCCAAGGGACCCTCAAGAGTCTTCTCCAACACCACAGTTCAAAAGCATCAATTCTTCAGCGCTCAGCCTTCTTCACAGTCCAACTCTCACATCCATACATGACCACAGGAAAAACCATAGTCAATTTCAGATATAAGTTGCTCATTTGTATCCCTGAGTGTTTTTTTTTTTTTTTTCTATTTTTTGGCCTCACTGCATAGCATGTGGCATTGAACCTGTGCCCCCTGCAGTGAAAGCCCAGAGTCCCAACCTCTGGACTACCAAAGGAAGCCCATGGCTTTGTTTTATGTATGTCACAGTTTGAAGAGCTTGCTAGGTCCCATTACAGCTCTGCGTACTGAGGTTGTCGGATTTCTTTTTCTTTATTCAGGCATGGCTATTGATCTTTGGACAGCGCTTAATAGGAAAACTTATAAATCTGCACACAGTAGAGCCACGTAACCATAAATATTTGGGTAAGTGCACATGCGGTGACGTGTGTGAAGAGAGATTCCTTGTGTCACTACTGTTCAGTCACCCGACCGACGCTGTCTGAGAGGAGGCGTGTCAAAGGCTTGAACCTGCGCATGATGGAAGTATTCCAACAAGCTTGAAAAAGTATTAGGTGGTGTTTAAAATATTTTAGTCACAAATCAAATGTCAGCTGTAAGTGCAGGTTTTATGGAGCACTGCTGCTCTGTATGATGTCACCCATAAAAAAAAGAAGTGCCCACACATTTCCATCAGACACCACTTTTCTCTAAGGAGACCATTTATTTGGGGGATTCTTTTATAGCATCAGCAAGGCCAGTGAGAAACTTCCATCTGCTGTACTTCTCTCTGCTTCTGCTGGCTCACCATCTCCACTGGCGTCCAGCTCAGACAAAGCCACCACCTCATTTTGTCCAGATTCTACCCACACCCCGCTGGTCTCCGCAGGCACACTGGCCGCCCTTCTGTCCATTCTGCACACAGTTGCCAGGTTATTCAGATCATATCTTCTCCTTCAAAAACTCTGAAATGCTTTCCCATTTTTTTTTTAATGTGTTAGGGTTTGATTAGGGAAAGGAAACAACTCTAAGTGAGATGGACCAAGAGATTTATTCAGTCAGTTCAGTTCAGTTGCCCAGTCATGTCTGACTCTTTGCGACCCCATAGACTGCAGCATGACAGGCTTCCCTGTCCATCACCAATTCCTGGAGCTTGCTCAAACTCATGTCCATTGAGTCAGTGATGCCATCCAACCATTTCAACCTTTGTCGTCCCCTTTCCTCCTGCCTTCAATCTTCCCCAGCATCAGAGTCTTTTCTAATGAGTCAGTTCTTCGCATCAGGTGGCCAAATATTGGAGTTTCAGCTTCAGCATCAGTCCTTCCAATGAATATTCAGGACTGATTTCTTTAGGATGGACTGATTGGACCTCCTTGCAGTCCAAGGGACTCTCAAGAATCTTCTCTAACACCACAGTTCAAAAGTATCAATTCTTCGGCGCTCAGCTTTCTTTATAGTCCAACTCTCACATCCATACATGACTACTGGAAAAACCATAGCTTTGACTAGACAGACCTTTGTTGGCAAAGTAATGTCTTTGCTTTTTAATATGCACAGTCTAAGTTGGTCATAGCTTTTCTTTCAAGGAGCATGCATCTTTTAATTTCATGGCTGAAGACACCATCTGCAGTGATTTTGGAGCCCAAAAATATAAAGTCTACCACTGTTTCCATTGTTTCCCCATCTGTTTGCCATGAAGTGATGGGACCAGATGCCATGATCTTTGGTTTCTGAATGTTGAGTTTTAAGCCAACTCTTTCACTCTCCTCTTTCACTTTTATCAAGAGGCTCTTTAGTTCTTCTTCACTTTCTGCCATAAGGGTGGTGTCATCTGCATATCTGAGGTTATTGATATTTCTCCCAGCAATCTTGATTCCAGCCTCATCCAGCCCAGAATTTCACATGATGTACTCTGCATATAAGTTAAATAAGCAGGGTGACAATATACAGCCTTGACATACTCCTTTCCTGATTTGGAACAAGTCTATTGTTCCATGTCCAGTTCTAACTGTTGCTTCTTGACCTGCATACAGATTTCTCAGGAGGCAGGTCAGGTAGTCTGGTATTCTCATCTCTTTAAGAATTTTCCACAGTTTGTTGTGGTCCACACAGTCAAAGGCTTAGACATAGTCAATAAAGCACAAGTAGATATTTTTCTGGAACTCTCTTGCTTTTTCAGTGATCCAAAGGGTGTTGGCAATTTGATCTCTGGTTCCTCTGTCTTTTCTAAATCCAGCTTGAACATCTGGAAGTTCATGGTTCATGTACAGTTGAAGCCTGGCTTGGGGAATTTTGAGTATTACTTTGCTAGCGTGTGAGATGAGTGCAATTGTGCGGTAGTTTGAACATTCTTTGGCATCATGTTTCTTTGGGATTGGAATGAAAACTGACCTTTTCCAGTCCTGTGGCCACTGCTGAGTTTTCCAAATTTGCTGGCATTATTGAGTGCAGCACTTTCACAGTATCATCTTTTGGGATTTGAATTAGCTCAACTGGCATTCCATCACTCCTTTCTTCTAGCTTTGTTCATAGTGATGCTTCCTAAGGCCCACTTGACTTCGCATTCCAGGATGTCTGGCTCGAGGTGAGTGATCACACCATAGTGATTTTCTGGGTCGTGAAGATCTTTTTCCATAGTTCTGTGTATTCTTGCCACCTCTTAATATCTTCTGCTTCTGTTAGGTCCATACCATTTCTGTCTTTATTGTGCCCATCTTTGCATGAAATGTCCCCTTGGTATCTCTAATTTTCTTGAAGAGATCTCTAGTCTTCCCATTCTGTTGTTTTCCTTTATTTCTCTGCATTGATCACTGAGGAAGGCAGAGCTTAGAACTTAAAAAGTTGTTGAAGAAGTGAACTGAAAATCAATTCACCAAACATCAACTTGCCAATTTCACCATTGCTTCTAGAATTATAATTGTGTATCTCCAATCTAGTCTAGTACCTGGCACAGAAGACATAAGGGCAGAAAGAGGGCTTATGTCTGTGGAATAGGACAGTGCATTGCCATTAAAGAAATTCCATTCAGGCATATGTAAAATATTCAGAGTTCCAGAAGTCCTACTCTGAAATATGAAACATAACTGAAATGAATCTCACTCTAGGTAGACAGAAAAATCTTAAGCATAATGATGAGGGGGAAAGCATGTGGCACAATTTCAATGAAACAAAACTAAATTGCTCCCAAACGACCCACTTACCTCCCGACTCTAATAATTAGGCCGATTTACTCTATATTTTATGAAAGTTCATTGACACATATATTTTCAAAAAATACTGAGCCTGCATATTGTCTCTAGTTTCCAGCTCAATGGTATAGTGCCGTTCTCTGAGTCTGTTCTTTTTTTTTTTTCCTTTAATGTTCTATGTTCTTTTTATCTCTCTCTCTCGACTCCATACCCATCAGAATTGGTAGTGCTGTTTTCTCTGACTGGGCTCTAATAGTAATTGCAGACTTTCCTCCCTCAGTCTCTCTGACTGTTCAGATTTCATATGTGAAGTACAAAAATCTTGTGGCAATTGTGTTTATAGCTCTGGCTAACCCTTTCCCCTCCCGGAGAAGGAAATGGCAACCCACTTCAGTATTCTTGCCTGGAGAATTCCATGGACAGAGGAGCTTGGCAGGCTACAGTCCATGGGGTCGCAAGAGTCGGACACGACTTATCGACTAAACCACCACCACCACCACCACCAACACTTTCCCCAGTACCTTCTGGGCAGGTGTATGCAGCGCTGAAGTTTGCAAGTCTTCTGTAAAATGCCAGAAGCCTCCTTTTTGTGTTGGGGCTGGGGTTGGGGCCGGAGGGGTGTGGGGGGGTTGGGGCGGGGAGGTCACTCCTATTTGCACAGTTGTGCACTGCAGGTTTTATTGTGCACTTATCGTCCTCTGTGTTCTGTGCTCTCTCTCTATGGCAGAAGGCCATTAATAGCCCCATGCCTGCCAATTAAGAAGAGAACAAGTTCCAGGCTGAAAATAGACCCCAAAGGGCTGCCTCATAGAAACCCCGTAGTTTCTGCAGAGAAACTATGAAATCTACCTGCATACTTTAATCTCACTAAAACGGGGGTCCTCAAGCCCGCATTACCAGTTGAGCTCCACCTCCTGTCAGATCAGCCTGTCAGCATTAGACTCTGGTAGGAGATCAAACCCTGCTGTGAACTGTGCATGCGAAGCATCTAGGCTGAGGGCTCCTTATGAGAATCTAAGGCCTGATGATCTGATTCTGTGTTATGGTGAGTTGTATAATTATTTCATTATGTATCACAATGTAATAGTAACAGAAATAAAGCACCCAATAAATGTAATGTGATTGAATCATCCCCAGACCATCCCTTCCATCACACCACCCCACCCCTTCATCCATGGAAAAACTGTCTTCCAAAAAACCAGTTCCTGGTGCCAACAAGGATGGAGATCACTGCGCTGAAAGACACATTCTAGCTTAGAGTGGTGTTGGGTCTAATTTGTTCTTTAATCTTTTCTTATCTTTTAAGTATGGGCTACATTGTATGTGATCATAGGAAGCATCAACTAGTTCTGCCTGAGAACGTTAGAGGAATTTCCTGGAGGAGACGACATTTCTTAAGTGATATTTTTTCATGAAGACTCACAGCTTGTGAGCTTGAAACTTACCAACATTGCTCTTTCAAATCTATATCAATTAAATATGTGGTTTGGCACTTTTCTAGTAAAAGCAATAGTGTTTTGTCAATTTATCAAAGTTTCTGGCCCCTGGAGATACTCCAGGAACACATCTGTAAGATCACCAGCAGGAAGGAGGGAAAGAGCCAATGAACCCATATGGAACGTTGAGTCTCTTATTAAATGATACTTTGATTCCATAAACTGAAGGAACTAGCTACAGTCACAAGGAATAAAGCATTGAACAGTGGGTTCTTGGACATCATCAATGGAAAATATTGCCCTCTGTAGTGACTGGCAGCTACGGAGTGATTCTATAAATAGACAAACATCTTCTGTTATGACCACCATGTGAAATATTTAGCTGTTGGAAGCCTGACTTGCAGAAGAGCACTCTCAAGCAAAAATTAATGGCCATGCTAGCCGCAAGTCCTAAAGTTCTCTGTCAAACAGTCTAATCAATCCTTTATGCATTGCACACCAATATATGTCAAACACTTGGATTCCAGATGATTGCAGTGGCTTGATATAAAGTGGCCCCATAACTCAGTATTCCTCTTTCTCTCTTTATTTTCACCTTGTCTTACATATGCGCTGTACCCGTTACAAATTTGTCCTATACCCACTGTGCCCCTAAATGATGACTTTTTTAATCAATCACTTCCTCTAAAAAGGAATAATGCAGGACATATATAAGAGTTTCCAAAGTCAGCATAACAAAGGTGTGTGCTGGGTGCCAGACACGGACAGGTCGTTTTACCTGGGCTATATAATTTAATTTCATTCTTATGACAGCCTATGAATGTGCACTGTTGCTCTGATTTACAGATGGGAAAACTGATGCTCAGAAAGTCACAAAGGACCATCCTCAAAGGGATGTGGTTCTCTGGCAAAGGGGGGAAATGGTTTCAGAATTTCATTTAAAGGAACAAAGTGAAAGAACAAATATTTAATGAAATATTTAAAAGAGTTAAACTCACTGGGACACAAAGTCAGTTAGTAGTTATCAGAGTCTTGAGAAAGAGAAAATGGGGAATTATTGCTTAATGTTTACAGAGGTTTTGTCTGGAGTGATGAAAAAGTTTTGGAAACATGCTAATGGTGGTTGTAAAACATGGTGAATGTAATTAATGCCACTGAACTGTACATTTAAAAATTATGGTCTAGTGGTTAAGAATCCACCCTCCAATGCTGGAGACGTGGGTTCAATCCCTGTTTGGGGAGCTAAGATTGCAACTGAAGAGCTGCAACTAGAGAAGCTTGAGTGCACTGCAACAAGAGAAAAAGCCTACATGCCGTAACGAAGACTCCACACAGACAAATTTTTAAAAACCCACAAAACTGATAAAATGGCAAATTGTATGCTATATATATTATGTGCTTCCCAGGTGACTCAAATGGTAAAGAATCTGCCTGCAGTGCAGGAGACCTGGGTTCGATCCCTGGGTTGGGAAGATCCCCTGAAGGAGGGCTTGGCAACCCACTCCAGTATTCTTGCCTGGAGAATCCCTGTGGACAGAGGAACCAGGCGAGCTACAGTCCATGGGGTCGCAAAGAGTCTGACATGACTGAACGACTAAGCACAGTAAAGGTGGCTCAGTGGTGAAGAATCTTCTGCCAATGTAGGAGACTGGAATTCAATCCCTGGGTTGGGAATATCCCCTGGAGAAGGAAATGGCAACCCACTCCAATAGTCTTGCCTAGGAAATCCTAGGGACGGAGGAGCCTGGTGGGCTGTAGTCCATGTGATCGCAAAAGAGTCAGACATGACTTAGCAACTAAACAACAACATATATATTTTACTATAATAAAAAAAGATGGGAGAGGAGGAAAAAAAAAAGCAACAATGTGAGAGCTTCAAAGGACACTCCGCTTTCCTCAGTTCCCAGTAGATTTTTTCTGCCATCCCTTGGATGTGTCCGGTTGGTGCTCCAGCGGGACACTGTCTCTGGCCGTGGTTTTGTCCTTGACCGTGTACCTTCATCACTTTCAGGATATCCTTTCTTTTTTCCAAGTGAAACCCCTTCATTTGTGAAATGAAAAGCTGTGGAATTGGGATCTTTGCTGATAGAAACTTGGTGCAGACTTATTTGTGTTACAAAAGAAAGTAAACAGAGGATAAACAGTGGCATTTGTTCTTTTCAGAGACAATAGATTTCCGTGTTAGAATGCACAGTCGCTTCCATTAAGCCTAAGAATTTTGCTTTTAAAAATTTTGAAGTGTATTTCTGACTGTGTGCTCTAGACAAAATAAAACACCTAGAATGGAGAGGTTTGTTTGTTTTTGTTTTTTCATTATTAGGCCTAGACATGCTCCTCCTAGCTGTTTTGGGGGGAATAATCTGTGAAATTGTCATAGTCAATTTTATTGTATACCTTTTTATATCTCCAGTTTTGACACAGTGGACCTGGCTAGTAAATGAGTCATGGAATGATCAGTCATCACAGTATATTTAATTTAGCTGAAAAATGGCAAATGAAACAGTTCTGATACATGGCTACTTCGGATACAAGTTATTGATTATGATGTTTTTTTAATGGAAATTATTGTTGAATTATCCAAGGAAGCATAGCTCTGACTAATGAGATAAAATTAAGCAAAAGAAAAATGTGAACTGAATATCAAGAAATACTTCCAGTAGATGAGCTTGGGATTAAATCGGACGGAGAAGTCCCAGTGGAAGTGGCTGGGGGACATTTAACACCATACATGTTACTTTGAGCTGCAGTGAACTTAAACAATTTACAAGCGACAGACTCTGACTTTGGCAGGATGATGAGTGAGATCATATCTCTAGTTTCATTGATTCTCTTACCCTGGTATACATTCACAGCCTCACATCCCCTATGGACAGAATTTATGTGTGTGTTAAATTTTCTGATTATCGTTTTTTTTTTTCCAGGAAACACTCTTTTTAGAGCATCGCCTGGTCCCATCAGAAATGTCTTCCTTAAGTGGGAAAGTTCAGACAGTCCTGGGCCTTGTGGAGCCTGGCACACTGGGCCGCACCCTGACCCACGAACATTTGACAATGACCTTCGACTGCTGTTACTACCCACCTCCTCCAAGCCACGAAGCTATCTCCAAGGAGCCTATTATAATGAAAAATTTATTTTGGATCCAGAAAAACCCTTATTCCCATAAAGAGAATCTGCAGCTGAATCAGGAGACTGAAGCCATCAAGGAAGAACTGTTGGATTTTAAAGCCAAAGGTGGAGGAGCTTTGGTGGAAAACACCACCACTGGGCTGAGCCGAGACGTGCGGACCTTGAAGTGGCTTGCGGAAGAGACTGGCGTCCACATCATAGCGGGAGCTGGCTTTTATGTGGATGCGACTCACTCTTCAGAGACCAGAGCCAAGTCAGTGGAGCAGGTATCAATAAAAGCCTTCATTTCTTGGACAATTGTTGTTGTTGTTCTTTAGTCTCTAAGTCATGTCCAACTCTTGCAACCCCATGGACTGTAGCCCACCAGGCTCCTCTGTCCATGGGATTTCCCAGGCAAGGATACTGGAGTGGGTTGCCGTTTCCTCCTCCAGGGCATCTTCCCGATCCAGGGATTGAACCCTTGTCTCCTGGTTGGCAGGTGGATTTTTTACCACTGAGCCACCAGGGAAGCCCTTCTTGGACATTTGTGTGTAAATTCAGAACAGTCAGCCCTTCAGACCTTGGATTATCCCTACACGTCATCTACATTTGGAAATGTCATTGGCTCAGAGGCATGCTATGGAAATTTGCCAGCTAGCAAAGACATCTGTCACTGGGACCTAAATTAGGAACATTTCATTTTACAAAGAAACAGTGTCCTGGAAGAAGATCTTAATGCATGGGTCACCAAAAAACCTGATATGTTCATACTTTGATTCACGTATATGATATCGGCTCAGTAGTGGTGGCACAGATTTGTGTAAATCTCAACTTTCCATTGTAAGCTTCAGTTATGCAACCTCAGTTTTCTTTCTGGATTTTATAATGTAACCAGCAATAAAAATTCACTCTAGGGTGAAACTTGGCAGGCAGAGACTTGGCACTTTTGCAAATATGTTTCCTTCTCCTTTTACAAAACAAGACGGGTAGAAGAAAATCCACTTTCCTGTTTTTGTTTAAATAGGATCTTAAGCAAGAATGGGCAGAAGGAAAAGTAAATCTTTCAGGGATTAAAGAGAAAGAATAAGCCAAAAAGCTTTTTTTGCATGTGTATGTGTGCTCCTTCTATATATACACATAATACAAATGTATATGTATTTACATGTATATGTATATATTCATGTGTATCTTCCATTATCTGTTTCATAGGCATAGAATGTCAGCTGCAGCCTTTGTAAAGAATCAGTCTTTAAAATACTTTATATTTCAGATTTTTATCTGCATTTTTTCCAATAAGGCCGTTCTCTTTTTAATTGGTGTCTTATTTATTGATTGATTTTTGGCCACACCATGCAGCATGCAGGATCCTAGTTCCTTGACCAGGGATTGAATCCAGACCCCCTGCATTAGGACACATGGACTCCCAGTCTGTGGGTGTGCTCAGTCATGTCCAACTCTTTGCCAACCCATGAACTATAGCCTGCCAGGCTCCTCCGTCCATGGGATTCTCCAGGCAAGGATACTGGAGTGGGTTGCCATTTTCTATTCCAGGGGATTTTCCCAGGAATCAAACCCGAGTCTCTGTGTCTCTTGCATTGGCAGATGGATTCTTTACCACTGAACCACCAGGGAAGCCCAGGGATATATTCAAATATATATATATATATATATATATTTAATTGGTCTCTTTATATACATTGATATTATTTGAAGACTATCCTGATATCAGGGATTACACATTCTTCTAACCACACATAGCAGTAAATATAAATAGGAACTCCCCCAAAATGTCATCTTAGAATTGTATGCTGTGAATTTGCTTTGCTGCATAGTGTAGCTTCCCTGATGGCTCAGATGGTAAAGAATCTGCCTGACCCAGGTTCGGTCACTGGGTTGGGAAGATTTCCTGAAGAAGGGAATGGCAATCCACTTCAGTATTCTTGCCTGGAGAACTCCATGAACAGAGGAACCTGGAGGACTATAGTCCATGGGGTTGCAAAGAGTTGGACATGACTGAGTGACTATACTTTCTTTTTCATAGTGTAAAGGGAACTTCCCAGGAGGCTGAGTGGTAAAGAATCCACTTGCCAATGCAGGAGACATGAGTTCAATCCCTGGGTCAGGAAGATCTCCTGGAGAAGGAAAAGGCAATCCACTCCAGTATTTTCACCTGGGAAATCCCATGGATAGAGAAGCCTGACAGGCTACAGTCCACGGAATCACAATGAGTCAGATACAACTTAGCAACTAAACAACAAAAACAGTAGGGTAAAGGACAGAATAAATAATAGAGAATTAAAGAATTACTTGTTACGGTTGACACAGACTCAAAGACAGTCTTTTTACATTCTACATGCCCCTGAGATTAAATTATGGATTTTTATCTCAATGAATGAATGAATGTACAAGGTATGTACTCTTCTTAAGTCACTTTTCCCCATGTAGCTTCCTAAATCCATGAATTTCTTGTAAAATAATCACAGTAAGATACTATTAAATCTTTGATTTAGAGTAACTTGTATTTTTTATGTTTTTTTTTAATTAAAATTTTTTTAAAATTTTCTTTGGAGTATATTTGATTACCAATGTTGTGTTAGTTTCAGATGTCCAGCAAAGTGATTCAGTTATACATATACATGTATAACTTTTCAAATTCTTTTTTTTTTTTTTGGCCACATTTGCAGCATGTATCATCTTAATTCCCCAATGAAGGATTGAACCCGGGCCCCCTGCATTGGAAGCATAGAGTCTTAACCACTGGACTACTCCAAAATTCTTTTAGAATAACTTGTTGAATTTGAGATTTTGCCAGTAAAATGCCTTTCTCATTTGCCAATATTAACTGAACGAATGTTGAATATATTTATACATTTTTAAAAGAATGAGTGACTCAATGAATAAATTCATTCACATACTGTATTGACTCTCTGTTGATAAAATCCAGTTTATAAATTTTCATTCTCACTCTTCCTTAGCTTACTGATGTCCTTGTTAATGAAATTCTCTGTGGAGCCGATGGAACCAGTATCAAGTGTGGTGTTATTGGGGAAATTGGTTGCTCCTGGCCTCTGACTGACAGTGAAAGAAAGGTTCTGCAGGCAACAGCTCACGCCCAGACTCAGCTTGGCTGTCCTGTTATTATTCATCCCGGAAGGAATCAAAGTGCACCGTTTCAGATTATCTGAGTGTTGCAAGAAGCTGGAGGAGACATCTACAAAACCGTTATGTCACACATCGATAGGTAAGCAGAACATCTACCAATTAATGTCAACCATCTCATGATTCATGGATGATCAAATAAATAGAATCATCAGACCAATGAAACACTAGAGAAAACTACTAACTACACGTTAGATAGTATTTAGAAAGTTTTACCATAAACATTAATAAAAGTCACTGATGCCATTTTTGTGTCCCTACTCTGTGTTAGTACCCTAGGTATTTTGCATAAGTCATTTCTTTTAATTTAGTTAATCCTTCATAACCCTTCATGGTATTCATGCTGCTGCTGCTGCTAAGTTACTTCAGTCGTGTCCGACTCTGTGCGACCCCATAGACGGCAGCCTACCAGGCTCCCCGTCCCTGGGATTCTCCAGGCAAGAACACTGGAGTGGGTTGCAATTTCCTTCTCCAATGCATGAAAGTGAAAAATGAAAGTGAAGTCGCTCAGTCGTGTCCGACTCTTTGCGACCCCATGGACTACACCCTACCAGGCTCCTCCGCCCATGGGATTTTCCAGGCAAGAGTACTGGAGTGGGGTGCCATTGCCTTCTCCGATGGTATTCATAATCCTTCATAATACCTTCAAAGGTATCACTGCTTTGCCTCAAGGTATGATGTCACAGTTGGTGTCAATTCCAACTGCTTAGTATTTACCAGTAGATAGAGTGATAAATTTATCTGCAAATATAAAGGGAAGGCAAATTGGTTTCATTCTGAGAATAAAAACACGCATATAAATGTTGAGGTTTGCTGTTGTGACTGATGGTTTGAATCATCTGAATTTTGGAAAATGCAATGCTAAAAAAGTAATAGTAATACATATATTATTTGTTTGGTGGTATTATATCTTAGTTTCCTATCATTCTGTAACAAATTATAAGAAACTGGGAGGCTTCAAGCAGTAGAAATGTATTCTCTGACAGCTCTGGAGGCCAGCAGTCTGAAATTAAGGTGTTGGCAAGGCTGTGCTTCCTCCAAGGACCTACAAGGAGGAGCCTTCTTTGCTGTTTTCACCGTCTGGTGGTTCCAGGCTTTCTTTGGAAATTCAATAAATTCAATTTCTGCTCTGTCTTCAGATGGCCTCCTCAAGCCCGTCTGTGTCTCCTCCTTCGTTTCTTATGAGGACTCCCATCATTAGATTTAGTGCCCACCCAGATCATCCAGAATGACCTCATCTCAAAATCATCCACTTAATTACATCTGAAAAGACCCTCTTTCCAAATAGGGTCACTTTCAAAGATTCAGAGAGTTGAAACATGGACATGTCTTTTTGAGGTCCGCCACTCAGCCTCCTCATATTATATTAGATGTGTAGGGTCAGTAAAATAACTGACTATATAAACAGACAGTAGCTACAGTCATCAGAATGAAAACGTCCAACAATGTTGCAAAGGCTAGACACTGGTCCTTGCACTGAATTGATGAAGGAATTAACATAGTACCAATGAGAATAATAATACATTACAATTGCTTCTATCTTGCAAAGTGGAATAAAGTCATGTTAGCAGACTGATAAATCCTGATCATGAGACCTGACAGTCTGCTATTTAATAAATTAATGTTCCTATGGAATGTATTGGCAAAATGCTTCATCTTGATAAAAACACTGTAAAATCTTGTGCAGAAAAAATATTAAACATGTTACAGTTGTGGCAGAACAGAGAAGCGAGTGTTAATGGGAAAACTGAGGGACATGGAGGTAAAGGCAGTTGTTCTGGCAGCTGGTATCCAGATCAATACTTGGCAATCTTCAGGAATCTTCTGGTTGTACTGATAAAATACAAGGATGCTTCTCGATAATGGTCACTGAGGTAGTACATCACAGTGTGAAGAATAGAATCTTTGGACCCAGAGACAACTTCTTTTAAATTTTGCCTCTACCATTTGCTCTGAGGTCTTGGGTAGCTTCATTTGAATTTAAAATAATGTATTTTTTATCATATTTTGTATGATATGGAATATATGTAGCACCTTTAGTCAATAAGATGATTTTTAATTCTTTTTAAACAGTGTGAAATATGTCAGACATGCAAAAGTGTATAAATAATATATATTTTTAAAATTTAAAAATATTTATTAGGTTTTTGAAAACATTGTGTTTTGCTGTTACCATATAAACGCTCTCTATATATCCATTAGACTACAGTTGTTAATGGTGGTGTTCAAATATTCTATATTTCTACTGACTTTTTGATTTCTCAATCTATTGGTTACCATGAGAAGTATGTTAAAATCCATCATGGTGGATTTTTAGTTTCTGATTGTACGTATTTCAATTTTTGCATCATATATTGTGCAGCTATGTTATCACATGCATACAAATTATTATTTTTCCTGGTGAAATGAAATATATCAACATATATTGAGCTGCTGTACATTGTAATGTGAATACTGGGGAGGGGGTGGTTTTAAAAGCTGTTTTACCTGATGTTGATGTGCCTATACCAATCTTTACATGTTTGTCTTTATAGTTTATGTGTGTCTTATATAAAAAGCATATGGCTGGGTTTGGAGTTTTACCCAGCCATATTCTTTTTATATGGTAAACCCAATTTTTTACATTCACTATGTCCACTGATTTTTTTGTCATAGTTACTGTTAAAATTTCTTGATTTATTTTTATTGTTTCATTTTCATCTCCATATTCTATTTTTCCCCTTCTTTGGAAGGTATGTATACTATTTATATTCTATTAGTGGTTACAGTAGAAAACTCAACCTGTATATTTAATGCATATAATTTTAAAAGTTTCGAATACAGTAAATATTTTTACCTTCCTTCCTTCCTAGTAATACAAGGACTTTAAAATCCTTCAGCCTCAGTTATAATCTAAGTTATATGCTAAATTTTTCAGGACGTGGGGTCTACTTGATTTTTTAAAACCCAGTGATTAGATATTATTTTGTTATTAAAAACATGGTCAGTGTATATTTAGATTAATGTTTTTGCTTTTTTCCTTTGCTTACCATTTTTTCCTCACATGTCAGATCTTTATCCTTAAAATATTACTTATTTCCTGAGGTACATCATTTGATCTTCCTTTACTCTGAGGGTCTGTTATGGTAATAAATACTTAGGTTTCATGTGTGAAAATGACTTTATTCCTTCGTTCATAAGGAATAATTTAATATAATAGATAATTTATAATAATGGATTAGAATGGATAATTCTATTTAAAAGTTATTCTCCCTAAGTCCTTTAAAGGTATTCCATTTTCAACTGACATGTATTATTGCTGTTATATCAGCTTTAAGTAATTGTGTTTCCTTTTAAGTTATCTGTCCTTTTTTCAGATTACTTGTACCATCTTTGTCACCTGTTCTGTATTTTACCCTATGAGCTATCTCGGTGTGAATTTCTTTTTTATTTTGTTGCTTGGAATTCCTGGGTAGGAAGGTATTTTCCATTGTTTCTGAAAAACTTCAGCCATTGTCTCTTCAAATATTGCTTCCTATTTCCTTATTATATATAAGTTGATACATGTAGGATCTTAATACCTGTACTTCATTATCCATTTGTGTCTTTGAGCTGTAATTTCTTCAGTCTCATCTTCCTATTTACTACTTCTCTCTCCAGTGGAATCAATCTGCAGCTTAGTCCATCAGTTTGGTTTATAATATTAAGAACTATAGATTTTTTCTTCGATAAGTTTCATTTGGTTACTTTTAAGTTCTCCTTGGTTAATTTTGATCATTTATTTTTCCTTCATCATATTTGCAGCTTCATCTTTTAAAAATTATCAAAAATACAATCTTAACTTTGTAGTTAATAAACCTAATTTCCACTGTCTTTTTACTCTGACTTTATAGTTCGTTGGTTCTTCTGGCCCTCATTCATTATTTCCTTGTAAAATATTACTGTGATCTTAGATTGTTTGGAAATTATTATGAGTTCTAGGTTGGAGGGTATTTTCCTATTTTTTTTTTGTTTTGTCTTGTTTGTTTCTTATAGGGAGTTAGGGGGCATTACTAACTTGAGACTACTTTAAACTAAATTTTTAAAAATTATAAACCAGTTTTTACTGTGGTAAAATACATACTGCTGAAGAATTGATGCTTTTGAAGTGTGGTGTTGGAGAAGACTCTTGAGAGTTCCTTGGACTGCAAAGGAGATCCAACCAGTCCGTCCTAAAGGAGACCAGTCCTGAATATTCATTGGAAGGACTGATGCTGAAGCTGAAACTCCAGTACTTTGGCCACCTGATGTGAAAAACTGACTCATTAGAAAAGACCCTGATGCTGGGAAAGATTGAAGGCAGGAGGAGAAGGGGACGACAGAGGATGAGATGGTTGGATGGCATCACCAACTCAATGGACATGAGTCTGAGTAAACGCTGGAAGTTGGCAATGGACAGGGAGGCCTGGCATGCTGCAGTCCATGGGGTTGCAAACAGTCAGACAGGACTGAGTAACTGAACTGAACTGAAAATACATATAACATAAAATTTACCACCTCAACCATTTTGAAGTGTCAAGTTTGGTTGTTTTTGGTACATTCATATTGTTTGGCAACTAATATCTAGAACTCTCTTCATCTTGCACAACCGAAACTCTATGCCCATGAAACAACAATATCCCCTCTCCCCTCGATGCTCCCTACCCCCAGTCCATGGGAACCACCATTCTACTGTCTCTATGAATGTGACTACTGCAGGTATCTCATATATGTAGAATTGAACTGTATTTGTCTTTTTGTGACAGCTTAGATGTTTGAGGGTTTTAGAACCACACAGATGCTATGAATTTTGGCCCCTAAATTCAGTAAGTACAGGTTTGTGGTTATTGATTCTCATGGAAGACTCTTTTCCTGACTACCTCCATTCCACCAGAAGACAAGACTGAGGAAGAAATAAAATCTCTAAAAACTCCTTCTGTGGACCAGGTTTTTACTGAGTCCACCCACATGGGTGTTTTTTGGGGTACTCCCTTTATGTACTGGTGGAAGCTATATCTCTGATTGATCTCTGTTCATCCCCAGCACTTTCTCACTTCACCCTTTAAAACCCTCCAGGTAACAGAAAACAGCAATCTGATTAAAAAATGGGCAGAAGATCTGAATATATATTTCTCCAAAGAAGACGTAGAGATGATGAACAGGTACATGAAAAGATGCTCAATATCATTAGTCATCAGGCAAATTAAACCACAGTGAGATATCATCTCACACCTGTCAGAATGGCCATCATAAAAAAGAACACAAATTACAAATGTTGGCAAGGATGTGGAGATAAGGAAACCTTTGTATAGTGTTGGTGGGAGTGTAAGTTGGTGCAGTCCCACGGAAAACAGTATGGTGGTTTCTCAGAAAACTAAAGATAGGAGTATGTGACCCAGAACCTTCACTCCTGGATATAAAGCCCCAAAGCCAAAAACAATGATTCGAAAAGATATGTGCCCCCCCAATGCTCACAGTAGCATCATCTGCAATTGCCAAGATATGGAAGTAACCTCAGTGCCTGTCAACTGATGACTGGATAAAGAAGTGATATACAGTACTCCATTATATATAATGGAATACTGCTGCTGCTAAATCGCTTCAGTCATGTCCAACTCTGTGCAACCCCAGAGATGGAAGCCCACCAGGCTCCCCCGTCCCTGGGATTCTCCAGGCAAGAACACTGGAGTGGGTTGTCATTTCCTTCTCCAATGCGTGAAAGTGAAAAGTGAAAGGAAAGTCACTCAGTCATGTCCGACTCTTAGCAACCCCATGGACTGCAGCCTACCAGGCTCCGCCATCCATGGGATTTTCCAGGCAAGAGTACTGAAGTGGGGTGCCATCGCCTTCTCCGAATGGAATACTACTCAGCCATAAAAAGGAATGAAATTTTGCCATTTGCAACTACATGGATAGATAGTGTACTACTAGAGAAAGACAAACACTATATGATATCACTTATGTGTGGAATCTAAAAAAATACAACAAACCAATGAATATAACAAAAAAGAAATAAGCTCACAGATAAAGAAAACAAACTAGTGGTTACCAGTGGGGAGAGGACAGGGAGAGGGACAAGGTAGCAGAAGGGGATTAAAAGGTATAAACTACTATGTATAAAATAAATAAGCCACAATGATATTCTATACAACACAGGGAATATAGTCAATATTTTATAACTAATAAATGGAATACAAGCTTTAAAAGTTGTGAATCACTATGTTGTACACTAGAAAGTTACATAATATTAAACATCAGTTACACTGCAATAAAAAAAAGCACGTGGGAAAACGGCAGCTCTGGGTCACCCCTACACCTCATTTCTCTGCTCTCTCTTTTGTTTCTGCACCACCACCACCCACCCCCGCCACCCCGAGCAAGTCCTTTGCTTTCCTACCAGCTTAGACAGGCATTTTAAAATATGATCTTTTGTCCCTTTTCATTTTATTCATTATTTTATATGTACTCTGCTTGGAAGTTTTCCTGTGAATGTTCAGCCTGCCCTACTGCTTAAACTGGCTCCAGCTTTCTTAAAGAATCTATCTGTTTATAGCTAGACATGTAAGCAAGTTAGAAAATGATGCCTGCTCGGTTGCTCAGTCATGCCCGACTCTTTGCAATGCCATGGAGGCTATAGCCCACCAGGTTCTTCTGTCCATGGGACTGCCCAGGTAAGAAGAGTGGGTTGCCCTTTCCTTCTCCAAGCCAGAAATTCAACTCACATCTCCTGCATTGGCATACGGATTCTTTACCACTGAGCCATCAGGGAAGCCCTAGAAAAGGATGCTTGGCCTTAATAGAACGTAACCTTTCACTGGAAATTGTGAGATAAACCTTAACTTCTAAAACAGTAGGACTTCTCTGTTCAGATAGTCAAACTGTACCCCTGATCAGGGAACTAAGACCCTACATGCCATGCAGCCAAAAGGTTTAAAAAATAATAAAATAAAATAAAATGGAGTCTTTAAAAATATTTTAATAAAAAATATATAAATATATATATGCATACATATATATGTCTGTATATATATCTGTTTATTTTTTGCTCATAAAATCAACATGTATAGGTACACATATACGTGTACACACACTTGTATATGTATTTTCTTTTGAGCGATAAAGCTACACTGTCTCAGTTTCATTGACTGCCATTTCATTGCCTCTTTTAAAAATAGCCTGAGATGGAAGGTAGAGCTTGACCTGACATCAGCCAAACTCAGAGCACCCTAGAAAATCCTGAGACCAATCCTAGAACAGCCACCCATTCTGTACCCATACAGGGATGATTCAGGGTTCCAGTGTCTAAAAAAACAGTACTGTGCCTATAAGTATGAATATTTCAGAGCACAGGCAAATTAGGGGAAATGGCCTCACAAAAAGGAGTGCACTGGGAAAAACAAACCAAATAAAGTAACAGAAGAAAAAAGTCAGGGGGGCAGAGGCGGGCAACGTTAGCTTTTTGATGTGAGCGTTCACAGCAAGACAGTTGCCAGGCTAACGTTGGACTAGGTCATCTTTTCACAGACTCTCTGAGGTCCACTGCTGCACACACAGTCTGATCTGTATTGAAAGGGCAAGGACTTCAGCTTCTATAATGGGGACACATCACAAAAGAACATGTATCTCGTGTAACAAAACGCACAGACAACACACACAAAAAGAAGAGAATCCTGAAAACAAGCCTTCCAGGAAAACAACAACAGAAATTTGGGGGCATAAAGGAGAAGGTTCTGAACCCACGGGCTGTTGTGATTGCCGGTAGCAAGTTAAGATGCTGGCTCTGTCCTGTGACCCTTTTTTAGGACACTGGGCTTTCTAGCTTTTAACAGGCTTTCAATCCCTGTAAAACTTCATTCTTCTCTTTAAAGGTAGGATTTCTATCATTTGAGAATACAAAATGCAATTACTTCAGAGTCAGAGTACTTAATGATAGGGAAATATAAGTAAATACATGATATATGATAAAAAATAAAATACTTCAGGGTGTCCATAATCCTGGACACCTTTAATTTATTAAAGCAATAAATATTTTCGAAGATATGTAACGCTTCACTCACATTCAGACATAAGGCATTTTATCTTAAAATACGTGCATGTACACATAAAACAACAACAAAACTGTGATAGGCCTAGCCCAGAGAAGCAGTTGGGACCCTGAGAGGGAAGGGTTAATGAATGGCCATCGCCTTAGGACACTCTAAACCACACTGTTGTCACGTGACCATTTGTGACCTGCTTCAGGTCATTTGCCTGGAGACAACAGCCTGACAAGATAAATCTGCTTCTGTGTCTAGTCCCCTCCCCTAACCATCTGTTCTCTTTAGGAAATGCAGGCCGGTGGAAGTGCCCAGGAATGCAGCGGGTGTAACCCTAGGGAATATCACAGGGGGGTGCCCTTGACAGTTACAGCCACCCAAAGTCAACATTTGTCAGAAAATAACACCAGCACTTCCGTGATGCTGTCTGGGTTTTTAATCCACAAAGGCTTTGTGCCTTTTAATCACTTACTAAAACTTGACTATCTGTTAAAACTCCAGCCACATTTTCAGGTGGCATGTCATCATAGCCCTGCCTCTGGGTCTGGTCTGATACAGGATATATGTGATGGAAGAAGACAACCCAGGGAGAGTCTTGTTGCCACCTGCCTCCAAGGAAGTTTTCTCTGCCGTGGACTATAGAGTAGCTGTAGGTATTTTTATGACAACAAAATTCTTTCATTACCAACGAAGGTGGGGTAGAGAGACATGGTTGGAAGGTATTTGGGCATTAGCTATTTACTGATCAAACTCCAAGCCCTTGGGAGGGCAACAGACAGGTGCTGTGCCTCAGTCTTTTTCTGCTTAATTATGTATTTAACAAAACAGAGGGCTTTGATGGAAACCCAGGGCCTAGAGTATGATTAGGGGCACAGTGATAATTAAGTGCAGGAACACAGCACATCTCTCTGAAAATTTCTCCCCATGGAAGGCAGAGGAATTTTACCTGAGGGTTTCTGAAAGAGAAGGCAGAGCACAGGGGATGGACTATCAACACATATTATTCTCTTTAGCCCTGATTATTCATGCCAAATTTGCCCACCTCTTTAAAGGATGCAATTTTGATACATTTTTTATGCTCTTAATTAGATGAAGTAATGGAGTGAAGAATAATTTCATTTATTCTTTCATTCACCAAATATTTGTTAAGTATCTAAATACCATATATCAGACACTAGGATGTAGCAAGGAGAAAGACCCACTTTCTGGCTTCAACATGAGTATTCTATTCTAATTATGGTGGCTTAACCTTAAGGGTCGGACCCGACTGAGCGACTTCACTTTCACTTTTCACTTTCATGCATTGGAGAAGGAAATGGCAACCCACTCCAGTGTTCTTGCCTGGAGAATCCCAGCGACAGGGGAGCCTAATGGGCTGCCGTCTACGGGGTCGCATAGAGTCGGCCAGGACTGAAGCGATTAGCAGCAGCAGCAGCAGCAGCAACCTTAAGGGTGTTTTTGTAAAGCCATCCCAAAATAATCATTTGGGATCCTTGGAACTGCATCCTTTTAATTCCTATGAATACTAGTGAATTAAAGTGAAATCATTCAAAAACAATTCCAGGCAGAAATTTAGCAAACTTAAACTTGACCAAAATATTTTAATATATGTAAATAGAATGGAAATACTTTAAAAAAATCGGAATGTTTTGCACGTGAAATGGTTTATAACATTTAGAATTCTCTGCATACAGTACTATATTTCTTAATAGTTTATTGTTAGGACTATGCTTATGCATGCATTATGTATGAAATGTATGTGGGGACAGAAATGAGTATGCATTGTAGAGTGTATACTTTATACACATTATATATAGTAAAGACAACTTATTTAGTCAAATTGGCTCAGATCTAACTACTGAGTGAGAAATGCAGGCGCTTTCCTGGTACTCCAGTGGTTAAGAATCCACCTTGCAATGCAGGGGACATAGGTTCAATCTGTCTTCAGGGAACTGAGATCCCACATGCTGCAGGGCAACTAAGCCCGTGCACCACAACTAGAGAATCCGTGCACCACAATGAAAGATCCCAAAGATGCAACAAAGATCCCATGTGCCAAAACTAAGACCCGATGCAGTCAAATAAATAAATATTTTTTAAAAACCAAAAACAAGCAAAAAAAGAAATTAATCAGGAACAAAGTAAGGGCCTGAGAAGCACATGAGAATTTTTAAAAGCAAATAATTACTAATGACACTGCTTCTTTCCCATTTCCTAATGTCCACTGACATTTCTTCTGTTACCACTATTGCAGACGATAGGAAAATATAAGAAAAAGTAGATGCTTTTAAACATGTCATCATAGCTACTGTATAAACTTAGTTTTTTCTGCAGTTAAATTTTACATAAGAATCTACATTGCAACCCGCAGAATGGGAGAAAATATTTGCAAATGAATCAAACAACAAGGGATTAATTTCCAAAATATACAAACAGCTAATGCAGATCAATTAAAAAAAAGAAACAATCAAAAATGGACAGAAGATCTAAATAGATACTTCTCCAAAAAGACTCATGGATGGCTAAGAGGCACATGAAAAGATGTTCAGCATCACTACTTATTAGAGAAACTCAAATCAAAACTACAATGAGGTATCACCTCACACCAATCAGAAAGGCTATCATCAAGTGGGGTAGGACAACTAAGAAAGTAGAGGGTAGGACAAATTGAGAAAGTAGCATTACATATATACACTGTGCTGTGCTTATTCGCTCAGTCATGTTGGACTCTTTTCAACCCATGGACTGCAGCCCACCAGGCTCCTCTGTCCATAGGAATTCTCCAGGCAAGAATACTGGAGTGGGTTGCCATGCCCCTCTCCAGGGCATCTTCCCAACCCAGGAATTGAACCCAGGTCTCCCGCATTGCAGGCAGATTCTTTACCAGCTGAGCTACCTGGGAAGCCCCGTATATACACTATCATGTGTAAAATAGCTAGCTAGTAGGAACCTGCTATATAACACAGGGAGCTCAGCGTGGTGCTCTGTAATAACCTAGACGGGTGGGGTGGTGGTGGAGGCAAGGCTTAAGAGGGAGTGCATGTGTGTGTGTGTGTGTATATATATATATATATGGCTGATTTGCATTGTTGTACAGCAGAAACCAACACAACATTGTAAAGCAATTATCCTCCAATTAAAAAAGAAAAGGAAAAAAAATCTCTTCAAACAACAAATGCTGGAAAGGGTGTGGAGAAAAGGGAAACCTCCTACACTGTTGATGGGAATATAAATGGATACAACCATTATGGAGAAAAACATGGAGGTTCCTTAAAAGCTAAAAATAAAGCTACCATATGATCCAGAAATTCCAATTCTGGGCATATATATGAAAAAAAAAATAATTCAAAAAGATACATGTATCCCAGTGTTCATTACAACACTATTTACAATAGCCAGGATATGAAAGCAACCTAGATACCCACTGACAGAGGAATGGATAAAGAAGATGTGGTATATATCTACAATGGAATATTACTAAGCCATAAAAACAAACAAAATAATGCCATTTGCAGCCACATGGATGGACCTAGAGACCACCTCTGTCTCAGAGAAAGACAAATATCATATGATATCACTTATATGTGGAATCTTAAAGAAATGGTAAAAATGAACTTATTACAAAAATGGAAGTGGAGTCACAGACATATAAAGCAAATTTATGGTTATCACGGGTGAAAGGAGGGAAGGGATAAATTGGGAGGTTGGGATTGACATATACACACTACTATATAACTATATATAAAATAGATAACTAAAAAGAACCTAGTGTATAGTACAGGGAACACTACTGAATACTATATAATGACCTATATGGGAAAAGAATCTAAAAAAGAGTGGATAGTTTATATGTATAACTGATTCGCTTTGCTGTACAGTAGAAACTAACACAATATTGTCAAATCAACTATACCCCAATAAAATTTTTTAAGAAATCTACATTGATTTGTAGAGAGTACTCAGTGAGACAGAAACACACACAAAACATGAGCACATTTCAGTGTGATGTTGTGTAGTGACACTGGCCACAGCTATCCCTTCACGAATGCAGCACATATTCTATGCATCTGGGACAATGGAGAAAGAGAGGGTGCTGGGAACACAGTGTCTGATCCTACCTCTGACAACAGCACCTACTTTCTGAGTGACCTTGAGCAAGTCACTGAAGCCTCCAAGTCTTTTACTCATCTGTCAAAGGGGTTAAGAAAAATT
This sequence comes from Bos indicus, assembly GCF_029378745.1. Taxonomy (NCBI): domain Eukaryota; kingdom Metazoa; phylum Chordata; class Mammalia; order Artiodactyla; family Bovidae; genus Bos; species Bos indicus. Next base: position 31,024,527 of record NC_091772.1, read on the forward strand.
ATTTTTTAACCCTTAAAGTGTTAGACAAATTTCCCCAAGTATTGCTTGTCATAGTTTTCCTTTTACTGTTTAAGAGAAGTAAAATAAAAGTAAAGTAAAAAGACCTATTTAACAAGAAATAGAAAATCCAGACAAATATTGGGCAACCTGAAATGGAGCAAAACTACATAGTATACCTAAAAGTGCTGAATAAAATGCAATTAATTAACTTATGCTGGTAATTGGCATGTGTTAATTATCCCAAATTGCACTCTTTAACGCAGACACTTGGGCAAATCAGCCCAATGTCAACAGCAAATGAAGACACTGGTCCTGTCTTCTCTCCAACACATTATAGCCACCAAAACCTCCCACAAGTAATTTTTTCTTCTAAAGCCATTTTTCATGCCTCTGACACCATTCCCAAGAAATGTGACATTTTAACAAATAGGATTGCCATGTCTATGAGATTTATCTTCACTCTCCTCAATACCATCATTCCATGAACTATGTATCGCTTTACATGAAAAACACAACCTCTTTTGTGCTCTGTGGCAGCTGCAAAGTTCATATGGTAAAAAGCTCTTCCTAGGGTGGATAAACTGTGAAATGCATTTTAAAATGAAGTTTTAATTACATTTTGCAATTCAGAGCCAACTTCTGGTTTTAGTGTAATTTAAACAAGGGTTTTTCTCTCTTGCAGCCATCTGTTCCTTTTCCTTAAGCTTAGACTTATGTCATAATATTGAAAATGTGACGTCATTCTCTCCTATGACGTCATTAAACATCTCTGTAGGATAATGTACCCAAGCAGACAACTGAATCATGTTTGTTCAAATATATAGATAATGGGGAATATGCAAAATAAACACATGGCAATCTAAATTATTTCCCTATTGCTTTTTATTCCCAGTTACTCTCTACAGTTGAGAAGCATAAAAGTAATCCTTTGTCATAAAAAGAATCCTCTAAAGAAAGACAAAAGAATCTTTAAAATACCTACATGTATGTGAATAAACTAGTATATTAATGTGAATGTACCATGTGAATTGATGGTTTTGAGTTTGTGTGAAACCAAAGTTCCTGGTAAATATTTACTTGACATAATAAATTATACTTTCTGGCTATAGACAATGTTTAGGCATTGTTGAGGGAATAGTCTTACATTTAAAACTTACACCATTCTATTCAGTTTCTGTTTTTGACATTAAAAATAAATTAATTGAAATTCATCAATTAAGAATTTTTCAGATTTTGTAATTCAGCTGTAACTGCCACTAGTAATATAGGAATATATGTGACTAATGTTTTAGAATTATAGTAACATTGAATTTATCAGATTATAGTAATTTATATATTAATTTCTTTTAGACATTATATTATAAATATTTTAAAAATTATTTTAGTTATTAAATCAATAGTTCTAGGTAAGTTTAATAATTCTTTTAAGTAGCTGTTGAAGAACTCTCATTAAATTGTAAAGAATCCCACATGGTATGATCTACACAAATATTCACTGGTTTTAAATTAAGAAATTCAGTGATGAGGGAGACAGAATTTTGGGGGGCGTTTCTTTTGTGGTAAACAATTTTTATAATAACCAGTCATTGAAATTCAACATTGTTTTAAATAAATCAGTTGTCTATAAGCATCCCCTTATTACTGTATATTTAAATTAAAGAAAATTTTAATTACTTGGTCAAGTTCGTAAGTTTCAGCACTGAATATATTCTGTGTTTCTGGATGTGTCAGGCTCTGAATTCAAGTCTCAAAATAGACCAACACATGATGCTTACCGTCCAGGCCCAGGAAGTCACAGGTTGGATGTCTGATGAATTCCAAAAAAGTCACTGCACAATATAATGGAAAGTGCGCTAGCCTAGGAGCTAGAATTCCTGGATTCCTGATCAGTTAAGAGACCCAAGCTTTGGTTTCTTCATTTCTGCATTCGTGTTAATACCCAGCATCTGTATTTCACCAGTTCATTATGAGTTTCAGAACCTGCCCTTTCCATGCTCTTGGTAACATTTAATGATGCCAACATCTAATGAACTGCCCACAGCAGGCCCTGGTTTCTCTTTCTCCACTTCTGTCATGATGGGGACCAAGTCCCATCACTTGACTCTTCCTTCTTGCCCTGTTCTGGTCTATGACAGCATGATTCGCCCAGATGCTAACCTAAATTCCCCTGCCATTTGCACCCTCACAAAATAATAACTGTCTACCCCACTAAGATCTCCAAATACAGCCCCTCCTATCCATTCTTCTGTTGTTAACTTAACTCAGATCCTCATTTGTCCCCTAAACCACTGTAATTATCTCCAAACAGGAAATCACTCTGTTAGTTTTGCTCCCTAATCTAGCCTCCATGTTGCTACTATTTGGATCTTTCCAAACACAAATCTGCTTTACGTATCTCCATCCTGATTTACAACTCTTCAGAGGTTCCATGTCACCTGCAGCACAAAATCCAAACATCCTGGTTATTTGGTCCCTACCAATGTTTCCAACTCATCTCCCGTTCTTTCTAGATGCACAGGCAGAAGCTGGGCTAAAGCCACACTGACCACGATTTTGAGTAACCTGTGCTGAGTGTTCCTACATGCTTCTCACATGACCTCATCCCTCTGATGTGAATACAGTATTCTCTGATCTACTAGGCAGAGCCTGTCTTCAATATACATCTCATCAGAGATGTTTTTCTCTATCAAGCCTTTCTTGAATGAGCCAAGCAGTGTTTGGTATCTCCTCTGTGTCATCCCAGATCCTAGGAGTACTTTCTTAGACTCGGCAAGGTCTGAAAAGCAATGATCTGTTTCCATGTCTATTTTTCCTATTGGACAGTGATCTTCTTGAAGGACGGGATTCCATATTATTTGTCTTTGTTTTCCCAGCTTGTACATCATAGTAAATAAATGATCAACAATTTCTTATCAGATGGATGAATGGATGGATAGATGGATGCATCTCCCCTCATGCACGTTACTGCTGATAAATTCAGCCTTATCTTCCAGAAACAACAAGCTCTTTTACCTCTCAATAGGTGTTCTTCTGGATTATCCATTCTTCATCTGACACTTGAACCCCACCAACCTACATCTGAATAGTTTTCTTTAAGACTCAACTCAAATGAGTTGCCTCTTTCATTATCCTTTCACAATATTCTGTATGTATTATGGTTTTTCCTGTGGTCATGTATGGATGTGAGAGTTGGACTGTGAAGAAGGCTGAGCGCCGAAGAATTGATGCTTTTGAACTGTGGTGTTGGAGAAGACTCTTGAGAGTTCCATGGACTGCAAGGAGATCCAACCAGTCCATTCTGAAGGAGATCAGCCCTGGGAGTTCTTTGGAAGGAATGATGCTAAAGCTGAAACTCCAGCACTTTGGCCACCTCATGTGAAGAGTTGACTCATTGGAAAAGACTCTGATGCTGGGAGGGATTGGGGGCAGGAGGAGAAGGGGACGACAGAGGATGAGATGGCTGGATGGCATCACTGACTTAATGGACATGAGTCTGAGTGAACTCCGGGAGTTGATGATGGACAGGGAGGCCTGGCATGCTGCGATTCATGGGGTCGCAAAGAGTCGGACACGACTGAGCGACTGATCTGATCTGATCTGATTGTACTATAAAAAGCTTCCAATGACAACAACTGTAATTATTAATTTAAATATGTGTTTGCTTCCATGACTTTCAGTTCTTTGAGACTGCTGCTTAAATTTCTTATTCATAGGAGTATTCCCAACACAAAAGCTAGCACAGGGTAGGTAGCAGTACAAGACAGTAAATGTTTGCTGAATTAATTCATGAAGGTGTGCTTGAGTGTATGAGATGAAATCATATATTTGCAAGTTCTTTGAAACCGGAAAAGCCCAAGACAAATGTTAGGTAATGTTATCATCTGGATCACACCCACGTATCATATCCTTTCCTCTGCTTCTTAGTTCTTTCTTCCCAAAGAGCTCACAGGCCCTTGTCTAAATTATCACTTCACACAGATTTCCTTGCTCCCACTCAGAGTGCATTTTGACATTAAACTAAACCCCTCAGCTCTTGGATAAAGATCTAGAATATAAAGAGGTTTGAAAAAGAGAATCAATCGTCTTGCGTTTCAGTACTGGCCTTAAAAACGTACGTACGTGATAACCATATTCTGAAAATAAAGACAGCCAGATGGTGTCAGAGAACTGTTTTCTTAGCTAATAGCGATATATTTGTCATCAATGTATGCCTGTTCCTTATAAAGAGAATCTGTTTACTGGTTGAGGAGCAAACAGAAGAAATGAAATAAATAACAAGAATAAATACTTGATACGAATATTTCATCTTCCTCTTGGGAAATTCCAGGATATGTTACAGATAACATTTGTGATCAACATGATTGACCTTGAAGAAGGGACTTTCTCCAGTGTGAAACGCAGCAGCTCTTCTGCATCTCAAAATCACCACACTATTTAGGGCAAGAGGTGAAAGATATTTACCTCAAAGGCTGGGGAAGACTGCAATAAGAAAGAATGTATTTATTCATGGAAATAGACAATACGGCAACCCACTCCAGTATTCTTGCCTGGAGAATCCCATGGACAGAGGAGCCTGGTGGGCTACAGTCCACGGGGTCGCAAAGAGTCGGACATGACTGAGTGACTAACGCACATAGAATATGGAATGAGGAAAACTGGCTTGAGGTTGACACCTTCGCTCTTGTAAGAAGTGCTCTGAGATCACTGATGACCGGGAGGGGCAGGACCTCTGTTTAAGCCTCATCTGAAAGACGTCAAGCAGAGTATATTTTCCCCTGGTACCATTTTGACATCTGGGGTCAATCCTTTCTCCAAGCGGAAAAAAAAAGTCACATGCATAAATGCAACTTCAGTAGCATCTTGACAGTCCCTGGAAGTCATCCAGCTGATTGTCAGTTGAGTGTAGTTAAGTCACCTTGTTAGACTTTCTGTATGCTGGGTGAGATGCTGTTGTGATGGGGTGTATTTCTCCATAGGGAAGTGCTGTCATAGGGAATGTGGTGGTAGAAGTGGGTGGATGCTCTCATCACAAAAGGAGCCATGGGGTGTAAGACCGGGACATCTGAAGACGAATACAAACTGCTCTTATTCACCAACTGTTCATTTCAGAAGTTAAGGACTCCCAAACTTCTCTGAGACTTAGTTTCTTCATCTATAAAATGAGGACAATCACTGACGGTGGGGCCCTCGTGATGGGATTAATGCTCTTCTAAGAAGAGACACCAGAAAACTTGTGAGAATGTGGCTGCCTGCAAGCAAGAAAGATAGCTCTCACCAGACCTGACCATGCTGATACCCTGATCTTGGATTTCTAGCCTCCAAACTATAAAAAACAATATATGTCTATTGTGTAAGCCAAAAAAGAATAAAAATAAAATGGGATGCTCATACTTTTCTCATGTAGTTTTTGTAAGAATTAAATGATATGGGGCCATCTGAAATGCCTGAGGATTATTAAGTGTTTTATTTTCTTGCTTCACCTGCTTCTCCATCCTACCACCTCATTAATATCTAATCCCAAACTCTTTTTTTTTTTTTTTTGCAGGGCTCTCTTATGAAAAGTATGTATGACCACTGACACTATTTTTTCCCATAAATTTTATACTGTGTTCCCTTCTTTAATAGGGAGAATTTAAGTCAACTCATTTCTTAGTTGCCTTCACACTAATGTTCAGTTATCTAGGCTGTTTCACATCACCAAATGTCACTAATAATAATATTGGGTTGGCCAAAAACTTTGTTTGATTTTTTTCCATAACATTTTATGGAACTAACTTTTTGGCCAACTCAATATATGCATGTAGATGTGTGTCCAAGGCTTCTCTGGTGGCTCAGTGGCAAAAAAGACTGAGGTTAGATCTCTAGGTTGGGAAGATCCCCTGGAGGAGGAAATGGCAACCCACTCCAGTATTCTTGCCCAGGAAATCCCATAGACAGAAGAATCTGGTGGGCTACAGTCCAGGGTTTGCAAAAGAGTCGGACGCAACTTAGCGACTAGACTAAACTAGAGACATATGTGTGTGTGTGTATATATATATATCTCCTGGCTTTTTAATGACAGCAAATTTGTCTGTCTCCTTTTTTAACTTCATTTACCCAATGTCTAAAACACGAGTCTAATTGCTTCTTTTCTGAAGTCTTCTCCCCTATACATTACTGTGAAATTTTTAACAATGTTTTACAGAAGGACCATTTCCCTCAAGTCGTACTCCTTTCTAATTCCCAGGGATTACATTTGACACTTACACGTAGATGAATCTTACTGCACATGTTCATCTTCCTCTAGAAACTTACCACGCCATTTTTCAGATGACGTTTACAATCCAGGCAGGATTTATATGTAACTGATGCTGGAGGTCTGGATGCCTGCATTCCCCATCCCTCCTTGAGATAAAGCTTTTGGAAGACCACATACAGGAGGATCACACAGGGTTTCATGGGCCACTGTAAGGCCTTGGCTCTTTCTTGAGGAAAATGAGGAGCTGTTGGTGGGTTGTGAGCAGGAGAGAGACCTGATTTGACTTAGTTGTGAAGACAGACTTTGGTGGTTGTAATTGAATAGACAGTAACAGAGCAAAGGAAGAGAAACAAGGAAAGTGTTTGAGCATCTATTACAAGGATCCTGCAAAAGATGATGGACTTTTGGACCAGGAGGGCAGCAGGGAAGGTTGTGACATATCTGGATTCTGGTCATATTTTGAAAGTCAAGCCATAAATCTATTTGATGGGCTAGATGTAGAGGGTTTTACAGGAAGAAAGAGGAGAAAACCCCAAGGTTGTTGGTCTGAGCAGTTGATGGATGCAGTTGCTATGAACTTAGACAGGGGAGGGTGCTGCAGCAACTGGTTTGGGGTGGGACATGAGGGGTTTAGTTCAAGGCATGTTAAACTTTAGTTGTCTATTAGACATCCAAGTAGAGATGGCAAGCAGGCAATTAGACATTCAAGTCTGAACTTTGGAAGAAAGGACCTCAGCATAGAAGACCCTTAATATGTGACCCTTAATATTTGTGAGAGGCTTAGAGAAACCTCAGGTTCTAAGCAACAGTCACGATTAATAGAGCTTTTTCTCCTTCTCTGACCATATCACCGGAAATATCCAGAATGACATAATGGTCAAATCCTGTCTGTTACATGCAGTGATTGAAGACCTCCACAAAATAATCCTTTCTTATTTGGGGAGTAAATTTCTCATTTTTCAAGTGCAGTTTGAAGGTACAGTGGGGAGGGAATTACATTTTAAAATAAAAATTAAAAAACATGATGCACATACAAAGTCAATGCAATTCTGGGAAAATGTCCTTTGAGGATAAACTATTTAGCCATAGGAGATGTCACACAGTAGGATGATTAAGGAAGTAGATTCTAGCCTCGAAATGAATTTACATTCCAGCACATCACCTTGCATATCTAATCTCTATGCCCCAGTTTCCTCATCTAAAGACCTGAGACCAGATGGGATTATAGAGAATATTAAGTGAGATAATAAATAAAAAGCACATAGCACAATGCCAGAAGCATAGTAAGTTCTTACACTTGTTGGCTATGATGATGATAAGCAAATTTTTCAGTTGGAACTAAGACTGAAAGATTTTCTTATAGTTTTTCATTTACCATGGATATAGACTCACTATATCACTTAAATACTTATAAAACTGAGTCTCAAGGAATTTAGGCCTAAAGAAGCAAAAAGACATTGCAACTGGAAATAAGAGTCCGATCCAACCTGTTATGGGCAACTCCATTGCTTTTCTTGACTCCCCACCCTGACCCACCCTGGTATTTTGCCCATATTGGTAATTAACAATTGGAGTTAACAAACCAAATGAACTTCCTCAAAAGGAAAAAAAAATACTAAACTTATCTCTTCCCCCTTATGTTAATTGTGTATATTTCATTTTTAAGCACGATTCTTTGGGGAAAACAGAATATGTTTACTATAGAAAAACACATATTCTTTTAGCCGAGTAATTTTGGAAGCAAAAATGGTCTCCATGGTAAGAAGAAAGAAAAGGAGTAGTATTAATAGAAGGTGGCACCGAGCTAATGTGCATTTTATAGTATAAAGGAAAGAGTTTTTTTAGCCTCCCTGCCTAAAACAACATCACGAACTAGAAGTTATGCTAAATTGGTGGAGAGAATAAAAAGGAACCAGCTACAGTATGATTGCTCAGAATCAGAGTCAAGAGCCAGCTACCAGGAAGTAGCCCGGGACAGCAGAATCCTCTCACTCATGGACACAGAGGCTTAACTGGTCCTCCTAGGGTTTGGAAGAGAGGCTCTGAAAATACTTCTGACCTCTTAGAAGCAGATTTATAGACATATAATAGTGCTTTAATCCTGGCATCCTGATGTTGCCAAAATAATAGAATATCATAATGGAAAAAAGTCTAATAAGACAATGATTATCTGATGTTCCACGTCTCCAGGCCAGCTTTGGATCCTGAACAATCTCTTCTTTTCTCTTAACTCCCTTCATGCAATGTTTAACGAGGCTTATTTTCCCTTCTTATTTTTTTCCATATGGTCTCCTGGTAGGATCCTTCCTTTCTTCATCCTTCTTCCCTCCCTCCCTTCTTTCCTTCCTTCTTTTCTCTCTTCCTTTTTCTCTTTTCTTTCTTTCTGTTTTTGAATCTCTACAGTGATACTTTAGGGATTAACTTTCAGCTCAGTTCAGTCACTCACTTGTGTCCAACTCTTTGCGACCCTATGGACTGCAGCACCCCAGGCTTCCCTGTCCATCACCAATTCCCGGAGCTTACTCAAACCCATGTCCATTGAGTCAGTGATGCCATCCAACCATTTCAACCTTTGTCATCCCCTTCTCCTCCCACCTTCAATCTTTCCTAGCATCAGGGTCTTTTCCAATGAGTCAGTTCTTTGCATCAGGTGGCCAAAGTACTGCAGTTTCAGCTTCAGCATCAGTCCTTCCAATGAATATTCGGGACTGATTTCCTTTAGCATGGACTGGTTGGATCTCCTTGCTGTCCAAGGGATTCTCAAGAGTCTTTTCCAACACCACAATTCAAAAGCATCAATTCTTCAGTGCTCAGCTTTCTTTACAGTCCAACTCTCACATCCATACATGACCACAGGAAAAACCATAGCTTTCATTAGACGGACCTTTGTCAGAAAAGTAATGTCTCTGCTTTTTAATATGCTGTTGAGTCTGGTCATAGCTTTTCTTCCAAGGAGCAAGCATCTTTTAATTTCATGGGTGCAGTCATCATCTGCAGTGATTTTGGAGCCCAAAAAGATAAAGTCTGTCACTGTTTCCATCGTTTCCCCATCAATTTGCCATGAAGTGATGGGACCAGATGCCATGATCTTAGTTTTCTGAATGTTGAATTTTAAGCTAACTTTTTCACTCTCCTCTTGTACTTTCATCAAGAGGCTCTTTAGTTCTTCTTTGCTTTCTGCCATAAGCGTGGTGACATCTGCATATCTGAGGTTGATATTTCTCCTGGCAATCTTGACTCCAGCTTGTGCTTCATCCAGCCTGGCTTTTTGCATGATGTACTCTGCATAGAAGTTAAATAAGCAGGGTGATAATATGCAGCCTTGACGTACTCCTTTCCCAATTTGAAACCAGTCTGTTGTTCCATGTCCAGTTCTAACTGTTGCTTCTTGACCTTCATACAGATTTCTCAGGAGGCAGGTCAGGTGGTCTGGTATCCCCATCTCTTGAAGAATTTTCCACAGTCTGTTGTGATCCACAGAGTCAAAGGTTTTGACATAGTCAGTAAAGCAGAAGTAGATGTTTTTCTGTAACTCTATTGCTTTTTTGATGATCCAAAGGATGTTGGCAATTTGATCTCTGGTTCCTCTGCCTTTTCTAAATCCATCTTGAACATATGAAAGTTCATGGTTCACATACTGTTGAAGCCTAGCTTGGAGAATTTTGAGCATTACTTTGCTAGCATGTAAGATGAGTGCAATTGTGCAGTAGTTTGAACACTCTTTGGCATTGCCTTTCTTTGGGACTGGAATGAAAACTGACCTTTTCCAGTCCTGTGGCCACCACTGAGTTTTCCAAATTTGCTGGCATATTGAGTGCAGCACTTTCACAGCATCATCTAGGATTTGAGAGAGCTCAACTGGCATTCTGTCACCTCTACTAGCTTTGTTCGTAGTGATGCTTCCTAAGGCCCACCTGACTCTGCATTCCAGGATATCTGGCTCTAGGTGAGTGATCACACCTTCATGGTTATCCGGGTCATAAAGATCTTTTTTGTATAGTTCTTCTGTGTATTCTTGTCACCTCTTCTTAATATCTTCTGCTTCTGTTAGGTCCATACCATTTCTGTCCTTTGTTGTGCCCATCTTTGTATGAAATGTTCCCTTGGCATCTCTAATTTTCTTGAAGAGATCTCTAGTTTTTCCCACCCTATTGTCTTCCTCTATTTCTTTGCACTGATCACTGAGGAAGGCACTCTTTTCTCTCCTTGCTATTATTTGGAATTCTGCGTTCAGATGGATATATCTTTCCTTTTCTCCTTTGCCTTTAGCTTCTCTTCTTTTCTCAGCTATTTGTAAGGCCTCCTCAGACAACCACTTTACCTTTTTGCATTTCTTTTTCTTGGGGATCGTCTTGATCACTGCCTCCTATGCAGTGTCATGAAGTTTTCTGTCCATAGTTCTTCAGGCACTCTATCAGATCTAATCTCTTGAATCTGTTTGTCACTTCCACCATATAATCATAAGGGATTTGATTTAGGTCATACCTGAATGGTCTAGTGGTTTTCCCTACTTTCTTCAATTTAAGTCTGAATTTGGCAATAAGTAGTTCATGATCTGAACCAGAGTCAGCTCCTGGTCTTGTTCTTGCTGACTGTATAGAGCTTCTCCATCTTTGACTGCAAAGAATATAATCAGTCTTATTTCAGTGTTGACCATCTGGTGATGGCCACATGTAGAGTCTTCATTTGTGTTGTTGGAAGAGGGTGTTTGCTATGGCCAGTGCATTCTCTTGACAAAACTCTATTAGCCTTTGCCCTGCTTAATTTTGTACTCCAAGGCCAAATTTGCCTATTACTCCAGGTATCCCTTGACTTCCTACTGTCGCATTCCAGGGGTTAACTTTATGTATCCTTTTTATCTGTTAGAGTTTAAATTTCTTGAGATAATCTACTCTTGTTCCAGACTTGACTTTTCTGTCTGAAGCCTGCACTTATCCTATATTTTTCTCCTTTTCCATTCATTTACATAGTCTTACAAAGAGTGATATTTTTGCTATGATCTCTACTGAAGTGAGAAGATACCCATAAAATTAGCATAAAATAATAAATTCTATTTAAAAAATAAACACACCAGAACATAAATATCTATAGGAGCATTTCCCCTTTTAAAAAATTGCACTGATATTCACGTAGGCTTTGGGATTAATTTTAGAACGACTTTATGATTGTCACAAGAAAATCACCCTGTTGCCTTACCTTGGCTTCATGTTTTATCCAGATCAGTATTATTCACCTAATTCTCCAGTCCTGGGCAAATTTCCTTCTTGATAGTTTCCATAGTTCATATCGGAAGAAGGCAATGGCACCCCACTCCAGTACTCCTGCCTCGAAAATCCCATGGACGGAGGAGCCTGGTGGGCTGCAGTCCATGGGGTCACTAAGAGTTGGACACGACTGAGTGACTTCACTTTCACTTTCTACTTTCATGCACTGGAGAAGGAAATGGCAACCCACTCCAGTGTTCTTGCCTGGAGAATCCCATGGACGGAGAAGCCTGGTAGGCTGCAGTCCATGGGGTTGCACAGAGTCGGACATGACTGAAGCAACTTAGTAGTAGTAGTAGTAGTATAGTTCATATCAGTCCCACTAAGGATTTTCAAAAGAATATAGAGCCTACCCTGAAGACAATTTTGGAAAAGAATTACAACATTGTTTTTGAGATGGCAGCATAATTAAAATGTCTATAGTTTTGAAGTCCTTGAGATGAGAAAACTCCCTTTTGGATGAGAATGTTCCCTAATTTCTGGGCTTTCCTGGTGGCTCAGACAGTGGGGGAAAAAAAAACAAAACTGCCTGCAATGCAGGAGACCCATATTCAATCCCTGGGTTAGGAAGATCCCCTGGAGAAGGGAATGGCAACCCACTCCAGTATTCTTGCATGGAGAATTTCATCGACAGAGGAGCCTGGTGGTCACATTCCATCGGGTCGCAAAGGGTTGAACACAACTGAGCAACTAGCACTTTTACTTCACTTTTCCTAATTTCTAGTAACAATTGAACTTAATATTTTATAGTTACATCCTAAAAGCCAACTCCAAAGTTCTTTTATTTGATTTCGACTATATTCCAGTACATAGTGTGCTTAACACTTTTAATCTGTATGTGTGGAAAACATGGTCTTGATAGTAACAAAATGTCTGTCTTCTTGTCTCTAGGACTATCCTGGATAAGAAGGAACTACTGGAGTTTGCTCAGTTTGGCTGTTACTTGGAATATGATCTCTTTGGTACTGAACTTTTTCATTATCAGTTCAACCCAGATATTGACATGCCCAATGATAATAAAAGAATTAAAAGGTAAATATGATGAAATCTCTCACAGCATTTCCTTTTACCATTTCTTCTGGACTTTCATATCTGGGTAGGAATTAGTAAAGATTCAGGAAACAATAAGCAGGCGGAACCAGAGACTTGCAAGGGAAAATATATCAATGCTGTTTCAGGAAGGCAAATCTCTATATATTATTTCAAGGAGAAAATGAGTCAAGCTAAGTAGGTAAAAGCTTAGCAGAGCCTTAGAAGTTCAGTGCAGATGGGCAGCTGATAAGAAACACAGATAATACTCAATCTCTGCTCTGACAGTAAAAGAACAAAAGACATTTCCCTGTTTTTATTCCTAATGAAGTAAGCTGTTTCTTTCTCAGGTTGATCACACTAAAGTCCTAACCTCCTGCAATGAATTTTTGAAATGTTTATTAAAAATATTCACCATATGGCAAAACCAATACAACAATGTAAAGTAATTAGCCTCCAATTAAAATAAATAAATTTAAATTTAAAAATAAATATATAAATAAATAATAAAATTCCTACAGAGCCAGGATACTCGATTAAAAGTTGATGGAATTTGTTTGTGACAATGAGCCAAGTCTGTTCAGGTATTTATTAGAGATGAAACATGCTTTTCATTAAATGTGGGGACCTAATTGGTTATGGAAAAAACCTGCTTTCAGACTACATAAAACCTTCTACAAATCCAAAAAAAAAAAATTCACTAAAGAGGTAATTGCAACTGAAAGGCTGTAAGGTCAAACATTATACAAAGTCCAACCTCTCAAAATTGTTCAATATTTGTGAGGGAAAACAAATAATTATACAAGTCATTCTCTGCACTCAAGTGGAAATTTTTGAGTCAAGACTAGATGGTTACCTGGTTTGCCTTGGTTACCTGGTGATATGAAGAATGAATGCACCAAGTTAGGGAACCTGGGAGGTGAAATAGATTTGGGATCGGCAGGATGACTTTAGTTTGGGAATATAGTGTTGCTACTCCATGAGGCCATGGGAAAAGGGTGTGAAGCTCAGGACAGAGACTCGGACATGCAGCTAGACACTGTTGGTTTGCATGTGACAGTCAGTAGCGTGGGAATGAATGAGATCATTCCAAGAAGCAAATGAGGATAGAACCCTGGTGACCACCCACATTTAAGGGATGAACTCAGAAACAGTCCCTCAAGGACAGGTTGAGAAATATTCAAAGCATTAAGAATATCAGGGAAATATCAGGGAAGTCAGCATTGTTATGGAAGTTGGTGGAGAAGGATACTTAAAGCAGAAGGACTTGAACCCTTGTACTAAGTGGCAGATACCAAGAGAGATAAAGAGGGAAAAGTATCCATTGGATTTCACCATCAGGAAATTTCCATTTCACAGTCAGTAAGTGCAGCCTTGGCAGAAAAGGCTTGAGGAAAGACTAGAAGGTGAGCAAGAGGACAGAATATGGAGGCTACTCTTTCAAGAAACTTGGTAGTAAGGTGAAGCAGGGTTGTAGAGCTAGAGCTAGAAGACCAGACAGGGGATTCCCTAGTGGTCCAGTGTCTAAGACTGCATGCTGTCAATGCAAGGGGCCCAGTTCAATTCCTGGTCGGAGAACTAGATCCACATGTTGCAACTAAGAATTTGCATGCGACAACTAAGACCCAGCACAGTCAAATAGATAAGTAAATAAATATGGAGAAAAAAAAAAAAAAAAGACCAGATAGGGCAAAGAAAGGGTTTGTTAGGAGACCGAGAGAATGAATCCAGAGACTTGGTGCTTATTCTATAGGGTTGTTGTAGAATTTATATGAAATAAAGCATGCAGTTTTTAGCTGAGTGTCTGGCTCAGACGGTAAAGCATCTGCCTACAATGTGGGAGACCTGGGTTCGATCCCTGGGTCGGGAAGATCCTCTGGAGAAGGAAATGGCAACCCACTCCAGTACTCTTGCCTGGAAAATCCCATGGATGGAAGAGCCTGGTAGGCTACAGTCGGTAGGGTTGCAAAGAGTCGGAAACAACTGAGCGACTTCACCTTCACCTGGGGTATACTATGGAAGTGATCAGTCAGTGTTGACTTAAAAAAATCTGGACAGATAAGAGATATAGAGCAAGACTCCTGAGGAGACAAAGAGATGGAATTTGGGCAGCAAATAGAAGGTTGGGTAAATCAGCCACAGGCTGATTCATGTTGATGTATGGCAGAAACCAACACAACATTGTAAAGCAATTATCCTTCAATTAAAAATAAACCAATATTTTTAGAAAAGGAGGTATGCTATTTCCGTAGAAATGAGAGGAGGTGAGGCAGGTAATGGAGTGAGTGCAGATCAATGTCTTGGTGAAAGGGACAGAATACTGAGGACAGATGGTCCCATTTGATCTCAAAAGCGCCTGTGAAAGAGACATGGTCGTCTCCTGTGAAGGAAGGAATAGATTCAGGGCAAGACCCTGTATAGGAGGATGAAGGCTGGGAGTGGATGGGGAGTGACTGAGAGAGATACTGGCTCACGACATATTGTATGGAAGACCCAGTGGAGGCCAGAGATCATTACTGCATGACTGTCTATGAGCACCAAGCTGCATAATTTGGTGGTTATTTTCCTAAAAAAATGTTTTGTGAGTAGAAGTAATAGATGTAAACAGAGAGAAGGCTGGGATTCTGTCTGAAGCATGTGCTTGATATCTAAAGGGGACAAGGGCAGGGTTGAGATGAGGGTCATGAGGTCCAAGCTGGAGGGAAGAAAGTATAGAGAGAGAGATGGAGAGATATCTAGCAGTAACATAGCAGGGGTAAATCCCTGGATGCTTTAATGAAGTGAGTGAATACAGAACATGGAAGAGGGTGAGCAAAAAAGTAGAAAGATGCAACTCGTGCTCAGGGTGGAAAACAGAAGGTTGAGCAGAGAAGTAGTTCTCCATGATGACAAAAGCAGAAGAACGTTTTGAGTGAAGAAAACTCGTTGGAATGGGAGTAAGCCAAATTGGAGTAAAGAAGTGATGTCAGAAAATGTGAGGCTTGAGCAGCACATGAACTATTATGACCATATGTACACATACACTGGGGTATGGGGCAGGTCCAGCAGCTTTAGGGTCTTTCCCCTGGGCAGTCGATCTTTACATGTGTGTCTTCTGCTGTCCCATGAACTGACATACCTCCTTGATGAGCTCATTAATTAAAATACCTTCCAGTTTAATATCATTAGAGAAAGATAGTTGAGCAATGTCACAGTAGTTACAAAAACATGAGACACTCACTCTACATCTTTAAACTGCCTTGAATGCCCTGACTAGTATCACTAGGTCTTTTTTTTTCAACTACTCAAACCAATTCTTTGATTAACAGATTTATTGTTTGTTTTATAATTTAAATTTACTTGCCCAGAAGTACTATTCAGTATTGGCAAACCGTACTAGCTTGAACCATACTCAGGGGTGAATATTCTCTGGAATTTAAGATAAGCCTGTGTGGTAGATCTTTCTCATCTTTCATGATCTCAAAATCATGACTTCCTCATGAATGCCCTAAACACATATTTTACAATTCATCTTGGTAATAGGAAGCTTGCTCCCAGGGTTCGCTTCCTTTCTCTAAGCCCCCTTGTGGCAGTGAGGTGTATCTTTTCTATCCCTATGCTTTGCATAAGGCTCCTAGACTTTCAGTAAAAGGGGGGATCCATAGAGGGAGACCGATGGAGATATGAGCTTTCATTGTGCCAAATGTAAACATTCTAGATGTATGGAACGACATAAAAATTTTATGTATATATACACATCTGTGTTTGTGTATATCTATGTGTCTGTATATGTACATATCTTTAATCTTTTGTAAATTATAAGTCAAACAGAGTGAAGTAAGTCAGAAAAACAAACATCATGTATTAATGCATACATGTGAAATCCAGAAAAATGGTATAGATAATCTTATTTGTAAAGCAGAAATAGAGATACAGATGTAGAGAACAAATGTATGAATTCCAAGAGAGGAAGGGAGGATGGCATGAAGTGGGAGATTGGGATTGATGTACATTCACTACTATGCATAAAATAGATAAATAATGAGACCCTACTGTGTAGCACATGGAATTCTACCTGATGCTCTGTGGTGACCTAAATGGGAAGGAAGTCCAAAAAAGAGGGGATAAATGTACAGGTATGGCTGATGTGCTTTGCTGTACAGTAGAAATTAATACATTGTAAAGCAATTCTACTCCACCAGAAATTAATTTTTTAAAAAGTCATGCATTGAGTCACTGGACTCCAGTACGGCTCATGGTGATTGTTAAATGACCTTTGGGGTTGTGTATGCCCTGGTTTATTCCCTGTCCCCAGGTCTCGGGTGCTTGGTTTTCATCACTCATCAACAGTCCTTCTCCGAGCTTCAGGAATCGTAAAGCTTTGCAGTGAACAGAGACGCATGCTCCTGCCTACCTCTGGTTTTCAGCACCAGAAATTCTGTGTCTAACACCTGTTTTCAATCTTCTGCTCCATTTCTCAAATCTTATTATATCGCTGCCTTTTCACACTTTGTAGTCTCTCTCTAATATTTGTTTGCAAAACACTAACTCATTTATATTTCTATAATTACTGTGATTTTTTGTCTTCTCATCTGTAGTGGTTCCTTCCTTCTGGCAGCCTCTAACTACTGTTCGACACAATGGCACAGCATGTGAGATGATCCCTTATTTTAGGAGCAACCAGGCAGCTTTCTTGATAGTCAAGATAAAATTATGTTTCTAGAACCAGAACATTCTCTTTCTCATGAGATAACTAGTCTTCAGTTTCTTGACTTACTGAGTTCTAACGGTTCCCATTTTCAAATGAGTATCTTTCCTTGCTACTGCGAAATTTAGTAACTTTGTGTTCCAGGATATGACTCAGGCCTCTTACAGGTATCTGTTTATCTATATGATATGCCTCTGTAGTAATAAGATATCATTTTTTCACAGACAAAGAAAAGAGACAAAAATGTTGAGAAACGCTCAGAAAATACAGGGGGGAAAGTATACCTTAAAATTTCCTGTAATGGGAAATTCCTTTTTAATTGTGGATCAGGGCTTGTCACCCTAAGTTTCAGCATTATGCATGCATCTGTGAAATATTTCTCTTCCTTCATAAATGATGATATAGCTGTCTTAGATAATTCCCTTAAAGAGAGGTTGTTCCAAAAGCAACTTTAGATCAGAACTTTTGGACATTATACAAATTTTAAAGACCCCCCCCCCCTATATAGGGGGAGGTAAGGGTACACGGATTACAGAGGTGGGGGATTAAGAGGTACAAATATTAACTATAAAATAAGCTACAAGGATATATTGTACAATGTAGGGAATATAGACAATATTTTATAGTAACTATACACAGAGTATAACCTTTAAAACTTGTGAATCACTGTACTGTATGCCTGTAACTTACATAGCATTGTACATCAACTATCCTTCAATAAAAAATAAAGAAGCAAAAATACCTCCAAGTATTTTTAGGACACACTTGGGGTACATGTGGTAGGACTGAAGATTTCTAGACGAAACAGCCAGGTTGGCTCTTTTTTGGCATCCCTTTAAGTGTAATTTGTTTTAAAATGTATGTTCTCTTATAGAATAGGTAACTAATGAGAACCTACAGTATAGCTCAGGGAACCACACTGAAAGCTCTGTGATGACCTCAATGGGAAGGAAATCCAGAAAAGAGGGGATATATGTATACATGTGGCTGATTCACTTTGCTGAACAGCAGAAACTAACACAGCATTGTAAAGCTACTATACTCCAATAAAAATTCATAAGAATAAAATAAAATGCACATTCTCAGAAGGCAAAGCTTTGTGTTCAAGTGTGTTGAACACATTTTGCTTACTATTGTTGTTGTTTAGTTGTTAAGTCATGTCTGACTCTTGAGACCCAATGGACTCTAGCCTGCCAGGCTTCTGGCATGGAACCATGGGATTTTCCAAGCAAGAATACTAAAGTGGGTTGCCATCTCCTTCTCCAGGGGATCTTCTGAGACCAGGGATCAAACCCCCATCTCCTGTACTAGCAGGCAGATTCTTTACCACTGAGCCACCAGGGAAGCCCTTTGCTTACTGTAGTATTTATTACATATGACTCATGCACTAGAATGCCAAGAAGCACTATCGAAGCAAAAAGGATACCTTTCAAATAATTAGCCTTTGGAGGAAAGTGCTGCCCATCTATCTAGATCCATTGGGGGATTTAGGGGCCAACAAGATAATATAGAAAAGGTCAGAGAACAGCCAGGGTCTCCAAGCTGCATGTCCTGCCCTCAGAGACCCATGGAAGTCACGGCAGACACTGCCCAGCATCCAGACATCCACAGATGGTGGCTGTCACGAGGGGACTGATTCACACTACGGATTACAGCACTTAACAAAGCAAACAGGATTAGATGTTTAGACAATAGGCAGAAAGCTGTTCTATAGTTCACTGACTATAAATTTAAAGGAACAGTTCATTATTTATAGCAATCTCACTGACATAGAAGGAAGACAGAGTAAATTTTTATTGGTCAATTTAATCCAATGCTCCCACACTACTACTAAGTCAAAAGACCCATCAGCTTCATAAGGACTAACGCAGAGGGACTGAAACTGACCTTTTAAAAATGACGATTGATCTAAAATATGACACGAATGAACTATAGTTACAAAACAGAAACAGACTCCAGACATAGAGAACAGACTTAAGGTTGTCAAGGGCGGGGAGTGGGGGCCGGGGAGGACCAGGAGTTTGGGATTAGCAGATATGCAAACTTCTAGAAATAGGATGGATAAACAAGGTCTGCTGTGTAACACAGGGAACAACACTCAATATCCTGTGATAAACCATCATTGAAAAGGATGCGAAAAAGAACATATATTTATAATGGAGTCATTTTGCTATACAGCAGAAATGAACACAAACTGTAACACAAATTGTAAATCAACTCTACTTCAATAAAATTAATTTAGAAAAATGACAACCAAAGGATTTCCCTGGTCCAGTGGCTAAGGCTCTGTGCTCCCAACGCAGGAGGCCCAGGTTTGATCCCTGGTCAGGAAACTAGATATCCCCCATGCCACAACTAAAGATCCTACATGCTACAATTAAGACCCAGTGCAGCCAAATAAATAATAAAATAAATAAATATTTTTAAAGACGTCTACTGCATCACATGCCCTTCATTTTAAAACCAAACAATTTTAGTTTCAGAACATTTTACTTGTACGAAGATTCCTATCGTTTTGCTATTTTGATCCCAAATAGTCATTGATTTTACTTGCTAGAAAACAAAAATAGGAGAGACAGAGAGACTGAGATCTGAAGAATGGGTTCACTAAGTGAGGTATTTTAGAATGGAGAGCTGGATACAAATTCAGGATACAGTTATTTAATGAAATGCTAAAGTGGCCATTTATTCAAACTGGCACATCTGATTAGAAGCTATCTTTAATGCAGGCTTGCCAGGCATCATCGTAAATATCACAGGCTAGGAATTTCTGTGTGCATGGAATAAAAATCCTCTTCCTAGTACGACAGGATAATATCTTTAGCATCACCGCAATATTTATTAAGGGTGTCTTCGCAATGGAAGATGGTATCTTTACGACCACACAATAGGTTTATGAGTAGGAAAAAGTTTAAAGCATTCTGAATGTCGTAAACGTGAAACCAGTGCCATATAATGAATTGCCATTTTTGCACAGGGTGCGACTTCTGGTGGATGAGGGTTACGAGGATCGAATCCTGATGGCACATGACATACACACGAAGAATCGGCTGACGAAGTATGGAGGTCACGGCTATTCCCATATCCTCACCAACATTGTTCCCAAAATGCTGCTGAGGGGCATAACTGAGGGTGCCCTTGATAAGATACTGATCGAGAACCCCAAGCAATGGCTAACTTTCAAATAGGATGGTTGCTATGAATTCACACCTTGAGTGTAAAGCTTGCCAGGGAACAGAGAGTGATTTCAAACCCACTGTGAGATATTAATCAGATCCACAGAGGACTAATGACAGGATATTTCCTTTTTATGAGAAGCAGGAGACTTTTGCCTTCTCAGAAACTGGCTATTCCATCTGTACCTTCAGGGAGTTGCCGAGCCTAATTAAGCCCTATTGTTTTTCCTTCACAAAATAAATACAAAAGTAGCCATTTCCAAATGATGATTTACAGTTTAGATCCCCTGAGTAGAGTTTTGCTTCCTTTTGTTTTGTTTTCTTAATCCATCAGCAGCACTCCTTGAGAAAATTTAAACTGTTTTTAGTTAAATTACCCCCGTCTGGAGCAATCTAATGTTTCTTGTAATATTGATGATTCTACTAATTATCCTGCTGTTCTTTAATTAATGCTTAATGAATAATATCCCACTTTAAAATAGCTTCTGCAGCAAAGGAAGCTAAATTTTGAGACATTTATCTTAAGGATACTGTAATACAATAACCAATTCACAACAGTAAAAATATTGTGGAAGGTTAATTATATCTGTTCACCTATCTTCATATACTTAAAATAAATCAGTTTTGTTGCCTGTGCCTTTCTGGTATCCAGTTTTCCTATATTTTCTTGTGATTTGAAAAATTTATATAAGGGGATATGAACACACAGCATAGTATTCTATTATAAAAATTCAATCATAAAAGTCAAAATATATTACATAATATAGTTTAATGAATCATTACATTTATAACAAAGGCCACAATTTAATTAATAATATAGAATGCAAAAAAAGAGAAATGTTTGCCTTATATATATAATTCCCTTTATTTTCTTTACCTTTCATTTGTCTTTCCTTGGGCCTGAACAGAAAATAATGCTTATTTATCTGAAGAAAAGGTCAGATCTATTAGAAATGACAGTCTGATTCTAGAGCCAAATTTTTAAAAGGTACCCAGACCTGATGTTTAGTGTAAATAAAACATTTTTTGAAACTCTTAGTTGATGTATACCGCTGTTTATAAACTAATCTTTTGGTTGAATCCTTCATTATACTATTTGCTACCTAAAAAAGAAAAGTCTCCAAACCCTTACTGCTAATTCCTCTTCGATAAATACATATTGTTAAATGGAAATAAAATCCACTGCAACTCCTTTCTAATTTATCTTACATATTAGAAAGGCCAAATAGAATTAGTCATTAGTGTTGATAAAGGGGCTAAGTGTTGCTAATCATGTAAATCATGAGAGTTACTCAGACCAAGGCATTTAAACCAAGCAAACAGCACCTTCAGATAGGAACACCAGGTGTAACTCATTCAGAAAGTTGAGGTTCGTGAAATAAAAGATATTTCTGTGGATCAAGGATGATCAAGCTTTCTGTGTATTAGAACAGAAAGCACCCAAGAGGAAGGAGCCAGGAGAACAAACTAATTCCTTTAAATGAAAAAATGCAAATGCCCTTCACCAGTAAAAGAGACAGATTTTTCAGTCTCTGTTTTTGAAATCTAGTTGTCAAAGAGTCTTCAAAGGCAACTGAGAGTGGAACAGATTTTTCACTGTAATAGTGGAAGTAGTCTGATAGTTAGGGTATATCAACATGCATTTCATATCTTTTTCTCAGAATAAAGAGATGGCTTTTGGCAGTGTATTTTAAACAGAGAGGAAGGATTTGCACTACTCTCAAAATCTACCTTACTGTCAGCTTCAGGCCACCTGAGAAAAAAGAAAAAAATTGATCATTCAAATGCGTATGATTCATAAACATTGCAAAGGACAGCTACTTTATCTCTGCAGTCCTCACAGTAACAGTCACAGAATGTAGTCAAAGTATTGATTGGCATATGGTAATAAAGAAGCCATAGGCTTAATTTACAGACATGTGATTTCTGGGGCATTTTAACCTGATAAAATTTAATTTTCTGGATCACTCTTAGAAGTCATCTGAATGATTTTGCTACTTCATATATTTTTGTCTTCCAAAATATATTTCAATCCAAAATAAGTAATTTATGCACGTTTGTGTTTGTGCCTACATGTACATATTTTTAAATTAAATTTTTGGGTCTATACAGCCACTGTACCTATGGTCTGAAGCCATATATATATATATTATATTTCATCTAACATATATATATATACATACACATATATATATGTAGCAGGTACTTGTATAAAATATATACACTTTGTTGTCATATTGGTTATATGTGAAATGGTTTGTTTTGAAATAACCTCAGGCCATGACCTGTTGTAACTACCTGAAGGCCTTATTTAGTGTCTCCTCGGTGACGCATGCAGCAGTGCAAATTAAACCTATGTGCATTGGGTTATGAATAATCTTTTGTTTCAGAGAAGGCAAAAGCCTCTGTCTGATTTAACACCAAAGAATAAATTACTCTGACTTGTCCAAGTAAACCTAAACACATTCTATTGACAAACCGGACACGGGATTTTTCTAAATACCATACATAATTACACGTTTACACACTCAGAGGGTAATCCTATGATACAAGTTCAATCTCTATTTTTAAGGACTATCACCCAAAAAGAAAAGAAGTTTCCTAAGTCAAAGGAAATGTGGAAAATGACCCTAGGCTTGGGAATTCCCTCAAATCCAGAAAATTCCAGGTTAAGGCTTGAAGTTGAATCATTCCCAGGTCTAAGCTAAAGTTAACAAGAATACAAGGCAAACGATTTCTTTGGGGACAAAGCAGCATTGTGTCAATGAGACCCTCTCCTGCAGGGTAAAAGTCATTCTTCCCCACACTGTAAATGGACCCCGAGTTTCATAATTAGCAGATAAACTCACAGGAACCAAAGCTGACATATGGATAAAAGCAGCGAGATCACAGTACACCAAAGTATCATATATATCGAAGAAATAATTCAGTGTCTTAGATTTTTCTATAAAAATTTGTGATCTATATATAGGACTTCATTCACATGGACACTAACAATAAGGAGTATTTGCTTTGGCAGTAGTGGATCACACATCTGCTTATCTTGATTTTAATATATTTTTTTTTACATCATGTTCTGAGTACACAGATGTGAGTCAGGTAGCATTTGAATCCCCCACATCATATACACAGCTGAGGTGCCCCGCATCCGGCATCCCCCGGGGTCCTCGGTTCACTGACGTTAGCCACATGAATCCAAGGTCTGAACTCAGAGCAAGAAGCTTAGTTTTTGCACAATCAGTCAGCATAGATAATAAATCCAGAAAATGTGCTGTATTTGTTGTTGTTGCCTCCGTGGGCTTTCCCGCCATCTAACTTGATGTAGACTTCATCTCCGGGCTCCAGATGAAGAACCACACTGTTACTGGCATAGTCGTAATTCTGATCCGCATCTTGGGCAATTGCGCTGGCGCGCACCTGTGTGAAACAGACAAGAATTAGAATCTGCAAAAGAGATTTTCTTTTCTTTTTTTTTTTTGCCATTCACACAGCACCATAAATAGACTGGCCGTCAGGGCCCTGAATTTAGCACAGCCAAGTCCACCTTGGCCTTGGGGCTTTATGAGGATATCTTTGCAACGGTTTCAACTATGCTGTTGGAAAACAGAAAATAGCGCTTTTCTGACGGTCATTGTAGCAGTCTTTTTTTTTTTTCAACTATATGTGGTAAACAATGCATGCCAATCTCTTCTCTTTCTAAATCAGGACTTTTCTAATTCCTTGTATCTCTATGCCCAGTCACTTCCTGAAATGGCCATTGTTTTCTGCATTTTAATTTAAACCAAGCAGCAGTATTCTAACCTTGTCTATGAGTACAGAAGTTCAAACCAAACTTCAGTTGGTCCCTCTGATGATTAGAAAATTGAGATCCATGGTATGTACAGACTGAGAGAAATCTGACTCTTCTAACTCTACTATACAGAAAGAAAAAAAGAAGAAATCTTTTTGATTTGGGGCTTTCAAAATCTAATTCAAGGAAAAGCCCCTGTACCTGAATCAAACATTATTGGTTTAAAAGTTTTCATAGCTCTTACTTCTATTTGTGCCTTTTTATCACTTACTTGTGTACACTTAAACTATTTAATTTCAGTACATCTAAAACTTATAGAAGGAACAACACTCCCATGATTCGATGTCTCTAAAATTTCTAGAATTTCTGAATGATCTCATGGAATACCCTTTTATATTTAGGTGATTCTAAATGTGTGGTTTGCTCTGAGGATGGAGCTTTGCTTATAATCCACTCATATTGAGCCTGTGATCTCATTAGAGAGCTGACAGACACTTGCAAACAGTCCAATTCCCCATCATATCAAGTAATATGGACATTCTGTCACATTCTCAACTCCAATTAGGCTTCACATTCATTTAGTTGTATTCTGAGTCTACCTTGGAAAAAAATTTTTCAATAGGCAGACTTGTACTTGATTTATTTCAGTAAAACATCTACTTTGTGGCTTGTTTCTATTCCACTGTAATGATATTTCCCCAAATAACACAGCGAGTGATTTAGTGGTTTTGTAAACCTGTACTATGTAATAATGCATGACTTGGGGTGCAATATGTGGGATTTTATCACTTGGCAAAATGAGAGAAATGAGACATAAGTCAAGCATTTCCATTCCTTTCTTTCAAAATTTAAATGATAGGTTTTCAAATTAAATTTTCATGTGGTATGTTCTCACAGTAATGCTGAAATGTTAAAAAAGGAGAAGGCTCTTTGACACTGCTGAACTTGTAATTCAAGTAGTATTTTCAGCATTTCTTTCTGGATATCATATGGCAAAAGGAGAAAAGGGCTTAAAGATTTAGAATCATTTAACACTGTGCTAATTGACACTACTATAGTGAAAGCAATATATCATTATGCTGAGAAGCACTGATTCAAATGTATACACCACTTTAGTGATCTGTTTTGACCATTAATAAAAATACAACTTAATGTCATAATATTTCTTAGGAATTAATCCATTAGATTATAGGAGTTGGATGCTTTGATTCACTAATTTCATCTAGTCATTACATTCCCAGGAGAAAATAATCTACAAGGAGGACAGCATTCTTAGGACTTGATTTTTTTTTTTTAATGTGTAGATTTTTAATGAGTGAGAAAAATTAAAATACAAAATAATAGCTAGCCATATTAGTAATATATGAATTATCAATCTATAATAGGTTTCTCACCTAATAATCAGCCACACATTTTTATTTAGCGCTTTAGGTATTTAGTATGAAATTCTATAGGTATTATGCTTTAACACTGTTTTCTTCAGGAAGGCATTTGAGAACTGGGATTATCAAAATCAGTTGATTTAGAGATAACAGTCTTAAACACATACATAATGCAATTTTTATTCTATTGCATTATGGGGTCTAACCACAAACCCATGTAAATGTTACCATTTTTATTCAGTAGGTGTTACCATGAAAATCTGCAAATGCATTAGGGTGATCCCACAGACTGGAAGGTTACCCTTAGAGTTTTCACTTCCTTTGTTGGATAAAGCCAGTGTGATTGCTTTTTAATGAAAGTGATTCTCTAAGATTTTAACCTGTACTGTACCATAATACTCTCCCAATTAAATACGTGCCATATTCTAGTGTACTTTGCCTGATTTTTGTGTGCCTGCTCACCTGATCATACTATAAAGGTATAATGGAACGTGAAATTTCAAGCTCTAGTATCCAGCCCAGTAACTTCCAACAATTCTTCCTTTAAGCCATCAAACTATTGAGGAAAGCAATGTATCCACCCTGGAGACTATTTTCAGGTTCCAAAATGTATACTGATTTCAGCATTTTCTCTGAGAGGTTGATGCATTCTTTTCTTTGCCCCATATACCCATTTCTACCTAAATGTACTCTAATATCTTTTCATCTTATAAGTTAACTATTTAGATTCTGCTGATCTTTAGTGCATGTTTCACAGCCCCTAAAAAGATAATTAATTTGACATTTCATGAATCTTGCTAATAACTTAGTACCAGCCCACAAACTGTCCATCATTTCCAATATATCTCATATTTACTGGTGCCATGACTAATAAATTCTTAGAGTAAAAATGGATCTTTAATTATTTTATAGTTCTAATGTTAAGCCAGTTCTATTTTTTATTACAGTAGCTTATTATTTTTTTTCTTTACAGAAAATTAGAGGAGCTTATTATAGTGGTATTATAGTGACTGGATTCAAATAGCTATATTTTTTAATCAGGTTTCCTGCTAAAAGTATACAAACTTAAAAAAAAAAAATTCCTGTCTCTGTTAAAGCTATTTGAGTCCAACTTTTGCCTTTAATATGCACTGTCATGGGCTTTTAACACATGGTAAGATTAAATTTAGGTTGATGGTTTCATGGGGAATATGAGAATGATAGTCCTTTTAGTTCTGTGTTTGTGAGGATATAATAGGTTATGTTGCTTTAGCATTATCTTATTAGTGAGGGTTTATCATTAGAGACAATATTTATGGTAACATTTGCTAATTTAATTAATCGCTACTGATGCTCTCATAATTTCATTTTCATTGTACTTCTGTGGAATCATAAACAAAAGGTTAAGTGGTGTATCAGGTTAATTTACTGGCCTTTGACGTTTCCATCTGTGATTCTGCATTCAAACACAAAGCATAAATAAAATGGTTCTCATATGGTTACGGTCCAGAGGCATTCCTCTATCCTAGAGTGAACTGCTTTTTTAGTTTAATTTTTTGTGCTTCTCAAATCTACTTAATCCATAGAACATTACACTGACATGGATCTCTTGAGTTTCTGTTTTATGAAAACAAATTAGGTCAGCTCAGAAGAGGGAACTGCTGTCTAAGAAGTGATCAGACAAGAGTAAATTTGAAAATCAAGGATCAACTCTTTCTTTAATATTACTTAAAAAAAAGATTTTGTAAGATTTGTCATTTGTAATGCCTGCAGACCAGACTTTACAAAATAGTTCTATTCTGGAGATAGAATTTCTTAACACTAATATTGTAATAACCATTTTGCAAAACAGTCCTTGCTGAACTCGAAAATATATTGTTTGCTACGGTATTTGTTTTTCTGAATAACTTGTTGCTCACCTTTTATAGAAGCAGCAGCTTAACAATGCCAATGAAAAGCATTATACATTATCAGGTCAGCTGTTTTGCCTTTTTTTTTTCCCCTGATCCTCACATAATGCATATCCTAGGATGATACAAAGAAGCCTTCTACACTCCAAACAATGAAATTATTAAAAAATACAAACTGCACACGGAACACATATATGGCATGGTTTTCCTGGAATCTAAATCTGGCCTCAGCGTCAGCATTTAAACTAATTTAAATGTACTGCTCCCCAGCTTTTCATGCAATTGCAATTCCCAGAGACTTAAAGATGTGTGTTTTTATACTCTGGCTGAAACAACTTGAATCATTTTTTTTAATTTGAATTAATACCTCTAAAAACAATCTCTTCAGCCTGACAGTATTTGCTAGACTTAATCTTTGAGTCAGAAGGCAGCCAAATTGTAAATAAATGGGTGCCTCATCACTGCCTCCTGAGGGGCTGTTCACAAATCATTTTGTTAGGGTGACATAATAGCTCTATTTTGGTACAATGAGTCATGCCCTTTTTAGCCATTTACCTATAATGAAGCCACTGCTCTGTGAATAATTTTTATTTATCTTAATATTATTTTCATGCATAATAAATATAATAAACAACCCTGTCAGTGCCTCCTGGTGGCCATTTTTCCTCTTTTTGTTCTATCCGACCTTAGGGTCCCTTAAGCCATTTACTTCTGAATTCTTTTAGAAGTGAGGGGTAATAGGAAAGAGAACGGACAGGATATTTCGCCCTTTCTCTTATTTATTTAGAGCATTTGTGTTTCACTTTGGAAGAATTCTGACACTGTGAATTGTGTGTTTGGAATAAATTCTGCTTTAATGTGGCTTAATACAAACCAGGGTTATAGCTAGAAAGGTCTCAATTCAAGGGACAAGCGACCTGAAGCCTGAGAATCCTTGTTATATCACAGTTGGCCCTCGCAGAGTCATGGGGAGCAGGGTAGCGGGGGTACTCTGTGCCACTTGAGAAGCAAAGTTAAACCCAAGAACTCAGCCCAGACTGCAGGCTGCAAGGCCTCCCTCAGCGGCTGATTTACCGTGTGCAGAGGGTCTGATTATACTTTGAGGTAGATACAAATATGATTTTCCTCCCCTGACGAAGAGATCAGACACACTACGGTTTTGCAATGACCGCGAATTTCTCAAGGCAACGAGAAAGTGGCCCCAGCCTAACACCGCAGACCGGTGGCCCTTGGAGCAACGCGCAACGGCTTGGCTCAGGGGAGCAAGTCGTCTGGCCGAGGGCTAACCTGAGGCTATTTCACAGTCCAAGCCAAGGCCACCGCTGCTTGTGAGGGAAAGGTTGGGTTGGAGAGACCCTCACGAAGGCGCCCTGGGGCTCGCTGGCAGGGAGGCTCATCGCCCCGGGTTTGGGTTGGCCCACCAGCTTCCTGACCACCCGCCTGTGCGTCCTCCGGCTCCAGCCAGTGGAGTTTGGGCTCTGTGTTTGGGAGCGTGTTTTATGGCACAAACCCAGGATTCTCAACTTTTCCTTTTGTTAGCAGCACTCATTGCCTCTCCCCCTTCTTCAGCTGAAATCTAAACCAGAGTTTTGCATCTCGAATTTGACTACTTGTGAGTTTATCCGGGCCTGGCGATGTGGTCCTGCCTTGGCCCCGGGTGCGCCCTCCGCTCGGACTCACTCCTCCGCACCCCTTCTATTTTTTCCTTTGGGCCCAGGTCTTTCTCCCTCGGGTTTGTCACGCTGGCACGCCCACTTCTGGCTCCCCCAGCCCTCCCAATTCCTGGCAAAACCTGACAGTGACCCCCACCCTGGTGAGCATCCCACAGCCGAGGGGTCGCTTTCTCCTCCGGGACTGCCCGAGGTGCACGGATTGTCCCGGGACCGAATCCTGCTTCCCGCTTATTAGGGTCGCGCGCAAGGAACGCAGGTGCCCGGGCTTCGGGAGCCACCTTCGCCAGGCCTCCGGGCGCTCTTTGGCGTACGACCCCCCGCCTCCCCAGGGTGGGGACAGCATTCCCCCTCGCTCGCAGCTCCCTGGAGCGGGAGCTGCCGCGCCCATCCTCCAAGGGCTCCCACCCCCCATTTCCGGGGTCTCCTCCCTCTCGCCTGCACCTTCCCGCGCGCCCTCCCCGCCCTCCGCCTGCTCTCACCTGGTTGTTTTTGCAGAGATCAGCCCACATGCTGGTGCCATCCCCTCCTCGCATCAGAACGTGGTAGGTGAAGAAGTAGATACCCGGGATGGAGCAGGTGAACTTGCCCGTGGTGGGATCGTAGTGGTTCCCGAGATTGGTGACCACGTCGTCGAACTTGAGCACCTCGTAGCCTTCGTGCTGCCGCTTGAGGCCGGCGTAGAAGGCAATCTTGGGCACCGTGCTGTAGGTGGCGGCGCTGATGGCCCCGGCCGCGTTCAGGCCCGGCGCCCCCGGCGGGCCCGGCAGGCCTTGGCGGCCGGGCTCGCCCTTCTCGCCCGGGGGGCCCACGGGGCCCGGCGGCCCGGGCTCACCCGGGGGCCCCCGCGGGCCCGCCTTCCCCGGCCTGCCGGCCTCGCCTTTGGGGCCCTGGATGAAGGTGGGCAGGGACTGCATGAGGCCGCGGTCGGGCGTGGCGGCCGTGCTGGGCGCCTTGGTGCCCCCATAGGGGTCGCAGACCATGCGGCAGGTGCCCAGCATCTCGTAGTGCGCCGACGTGCCGGCCGAGCTCACCAGCACCGGGATGAGGATCACCAGCAGCAGCACCATCACCACCCCCAGCGCCCCGGCTGCAATCAGGCGCCTCCTGCTGCCCACCAGCCGGCTCAGCGCGGGGCGATCCTCTTGTCTGCTTTTGGACAAAATTTTGAAGGTTGGGCGGGGACCTCCTCAGAGCCGAAAACAACCCCCTGCGAACCCCAAGTCCCCTGGGCAGGCGCGCGCCGGCCGCTCCTCGCGGGCTCTGGCTCTCCCCCCAGCTGAGGCTGCGGCTGGGGAGGGAGCTCGGACGCCAAGTGACTTGAGCTGAAGTCCCGAGCTGGGGGGTGCGGGTGGGGGTGGGGGCAGGGGGAGGGGTGCGCAGGGCGCCCTCTCTCCTCCCGCGAGCCCCTCGCACCTGTGGCTACCGGGGCGCCGGCGCGGCCGCCCTGAGTGCAGAGCAGCCGCCGCCTCTCGCGCTCTCCCGGGCCGCTCACACTTTTATGCCTCCGCCTGCGATCGACTTTTCCGTTTTTGCCGACTGCGCCAGTTCGCACCAACTTTCCGTCTGAAGTTGCCTTTTTCTGCCTCCTCCTCTTCTTTCGCTCGCTGGGATCGCCCTTCTCCTGCCTTTTCTCTTTTTCCCCCTCCTCGGCAACCACCAGAACTCTAATAGATGCGCATCCCCAAAACCCCGCGCACCGGCTAGGGCCCGGCAACCCCCGGGTGAGTGGAGCGGCGGCGCTGGGCACCAGTGGCGGCTCGGAGAGGCTCCGGGCTGGATCGGAGGAGCTGGCGAGCAGTGACGAGCGCCTCACGGCCGGGAGCGGAGCGAGAGAGAGACTGAACGCAGAATTCTGCCTGGGTACCACCTGCCAGGAGAAGAGGAGGCTGACAAACGCGCGCCGGAGCAATTTATAGGCACCCAAGGCGCAGAGGAAGGGGAGCCGCTTTGGCATCTCATTGCGGCATCTGCTCTGCTCATCCCACTCAAAGAGAGTTTGGCATTACTCTGACAATGTGGGATTTTTTCCCCCCTCGGCCTCTCTCTCTCTCTCTCTCTTTTTTTTTTTTTTTTCCTTCTCTGCACATGGATGAACAGTGAGATCCTGAATACTCCCTTGCTGAACTCAGGCGATGGCAGCGCTCTCCCTGGACATATGGGGGGGTGGGGGGTGGGGGAGGTGAGACAGATGTACAGGAGGAGCCTTCAGAACTCAAGGGTCACACCTAAGTCCTCTATTTCGCCGCTGCCTGCAGCCCCAGTTGGAGGGTGCAGTTGAAGGTTGAATGGAGGGTGGCTGGGTTGACAGTATTTCTCTAATGGCTCACCCACAATCGGCGCTTCAGGTGTTTTGTTTTTTTTTTTTCTGTCTCAAAATGCCACTTTTAACATAAGGAGGGCCCTTTAGAATTTTCCAGATGGTAGATGTGATTTTTTTTTAACCTTATGATTTTCCTCACCAGCCTTCCAAAGTGAAATAAGATGTTACCCAAAAAACCGTAAGGTGTGTTGAAAAGCCAAAGGACCTTTCTCAAGGATTTTAAATGAACATGCCCACCACATAAAAGGAGGGAGGGGGGGACTCTTTTGACAAATGCTGCAAATGGTGAGAACACAGATAGGTACTCTGATTATAGGCTTACAATTCTAGCAACCTTTCAGGAGATTCAGCCATGGACCTAAGTTGCATTTACTTAAAGAGTAAATGCATGAGAAATAATCACTCGTCAGTATGCCTTAAGAAGTCTTGAAAGAAAGCAGGCAGCGTTCACAAAAGTACTGGACAAGATCTTTTCTTAAGACACAGAAAGAGCCCTGCAAGTCAAGCACTTTTCCTGCATGTGTCTTGGGGGAGGGGGAAAATGGGCAAAATATGAGAAAGAAGAGCTCCCATTTGTGATGGCGAGGAGGAGAAGGAACAACCTGAATTTATAATATTAATGGAAAGCCCCTCCGCAGTAGATATTAGGCAAGTTATCCCACCGACAAATACATAAGACACACAAGAACGACTTTAAATAAACAAGTAGAATTGATTCGTAAATCATACTTCTGCATTCAGGAGCAGCGGATGTCAATCAAACCCGGGTGACATTTGGTTGTCAATACGGGGATGATGGCTGGGAAGACGGTGACTTATTACATCGGGGCGAGAATTGAAATTAGAAGCAGAAACAAGTAAGATTGCACAACCAACAAACAATAGCATCCCGGGTGCCCATCAGAGGCCTGTGATCTGGTCTGTGGGTACCACAGCATGGATGGACATCCTCTCCTCTCTGCTTTCTGCCTACCCCCATCCCACCCCACCAGTTCAGTTCTTTCTCTCCTCCTCCTCTATTTCAGAACAAAATAAGGTCAAATGGGAGGAGGCAGAAGGAAACAAAGATTCATTGATTCTTCTAAGAGAAATGTCAGCGGCTTGTCCTGGGAGAATCAACATTAAGGCATTGGGCAGTGGGGGGCATCCTAGCCCAGGTCTCCCTACTCCCCAGGATCACGCCTTCTGGCTGCTGACATGGCCCCTCCTCCTGCTAGTGGGACTCAGTCCTTCTCACTTCTCAAACCTTTCACTTTTATTTGAAGGGGTTGGTTTTATAAACATCTGTCTTTACATTGGACATAGTTAATATACATTTCACACTGTTTTTGTTCACATGAGCTGCCTTATTTTTTCATATGTTTAAGCAACAAACACAAAGTTCTCTCCAGGCAACAGTATCTATTTTCCTAACATCTCTTCTGGGTTGCTTCTCAGAATTACCTTTCTTTGTGGGGGTTGGGGGGAGCAAGGGACAAAATGTGTCAGCAGTAGCAGGTAATGTATTAATGAAATACGTTCTCCCCTGATACACCAAATTATCAGATGTCATCCGAGTTCTTCATTGTGAAGAAGAGTAGGGGAATAAAAGCAAAGTTTTTTTTTTTTTTTAAAGGGAGAATTGTATAAATAAATTCTCATCAAAAACCTGAAGATTTGGGGTTTGGTCAAAAAGTTTGTGTGGGTTTTTCTGTAACACCTTATGGACCGGAATGAACTTTTTGGCCAACCCAATACATGGATGAGTATTCATCCCATAGAGGAACTTATTAAGGATGAAACAGAAGAGTTGAAAGGGACCCTGGAAAGCTATTTCTACTTGCTCACTTGGCAGATGGTGAGACTGACCCACAGACATCCACCCTGTGTTTGCTGGTACACTTTCCTCTGCATGGTAGTATGGATACATTCTGGCCCAGCCCAAGACCTGCGGTACTGTTCCTAGTAATTCAGGCTTTCCTCCTACTTTCTCTAATGCCAAGGCAGAGCTTGATTTTTGCAAATGAGGGCTTTAATATCTCAAAATTCTGCTGAGATGTGGACTGGTGCTCAATTGTCATGTCATCCTTCATAAGAAGTACACCTTTTCTGAGTTCACACGGCTGACCCTAGTCTTTCCCTTGAATGCATATACCTGGGCAGTGCATGGACATTTGCTTTTTAATGAAGGAAGTTTAAATGCTCCTTCTCTTTCCTTTCCTTTATAAATCATATATCAATACTTCAATTCAGTTCAGTTCAGTTGCTCAGTTGTGTCCGACTCTTTGCGACCCCATGAATCACAGCATGCCAGGCCTCCCTGTCCATCACTAACTCCCGGAGTTCACCCAGACTCACATCCATCGAGTCAGTGATGCCTCAAGATTTTCAGGGACACCTGTGTGGTAGATGAACTCAGGGCTGATTTCTGCCACTTACCACTGCTTGAATTTTTCAGAAGGTTCTCTGGAAAGTTATTCACGCTTCAGCCCTTATTCTGACAGTTTGAATAAACCATCTGATATGGCATATTACTCATCATCTTTATATGTTTATAATAATAGAAAATGTGTCAAGTGAAAAAAAATATTTGCTTCTTTTCAGTCCTCATCAGAGAATCAAGTTGTATCTCATAATCGATACTAGTTTTGGAAGCAGGCCCTAGAATCTCATTTTCACAGGACTTCCCAGTCATTTCTCAAGAACACACTAGGCTCCATCTTCCCATTCCTTCTGCACCTGGGCCTTTGGAGCCATTAAATAATAAAGTCAAATGCCTATGATCTGGACTGGTGATAATCCTGTGATTTTCACCTTTCCCACATCATTTCTGTCTTTTTCGCAGAACTGAGCAGATCCTCAACCCACGACTCCCACACGGATGTGTGTGGCCATCCATTAATCTTTATTGAGCACTCATTGCCAGCATAGCCCTGCACCAGGCTCATCTGAGGCAGATAAATATTTAGTCATGAGAATAATTTTCAAATCCAGCAGCACTTCAGCAGAAATAGCATTTCTGTAACAGTGGAAAAAAAATAATGAATTCACAAACCCAAGGGCTAGCTAAAGAAATAGATATTAAAAATGTAAAAATAATAATTGGGGCTGGATCAGCTATTGATCTCTAATTTCTGGGTCTTCATATTGTATTTCAGGACATACACTCCTCTGATTGAAGAATTGGAGGTTTCCAGCCAGATAGAGTCTGCTTCAAGTTATACAGGGAAGCTCTGGAAACAGAAGGGTTTTAACTTGACTCTTATGCTGTGCTCCGTCACTTCAGTCATGTCCCACTCTTTGCAACCCTGTGGACTGTAGCCCATCAGGCTCTTTTGTCCATGGAATTTTCCAGGTAAGAATACTGGAGCAGGCTGCCATTTCTTACTCCAGGGGATCTTCCCGACCCAGGGATCGAACCCATGTCTTCTGCACTGGCAGGCAGATTCTTTACCACTGAGCCACCTGGGAAGCCCAATTTGAATCTTAGCTTCCTCATTTAGTAGCTAGGGAAGTTACTTGTAATCTTCCTGAGGCTTAATTTCCTTTTCTATGAAATACCTAAATCAGGATTGTGGTGAAGATAGAGTTAATGTATCTAATTACAGTGATACTCAATGCCCAGTGAGAAGCCAGTAAATGTCAATTTTTATCTTAGTACTGGATTGGCCAGAAAGTTCATCTGGGTTTTTCTGTTTCATCTTAGGGAAAAACCCAATGAACATTTTGGCCAACCCAATATATTGTAGGTCTACTGAGGAGTGTGTGTATGTCTATGAATTGGATGTAGAATACAAGGCTCTCAAGGGAGTTAAAGCTAAAGAACCAGACTTCAGAAAAACTGTATCCAACGAGCAATGAGTAATACAGACTTAGATAAAATGATAAGGAATACAGAAGTTGTCCATGAGAGCAGCCTTCTATAATATAAAACAAAGCAAGACAAAACTCAAAACAGGCATCACTTTACTCTTCAAAGGAAGAAAAAAACCTCATAGCAGTTTGAATTCACTGCAGTTTTCCAGGCCAAGTTTTTACATTTGAAACCTAGGACTTGCCAAGGTGGCTCTAGTGGTAAAGAACCTGCCTGCCAGTGCAGGAGACCTAAGGGATGCAGGTTCGATCTCTGGGTCAGGAAGATTCCCTGGAGGAGGGCATGGCAATACATTCCAGTATTCTTGCCTGGAGAATTCCATGGACAGAGGAGCATGGCGGGTTATGGTCTACAGAGTTGCAAAAGAGTCAGGCATGACTGAAGGGACTTAGCCCAGCACAACACAGCAAGGAAGCATCAGAATATGCTTTTTGTCCCCTGGAAAGTTCTCCAAATCTGAAGTAGCAAGTGTATTTAAAAATCACTGAGGTAGTTATTTAGGACCTGATCCTCTGGATGGTGACTCTCAACAACGCAGACAAACTAGAGAGGGCGGCTTTGAACAGACAGCCAAAAGAGCCATCCCTCTGCTGCAGACCTAAATCAGAACCACATGCAGGAGAGGATTTCCAACACTCACCCTCCATAGAAGAGAGTGAGCTGAACAGCTAGCTTGGCAGATCTACTGTCAGAAAATGATCGAATAGCCAGATGGAGATCGTAACTAACACATTATGTAAGACTCTGTTACAATACATGGTTTCAGGTTGGTCTTGAATTCTTGCTCTGTCCGTCCAGAGAAGGATGAAATCTCTATTATGGATATGATATTTTCTACTTGCTTGCCATGGGTCAAATTTTTGGTCCCTATGACTCTACTTAATGTAGAAATGAAGGGAAATATTACAAAGACGGAGATCTAAGAAATTGGCAAGTCCTCCTAAGCTGTGCTCACGATAACTCAGTCAACAAGGTAGATGGATGAATTCAAGAAACTAAAGGCACTTATTTACAAAACAGAAACAGACTTACAGATATTGAAAACAAACTTATGGTTACCAAAAGGGAAACAGGACAGGGGGCATAAATCAGGACCTTGGGATGAACATACACACACCACTATATATATAAGATAGATAACTAACCAGGACCTACTGTGTAGCACAGAGAACTCTACTCAATATTCTGGGATAACTTACATGAGGAAAGAATCTAGGAAAGAATGAATAGATATATATGTATAACTGAATCACTCTTCTATACACCTGAAACTAACAAAACACTCTAAATCAACTATATGCTAAAATATTTGAAATAAAGAAAGAAACTAAAAGTGGGAAACTTCTAGCAGAAGATGTATCCTAGGGACACAGTTGAGAAGCTGTGCAACAGACAGACGAACTGACAGACAGCAATAAGAACTGGGGTGGTCTTGATGTTTTGTTATAAAAAATCTAAAGCATTAGGCATTCTGAGAAGAGAGGTTACAGAGAGCTCCCAAGGGAACCAGACCCAGGCAAGAGCAGCCAATATTCTAGAAACTAGCTCAGAGTAATTAGGCTGCAGGAGGCATGAGCATCAAGTGAGGTGAACGTGGTCCCACTCCCCACTCCCACTCCTCCCAGAGTAACTGACCTTCAAAAGGGAACAATATGTATGTGCTAGGAAGAACCACTGTGTCCCTTGGGTATTTGTACATCAACAGACACATCAGCTTTTCCCTGATGCAGGCAATCTCCTGGGAATAGTCTTAAACAGTGTAAAAATAGATTTAATTTGAAACCATAATCCCCAAAATAAATTGTGAAGGTAGTTTAGATTTGTAATAAGCTCAAAGGAAGAAAACCCAAAATAAACCTATCAGGGGTAGTAGTATATTCAATACAAGTGGCAGTGTATGCCAATACTTCCCATTGAAAGAACTTGTCACAATTCATAATTCAGTGAATGACTTTATCTTTGTCTCTGGAAAGTGGAGGTCAGTCAAAGTTGATCCTATATAGACCAGGGTTTTGTGATTTTCTTTTTCCTAGATAGTTCAAGACAGAAGTCATCATCCTTCCACTTGTCAGTATCCACAAAGGTTCTCGGGTTTCACTCGGGGCCCTTCTGACACACACCAGCAGGCAGGAAGATTCTGAGTGTGATGTTAATCATTCTGGGTGTTTTAGCCTTTTATTGCTGCTGCCTGGCTGGGACCATTCCAGCAAGCCGGCAACTTCACAGAGGCGGGAACAGAGACAAGACTGTTCATTTTATTACCAATGGCTGCTGTTGTGAATTTGCAGTAAATTTTCATGACAGAAAAATTTTAAATTATTGGCTAACTTAGAAGAATTAACTGAACATGTCTATTATCCAGTACATGTCATCATGTATTTGTACTTGTATATATACATATAATCCCAATTATATATATTAAATATGGCACATATAGTATGTCATCATAACACATATATGTACATTATATATGATCGCTATATTGATATGTGTATATCATATATATGATCACTTTTACATCAGTTCAGTTCAGTCGTTCAGTCATGTCCAATTCTTCGCGACCCCATGGACTGCAGCACACCAGGCCTCACTATCTATCACTAACTCCTGGAGTTTACTCAAACTCATGTCCATTGAGTCGGTGATGCCATCCAACCATTTCATCCTCTGTCATCCCCTTCTCCTCCTGCCTTTAATCTTTCCCACCATCAGGGTCTTTTCAAATTAGTGAGTTCTTCACATCAAGTAGCCAAAGTATTGCAGTTTCAGCTTCACCATCAGTCCTTCCAATGAATAATCAGGACTGACTTCCTTTAGGATGGACTGGTTGGACCTCCTTGCAGTCCAAGGGACTCTCAAGAGTCTTCTCCAACACTACAGTTTAAAAGCATCAATTCTTTGGTACTCAGTTTTCTTTATAGTCCAACTCTCATATCCATACATGACCACTGGAAAAACCATAGCCTTGACTAGATGGACCTTTGTTGGCAAAATAACGTCTCTGCTTTTTAATATGCTATCTAGGTTGGTCATAACTTTTCTTCTAAGGAGCAAGCATCTTTTAATTTCATGGGTGCAGTCACCATCTGCAGTGATTTTGGAGCCCCCAAAATAAAGTCACTGTTTCCACTGTTTCCCCATCTATTTGCCATGAAGTGATGGGACCAGATGCCATGATCTTAGTTTTCTGAATGTTGAGTTTTAAGCCAACTTTTTCAGTCTCCACTTTCACTTTCATCAAGAAGCTCTTTAGTTCTTCTTCGCTTTCTGCCATAAGGGTGGTGTCATCTGCATATCTGAGGTTATTGATATTTCTCCTGACAATCTTGATTCCAGCTTGTGCTTCATCCAGCCCAGTTTCTCATGATGTACTCTGCATATAAGTTTAATAAGCAGGGTGACAATATACAGGCTTGATGTACTCCTTTCCCGATTTGGAACCAGTCTGTTGTTCCATGTCCAGTTCTAACTGTTGCTTCCTGACCTGCATACAGATTTTTCAAGAGCAGGTCAGGTGGTCTGGTATTCCCATCTCTTTAAGAATTTTCCACAATTTATTGTTCTTTTACATATATATATACACATAGATTATATATATATATATATGATTATTTATATATAATTTCTTTTACATAAACTTGTAAGGATTGTTTTTGTGAGTGGGCAGAAAGTCTTAATGGTCAGATAATGAAAGCCAGTGATGGACCACCCATGGTGCTTTCTCTTTCTCAAGAGCCCCAGACCATGACCTTGACACCCCAGGACATGTGAGCATTTGTCCTTGCATTACACAGACCACTGCTTGGTGCTCTTTGCCCATTTCCCTCAGGCTTGAGGGAGGCCTCCACATGGTCCCTTTTCTATAAAGGCCTTGGACAGAAAAGAGAAGAAAAAAAAAAAATAGGAGCTAATCAGAAGAAATTTTAAGAGAAGTGTGGTTTTCAGAGGAAAAAGCATGCATTAGGCCTAAACTACATAATTAACTTTTTCCTCAGAAATTCAGAACAAGCTCAGAAGGCCCTAATCTAATGTTTTATCTGGTGTTTGACGGCACTAGTTACAATGAATTCTCTGGATAAGTCGCTTCTATTATCTTCTCATTAATGTGTTCAATTTAATTCAATTTAATTTAATTGAAAACAGGCAAGAAGAGAGCTGGACTTGGCTGTCTTTTCCTCTGCCTCCAGTCTCTCCCATCTGCAAACTGTCTCTCTCACACAGCATTTGCAGGCACCTTCTTTCGCCTGTGGAAGCCACCTCTGTCATCCTGTTTCTCAACAGCTCCCCTCCCCTACCTCCTACCTTACTGCCTTTTTCTTCTCTGGGCCTCCCAAGCTCTGGTGAGCTCCCTTTGTCTCACAGCACTGGCAACCCTGGTGGCTTAGATGGTAAAGAATTTGCCAGCAATGCAGAAGCCTCGGGTTTGATCCCTGGGTCGGGAAGATCCCCTGGAGAAGAGAATGAGTACCCACATCTAGTATTCTTGCCTGGAGAATTCCATGGACAGAGGAGCTTGGCAGATTACAGTCCATGGGGTCGCAAAGAGTCAGACACGGCTGAGCGAATAACACTTTCACTTTATAGCACTAACATTCTGCTTTCCTAAAGGCTCATGTCCTTTCTCCTGTGACAGAGAAAAATCCCGTCTTTCATCTGTAGCCCCCCACCTACTCCTTCCCCCACCCACATGCGCTAGAGACACATTTACTAGGGACTAAATATGTGTTTGTGGATGTGAATCGCTGAACTGGGAATCAACAGCAGCATTTTCGAAAGAATCTTAAAAAAGGACTCAAGAAATCCAGATGTACTGAACAAAGCTGGACTGGAAATGAGACATTTCCAAGGATTGAGCATTCACTCAGTCATGTCCGACTCTTTGTGACCCCATGGACTGCAGCCCGCTAGACTTCTCTGTCCATGGAATTTTCCAGGCAAGAATACTGGAGTGGGTTGCCATTTCCTACTCCAGCGGATCTTCCCAACCCAGGGATCAAACCCAAATCTTCTGTGTCTCCTACATTGGCAGGTGGATTCTTTACCACTCAGCCACCTGGGAAGCCCATTTCCAAGGACTGAAAACTCTTTAAACTGCCCAAGGACTTCCCTGGTGGTCCAGTGGTTAAGAATCTGCCTGCCAATACCAGGGACATGGGTTAAATTCCTGGTCCGGGAAGATCCCACATGTCGTGGAGCAACTAAGCCCGTGTGCCACAATTACTGAGCCTGTGCTCTAGAGCCCAAGAACCACAAATCCTGAGCCCTCATGCCCTAAAGCCCATGCTCCACAACAAGAGAAGCCACTGCAATGAGAAGACGGTGCAGCACAACTACAGAGTAGCCTCCACTCACCGCAACTAGAGAAAGCCCACACACAGCAACTAAGATCCAGCACAGCCCAAAATAAATAATCAAATTATCTTAAAAAATCTTAAAAAATATCTTTAAAATAAAAATATGAGAACTCGAGCTATGTGATTGAAAGAAAGGCTGGACAAGGGAGAAAAAAATTGCATCAGAAGTATTATAGCAAACATGGTAGCTGCTCTATGGAAAATCAAATACCCCTGAGCTCCCCAGGAGCCGAGGCAAAAAGGGAAACATCATGAGTGAACTTTAGCTCACGACTCATTGAAAGAAATATATCCGTCTTTCAGGAGAAAGAGAATTTTTCCTCACACAGAATTGTAAGAAGAGTTTATCAAGTGAGGGGGTATGAATCAATATTATGGATAACAGTCAAAGATGGTTTGCAGGAAATACAAATATATTCCCCACAGAGGAATTGAAGTAGCCCAAGTCTAATTCAGCTTACTAACCCTAGAATGTCTTGAAATTCATTCAAAGAAAGCTGACATATTGAATAACAGGCAAATACAGCCCTCAGAAAATACATAATTAGCAAGAACAGAATGATGGGGGTAAAAATAAGAGTGGAGTTGAAAGCAAAAGAGGTGATGACTTATTTTCAAATAAAAATCAAAAGTGCAGTAAATGATATCCCTGGAGTGACAAAACTCAGTGAAAACAAATGCAAATAAATTCTGCGTTTCTGTTTCCTTTTTGTGTGTAATTTGAAAAGATCAGTCAAATGTGATTAGCTACAGGAAAAAAAAAAGTTAAACCATTTGACAGATTTGTTCCCAAGTCATGACTAACATATTTTGACCTGTGAATTACGACTGAGATAAAAATGTTACTTGTATTATAAAAACAACTTTGAGCTGATAGGAAGTTTACTGAATCCCACCTAAATCTCCAGGTTTGTAAACAGGAAACAAGGCATATACTATTTGACAAGGATATTCATAAACACCAGGAACTACTCATATAAAAAATTAATAACTGTATGCGCCCCTGTGAATTACAAGCCCTGATCTACTTACTGCAAATTAAAAAAACAATCACTTTTCTCCCTTCACATTCAACTGGTCATTTTTAAGTAAGTATATTGATTTCAACCCCAACAACTCTTTACTTTAGCCTATAGTAACTCACTGGATATTTACTCGCAATCCCTAAAATATGGACAAGTGTATGCAAACTAAAAGCATCCCAGTACTCCTGAGACAGCCAATAAATTTTCTGAAGATTTTTGAGCATGCAGCATTGTGTGAATTTTAATGATTTTTCAGCTCCTCTTAGATCCACACACAAATATAGAAATATGTATTGGCTAATGCAAATGAAATTGAAATGGGTTCAGTGGATGGTAAAGCCATCTCTGTGCTGAGTGCTTTAATACCCGGGGTTCAGAAACCACTCAGAAGGTAACACTCTCTGCATCAGCAAAAGATAAAAGGCAAACTGCTCTTACAAACCGATAAACAGCATATAACACAAAGGGGGGGGAATAAATACTCTTTCACAACACAAAAGGGAATGGAGCCAGGGAGATAAAAATGCAAGAATAAATACAGGTGGTTTAAACTAGTAAGGAGAATCTGAATGAGGGAGAAAAATGACTTGCTGGTTTTCCTTCTTGGAGGGCTTTACAAACCGAGCTTTCTTAGAATAACTCAAGTTTCAAATGTGGCTGCACATTAAGTTCTGCGTTTACCTCTTGTCATGGTCATGGAGAGCTTTGAAGCAGTGTGAGCATTTCTAAAGAAAGGAGCCCCTTGGAAATGCAATTACAGTATTTACCAGTGAAATTGGAAATAAGGAATAGGAA
This sequence comes from Bos indicus, assembly GCF_029378745.1. NCBI lineage: Eukaryota > Metazoa > Chordata > Mammalia > Artiodactyla > Bovidae > Bos > Bos indicus. The sequence goes on from NC_091772.1 coordinate 31,067,002, forward strand.
AGAATCAGAGGGAAAGTGAAGATTTGTCACACAAGTGCTGCCATTTCCCTTGACCAAGCCCAAATCTGTTGAAGTGCTTAGCCCTCTGGTCTCATGATAAACTGTGATCCCTCATATTCATCAGGGACTTGATAGCTGGGAGTGGGCAACTCCAAATTAAAATCTCCCCTGTTTTGTTGGCCCGGAGATTCATTTCTGCTGTCACCCACTCCACATACTCCTCCCTTTGTTTGCTGATTATTAATTTTGGACTCATTAGTGATTTAATTTTTCAACTCCAAATGCAATCATTTCTAATGATTCATTCATGGAACGTTTTTCAATTTAAAGTCAGAGAGAGTTCAATCTCTACTGAGTTCTCTGAAATGAAGTGGCCTCTTGATGGTAGACAGCATATTTTGAAGGGGTTTGAAGTCTTTGTGTGGAATTTAGCTGCCGTGATAAAGCTCAGAGTTGCAGGATGATTGGGGGCTATATATATGCCGACTTAAATAAAATGTACAGGATTCGAGTCAGAAAACTCTTTTTGAGTGAACTATTCATGAAAATGGAAAATTACAGGATTTTTCTCACTCACATGAAATGTTGGGCTCTGGCAAGATGTCACTACAGCTGATCTTGGCAATAAGAGCTAGTGAAAGTAAACGAGGTGGCTGCTTTGGAAAGGAGGGCCTCTGGTTTGAAGGCTGTTTGTTTTGTGTAATGTTTCATACTGATGAAGCCACAAAAGCAGAAAAGTACTTCTTCAGGTTGTTAAAGTAAGGGTCCAAAGAAGCCAGAGAAACCAGCCTCTTTTCAGTTCTTAGATGATTCAGTTCTGTACAGAATGAGTTGCATGAAGGAACTAGATGTATTTTTAACACAATATATCCTATTCCCTTTTATATCTCCCAGAGCATCCATACCAGCACCTGGGCACCAAGTGAGTCTTCAATAATTGTTTGTCAAAATGGGTAAAGAGAACCATCTTTAAAAAAAAAAAAAATCAGAGGATAATTGCTTTACAATGTTGTGTGGGTTTCTGCCAACAACAACATATGACAACGTGGATCAGCTATGTGTATACATATATTCCCTCTCCCTTCAACCTCCATCCCATCCACCCCGTATCCTACCCCTCTGTGTCACCAGAGAGTACTGAGCAGAGCTCCCTGTGCTGTACAGCAGGTTTCTACTACTATTTTACATACAGTACTATATATATATTTCAATGCTACTGTCTCAATTCATCCCACCCTCTCTTGCCCCAGCTGTGTCCAAAGTCCATAAAGAGAACCATTCTATTTGCTGCTTGTGACTTACAAAAAGAGCAAAACATATACAATGCTAACTATGCAATGGATGGTTCTAGATCAACCTCTAAAGAGATACCTTTATCCAGAGCACTGAACCCTAATTGAGGTGGTGGCTTCACTTACACTGACTCCTGGCTCCCTGAGATAAAGAGGAAGAAACGTGGATGAACATCACACAACCATTTTGTCCTTAAGGGGCCATCTCTTGACCACCCATGTTTGGCTGAGTAGACCTTCATCTCAGAATGGGCCATTCAGACTCTTCTGTTTCCTGATTTTTGAGATGTGGAATAGAAAGACATGGACACTGACAGTTCCATGGAAGAAAGGCTCACAAATGCCAATTGCAAAACTTGTTAGGGACTTCCCTGGTGATCCAGTGGCCAAGACTCCCCGCTCCTGATGCATGGGGCTTAAGTTCGATTTCTGGTCAGGGAACTAGATCCCACATGCCACAACTAAGAGCCCACATGCCATAACAAAGACCAGTGGCAGCCAAATAAATAAATACATAAATATTGAGAACAAGGACAAGTTGTTTGAGCTGTCCTTGGCTTTTTTATCTGTTCTTCTAATCCTGTGGGGTATTTTATATCTTCCAAAGAAGCTGACCATCCTTTTTGGGTGGCTTAAACAATAGACATTTATTGTCTCCCAGTTCTGGAGCCTGGAAGTCGAAGACTGAGGTGTCAGCAGGGTTGGTTTCTTCTGAGGCCTCTCTCCTTGACTTGTAGACGGCTGTCTTCTCCCTGTGTCTCCGTGTGGTCTTCCCTCTGTGTGTGTCTGTGCCCTGATCTCCTCTACAGGACACCAATCCCATGGGACCAGGGCCTAACCACAGCCTTATTTTATCTTTGTGACCCCTTTAAAGGCTTTATCTCCAAATACAGTCATATTCTGAGATATTGGAGGTTAGGACTTGGACATGTGGATTCTGCAGAGGGGACACAATTCAGTCCATAACTAATGTCCAGTGTGGATATGCCCGAGAGACAAAGCAACATTGAAAATTCCAATCATTAGCATGGCTGGGAAACTGGTATCCCTTGAGATTGGAGACCTATTCAGCATTTCCAATCCAAGTGTGCCTGCATTTTCTGCATTTTAATCGTGGCAACAGATGAATTACAGCCATGGGCATCGCTTGACGCTAGGTTACCATTTCCTGGGAGTTTAATGAGTGTGACTTCTTTCATATAACTATGAGGTTTGAATGTCAATTGTGACTCAGTCAAGTCTTCTTTTGAAATCATCTCTTAATTTTGAATTTTTCTTCCTCCAACTGCTATCAAAAGCAGATCTTTAGGACCAACCCCAGGACCCTCCTAATAGCTTCCTGTACCACCCCTGGCCTCCAGTTTGCTCGGTTCTTGTTTACTGTACACACCAAGCTTAGATTTTTCTTCCCAAGAGACATTTTTCATTGTTCTTTCCATTTCTTGTAACCTTCAAAGGCGGCTCTCTCCAATTAATCCTACATTCCTAAAGTCATGCTAAGTGCATGCTTAGGACTTTAATTTCTATTACTACCAAAAATACCCCAAAAGCCTCTCTTCTGAATCCCTCTAGATCAAGTTCCTCAACTTTCTTCTCACACATTTCATACACATTTCCAAGCCCAAGTCCTTGCTTATATCACTCCATCTGGAATATCTCAAAAGGTCTAAGCTCTTAGGAGACTTACCATTCTTTAAAAGAAAACTTGTCAGAGAAAGACAAATATCCTAAGATATTGTTTATATGCAAAATCTAAAAAATGGTACAAGTGAACTTTTTTTACAAAACAGAAACAGAGTCACAGATGTAGAAAATAAACTTATGGTTACCAGTGGGGAATGGGGGAAGGGATAAATTAGGAGATTGGGATTAACATATACACATCACTATATATAAAATATATATATAGTATGAAGGAGAAATCAAAAGCTTTTCAGACAAGCAAAAGCTGAGAGAATTCTGCACCACCAAACCAGCTCTCCAACAAATACTAAAGGATATTCTCTAGACAGGAAACACAAAAATGGTGTATAAACTCGAACCCAAAACAATAAAGTAAATGGCAACGGGATCATACTTATTAGTAATTACCTTAAACGTAAATGGGTTGAATGCCCCAACCAAAAGACAAAGATTGGCTAAATGGATACAAAAACAAGACCCCTACATATGTTGTCTACAAGAGACCCACCTCAAAACAGGGGACACATACAGACTGAAAGTGAAGGGCTGGAAAAAGATTTTCCATGCAAATTGGGACCAAAAGAAAGCAGGAGTCACAATACTCGTATCAGATAAATTAGACTTTAAAACAAAGGCTGTGAAAAGAGACAAAGAAGGTCACTACATAATGATCAAAGGATCAATCCAAGAAGAAGATATAACAATTATAAATATATATCCACCCAACATGGGAGCACCGCAGTATGTAAGACAAATCCTAACAAGTATGAAAGGAGAAATTAACAATAACACAATAATAGTGGGAGACTTTAATACCCCACTCACACTTATGGATAGATCAACTAAACAGAAAATTAACAAGAAAAAAAAAAAAAAAAACATGTATGTATCTATAAAGTTCACTAAAGCAAAGCACAGTAAAATCAGGTATGGCAATAAAAGGCGTTAAATTTATCAAATAAAAATAAATAAATAAAGTGCTGAAAAATTAAAGCTGTCAAAAAAAAATAAAAAATAAAAATACAATAAAATTTAAAAAAATATATACACATCACTATATATAAAATAGATAACTAATATGAACCTACTGTGAAGAAGGCTGAGTGCTGAAGAATTGATGCTTTTGAACTGTGGTGTTGGAGAAGACTCTTGAGAGTCCCTTGGACTGCAAGGAGATCCAACCAGTCCATTCTGAAGGAGATCGGCCCTGGGATTTCTTTGGAAGGAATGATGCTAAAGCTGAAACTCCAGTACTTCAGCCACCTCATGCAAAGAGTTGACTCATTGGAAAAGACTCTGATGCTGGGAGGGATTGGGGGCAGGAGGAGAAGGGGACGACAGAGGATGAGATGGCTGGATGGCATCACTGACTCGATGGACGTGAATCTGAGTGGACTCCGGGAGTTGGTGATGGACAGGGAGGCCTGGCGTGCTGTGATTCATGGGGTCGCAAAGAGTCGGACATGACTGAGCGACTGAACTGAATTGATGAACCTACTGTAGCACAGGCAACTCTATTCAATACTCTGTAATGAGCTATACGGGATAAGAATCTGAAAAACAGAGGATATATGTATATATAACTGGAGAAAGGCATGACAACCCACTCCAGTATTCTTGCCTGGAGAATTCCATGGACAGAGGAGACTGGTGGGCTACAGTCCATGGGGTCACAAAGAGTTGGACATGACTAAAGCGACTCAGCATGCACACACACATGCATGTGTACATATAACTGATTCACTTTGTTGTATACCTGAAACACAACATTGGAAATCAAGTATACTCCAATAAAAATTAAAAAAAAAAAAGAACACTTGTATTCAAATTATACTTCCTCATGTTTCCCCTGACCATTTTGTCTACAATGATGCCCCACCCACTGACATCCTATCACCTTGTTTTATTTTTCTTTATGATGCTATTATTGGCTGAATTATGTTTCCCTCAAAAATTCCTGCATTGAAGTCTTAACCTCCAGTACCTCTGGATGTAGCTGTGTTTGGGGATATGGACATTAGAGGAGTGATAAAGTCAAAATGAGGTCACTAGGGTGGGCCCTAGTCCAACGTGACTGATGTCCTTGTAAGAGGAAATCAGGACACAGACACAGAGGGAAGAGCCAATGAAGATACACGTAGAAGATGGCCATTTATAAGCCAAGGGGAGAAGCCGGGAACAAATTCTCCCTTCGTGGCTCTCAGAAGAAATCACCCCTGCAGACACCTTCATCTCAGACTTCCAGCCTCCACAACTGCGAGAAAATGTCTTTCTGTTGTTGCAGTCATCCAGTCTGCAATACTTTAAAATGGTGGCACAGTACTATCTATCGTTCTTAATCTGTTTCCCTCTCTTAGGGGCTTTCCAGGTGGTGCTAGTGATAAACATAAAGAACCCAGCTGCCAGTGCAGGAAACGTTAAGAGATGCAGGTTTGATCTCTGGGTCAGGAAGATCCCTTTAAGGAGGGCAAGGCAACCCACTCCAGTATTCTTGCCTGGAGAATCCCATGGACAGAGGAGCCTGGCAGGGTATGGTTCACTGGTTTGCAAAGAGTTGGACACAACTGAAGTGACTTAGCATACCCTCTACTAGAAAGTCAAGTTCAAAAGTGCAGAAACTTAGTTTTGTTCACTGCTGTATCTTCATTTTCTAGACCTTAGTGCCTGGCGGATTGTAGGTGTTCAAAGAAATGAAGTTTGGAGCCCTTTCCATATGTCCAGCTCCAGCCATCTCTGCCTAATTCTGGGGAAGTCCATTGGCCAGCAGATACCAACTACCCCTCCTCAAAACATAGCTTTTGTTGGTAATAAAGGTAGTACTTTGGTCTCTGTTTGCTTTATACTATTTCTTAATTGGTCTTAAAGCTGGGCAGGGAGGACAGGGTGCTAGGTTTCAGTACCCTTGCTCCCTAACATTCTGTAGCATCTTATAAACACAGGTACTTCGTGAACTTTTATCCCTATGTCCCCTTTACATGGTTCCGGACAACTTCCATGTGTATATTTTTATTTCTGGCTAAATTACCAGCTTCTAGAAGGCAGGGATTGTTCTCAGCATCTGCATGTGCCCTCTTATTACAGGAGCAGCTCAGTAAACCACTAATGACCGAATGACTAATGCACACACGGTGTGGAACCCTGGGAGAGTTATTAGTCCAGTCCCAACGACTCTCCTTCTCAGAAGGTTTTCTCACTTCTCACCTCTCATCTCTCCTCCACAATCAATGTACACGGCGTAGAGATGGACAGAGGTGAGTGTGTACCATGAGTCTCTGTCGTGGCCACAGACACTGGACCAGAGATGGATGCTGTCCCACCAGGGTAACTTCTTGGATTGAGACAGAGAGACTCATGCTGGCCTCTCACAGCTGCCAGACTTATTTTTGCCCATTTAGGTGACAGAAAGAGGGCAACTGAGGCCCACCTTGTGACACAGAAGGAAAGGTAGTCCACAGAGAAACTGAAGGTGCAGGCAGCCAGGCAGAGAGGCAGGGAGACTGGGAGCCACCTGGAGCCAACTTCCACTTCTGTCCATCATTTCCAGGACACACCCTTGTGTCTTTGTTACCAAGTTCTCCCTCTCTTGTCCCATCTTTACTTAAACTGGTTTGTTTCTGTTGTATGCAGAACAAAGCAAAACACACAAAGATAAAACAAAACCAACCAAAACCATTAACACATTCACTCCATGATAGTTTTTTGGGGTATAGGTATAATTCCCTTCAGAGAATGAGGAATAAAAATCTCTGAGCCCCTCCTGAACCTCTCAAATCATCCATTAAAGCCCATTGACTTCCAGGTAATTGAGAAGCCGCTGCCATGCATCAGTTATTGTACAGTGTTGGACAGTATTTCTTTGCAATTCTTTCCAAATAGAAGAAAGTACACCTGTGCTCCGAAGTCTACCAGGAACACTCAATGTTTTTAAATCTATCTTTTGCTAAATTGCCTCATAAATTCTGGCTAGTCTCAGGATCACCTTTCTCAACTCTGCCAGCTGAGCTCAACTCAGGTGGCTACCTGAAGAGTTCCAAGATGTTAAATTTGAAATGCTAAACAAAGATCTTTTATGGGAAGAAGGGTGTTCATTTTTCTCTTCGTGTTTACAGCTATGCTGTTCAAGTGAGGAAGGTGGTGGGGGGAATCCTTGTATGAAATTAAATCCAGATTGGACTGAAAGGACAAAATTGTTGGAATCACCTCCAAGGACTCCCACCCATCTTCATTTGCATCTTACTGATAACCAGTTAGGAGGTTGCTATAATAGAGCAGGTCAGAGGGAGGCGTGGACCAGGAGGTCTCACTTATCCCAGGAGACGGTGATAAGCGGTCAGTGAGGGCTCAGTGAGAACAAGAACCCGGGGGCAGAAAAGGAAGAGAGAGTTCACAGACACAAGAACATAATGAACCAAGCAAGGATAAATTTTGTAAAGAAAATAAAAGCAGGGTGATGGGACAGTGCCCTGTGGGCTACCTTAGTAGTAGTCACCTAGGACGCCTCTGAGGAATTAATAGGTAAACTGAGCCCTGGAATATATGGGAAGGAAAAAAATAACCCAGGTTAAGCAGCCCACTAGCAAAACGCCCTCTTGTGAACAAGACTGACCGACTTGAACCACAAGAAAGGTCAGTGTGGCTACAACAGAGTAAAACGAGGGGAAGAAGAGGTGGGGGAAGAGGACAGCACCTCAAGATCTCTGGTAATTTAAAAAGTCTTTTTTTGTGTGGGGTCTATATAGGATTTCTCTTTTTTAAAAAATTGGCATTTTAAAGAGAAGTTTTAGTTGGGCAGAAAAACAGAGCAGAAAGTACAGGGTTCCTATATTCCACATCTGCCCTCCTTGCATGGTTTTCCCTCTTATTAATATCTTTGCATTTGTGTGGTGCATTTGTTATAATTGGTGAACCAATACTGATACACTATTATTAACAGAAGTCTGAGGTTTATATTAGGATTCACTGTTTCATTAAAGGGGTCTTAGTCTAGGCATGGGGATGGGATCGGCATGGTCTGACTTACAATTTTGAAAGCATCTGGTTCACAAAATTGTTGATACTGGTTGTACTGTTTCTCCCCAAAATTCATATGTTGAAGCCGTAAGCCCCAGTCCATCGGAATGTGACTATACTTGGAAATTGGCTCTTCAGAGATAATAAAGGTAAAATGAGGTCACTGGAGTGGGTTTCAGTGCAATGTAACTTAGTGTTCTCGGGCTCTCCGGTGGCTCAGTGGTAAAGAACATGCTTGCCAGTGCAGGAGATGCACATTCGGTCCCTGTGTTGGGAAGATCCCTGGTGAAGGAAATGGCAACCTACTCCCATATTCTTGCCAGGAGAACCCCACGGACAGAGAAGCCTGTGGGGCTACAGTCGTGAAACTCTAAGTTGGACATGACTTAGTGACTAACCAACAACAATTAGGGTCCTTATAAGAAGACGAGATGATGACACTGATAAAAGGGAAAACCACGTGAAGATGGGGGAGAAGTCGGCCATCTCCGAGCCAAGGAGAAAGACTGAAGAAGAAACAATCCTACTTAAACCTTGATCTTGGACTTCCAGCTTCCTGACCTGAGAGACCATAAATTTCTGACATTTAAGCTTCCCAGTCTGTGCAACTTTCCCTAAAAACCAATGCGGCTCTGAGGATCTGCCATAAGAAAACCGACTTGATTTCATTCAACCAAGTATTTTCCAACATTTAAAATCAGAGGACCCCCTTTCCATGAGAGACTATTGACACTCCACAGACTAGCAGTTTGTAGAGGATGCCCTGGGATGCCCTGAGCTAGAATATATGCTCCATGAGGGAGGGGACTTGGTTCTGGTCACTGCTGTGTCCCCAACCCCTGAAATAATGTTTGGAATTCATTAAATATTTGTTGAATAAGTGAACTACACACATGGCTTTATGCCGCTCCATGACACCAACTTCTTGTCCATCCTGTCCGTCTATTCCCAGTCCCTTTACAAATCTCAGTACCACTTTTCCTCAGGTAAAGGGAAGCATTACCTCATAGCCTTCCTTTATTTTCTAGGAACAATTCACAGGGAATGGGGGTCAACACCATCCAGAAGCAGTCCTATCTACACACCCATATCTTCCACAGTTTGGAAAAATGCCACACACTCCCAGATGTTTCCTTCTCATTGAAATTTTATAATTTTCCTATTTGTATTTTCTCTGATGTTATTTTGAAAACACCTAAACAAAAGGAACAGCCATAAGAAAACATATTCACTTTTTCCCCCTCATCATTCTAACCAGGGAAGTCTCTAGGAACAGCTGGTTCACTAGGTGGTATGTACCAGGAACCTACATTCTCTGGAGAACTGTTTAATTGTCTACAGAGGGCTGGTATGCAGTGAGGTTCTCCAGTCACTGAGTCTACATGGGACTTCCTTCCCTGGTGGTCTACTGGTTAAGACTCTGTGCTCCCAACGCAGGGGGCCCCGGTTTGATCCCTGGTCAGAGAACTAGATCCCACATGTTGGAACTAAGAGTTCTCAGGAAGCAGTTAAAGACCTGGTACAGCCAAATAAATAAATAAAAAATAAATATTAAAGAAGGAAATCAAGACTACATAGTATCATGTGAAAGTGAAAAGTGGTCATCTTTGTTCTACATAGGTTTCAGTTCAGTTCAGTTCAGTCGCTCAGTCATGTCCGACTCTCTGCGACCCTATGAATCGCAGCACGCCAGGCCTCCCTGTCCATCACCAACTCCCGGAGTTCACTCAGACTCACGTCCATCGAGTCAGTGATGCCATCCAGCCATCTCACCCTCTGTTGTCCCCTTCTCCTCCTGCCCCCAATCCCTCCCAGCATCAGAGTCTTTTCCAATGAGTCAACTCTTCGCATGAGGTGGCCAAAGTACTGGAGTTTCAGCTTTAGCATCATTCCTTCCAAAGAACACCCAGGGCTGATCTCCTTCAGAATGGATTGGTTGGATCTCCTTGCAGTCCAAGGGACTCTCAAGAGTCTTCTCCAACACCACAGTTCAAAAGCATCAATTCTTCGGCACTCAGCTTTCTCCACAGTCCAACTCTCACATCCATACCTGACCACTGGAAAAACCATTGCCTTGACTAGATGGACCTTTGTTGGCAAAGTAATGTCTCTGCTTTTCAATATGCTATCTAGGTTGGTCATAACTTTTCTTCCAAGGATTAAGCATCTTTTAATTTCATGGCTGCAGTCACCATCTGCAGTGATTTTGGAGCCCAGAAAAATAAAGTCTGACACTGTTTCCACTGTTTCCCCATCTATTTCCCATGAAGTTTAAGAGTACCTTTATAAGATATTTGAGAATAACAGAAATATCTGTTCTGGGAATTAAACTAAACTATTACTATTGTAATAGTCTATGGTAGTAGACTCATTGACTCATTGGAAAAGACTCTGATGCTGGGAAAGATTGAAGGCAGGAGGAAAAGTGGATGGCAGAAGATGAGATGGTTGGATGGCATCACCGACTTGATGTACGTGAGTTTGAGTAAGCTCCAGGAGTTGGTGATGGACAGGGAGGCCTGGTGTGCTGCAGTCCATGGGGTTGCAAAGAGTCAGACATGACTGAGCAACTGAACAGATGGTAGTAGTAGGGCTTCCCTGGTAGCTCAGCTGGTAAAGAATCCTCCTGAAATGCAGGAGATCTCAGTTTGATCCCTGGGTTGGAAAGATCCCCTGGAGAAGAGACATGCTACCCATCCCAGTATTCTTGGGCCTCCCTGGTGGCTCAGATGAAAAAGAATCTGCCTACAAAGCAGGAGACCTGGGTTAGATCCCTGGGTTGGGAAGATTCCCCTGGAGGAGGGCATGGCAACACACTCCAGTATTCTTGTCTGGAGAATCCCCATGGAGAGAGGAGCCTGATGGGCTACAGTCCATGGGGTCACAAGGAGTCGGACACGACTAAGCGACTAAGCACACACATGGTAGTACTGTCTATAGTAGTACCTCTGGTACTGGGATTATTCTGAAAGAAGGAACAGAGGTTCACTCCAGTGACTGAAGCAAAAGGGTGTGTATAAAAACATCCATGCACTAGAGCAAAACCCATCAGAAAATAAGATGTTGTTTATGACTGGCTTCAATTTTCTAGTGTCCACGTTCTCTCTTAAGTCTCGCTTCTTGTTTTCTTGATTCTGTGCACGTGGGCTCAGTTCCCCTCTAGGTCCTAATTGATCATTCTTTTGTGTATTCTCAGATTCTGGACAGACCCAGTCTTCTTTGCTTAGTTCATTACTATAGTAACTTTGGGCAGAGTCCTTTGTATGAAGAAATCACAGGTTATTGGACAGGCTGCCCAGGACCATTTCACAGGGCCCTGCAGGTCTCTGACTCTATAGCAACAGAGACTCTGGGGCTGCCTGTGGGCCACATCACTGGTCCAGTCAGAGCCCAGGCTTCCAGAAGGAGTAACTGGAGGGCCTGTGACCATGACATTCACTTGAATCTCAGTTGCCATCTAAGTTCTGCTTTAAGGCTCACAGTCTGAAATGGTATAGTAGAGCTTGGCCCTAAAAGCTTAATATAACAATGATGATCTCTTTATTGGTTATTTTTATATCTACTAATTGTATTTCATTTATTTGCAAATTATATTTTCTCTGCCCATGAGCTAGTATATGTAAAACCCAAGCTTGTTAAAAAAAAAACTTCAGATGTACCTTGAGTGCAATTATCTTGACAGCAATTTCTCAATATTTATCTTAACTTGTAAACAGAAAGCCTGATAACAAATATAAAATATGACAGCAAATAGATGGTTAAAAATTGTCAAGTAAATGAGATTTTAAGATGCTGACATTGAAAACTGATGTCTCAGGGTGGGAAGGAGGCACAAGAGGGAGGGGATATATGGATACATAAAATGATTCACTTTGTTATACAGCAGAAACTAACACAACACTGTAAAGCAATGATACTCCAATTAAAAAAAAAAAAACAGAAAGAATTTTGGTCTAGATGAAAATTTCCTATTTCCCTTGCTACGTGGGTGAGACCATGAAGTTGGGTCACGTGATCTGAGGAAAATGAAAAGTTTCCAGCAACAGTATGTGTAACTCTCTGCCCTCCCAGCCCTTTTGACTGAAGAAGGACACATTTATTACTACACCTCAGACAAACGTCCTCCTCACAGCTTCCTGGCTTCATCTGAAGGTAGACAAAGAGTAAAGAGTCTGTCTCCTCAAAAACAAATTCTGAAGGTTCTAATGGTCATCTCAAAAAACTTAATTTATTTTCTAGCAACTTCTTAAAAATCCAAGGGCTATGTGGACCTCAGTGGAAAAAAAAAAAAAAGATGTACAAGCCAAAGCATGGGGATAAAAAATGACAAGAACATTTAGCCATTTAAAAAACCCATACACGATAGTGCTTCTTAGATGTACAAACATCTTACATAAAATCTTCTTGCTTATTGGAAAAGAAAGAGGTGCCAAACCTGAGAAATGGCAGCTTCCCCCAAAATGCGTGAACAGGGAGGAAAGTCGGTTTATTTCTCACTGTCTTTGGGAATCCTGTTTTCACTGGGAAAAGACTGCCCCGTTTTTCTTTTCACTACATACTTAGCAGCTCTGCAGCCAGATTTCTTTCTGAGGAAGGAGGAAGGCTGGTGAGAAGCACTGAACGAGTTTTCCAGCCACTTGGCTGGCACGATGCATTTTAAAATGGGTCATATCACTTTGCATTTCCTAAGAACCCCAAATCATTCCAAAAGGAAGATCAAGGTAGAGCTAACGTGTTTTTTTTTCCTCCCCAAAGGATAACAAGTAGTTGTTTTACATTTTAATCTTGTTCTTTGATAGCTGAACTTTGATCTTAGATGTCCACCTTAAAATTTTTTAAAAACACATGATATAAACTAGGAGTCACATTTTTGTCTCCTTTTCTGCTGGCAAGCATTTTTCTATTTCCCTTAGTTTGGGTGACAGCATATGCCAACTACTAGGCTTCCTTCCTATTTCCTGGTTTTCAGAAGCCTTGTTGATGGACTGCATCTTTAAGCTTCAGTATTGTCTTAAGGGATATAGGGTTGTTGACTGGCAAAAAAAAAGAGAAGCGCCCTCTGCTGGCTGTGTGCTCTCTCTGCAGAAATAAACATCTCAATATCCATTTAGAGGCTGGATTGATTCTTTCATGTCCCAGCCCTGCCAGGAAAGTCTCTCTTACAATGGAGGTAAGGAGGGTCCATGAACCTGAGACCTCGGACAGCTCAACAGGCAAATCATCGACCTGATTTCTCTGAGGATGCTCCATGAAGTTTTACATGCAAAACCTGAGATTCTGGACAGAGTTAAATTTCAACATTTATAACTCTGGAAGGGACAGATGGCAGACCTACCCTGAAATAGCTTTTCTGGAAGAGTAACACATGGTAAATTGCATTAATTGTAATAATTGCTTTTTATGCCTTGATAAAAACTGGCAAAGACCTTCAAAGATCTTTTAATTGTGGCAAATTAATACAGCTCCCCTTAGCAGTGACAGGGCTACAGTGCTCTGGCTTTGGCTTTTGTTTAGAACCTACAGGATTAAAAAGAGCATAGGAACCACTGACTCCGGAAATAGCCACAGCTGAAGTCCTGGATATGCACAAGCTAGAGAAGTAGCTAGTCCCATTGGGAGCTAGACAGTAGGTATTTCTTACAGGTACATATTTGGTTAATTTCATAGTGACGGCACATAAGGATTTAGAAAAGCACCTCCCTCACCACATACTGTGGGTGAAGGTTATGTGTGTATCAGAGCTTCCTTCCTTTCAAACAGAACAGAATAGATGAGGGCAAGCTCTCCTACAACGTTTCTATATTTTTCTTCTATTAACGAACCATGTAACTCAAGAAGAGCTTCTATTACTTAACAAAAGCTTTGCATTTTTTCCTTTTCTCTTTCTTCTATGAAGATTTTATGTCTTTACTTCATTGTCCCTCCTTTAAGTACTCTAAGTCAAACTTTGGCTTTGTGTGTGGAATTTGTCTACAACTGTGGGTTTTTCCTCTTAGTTTAAGCCTCTAGGAATATTTATGTTTTTTTAATCTTCATTCACTCAGTGAGTGCAAGAAATCTTTATGGAAAAAGGACCACATTTCAGGCATCTAACAATGTGGGGCATTTGAATGGCATGTGAGAGACAAAGATGACTTATAGGTGAATGAGCCCTTTTGCAATATCTCATTTAATCCTCATGGCAAGCCTGTGAGATTATATGAACAATAACAATAATATAAACAGTATTCTTCCCATGAGAAACCAGGGAATCTAGACAAATGAAGTAATTTTCTCAAGGTCACACATTTCTTAAGTGGCAGAGCTAAAACCTGATACTAGGCAGTCCACCTCCAGAGCCCAAAGGACTAAGACAAAGATGATGTAGGTGAGCAAATTGGTTAAAAAAGCACACAATTTCAGTTCAAGATGGTAAGAGCCCTGCTATATACATGCAGATGTTTTAGGGCAGGGGTCAGCATACTTTTCCTGCCAAGTGCCAGAGAGTGATTACTTAGGCTTTGCGGGCCATACAGTCCCTGTTGCAATGACTCAATTTTACCATCACAACAAGAAAGCGGCCACTGACAATATGCAAACAAAGGCTGTATTCTAAAAAAACTTTATTTATAAAAAACAGGTGACAGGCTGGATTTGACCCACAGGACTATAGTTTGCCATGTCTGTGCTCTGTATGAGGGGATTATGAAAAATCAGGCATCAACTCTGTCTACAAGAGGTAGACATCTCAAGTAAGTCTTGGCTATTGGGCAACAAAGAAAAATGGCATGTGAAGCAGACAAAAACATGTTTGACAATGAGGAAGATCTGATAGAAAGTGAATACTTGGGAAAGATGTGACATTGTGTCAAGACGTATAAGACGGTGGCAGAAAAGAAGCCTGGAAAGAAGGATTTGTATCTGTGTTAATGAAGAGTTTACTGTGAAATAACTGCTTTCTAAATGTGGTTTATTTATTTCTTGGTGGGTTTTTGCTTTCCTGTGTGAAGAACTTGTTTCTCTCCCCCTGATACAACTTTGATATTTTCCATCTTAATTTGTAGCATGGAACATCTTCATTTGCAATTTTCTCAGCAAAACAGGAAAAAGAAAAATCATAGAGGGTCTACTGTCTACATGGAGATAAACATCGTCAAAGAAACATGGTGTTCTAGAGATGCTGGGCTTAGACATTCTAGGAGAATACTCAGAAGATGAGGACAAATTTTTGTCTTTTGTAAAACCCCGTGGGTGTAATTTTGCCATTAGTCAAGATGGATGTTTCGATGTTGAGACATGAGAAATCGTTGAAACACCAACGGCATAACAAGAAAGCTGCTGGGAAACGAAGTGGATTCCATTCCTTTTCTTGGGCTGTAAGTCAACAAAAGTTGCTTATGACAGCTTGCTGATGAAACATGATTTATAATGTTCACAGACACTTGTCCAAGTTATTAAGTTTATTAGAATTACTGCATAGGTCTGAAAGCTGTTGAGGATGAAGTTGGATTCTCAGCTCTAAAAATCAAATGATCTTCCCAGAAGTGTATCTTGGATAGTTTCTCATGATAGTTGAGTCCCTTTCTGGGAGAGAAAAGGGGGGCTGGAAGATAGATCAGTTTCCCTTGAAGCATGGGTATGTCCTCTCTATGCAGTCAGGGAATTCCCTTGATTTTAAGATTCCCCATCTGGGGGAAAAAAAGTTTCAAATGAATCACTGAGTTAATTAGATAATATTCCTAAGTCAGGTGCTTGGTCAAGATGCAAGTTTTCTCAAAAGAGGAAAAGAAAAAGAGTTACATTTACCTTAAGTTCCTACCCACATCTAAGGAATAAAAGGGGACAAAAGAGAGTGATTATTGTGTTTTAAGCTCCACTTCACCACACTCACCTAAGAGTAGGGTGGCGAGACTATGCCCTGCACTTAAGCCCAGAGGTGCTTCACCTGAAACCCCATGATTAGAATGACGTGGTGGGGCTCAGTGGACGTGTATCTGGTTCCTACCCCTGAAGGGTGGAAAGCAGGATGGTTAGCTGAAGAAAGGATGGCTGAGCTGGGGATCACCCTGCCTAGGAGTATCTGCAAGAGCAAAGGATCCCACGAGGGTCTCCTGGAATTGGAGAAGGATCATGTGGGAGAAAGCCAACAAGTGATGGTCTTAGTCTAGTCTAAGATTGCTACGTGGCCAGTGAAGGGACGTCAGCACAGAGAGGCTGGAGGTGAATGCAGACTCACAGAGGTGGAGGAAGGTGCCATTAGGGACCAGTGGGAAGAGGGGTTCATCTTCCCTCATTAAAGAAACGTAGATAGGGTAGCTCCGAAGATGTCTCCGTAGAAGCAGCTACAAGAAGGAGAAAGTGTTCGACCCTTGCCAGACCCAGAAAGCCTGAAGCCAACACTGAGAGCCCCAGACATGGAAGGATATCCATGCCCACCTTCCACTTTCAATCTGTAGGCTTCTCTCCCCTCTGCTCCAATGGCGGCAGTGTCAGAACCTGCCTTTGGCAACGTGTGGAGGAGGAGATGGCAGAGTAAGGAAACACGTTTACATACGAAACTTTTTCAGTAAAACCATGAGCCAGTGGAGGTCCAATGGATGACTACTGTTTCCAGAATGCTTTCACACTGCTTAATAAACTTTCAAAAAGAAATACATTTGCTGGCACTTAGTAAAATGACAGATTGAGAGCTTTCACAGACAGATCTTTATTATAATCGGGATTCCCCAGTCTAGCCTCGCTATCTAATCTGTTATGTCACACATCTTTGGGTGTCCTTACTCTAGGGCTTCCCGGGTGGCTCAGTAAGTAAAAGAATCCGCCCACCAATGCAGGAGATGCAGGTTTGATCCCTACATATGGAAGATCCCCTGGAGGAGGAAATGGCAACCTACTGCAGTATTCTTACCTGGGAAATCCCATGGACAGAGGAACCTGGTGGGCTACAGTCCGTGGGGTCACAAAGAGTTGGACATGGCTGAGTACACACAGCCATGTCTTCTGTACTAGAAGCTGAGTCGGTTAGGAGGACTCTGAAGAAAAATTCTACCTCCTCCCCTTCCCCTATGATCTTCTCATAGTTTCAATATAAGGTTACTTCACTGGCGTAAATCCACAAAGCCCAGAATTAGCAAGTGCTGGAAGCAAGGTGTTGTCCCCACAGCGTCCTAGTCGTTCAACAATATATTTCATCCATAATAAGACAAGACATTTCAGCAACCCACTCATTTTTGGTCATGCTCATTTTGGCAAATTCTGCTATAAAGTGAAGATACTCTGCCAAAGAGGTAACTTCCTAGACCGTCAAAAAATTTCAACCCTCTTACTCCTTTTACGGCACACTATTTATGGCTTAAATTCCCCCACACATAAAAATATTAAAAGGAAGAGACACTCATGTAGAAAACAAACATATGGTTATCAAGGGGCAAAGGAGGTGAGGGATAAATTGGGAGACTGGAACTGATATATACATACTATTAATACTATATATAAAATGGATAAATAGTAAGGACCTGCTGTATAGCACATGGAGCTCCATTCGATCCTCTGTAATGACCAATATGGGAAAAGAATCTAAAAAAGAGTGGATTCGTGTATGTGTATAACTGATGCATTTTGCTGTACTGCGGAAATGAACACAACATCATATATCAACTATACTCCAATAATTTTTTTTTTAAAGAGAAAGAGACACTCAGGTGCAGGCTCAATAACCCAACAAAAGTGAAGCTGCTGTACCATCTCTTTATTTAACACCCACGTGTGTATTAAAGAGGCAGTCAGTGCCTGGACGGTGGATTAGGGCTCCATATGAGTTCTCGACCTTTCGTAGAGATAAAGCTATCATATAAATGCTGACTCAATCGCTGGACTTAACCAGATGTATCATCCACCAGCGGCCAACGTTAGCATTAGGCAGAGAAGAGGAGAACAATTCAATGCGATCTAATGTCATCTAATTCATAATAGAGGATCAGGACACGCACCTCCTGATGTGCAAACTTTATTTTACCCCGGCTGGCTACGCAGTGCCGCTATGAAGACTCACCCCACCTTCCGCCATTATGGAGATGCCCACAGAGAAGGTGTGTGGTTACATGCCAACAGGCAAGGCAGAGCATTTACCTTTCTGGTTTGTGAAATTCACAATGATGCTGTGTATGGAAACAACAGCAGCAATGGGTTCCAAAGTGAGTCGAATGTACAGAATGCTTCTGTTGACTTCTGACGAATTCTGTGTCTGTAGACAAGCTAAGGCCACCAATGACAAATGAGCAGAGTTCTGAGGTGAACGCGGGTTGATATTTTCGTTTACGTTAATGAGTAGGAAAAAGGTGAAACAACAAAGAAGACATCTGTTGGGATTTCACTCATTTGTCAGTGACATGAACGACTTCCTTGCGGAGTCAGGTAATAATTTTTGAATATGAGAATACTGTCTCCACTTTTTGTGGTATTCTTGGTATAGTAGCTACAAATATAACCAACTTTTAAAGTCCATCTGCATGGTTAACATTTTCTCCTTCATTTAATCTTAAGTGTAGAAAACTAAGAAAACAATAAATCAAGCTCAGACTGGCTGTATTTGTCAGTTTCTGTGGTGCAAACCTTAGCATGTAATCCTCAAATGTTAATCACTAAACTGGGAACTTCCTTGGTGGCCCAGTGCCTAAGACTCTGTGCTCCCAATGAAGAGAGCCTGGGTTCAATCCCTGTTCAGGGAATTAGACCTCACAGGCCACAACTAGGAGTTCACATGCTACAGCTAAGACCCGGCATAGCCAAATAAATAAACATTAAAAAAAAATTCACTAAGCTGGAAGCTTGAGGGCAAATCTTATATGTTTTGCTAAATGCTGTGCCCCCAAGACTTGTATGATTCATGATGCCTGGTAGATGCTCAGGAGATACTTAAAGAATGAGTAAGTCTCTCTACCTGATTGTGAAATAAATAGAAAATAAATCTGTTCACCTTTTGGGAGTTACCTCATAAAAATCCCTTGTTTCACAGAGTTTCTTGTTACTGTTTATTCCAAATTTATGACTGTATACATTACAATACAGTATATAATATATATATATTTATGTATTATATATTGTAAAATACACAATGCATATTATATATAAATTATATATGAACAAATATTATATATAACATATATTATATATATTTATATCACATGATTAGATACATAATCATTATATCGATATCATAATTATATCATATATTATAACATACAATTATACTATATATTATAATACTGTGATATAATTATTAAAGCTATATGTATTTGTACATATGTGTATATGATTTATATTTATAATTAATAATATATTCTATAATACATATTATACATATGTATTACATTATATATGATACATATATTATAACAAATAATTATATATTATAGCATGCCTATTATATACATGTATGTGGAAGTGAGAAATAGATTTAAGGGACTAGATCTGATAGAGTGCCTGATGAACTATGGACAGAGGGTCGTGACATTGTACAAGAGACAGGGATCAAAACCATCCCCATGGAAAAGAAATGCAAAAAAGCAAAATGGCTGTCTGAAGAGGCCTTACAAATAGCTGTGAAAAGAAGAGAAGTGAAAAGCAAAGGAGAAAAGGAAAGATATAAGCATCTGAATGCAGAGTTCCAAAGGATAGCAAGGAGAGAAAAGAAAGCCTTCCTCAGTGATCAATGCAAAGAAATAGAGGAAAACAACAGAATGGGAAAGATTAGAGATGTCTTCAAGAAAATTAGAGATACCAAGGGAACATTTCATGCAAAGATGGGCTCGATGAAAGACAGAAATGGCATGGACCTAACAGAAGCAGAAGATATTAAGAAGAGGTGGCAAGAATACACAGAAGCACTGTACAAAAAACATCTTCATGACCCAGATAATAACCATGGTGTGATCACTCACCTAGAGCCAGACATCCTGGAATGTGAAGTCAAGTGGGCCTTAGAAAGCATCACTATGAACAAAACTAGTGGAGGTGATGGAATTCCAGTTGAGCTATTTCAAATCCTGAAAGATGATGCTGTGAAAGTGCTGCACTCAATATGCCAGCAAATTTGGGAAACTCAGCAGTGGCCAGAGGACTGGAAAAGGTCAGTTTCCATTCCAATCCCAAAGAAAGGCAATGCCAAAAAAGGCTCAAACTACCACACAATTGCACTCATCTCACATGCTAGTAAAGTAATGCTCAAAATTCTCCAAGCCAGGCTTCAGCAAAACATGAACAATGAACTTCCAGATGTTCAAGCTGGTTTTAGAAAAGGCAGAAGAACCAGAGATCAAATTGCCAACATCTTCTGGATCATCGAAAAAGCAAGAGAGTTCCAGAAAAACATCTATTTCTGCTTTATTGACTATGCCAAAGCCTTTGACTGTGTGGATCACAATAAACTGTGGAAAATTCTGAAAGAGATGGGAATACAAGACCACCTGACCTGCCTCTTGAGAAACCTGTATGCAGGTCAGGAAGCAACAGTTAGAACTGGACATGGAACAACAGACTGGTTCCAATTAGGAAAAGGGGTACGTCAAGCCTGTATATTGTCACCCTGCTTATTTAACTTACATGCAGAGTACATCATGAGAAACGCTGGGCTAGATGAAGCACAAGCTGGAATCAAGATTGCCGGGAGAAATATCAATAACCTCAGATATGCAGATAACACCACCCTTATGGCAGAAAGTGAAGAGGAACTAAAAAGCCTCTTGATGAAAGTGAAAGTGGAGAGTGAAAAAGTTGGCTTAAAGCTCAACATTCAGAAAATGAAGATCATGGCATCTGGTCCCATCACTTCATGGGAAATAGATGGGTAAACAGTGGAAACAGTGGCAGACTTTATTTTGGGGGGCTCCAAAATCACTGCAGATGGTGATTGCAGCCATGAAATTAAAAGACGCTTACTCCTTGGAAGAAAAGTTATGACCAACCTAGATAGCATATTGAAAAGCAGAGATACTACCTTCCCAACACAGGTCCGTCTAGTCAAGGCTATGGTTTTTCCTGTGGTCATGTATGGATGTGAGAGTTGGAATGTGAAGAAAGCTGAGCACTGAAGAATTGATGCTTTTGAACTGTGATGTTGGAAAAGACTCTTGAGAGTCCCTTGGACTGCAAGGAGATCCAACCAGTCCACCCTAAAGGAGATCAGTCCTGGGTGTTCATTGGAAGGACTGATGCTAAAGCTGAAACTCCAATACTTTGGCCACCTCATGCAAAGAGTTGACTCACTGGAAAAGACCCTGATGCTGGGAGGGATTGGGGGCAGGAGGAGAAGGGGACAACAGAGGATGAGATGGCTGGATGGCATCACCGATTCGATAGACATGAGTCTGAGTGAACTCCGGGAGCTGGTGATGGACAGGGAGGCCTGGCGTGCTGGGATTCATGGAGTCGCAAAGAGTTGGACACGACTGAGTGATTGAACTGAACTGATGTATATATATATGAATATATACAGACATATAAAATACATATTTGTCTATATGTGCGTATACATATAAACAAGGTTTTAAATAATGTTGAAAGTGAGGAAGTTATTTCTTAGTGGTCGGTTAATTTTTTAAAAATTAGATTTTGAACTTCTCTGTATTGCTTGAGTTTATTTCCATTTTATACACTTTTTTATAGAGAAACATAGTTGTTATGAAGATGAAGGAAGGTGAGGAGAAGAGTAGGAGGAGGGTCAATTGGAAGGGAGGAAGAAAGTCTGACCCAGGGTGGATTACTCCAGGGAATAGCCTGCAGTAAGAGGGTCTTAGCCCGAAAAGAAAGGAAGAAACAGAAAGGGGGGTGCATGAGGGAGTAGCTAGAGATGAGCTGAGGACCAGAGATCCTAGTTACACAGACCTTGCAGGCTGCTTCAGGGACTGAGCCCTTTATCCAACTTTGAAGCAGAGAAATACAATAGAATTTCTATAATAAAAAGACCACTCCTTGAAAAATAAAAATAAAGGACAGAGTAAAAAGAAAAAAAAAAGATCACTTCTTTAAAAATTTACCCAGGTGACTGCTGTTAGTTACTGACGCTTAGTGATAGGAATATAATCACTGTGAGTAAACTTAATTTAAAACGCAACAAAAACAAAAAGACTACTCCATATAAAACAGATAACTAATTGGAACCTACTGTATAGCCAGGGAACTCAGCACTCTGTAATGAGCTCTACGGGAACAGAATCTAAAAAAGGGTAGATATATGCATATGTATAACTGATTCCCTTTACTGTACAGCAGAAAGTAACACAACATATATTCCAATTAAAATTATTACTCCAATAAAAATAACAGAAGATTAAAACAAAAACAAAAACAAACCCTGCCCCCCTCCACCGCCAAGAAGAACACATCAGAGTTTTCACCTGAAACAAGGTGAATTTCTTCTCTCTTACTCAACTCATCTATATAGTCAGCATTTCCACCCCAGCTGGCATCTGGGGCCCCAAAATGCATTCTGGGTTTTGCTTTTAGCTCTATCCCAATCAGGAGATTCTACAGACATAATCAATTGTACGTTTTCCTGCACAACATGAAAATCGGGCTTTGATTAGTTATAAAAGTTGAGTTCGTCCTTTAAGACAGGCAGAGAGAGAGGCGGGGAGAGAAGGAGGGAGGGAGAGAGGAGTGGAAAGAAGACAGAATTGCAAAACAAAGCAGAGCTGAATGAAGCACAAATGGAGCTGAAGGCAGGAAAAAAGAAAGAGGAAAAGAAAAAAAAAAAGGACAGAGGGACGGGCAGGAGGGTGGAGGAAGAAAAGAAACAAAATAAGATTTAAAGAATCAATACCAGCCGAGAAGGGTGGATCCCTTCAGGCCCTTGCCTGCTGTAATTACTTAGCTCAATGGGCTGGGGCACCAGGCCTAGACCCCTGAAGGGCTTGGATCAGACCCAGCACTGTGACCAATTAGCTTCACCCCATTCCCTGCTCTGCCTCAGACACTTTTCACCACCTCAGGTCTTGTACTTCAGTTTTTCAGCTTTTCACACCTCAGATTATTTCTCTATAAAACGGGAGCAGCAATATTTTTTTGATATTTTTTTTTTCTGGCTCACAGATTGCTTTAAAAAATCTGCATAACTTACTTGACGGAAGCCACAGTGTCAATACTGAAAACAGAATTCTCACTTCAGAGCTCACGTTTTTGCTTAGGCCCAGTCTGTCACTAAACAAAGGTTCCCTAAGGGTCAACTTGTGTGTTCAAAACTCTATTCAAAGCGGTGAAGGAGAACAAGCAGGTATTAAAAAGAATCCCTTCTCATCAAAATTCACAACTTCTGGTCTTCGAATGACAGTGTTAAGAAAATGAAAAGGCAAGCCACAGACTGGAGAAAATATCTATATCTAAAAATATAAGGAATAAAAATATAAAATATAAAAAAAATCTTTTACAAGATGAACAACCCCATTTTAAAAAAGGAGCTAAAGATATCAACAGACACTTCACAAGCAGAGATATATGCATGGCCAGTAAGCATATGAAATGATGCTCAACATCATTAGTCATCATCCACAATGAGATTTCACTACACACCCATTAGAATGACCAAAATTAAACAGACTTGACAATACCAAGTGTTGGCAAATATACAGAACAACTGGTGGTGGGAGGATAAAATTGTCCAACCCCTCTTGAAAACAGTTTGACAGTTTCTTATAAAGTTAAATATACACCTAACTACTGCATATTTACCAAGAGAAATAAAAACATATGTTCACACAAAGACTTATTCATGAACGTATAAAGCAACTTCATTTATCATAGCCAAAAAGTGGAAACAAACTGTCCATCATCGAGTGTATGGAGAACGAATACACACATACGCTATCTTCATAGACTAGAATAATAACAAGGCCAAAAAAAAAAAAAAAAGAATGAATTACTGGTATACGCAACAATGTGGGTGAATTTCAAAAGCAGTATGCTGAAAGAAGTCAGACTCAGAATACCACTCTCTGTAAGATTTGATTTATATAAAATTCTAGAAAAGACAAAACCAATCTATAGTGACAGAAAATAGTTTAGCAGTTGCCTAGGGCACGGGAGGAGGGGTAGTTACCTAGAAGAGACAGAAAAGAAGTTTTAGGGTGATGGAAACGTCTCAAACCTTGAGGAGACTGTATACATTTGTCAAAACTTATTGAAATGTGTTCTTAAAATGGGTGCATCTTACTATATATAAAGTATACTTCTAAACATTGATTTACCTTTCTGAAAAATAAAGGAAGAATCTCTGTATCAGAGGACTTTCTGTCTAAGAAGCGTTGTATCCTTGGGGCACGTTATTCCAAATTATATCAATTTGAGGAGGGGGAGAATTTTATAGTAGGGGGATCCTAAAGCCTGTTCTAATATTAACATACTTTCTATATTAATGTGACCATCAATCATATCTCAATCTATAAAGTGACAAAGATGCTAAGTAAATCAAATAGCATACCAACTCCCTCTACTGACATCTTGACTATCCTTTATAATGTCATCTGCCTTCAAACAAATCAAATTTTGTCCTAAGAGGTACTATTCATAATATTTGTGTCATCAGTTTTACATTTACTGTGCTTACTGGTTAATAGCAAGGTTTTTTAAGCTTCAGAGACTTAAGTGACATTTGAAAAATATCCAAGATGAAAAATACAGTAGATGAATAATTTCCTTAATCAGTATAATCTCCAAGAAATTGATTATCACAGTTTATAACTGGTTCATGGGAATAGCTTTAAAGGCTTAGACTACTGTCAAAATAAATGTGTTACAAATGATCATTTATATTATAAAAAGAGAATTAATAATAAAAAGCTACTTTTTCATCTCCCTTCTACTCAAATTATTTCCAATTACTGTCACTCATTCTTTTGTGGAATTTCTTTCCATTACCTTTTCATGACAAGTTTGAGCTCTGGTGTATCCACAGGGAACAAGAATTGTTTCATGACTGCAGAGAGCGCTGGTTACAGTGAAATAACAGACTTCAGTTAGCCAAGAATGACGGCATTCCCCGGCTGCCTTAATCCTTGTGAATGTTCCTAGTCTGGTTCATCCTAAAGTTATTGATTATAAATAACCCTGTCAACCAACATGGAGTGGAAAGATCCCCTTTGGACCCAAGACACAACAGGTTGCAGTCCTGAGACCTTCTTTTCTTTTTCTTTTTCTTTGTAGCTATTAGGGAAATGGATTCACTACAGCAGAGACTCCACCTGATGTGGAAACTACAATTTGGGGTCTGGCATTTCTTCTTGGAACATATTCAGTTATAAGCTTCATTCTTGCTTGATCCACATCTATCCCTTCTTTAAAAAAGAACCAGCAAGTATAAGGTAAATACTGAAGGCAGATACTTTAGAACACTTCAGTGACAAAAGATTTGGTCTATTAAAGAATCTGCGCAATAGCTAAACACTTCCGACCACGAAGTTAATACAGGTACCTACACCTAGTACCAGGCACCATAGAAAGAGTTTTAATTTAATCCTCTGAATCTCTCTACAAAGTAGTCTTTATTGCTACTTTTCCATTTTGCAGAAAAGAAAACTGAGACAGACAGTTATGTAAGTTGCCCAAGGACACACAGTTCACAATCAGAAGAGGTAGGAGTCAAGTGTAATCTGTCTGACTCCAAAGTCACCAAGGCATTCAGCTTTTCTTACTGGGAAACTCAGTGCTTACTTACTGAGACATCAAGGATAATCTCACCACATTTAACAGGAGAGAGATTCTGTAGAGAATAAGCAATAGACTCATACTAAATCTAAAAGTCAACCTGAAATATAATTTTGACCTTGCAATACACTGCAAATATTAAAATAAGAATACTGGTATACATTCACCTTCTCCTAACACTCTACCAATTTTCAACATGGTCGATCCAAATAAATTCATTTAAAAAGGTAATTAGCAAATGCTTTGGAGGAAAGATTGGCATAAATAAAGTTTAGATTATGCATTGTTTGGACTAAGCATTTCCACTTCCAGGATCTGTCCTGCAGGAAATTTGCACAAGTATCCAAACACATATGTCCAAAAACATTCTTTGCAAACATTCTTACACTGGCAAAAACTGAAACAACCCAAGGAGCATCACTGGAGAATGATTTTAAAAGTTTTGCTACATTAAAAAAATAACATTACTATGCAGATTTCCCTGGTGGCTCAGATGGTAAAGCGTCTGTCTACAATGCGGGAGACCCAGGTTCGATCCCTTGGTTGGGAAGATCCCCTGGAGAAGGAAATGGCAACCCACTCCAGTACTATTGCCTGGAAAATCCCATGGACAGAGGAGCCTGGTAGGCTACAGTCCATGGGGTCGCAGAGTCGGACACGACTGAGCAACTTCACTCACTCATGCAGATTTCAAAGAAAGAGATAGATTTACATGATGTGGGAAGTTATCCAAAATGTATTTGGTGGAAACACAGGTTGCACAACAATATGTGTATTATTTTTGTAAGAATAAAAAGATGTATGAAGAAAAAAATCTGAAAGGATACGTGTTAATTGTTTTCTCTTTTTCTGTTTTTGATGTGGCCCATTTTTAAAGTATTTATTGAATTTGTTACAATATTGCTTCTGTGTTATTGTTTTGGCTTTTTTTGGCCACAGGCACGTGGGGTCTTAGCTCTCCAACCAGGGATTGAATCCGCAACCCCTGCCTTGGAAGGCGAAATCTTAACCACTGGATGGCCAGGGAAGTACCTACATTCTAATTGTTCAGTTCAGTTCAGTTGTTCAGTCGTGTCCGACTCTTTGCAACCCCATGAATCGCAGCACGCCAGGCCTCCCTGTCCATCACCAACTCCCGGAGTTCACTCAGACTCACGTCCATCGAGTCAGTGATGACATCCAGCCATCTCATCCTCTGTCGTCCCCTTCTCCTCCTGTCCCCAATCCCTCCCAGCATCAGAGTCTTTTCCAATGAGTCAACTCTTCGCATGAGGTGGCCAAAGTACTGGAGTTTCAGCTTTAGCATCATTCCTTCCAAAGAACACCCAGGGGTGATCTCCTTCAGAATGGATTGGTTGGATCTCCTTGCAGTTCAAGGGACTCTCAAGAGTCTTCTCCAACACCACAGTTCAAAAGCATCAGTTCTTCAGCACTCAGCCTTCTTCACAATCCAACTCTCACATCCATACATGACCACAGGAAAAACCAGAGCCTTGACTAGATGAAACTTTGTTGGCAAAGTAACGTCTCTGCTTTTGAATATCCTGTCTAGGTTGCTCATAACTTTCCGTCCAAGGAGTAAGCGTCTTTTAATTTCATGGCTGCAGTCACATCTGCAGTGATTTTGGAGCCCCCCCCAAAAGTAATGGTAGCTATTAAATTGGTAAAGTATTGTAGTGAAGTATTGATGAGATGAGGAGGGGAAACTTTAGTCATCTTAGGTCTTCATAGACGTTTGCAATGAGAATGTGTCTGTGTGTTTAAATAAAAGCAAAGTATTTGAATTTACATTGCTCTTTACTTTTCACAATATATTCATATATATATATACATACATTGAAATATGAAATATACATGTGAATAGATCAAAATGTAACAATGATTATCTCTGGATGGTGGGACTAAGATTTCCTCTGAATTCTGTGTTGCATAGATCTTTATATTTTATAACTTTCCTTAATGAATATGCATTACTTTTATAATCATCCTAAATTATGTGAATCCCTGGAGAAACATCCTTCTCTCTGGAATTTGGCTCTCTCAGCCATCCCAAATGGGACAGACTGAAGGAATAGGATGTTCTTTTACCTCCTTAGGCAAAACAACACATTCCCAACCTAAAACATTTGGCTTGACCATACACATTGGAGTGTTTGGTTTTGTGAATACACAGAGGCACATTCTTACGTCTCAGATGGCTTGGGCATATTTGTTGGGGAACGTGCTCATCCAATCAAGCAACACAGACTTCTTAGGCTTTTGTTTTGCTCAAGAGGTAAGGTGCTGTGGAGGAATACAGGAACAAGACCTGGCCTTGTCCTTCAGGCCTGGGAAGGCCAGGATCTCACTGAGCGGAGGGATACACATACACGGAATGGGAGACAACACCCAACACAACATCTGAAGAGTCAAAGCGTCTAGTACCGACGCATGAACATTACAGTAGAGTCAGAAGAGGGAAAAGGGCTGGAAAGGGTTCAGGGCATCCTGGCCCACTTGCCTCATTTGACAACGGAAATGCCATCAAGCTTTAGGGAGCACTTTGAAGTTATTCAGCAGTGCTGTTTCTTGTTCCCATTGCTTTTTGTATTGGGTTTGCCATATCAGGTTATGGAAGAATCTGAACGAACTTTTTGGCCAACCCAGTATCTATTCTGCTAGGCTAGATTGGCTTAATCGAGGCACATTTTGTTGTGAAAGGCTGTCCTGCACATGGCAGAATTAGTCTACCAGCATCCCTGGCCTCTCTACATGCAGGTAACATTCTCTGGCCCAGTTGTAACTATCAAAAATGTCATGTCTGATCCTGAGTGACCACAATGATGGGGTAAAAGTAACAGGAATGGGAATGTCAAGGAAGGAAGCCAAGGGACTTCGCTGGTGGTCCAGTGGTTAAGAATCTGCCTGCCAATGCAGGGGACACGGGTTTGATCCCTGGCCTGGGAAGACTCCACATGCCATGGGGCAGCTGAGCCAGTGTACCACAACTATTGAGCTCGTACTCTAGAGCCTGTGAGCCACAACTACTGAAGCCCACATGCTCCCTAAAGAGAAGCCACCACAATGAGAAGCCCACACACCACAAGGAGAGAAAGCAAGTGTGCAATAAGGAAGGCCCAGTGCAGCCAAATATAAGTAAATAAATAAAGGAACGAATAAGAGTATTTGTAAAAAGGAAGCCAATTTTCTTTCATAGATGATTATGAGTTTCTTCATCAACATGTTGAATTTGAGGTCACAATGAGATACCCAAAGAGTAATGACCACCAGGCAATTAGGGCTAAAGACCAGAGTGGTTTAAGATAATCATTCCATATTTACTAGTCCCAGGAGTGGAGATATGACCTCAAAATGGTGAGGCTGAGCTTGTGGTTGGCTGTGCAAAGAACCTGAACTCACAAACTTAAAAACAAAAGCAAAACGTCTATGTGACCCAGACTACAAGGTACAAAGTGTCTCCAATCCTATTAGTTTCTTATTTAGCCATTCCCTGCTGAAGAGTATATAAGATACAGGCTGAGAAGATTATTTCTCTGAGGAGTTCATTTTATGTTTTCAGATATCATCAACATCCAGAGGAATTTATTTATTGCCAAATTAAATTCACGCTATATCAGGTACTGCACAAAGATAACAGCAGAGATGTGGTCCCTGATTCTAGACTCTTACTGATACAAATAGGTAAAGCACTTACAGATAGAATAAAACATTCTAAACAATAAGAAGAGGATAAAGAGAATAAATAAAACATTCTAAATAATAAAACATTCTAACAATACGCTCATCACGTATAAGTTGAAAGTACGGGGGAAGAGAGTCATACTGGGGAGACAATTTCAGGAGTCACAGAAAATGGCACTGAAGATAGAGCAATGTGAAAATGAGGTGGTCAGGGCAATCTCCCTCCCCCTCATGGAATCACTGAACAGTTTTCAGCAACATGGTTCAATTCATGGAGTTTGTATCTCTCCAGCTGTTAAATGCCACGGACATTATCTGTTTGAGGATACATTCATCTATCTACTTATTCAACAAATATTGGATTTTACCTCCATATGCTGTTCCTGGCGTAGATCGAGAAATTCAAAACTGAAAGCAACATAACCCTACCTTTGGATGAGGCTGATGAGCAAACAAACTTTACTGGAGGGCACTGTACCTGTTAGGATGCTCTGGACTATAGGTAACAAAAGATATAAGAGAATGTGGCTTAAATTATGAAAACTAATTTTGATATGAAATTATTATTTCACATCAAAAACTATCTCAAGACAGAGAGTTCCAAAGCTGACTAACTCAGTGTCCCTGTGTCATCACGAAGGACCCAGGTATTTTCTGTCTTTCTACTGACATCTTCAGTGTGCTGGCTTCACGAGTCAAGACAGCTGCTGTAACTCCAGACATCACATCCTGAAGCCACCACAGGTGAGACTGTGAGGCTTACGAGAAATAATGCATATACAAAGCATAGGTCCTAGCACATAGAAATGGCTCAAGGGATGTTAGCTTTTATTCTTTTGTGATATTACGCTAGAACTGCCATAACAAAGTATCACATGCTGGGTGACTCAAACAACAGAAATGTACTGTATCACAGGCGTGATGGCCAGCAGTCCAGGATCAAGGTGTCAGCAGGACCGGTCCCTTCTGAGGGCTGTGAAGGAAGGATCTGTTCTAACTTCTCTTCCCAGCATATAGATGGCCATCTTTTCTCAAAGTCATCAGCCATAGTGGGTTAGGGGTTCATTCTATTGCAGTATGACCTCTTTTCAACTAATTATATCTGTAATGACCCTATTTCCAAAGAAATCCATATTCTGAGGTGTTGAAGATAAGGATTTCAACCTATGAATGTTGGAGTGGGAAAAAATTCAACCTGTTTTAACATTGTTAAGCAATGTGCTTCAATGCAAGTATCTTTATTTTATCAAGACTTCTAAAAGGACCTTTCCAGAGATAGAAAATAGGTGGAAAAGACTTTGGTCAAGTGTTCAGCACACTATAATCTCCCTTATAGGTGACAAGTCCCCTTTATCTGACTATGGGTGGATTTGTGATGCATTTGGATGTGAAAGCCATTATGGGAAATTCTTTATATATCGAGCTCTTTTGGTAAAGGATGATGTTTTCTTCTCCTGGCCTTATTTCCTTTATTCTCTCCCCTCCAATTTCATCGCATCTACTTCCTTGTCCTCTTTAAGAAAAGACCAAAAATACCCTCTTGTATTTGTTTGCATTTCTTCCCTATATGGAGGAGAAAAACAATAGTGAAGAGTCTGGAGTACATTCTTATTTGCTGCTCTCCTTTTCTTCTGGTAGAGACTGTCTGGAACTGGGCCCTGGCTTTTATGTGGCCACAGGAGTAGGGGGCAACAGAGCACGAGATGGTTGGATGGCATCATCAACTCAATGGACATCAGTTAGAGCAAACTCTGGGAGATACAGAAGGACAGGGAAGCCTGGCATGCTGCAGTCCAGTTGCAAAGAGTCAGACATGACTGAGTCGCTGAACAACAGAGTAAAACAAAGCATAATACTTTCCACCAAGTTGCACCGTTCTCCTGGGTGCAGGAAGAGTTTGTAAGTTATTAAAAGTTGAGTGAGTGCTCTGGGCTGCTCAAGACAAACACCAAGACCATCTGGACCGTCAGTCCATCTTTTTCCTGGGGCCACAGTCACTCTGTCCTGGGCCTGGAGGGAAGTCGGATGGAAGAGAGGACTAGGTTTCATTTCTGGAAAGAGAGGGAAGTGCAGAGGGGGCCTGATAGGGATTCTCCTTCCTGTTCCCCAGCAGGACTGCTGGCTTCTTGGTTATTCAAGCTGAGAAGCAGTCTGCTCTCTGCTCCCTCACTTTACCAGCTCCTGTCTCCCCCCACCCTCTTCCCGCAGATTCTCTTTCCACAGGATCCACAAGTGCTGGGGAACTGGAGCTTTTTAACTTTGTAAACCTGGACCTGCCATCCCAGAGCTGCCGCCACTGGCGCACCCTGGCATACTGCCTGTGCCCAGCTGGTGAGATGGAGAACCCAGCACTGCCCTTCCATTCAATTAAGACAATCAGATTTGTTCACTGTGATGACTCGCAGGTTGTATGCACAATTTTTAATTTCAAGCTAAGCTTCCAAAAAAAAAAAAAAACAAATTAAAGACTCTTCTTTTCTCTTTTAATGCTTTACCATTAATATTTTCTAAGGAGAAATGAAAAAAGTTTCAGCATCTCCAACAGTGTGTTCCATGAGTTTCCTGGTGGGAGGTGATAAAGGCATTTTTTTTAACTGACTAAAAATGGTTAGCCACAACACCATGAAAATATCTCAGAATGTTTTAAAATGAAAAAAAAATTTTTCTGTGACATGGAAATAGCCATTTAGAGGGGGGGTCCAGGGGCTGCCGGCAGCTTTGAATGGTTGATTTTAGCCCTCTCTGGACCTCCCTCATGATTTCCACACCAATTTTCATCAACTTCAAAAAAGCAAGCTACCTGAAGTACAGAGAAGGGGAAAAGTATGGGACCATTTGTTATTTTGGACACAGATGATTCCAACTGAGGGAGGACATTAAAATGTTTCAAGAAACAGCCTTTGAAATACAGCAATAGACTCACATCTATAACAGACTCTTCGTAATACAACCCCCCTCCATCAAGCACAGAACCCTTTTGTGCCTCTGTAGGCTTCAGATCCGACCCCTGGGAACCTTTTTAAGTAGTGGAATGTAGCCATAGCTTCTACTGATGCTTAACAACTGCTTGCACCATATACAGATCTAAGCATAAAATTATGGTAGACAACACCATCCTAAAACCTTCCACCATTTTAAACTTTGCTGTCAAAAAGAGAATAGACATGCACTGCTTTGCTACATATTTCTGGAGAAGAATTAATATCATGATATAAAGTGCTGTGTGTCCCTTAAGAGGAGGATTTCGGTTGATATGGCTGCAAAACAAAATTAATTTTACCTAATTTGCATGTCTAAAGTGAAGGTGTACTGAAGACCTAATGATTATCTACTGCTACTGCAAATAGTATTGAATGAAAGTATGAATCCCATCATCCCAGTAGTTAATTACCTCAATTATTCATTGATATGCAGGCCTTTTCCTGACCACCTTTCTGCTAAACTTCCCCACCTTTTCAACCTTATTCTAGTAGTTCTAAGGCTTTTAATGTTCAAGAACTAGCCTACTCAAGGGCCCTCATTTAAACATTTTCTAGATGCTTATTTATTCTGATCACTCCTTATGTTTCGTTTACTCAGCCTCCCTCTTACTTAGGGTGAGCTGCTTAGGAATTGTAACTCTTAAAGGAGATGGAGGATTCTGAGGCCTGGAAGAGAGAGCAGGGGAGGCGAAGTTATGCTTCTTCGCATTTCAATCAGGCTTAATACTTAAGCCATCTAGAGACTGTCATACTGAGTGAAGTAAGTCAGACAGAGAAAGACAAATATCAGATGCTATCACTTATACATGGAATCTAAAAAAATGGTACGAATCAACTTACAAGTCAGAGTTACAAATGTAGAAAACAACCTTACGGTTACTAGGGGGGATGGGGGGAAGGATAATTAGGGAGGTTGAGATTGACACATACATACTACTATATATAAAATAGATAACTAACAAGGACCTACTGTAACACAGGGAAATCTACTGAATACTCTGTAATGACCTACATGGGAAAAGAATCTAAAAAAGGATATATATGCACACACACGTGCATGCGCGCACACACACACACACACGCGTGCACACACACACACACACACACACACACATATATATATATACACTTCCCTCATAGCTTAGTTGGTAAAGAATCTGTTTGCAATGCAGGAGACCCAGGTTTGATTCCTGGGTCAGGAAGATTCCCTGGAGAAGGAAATGGCAACCCACTCCAGTATTCTTGCCTGGAGAATCCCATGACAGAGGAGCCTAGCAGGCTACAGTCCATGGGATCACAAGAGTCGTACATGAGTTAGTGACTAAATCTCTCCACCATATATATGTATATACATATATATACACACACATATATATATGCATATATACATATATATACAAATATATTGCAAAAACCATAGTGCAAAACCCTCAGCCCCACCACCCAATTTGGAGCCAAACACCCAAATCAAGTTTTAGCTGGCTCAAAGGCCACACGGCAGAAGCTCCCACCCACATCTGAAATGGGAGGTAAGAGGATATTTATGTGGATAACCCCAGAGCTTTATCTGTGACCAGGGGAAACACAACCCCAAGCAGCAAAAACAAATACCTTCCGCTAGTTATTTGGGAAAAACAGAGCAAAAATACTTCCAAAGATGAGCATCATTGGAAAAACCTAGAGAAAGATAAAGTACGATCAAAGGCTGGTGAAATGGAATTGGGGGTTTCATCTGC
Source organism: Bos indicus (assembly GCF_029378745.1). Taxonomy (NCBI): domain Eukaryota; kingdom Metazoa; phylum Chordata; class Mammalia; order Artiodactyla; family Bovidae; genus Bos; species Bos indicus. The sequence continues at coordinate 31,101,058 of NC_091772.1, forward strand.
ATTTTGAAGAACTACATTTGAGTAAAAAAAATCCTTCTAACCCAATTTAACAGAGACATGGGCTGTCAGTGGGTTTCTCTGGGCCAATCTCTTAGTGTCAGGACTAGATATCCCTCCCAAAGGAACAACGAAGTAAAATGTAAAGGAAAGGAACCATCTCTCATTTTAACTGGCCTCAGAAATGTGCCTGGATTTTGGTGTGTGTTTCACCTACATTTAAATAACCCCAGCATAACATGGTAAGGCTAAACAATAGGTGTGCATATCTCAGTTCACTGCTCTGCTTTCCTGTTCCAAAATGGCTTAAAAAAATTTTTTTTATTGGAGTGTAATCGATTTACAATGCTGTGTTAGTATCTGCTGTACAACAAAGTGAATCAGCTATGTGTGTGTGTGTGTGTATGTGTGTGTGTGTGTGTTTTGTTTCTTATTTGCTAAATACAGGGGTTGGAAGAGATGGTTTCCAAAAACCTTGCCTGAATAAAAGCTCCAGGGTTCCCTGGCATCTTGTTTTCATACCTCAATCTTTAAGGGGAGGGGGAATGTGGATAAAACAGCAATATTTTATTTCCCGAAGCTTTGATTACACAAAATTGGCTGAGTAGGGAACTTACATCTCTCTACTCTCGTCTCCATATATAACGGCGTAAGTTGCTAACTATATGCAAGGAAGCATTCCTTGGGAAAATGTGAAAAATGTAAATGTGGTTAGAACACTTTTATAATGCACACATATGATCACTACTTTATAAAGTTGGTGGGGGACTTCCCTGGCAGTCCAGGGGTTAAGACTGCACTTCCACTGCAGGGGACACGAGTTTGATCCCTGGTCAGGGAACTAAGATCACACATGCCACACAGTGAGACCCAAAACAGAAAGTAGGTGACCTCTGTTCTCTTGCAATCACAAACCATACTGAAAAAAAAACTAAAGAACTGCTGGGAGAGCTGTGTTAGTGGTCTTAAAGAGTAAAACGGTAAATAAAATTATGACCGAAATATTAATTGATTCAGCATGACAATTTGGTGCCATCTTAGTGGCTCAGAGGTTAAAGCGTCTGCCTCAATGTGGGAGACCCGGGTTCAATCCCTGGGTTGGGAAGATCCCCTGGAGAAGGAAATGGTAACCCACTCCAGTATTCTTGTCGCAAAGAGTTGGACACGACTGAGTGACTTCACTCACTTATTCTGATGCCCTTACATGGCAGCCTAAGTTATGACAATCGGCTAAATGATGGTGCAGGGGGGAACTTCATTTGTGCCCATTGCTCTTCATGTGCAAATGAAGCTTATACCTTCTTAAGAAAGTTAGTGGTCAAAATAAATAACCAGATTAAATACCACCTTCTCGGTTTTGGGTGTCCTTCAAAGACTTTTTCAGAATGGACATGCCATTGCCATGGAAGTGAATGGCTACCATTTTGCTATCAGAGGTCAGTGAACTAAATATTATATGGCTAACCTTGGTATCCAAACAGCCAGGCAGCCCGACAAAGGTCATCACCTGGGTGTTACTGCACCCAGGGAGTCTGATACCTGTGTTCTGCAGTTTTCCAAAGTGGTCTTCACCTTAGATGACATGAATTCTCTTCTTCAAATACTTCAGTGGATTCCCTCTGGGCTCACGAGGAAACACAAACTCCATAGATGGCTGAGAAAGCCCTGTGTTTATTGATGTGTTTCTACTGCTGGGACAGTACCAGGCCTGAAGCGGGCACTTGAACACTTGCTAAATGAATGAAAACTCTGTGTGATCTGGGTCCCTGCTCACTTTGCCTTCCTCTTCATTTTCCCCAGCCATTCTGGCCTTTTACAAGTTCAAAAAACACGTCAAGCTTGTGCTCTGGTCAATGTTATGTGGCAGCCTGGATGGGAGGGGAGTTTGGGGGAGAATGGATACATCTGTATGGATGGCTGAGTCCCTTCACTGCTCACCTGAAACCATGACAACATTGTTAACTGGCTATACCCCAATACAAAATAAAAAGTTCAAAAGAAAAATAAATAAAAACTAAAAAAGAATTATATAAAGTAAGCCTGACCTCAGCAACAAAGGCAAAAATAATATAATTTAGCCATCTCAGAAAAAAAAAAATGTTCACATTGCTTCTGTCTTTGTATGTGGCTCTGGATCATAAAATAAACATGAATACAGAATGCTATACAACATCTATAGAGACCAGATTTCTTGAAAGAGGGCACCAAGAAGTTTTTTTCCCTTGAGAGACCATTCCATTTTTTTCCTGCAATGATAGAAGACACCTGATGAAACAGGAATCATTCAGGCTCTTAACTGGAGAATCTGATGCACAGCCAGGGAGGAGGAGAGGCATCTCCCTTAGCCATTCCTGGGACTCACAGCCCAGGCTGATCCACTGGCTCCTACGATGCTGGCCACACAGATTTCTGGGCCCGCCAACAATGGAACAGAAACCACAGACGGTGCTGCTCTGCCATGGCTCTTCTGTTCTGATCAGTGGGGCAGGCACTGATGGCCATGTATTATGTTCTGTGGGCCTCGCTGGCCTGTTCCAGGAGCTGCCGGGGTTTATTCTGAGCTGATTCCAGAGGCTGTATTCATTTCCCAGGGTTGCTGAAGCACAGTCCCACCAACTTAAAACCAAGAGAAATATATTTCTCACAGTTCTGGACGTGAGAAGTTTAAATTCAAGGGGTCAGCTGGGCTCTGCTCTCTCTGAGGGCTCCAGGGAAGGCTCCTTCCTTTCCTTTTCCAGCTTTTGATGTTGCCCAGCAATGCTTGGCACCCCTTAGCTTGGAGCTGCCTTACTCCCATCTCTGCTTCCATTGTCATGTGGCCTCCCCCTGTGTGTGTTCCTCTCATATCACATGGCTTTCTTATAAAGTCACCAGTCCTTGGATTTCAGTTCAGTTGCTCACTTGTGTCCGACTCTTTGCGACCCCATGAACCACAGCATGCCAGGCCTCCCTGTCCATTACCAACTCCCGGAGTCCACCCAAACCCATGTCCATCGAGTTGATGATGCCATCCAACCATCTCATCCTCTGTCGTCCCTTCCTCCTCCTGCCCTAAATCTTTCCCAGCATCAGGGTCTTTTCCAATGAGTAAGCTCTTCGCATCAGGTGGCCAAAGTATTGGAGTTTCAGCTTCAGCATCAGTCCTTCCAATGAACACCCAGGACTTATCTCCCTTAGGATGGACTGGTTGGATCTCCTTGCAGTCCAAGGGACTCTCAAGAGTCTTCTCCAACACCACAGTTCAAAAGCAACAATTCTTCGGTGCTCAGCTTTCTTTATAGTCCAACTCTCACATCCATACATGACTACTGGAAAAACAATAGCCTTGACTAGATGGACATTTGTTGGCAAAGTAATGTCTCCGCTTTTTAATATCCTGTCTAGGTTGGTCATAACTTTCTTTCCAAGGAGTAAGCATCTTTTAATTTCATTGCTGCAATCACCATCTGCAGTGATTTTGGAGCCCGGAAAAATAAAGTCAGCCACTGTTTCCAGTTTCCCCATCTATCTGCCATGAAGTGATGGGACTGGATGCCATGATCTTAGTTTTCTGAATGTTGAGCTTTAAGCCAACTTTTTCACTCTCCTCTTTCACTTTCATCAAGAGGCTCTTTAGTTCTTCACTTTCTGCCATAAGGGTGGTGTCATCTGCATATCTGAGGTTATTGATATTTCTCCCGGCAATCTTGATTCCAGCTTGTGCTTCCTCCAGCCCAGTGTTTCTCATGATGTACTCTGCATATAAGTTAAATAAGCAGGGTGACAATATACAGCCTTGACGTACTCCTTTCCCTATTTGGAACCAGTCTGTTGTTCCATGTCCAGTTCTAACATGTCCTTGGAGTTAAGGCACACCAAATTGAGATCAAACCAATCAATCCTAAAGGAAATCAATCCTGAATATTCATTGGAAGAATTTATGCTAACACTGAAGCTCCAATACTCTGGCCATCTGATGCGAAGACCCGACTGATTGGAAAAGACTCTGATGCTAGGAAAGACTGAAGGCAGGATGAGAAGGAGATGACAGAGGATGATAGTTGGATGGCATCATAGACTCAATAGATATGAGTTTGAGTAAACCCTGGGAGACACTGGAGGACAGAGGAGTGTGGTGAGCTACAGTTCATGGGGTCACAGAGTCAGACATGACTTAACGATTAAACAACAATGAATCCAATATGACTTAATTTTTCTTTAAATAATTACATCTGCAAAGCCTCTATTTCCAAATAAGGTCACATTCCAAAGTCTCAAGGTGGCCATGAACCTTGCAGAGGACACTATTCAACCCAGCCTGGTACCCAAGGAGGACGGATGACCTGTGTCCAAGAACAGCCAAAAGCTGTGTCCATCTGCCCCTCCATCAACAAGGACAGTTCCCTCTGACTGCGGCTTTTTCCTGCATTGTGGAACTTGGGCCTCTTCACACGTGTACTCCACACACCTGCAATTTAGACCATCACTCTCTCATATCATTTGTTTTTAGATCTGGGGTGATTTTTATTGCATTCCATTCAAATCCTTTCCAGCGTGCAGATCCTGATAAACCAGCAACAACAAAGCTCCAGCTCACACTGGAGCTGCTCAATGGTGAGACAATCTCAGAGCTTGGAGCTTGTGTTCAAACAGGGTCTTCCCTCATGGAGACATCAGTCTTGCAGCTGTGTTAAGAAGCAATGCTTTGTTAAAATCCTGGTTGCACGGTGAGAAATGGAGCAGCCCACGAGAGCAGCCAGACCATCCGCCTGGAGCGGCAGGGATATTTTGGGTGGCACATCGGGGGAGTTATGAATGGATCCGCTTCTCTCCCTACTCTCAGCTGTCAAGCCAGCAGTCAGGGCAAGCTGCTTCCTCCTGGGGCAGGAACAAGCTGGTTTTGCTGACAACATCTGTACACAGAAAATGCCAATTTCAGAGCGGGCTGGGTAGCAAAAGTATCAGGAGAACCGTGCCTCCAGAGACCAACTTGATCCTGTGAATATGCAAACTAGAATGCTTTCCAGGGTGTGAGAGATTTTTTTTTTTTTTTTTTGGCTGTGCCTGATCTTATCAGCAGCATGAAGGATCCTTAGTTGTAGTATGTGGAGTCTTTCAGTTGCACCATGTGGAATCTTTAGTTGCAGCATGCAAACTCTTACTTGCAACATGTGAGATCTAGTTCCCTAATCTGGGCCCTCTGCATTGGGGGCGCAGACTCTTAGCCTCTGGACCACCAGGGAAGTCCCACTGGAACAGAATTCTTGACCTCAGGGAGCTGAGTGTACCGTCACCTGTGCGAAAATGGCTTTTTTACTTCTTATGTGAGGGGCTGACACATCCCAGAAGAAGCTGGAGATGGCCGATTTTTCCTAATTAGAGGAAACACTAACGTTTCTGATAACACTGCCTTCTCACCCACTTCTGTTTACTTAGTTCCCAATTCCCAAACCTGCAAACTTTTAGAGGTATTGCCTGATTTTTCAGAAAGTCTCTAAATACCCCATTTGGAGACCTGGCCTCTTCATTAATAAAGTGAGTATAAATACTTAGGTACAATAGCAACAAGACATTAGAAATACACAGTGGAAAGTATTTATTCATCCAACAAGATTTGAATGTCAATATATTCTAGGTACTCTGCCCAGGAGGAGACCAGGGTGCCAGGGTGAATGAGATGGGCTTTCTCTTCGGTCTGTGATCTACTCAAACCAAAATCAGGTGGTCTGCTCCTGCCTGGCCAAAAGTGTTTGAAAATGAAACCCCAAACCACCTGCTGCCTATTTCACAGGGGATTGCTCTTTGCTGGGCAGGTCATGGGAAAGAATACCCTTTGGAGAAAAATATTCCTTTGATAGGACCATCAGGAAAAGGGCAGAGCTGTTCTCAGGAGTTGGGCCCGCTTGCTTCAGTCAGTGCCTCGCTGGCCATCAGAGAGATGCCGTCACCATATCCAACTTGGGGAACAGAGACAGATAGTCAACACCAAGGGCCCAGCACAGACAGAAATGGGATGATGCCTCACTAACCAGGCTGCCATCATGCACCAGCCTTAATGCATTAATAAACTGACCATTTCAAGAGATCATAAACAGAAACTCCAATTTCAGAGATGGAGGGAAGGGAAGGCCCTTTTGGAGAGATTAAGCGAATGATGCTTGACAGCACAGTGGCCATGTGCTACTGAGGAAATGGCTTGAGCTCTAGAACCAAAAGAACCTTCTTTACCATCTCTTCTCTGCCACTCAAAAGCTCTGGGTCCTTAAGAAAGCTCCTTAATCTGAGGTCAAGTTTCCTACAAAATGAAGATAAGCACGGAGTAAGAGCAAAAGAAAACATAACTAAAGGGTCTGAGATATGGAAGTATTTTTTTATTTTATATATATATATTTTTTATTTTATATATTTTCCTTGATAAAAGTATTGCTGTTAGTAATACACAGTGTATTCAGGACAAAGTTAGGCAATGTTAAGCGACTAAATTCTATGATGTGTAAAGCAGCATGAGGTAAGAGGTAATATCACAACATATTTATATGCAGTGTTAATATTAGAGAACCCTGGGTTATTTCTAAAATGCATAGGGATCTTCTCAGGTTATTGATGGAAGGATCAATGACATATATATATATATATATTCATGTATGTGTATATGTACATATATGCATATAGATATGTGATTATACGATTAATACCATACACACAGTAAACGCAGGATGAGATTACAATCATATTCCAGATGGAGACATATACCCAGCAATGATTAATGCCTGATTTGAGGTCACAGAATGTCCAGGTAGAACAGAAACCAATAGTATTAATACTTCAGTTGTTGGTCCTGGCATCTTCATTTTTAAAATATTTATCTGTCTGGCCTTGTCAGGTCTCAGTTGCAGCATGTGGAATCTTTGGTTGCAACACGTGAACTCTTAGCTGTGACACTTGGGATCCAGTTCCCCGACCAGGGACTGAAGCCAGACTCCTGCACTGGAAGCACAGTCTTGGCCATTGGACCACCAGGGAAGTCCCAGTCCTGCCATCTTTACACATCGGTTCTCAGAGAATTATAGTTTGGTAAAGATCCTTTTGAAATTGACTCACACTAACCGGAGCACTTTTGGATCTTTATCTTGGTGGGGGAGCGCCTTCCTATGGAACTTGCAACAGGGAAACTGAGGTGCAGGGCCCTTCAAGTTCAAGCTGCTACAGGAGAAATCCATGCCCCATTCAAAGTCCAGGAGATATAAGAGTTGATGGAAAATAAGCCTAGCCAGCTATTTCTCTTAAGGGCCAGACAGTAGCTGCGTTCAGCTTCGTGGGCCAAAATATGCGACAGTCTCCGTCACAACTAGCCAGCTTGGCTGTGACAGCACAAAAGCAGCCAGACACGCTCTGTAATTGAGCGGGAGTGGCCGTGTTCCAGTGACTTTATTTGCAAAAACAGGCACAGGCTGCGCTTGGCCTGTGGCCCATACTTTGCTGATTCTTATCCTCATGGACCCTACATCCTGGGGGTAGGACAGAGGCAATAAACAAACTACAATTGAAAACAGATTAATCAAGGCAGGCCTGATTGTGAGAGTGATTTTTTTTTTCCTTAACAAAGATTTGAAGTTGGTGAGGGAGTTCTATTTGGGAGAACATTCTAGAAAGGGGACAGAAGGCACAAAAGCTCTCAAGTGGGGAGAATCTGAGGGTTGGAGTGGATCAAGTGGGAAAACCTGGAGGAGGAGGAGGAGGAGGAAGACAGGGGACTTACCTGGTGGCCCAGTGGCTGGGACTCCATGCCCCCCATGCAGGGGCCCCGGGTCCGATCCCTGGTCAGGGAACTAGATCCCACATGCTGCAATTAAGAGTTTGCATAACACTGCTAAAGATCCTGCATGCCATAACTAAGACCCAGTGCAGCCAAATAAATATTTCAAAAATTGATTAAAGAAAAAAAAAGGAAGGCAGAGTACAGGTGACCGTGCAGACCATGGTAACTGGGGCTTTTATCCTGAGCAAAAGCAAAGGTCGGTGAAGATGCCAGAAGTAGGTCCTGATGTCTGTGTTACAAAGATCATTGTTGGACACAGACTATAAGAAAGCTAGAGGGACCACAGGCAGGCCAACTGGAAGAAGCTGCAGTACCCAGGTGAGAAGCAAGGGTGGCTGGAAGATGCTATGAAGTCTGAAATTCTGATTACATTCTGAAGGTAAAGCCTAGAAAATCTTCTCAAGGGTCCAGGTGGGATATCATGACCAGGAAGCTTTGTTAGAAACTTAACTTTGCAACGAACACATAGTTAATACACAGTGTGCGAGAGTAAATAAAAGCAAGAATGTAGGGTCAACTTTGGATGTATACTTCTGGCAACTGATATGTGACACTATGATTTTCAGTTCCTCCCAGATTCACGTGATTTTCGTTCTCTATTTCAAGCGACTGATCTGATCTAAGAGTCGGACACGACTGAGCGACTGATCTGATCTGATTCCAGCTTAACATAGTGAAGATTCACCTACACTAAGTGGTTTCTGAGCAGTTTCTATTCTATAGAATGAATCTGCTGTGACTCTAGGCTACTCTTGATCCTATGGAGAATGTATCTCCATGTGTTTCACAGACTACGAGTGTGGTGTGGTGTACAGGTAACACTGGTTAGTGAAAAAGGGATTCTGTGGTCAGATGGCCCTGCATAATATAGTACCTTTCCCGAGATTTCAAAGGCACATAAAAATGGTAAAGTGTCTGCAGTCTTGAAGAAAAAAAAAAAAACAAACAAAAAACAAAACCCTCCAAACCCACGAAACAAAACAAAAAACGTCCAGGGACCTCCCTAGTGGTCCAGTGGTTAGGACTCTACACTTACACTTCAGGAGGCCTGAGTTCAATCCCTGATTGGGGAACTAAGATCCTGCAAGCTGCGAGGTGCAGTCACACAAAAAAGTACACAAGTCATTTGCATTTTAAACAAAAACCAACCAACCAACAAAATCCAAAAGAACAACTCTTTAACCTGAACCTCTCTCCCCAACCCTAACTTTTACCACTGGCTTCCCCTTGCCTGCTTGCATCTACCTTAACTGGAAAGAAAATCAATACACTCATTAACAGAACACTGAACTTCTAGTAAAGAAGAGAAGCACGCTCCTTAGAGATCTGAGAACTATTAGACAATGTGTGCAATCCTGCCTTGCCAATCTCACAAGGTAGGGCAATGATGGAATGCATTTATCTACACAAGACTAGACTGCCGTAGTCAGCACATGGGCAAGACCAGTCTCCTACAAAAAGTGAAGTCCAAGGAAAGATGTCTCAAACAAGGAATAAAAAGATCATGGGTTCCCACACAGGCTTAGAGCCTTGGAGCAGAGGCTCTCTTGAGAGGCTGCAAGGCAACCCCAGCAACAACCAAACTTTATTTTTGCCATAAAGCTGCGTTTTGGAGAGTGATGTCACAAGATGGTGACACAGGTCTTTCCCAGCTTCATTCCCCTCACGAGAACAACTGAAAGCTCTTCAGGGATGAGAAGCCGCTGAGAAAAATCTAGGAAACAGGGGTAAGGCTGAAGCACCCTCATCATCACAGAGGCCCTGACAGACCACATTAGAAGGACAAGAGGGGCAGCTACACGCTGACCACGTGTCCCTTCCCCAGGTCAGCAAAGCACCGCATTCTGCCCTGAGTCTATGGTTCTCCAACGGGGAAAGGAGAGCTGGGGGGATGTCCACTCTCCCTGCACTGTAGGTGGTTTCCTGGGGATTCCCACTGTGCTCTAACCTCACAGATAACCCAGGGATCTGTGAGGCTCAACCCCTGGGCATGTGAGATCTAATCAAGGAGTTCTGTAAAGCTGCAGGATACAAAACTGACATGCAAAAATCAGAAGCGTTTCTATATAATAATAATAATGAATTATCTGAATAACAAATAAAGAAAATGATCCCATCAATAAAATACATAGACATAAATTTCAGTAAGTGAAAGATCTCTACAATTTAAAAAGATATTAAAAAAAACTGAGGAAGACAAAAATAAATGGAAAGATATCCCATGTTAATGGACTAGAAGGATTAATATTAGTTAGTGTTAGCTGCTCAGTCCTGCCCGACTCTTTGTGACTCCATGGACTGCAGCCCACCAGGCTCTTCTGTCCGTGGGATTTTAATATTAAAGTGTCCATATTAATGAAAGCCATACATAGACTGAAAGCCATCTATATCAAGATTCCAAAGGCATTTTTTTAAACAGACATAGAAAAATAATCATAAAGTTGACATAGAACCACAGAAGACTCCAAACTGCCAAAGCAATCCTGAGAAAGAAGTACAAAGCAGGAGGCATCACGTTTTCTGATTTCAACTTTTATTGTAAAGCTAGAGTAATTAAAGGGCTTCCCTGCTGGCTCAGTGGTATAGAATCTGCCTGCCAGTGTAGGAGACGTGGGTTTGATCACTGGGTCAAGAAGATCCCATGGAGAAGGAAATGGCAACCCACTGTAATATTCTTGCCTGGGAAATCCTATGGACAGAGAAGTCTGGCGGGCTACAGTCCATAGGGTCGCAAAGAGTTGGACACGACTTAGTGACTAAACAACAACATAGTAATTAAGAGTACGGTACTAGCATGAAAACAGACACACGGAACAATGGGACTGAATCAGGAGTTCAGAAATAAACCCACGCATACACAGTCAATTGAAGTTTGACAAGAGGGCCAAGAATACTCAGTGAAGAAAAGACAGGCTCTTCAATGAATGGTGCTGGGAAAACTGATATTCACATGTAAATGAAGCTAGATTCCTAACTTATAACACCCACAAAATTTAACTCAAAATGTATAAACTTATATAAGACCAGAAACTGTAAAACTTCTAGAAAAAAACCACTGAAAAATAGCTCTATGATATAGATCTTCACAATAATTTTTAAGATGATAACAACTAAAGCACAAGCAACAAAAAACAAGTGTCACTACCTCAAACCGAAAAGCTTCTGCACAGCAAAGGAAACCACCCACAAAGCAGAAAGGCAACCTGTGTGTGAAATGGGGAAAAAATGCAAACCATTTGCACGATAAGGGGTTAATATCCAAAAGACAGAATCACACAACTCAATAGCAATCAATCAAATAATTCAATTAAACAACTGACAAAACATCTGAATGGACATTTTTTCAAAGAAGATAGATGAATGACCACAGGTACATGAAAACGTACTCAATATTTTGCTCAGGGAAATGCAAATCAAAATCGAGATCAGCTCACACTGGTTAGAAAGCCTATCATCAAAAAGATAAGGGAAAAGTGCTGGAGAGGATATGGAGAAAAGGGAACCCTGGTGTACTGTTTGTGGGACTCTAATTGGTGCAGCTACTATGGGTAACACTAAAGAAGTTTCACAAAAATTAAAGATAGAACTACCATATGATCCAGCAATTCCACTTCTGGGAATATATCCAAAAGATGAAAATACTATGTCAAAGAGATATTTGCACCCCCACGTCCATAGCAGCATTACTCATAATACCTAAGACATGGAAACGACGTCAGTGTCCATCGATGGATGACTGGATATAGAAACTGCGTGATAGAAATGGAATGTGGTTGGCCATAAAAAGAAGGAAATCCTGCCACTTGTGGCAACATGGATGGACCTGGAGGATATTATGCAAAGTGAGTTAAGTCAGACAAATACTATATGATCTCACTTGTGGATTCGAAAAATTAAAACCAAATCAAAATGATAGGAAAAGAGATCAGGTTTGCAGTTACCAGAGGTGGGGAGAGAGGGTGGAAGAATTAGATGACAATGGTCAAAAGGTATAAAGTGCCAGGTATAAATAAGGACTATGGATATCACGTTAACACTGCTGGATTGCATATTTAAAACTTGTCAAGAGAGCAGAGTTCTCAAAACAAAGAAATAAACTATTTTTCTTTGGGGAGGGCCGTATTAATACGAGATGATAAATGTTAACTAAAATGACTGTACTCATCATTTCACCATATACATAAGTCAATTCATTTATAATGTAAACCTTAAAGTTACACAGTGTTTGGCAAATGTATCACAATAAAACTGGGAGAATGAAGTGCAACCTTTTGAACTGTATTTCGTTAATCCACTTATTGAGTAACCAAAAAAACTGCAGAAGAAGATGTGAAAATGCACTTTGATGATAATAAAAAGAAGAAACAGAAAGCCAATTTGAGATTTTATAGTACGCTTTGTACTTAAATATATGATCACATTTTCTGGGTTGCATAATATACCAGTTCTATTTTGAAAAGATACTCATTTAATATTTTCTGATTATGAAGATACACAGGATTATTACAGAGTATTTAAAGTACAGAATAAATATAAAAAAGATTTAAAACATTTTAATCTACCAAGGAAATAATTTATCAGTCATAAAATTCCAGTCCATTTCCATTTAATTTTTATGTACATACATATTATAAACACATTTCCTTTTTTTCCACAATTGGAACCACACTTCCATAGTTTTTTAAGTCTTTTTTTGTTTTTGTTTCTTAATTAACTGGATAATATAATTATCTCCCTTTGCCCCTAGATATTGTTCAATGATGTTTAATATCTTCATAAAAGTTCATCATGTGGATACACAATTAACTCTCCTTCCATATGTGGGCATTTAGCTTTCACCACATTTCCATTGTGTCTATAAACCTATAGAAGCATTTTTCAAACAGAGCTCTGTGTGTGCATCTCTGACCATTTCCTCAGGATAAATTCCTAGAAATCAAAGTACAGCATCAGAGGACACAATTTGCAAGTTCTGCTACTTATTTTCAGATTTCTACCACTTTCTGGAGAGAAATTTATATTCCCAAGAGCAGTGTATAAAGAATGTTTATCTCCTACTGCTCCTCCAGCACTTAATATTACCTTTAAAAATATATGCACATTTCTCATTGCTACGCGTGTCTTATTTTTGCTTTGATTTGTATTTTTTGGATTACTCTTGAGTCTAGATGTTTTTCCCCCATGTTTCTTGAAGATGATTTTCTCTTTGTGAATTTATGTGTATTGCTCATATTTCTATCTAGAGTGTTTATCTTAAAAAAAAAATTATTCAAGACTATACTGTGATAGTTTTTACTAAGGCTTTGTTGCTAGTTTAATTTTAGATAAAGTCTTTCCAATCAACCATAGTAGAGGTATTGTTCTTCCTGTAATTTCAAGAGCTAAAAAAAAAAAAAAATCAATTAGAAAATTCAGACTGAGGCAAAGATGGTACCTAGAAAAATTATATCAACCAAATTTCCAAACAGGTGATGGCAGCTGAGGATTCCTCTTCCCATGGTCAATGTTTTCTCAGGAAGTTATCCTGAAGCAAGAAGTATACAGACCTTCGGTAGTGACCTCTCTGACTCAAATGCAAAGTCCATCTCAGGATTTTTAGTTGGGTTTTTGTGGGTTCCAGGGGTCCTGGTCTCAGGGTTTCAACTGTAAGATGGAGAGAAGAGGATGCAGGGGTAGAGACAGACAATGCACCTGAGTATGTTACGTCTTCACACACCTTTTGAGACATTTCAGGGTTGGCAGTCTTTTTAGCACAAACGTTCTCCTTGGATCTGTTTCCACTGACATACATATCAACTGTAGGTAAAAACAAAGCTGCCTATCACAGATGTTAAACAATGATTTGTTGAATGATTTTGCCGCTGCAGTTTCTACTCTGGGAGTGGTATTGAGTGTGCACATTTACATGACTCCTTTGGCATCATCAAAGTCACTTAGAAGGATGCTTTCATATGAGCAGATTTTCTGCAGTGACAAGAAACAGACGAGTATTTTTCTCTCTCCGTTTCACAGCTCTCGTCGACCAGCCACTGGCAGAAGTCACCATTCCTTCAGCTAAGAAATGCTGCTTTCCAAAATCCTTTGGCAAAATCTTCCAGAGATTTGTTTTTCTGCTTCTTCCTAATTTAGAAACAGTCTTCAAAGAGAGAAGAAAAAAAAAAACTGACATATCAATGTGAGAAGAAACCAACTCATTTAATTCTGCATTTCTTTCACAGAAAGTTTCAGAATTTATCATCGACGACCAATAAATTGGACGAGATAGATCATTGTGGGGTAAAAGTCAACAAGAAAAGGTATACGCCAAGATTCAATTTTTTTTTAAACTGAAGAAACAACATGCGACACAAATTTAAGATTTTATTAAAATCATTTGTAAACTGACATAATATCTCAGCGGTGAAGGAAAACTTTGAACAAAGCAAAAATAATGAGTTGTGTGAATTAACAGAAGGGTGAACAGTGTTAAGTGTGGCATTTAAATGATTACATGATTTTAATTACTCTTTTCATAATAAGCAACTCTGTGAACATCTATTCAAGAAGTTGAAAGCTCTGCCTTCTATGGAACTTGCAGCTGAATTAAGGCTTTGTTCCTGCCTTGGGTAATTTTAAGAAAACAAATGGAAATGGTTCGAAGAACTTATAAAAAATCCACCACCTACTGAAAGAACTTAAGGTAAGGTGGTAAGCATTAGAAAGAGAAAAATAAAACAAACACATACACACAGAGTATTCATTTGTGAGACAGAAAAGAGAGAACAGAAGTAATGATGAGAGCAGTGACCGGAAGTCCAGTTCAGGCCGACCCCTTATTTATTCTTGGCTGCCAGGGGTTTCCGGCTGATCTTTTTCGATTTGTCATTATTTTTCTTCGGCGGTTCTGGGTTTGCCTGCATGTGTCTGCCGTAGAGGCTGAAAAGAAAGAGAAGGGAAACTGTGAGATCCACCTTGTGAACACAAGATATGCTTCTACTGGCAGATTTTCATCAACAGATTCATCTCCAGGCATATCGAGGGAGGCTACAAACACCACAAGGGCATTTTTGTTTCCTCTGGGTCATATGCTGGATTTACATATGTGCATACACACACACATGCACTCTCTCTCTCTCTCACTCACTCCATCATGCCATGAAGTCCAATTCCGGACCAGTCTCTTGGAATCATACACTCTGTGGGCTAAGGAAGAGAGACCAGGACTAGGAAAAACGTGAGGCTCAGCTTGGCCGCTCCAGACTGAAGCTCCACAGTTCGTGAGTGTTGGAATCAACAGTGACCAAAACTTGGCTGAATTGAAAAGACAGAGTGTCCCCTTAGTGCAAAGTGAGCAGCACACCGGCCCAAGAGCCCTGGGGCTGGGTGATGCGACAGAGAGTGATGGTGTCCGAGCCTGCGCTGGCTGCTCACCCGTGATGGATGGCACTGGGGTGGCGACCACCCATCAATGCCACATTAATAAGCACCGCTGATTAAATGTTGACGAAGTGCCCTATAATCACAGCCACGGCATCCATCGCGGAGCAGAGCTGGCTGTGGCTGAGGGGACTGAACCTGATAGCAGACAGTAATTAATCGGTAATTTATGAATCATTCTGGTTAAACTAAATTAAAAGCCACCCGAAAGTGAAAACAGCTCAACCTTAACTTCCCTTGTTGCTGTAACTGTGTCCCCAAGAGAGGCCAGCGGGTGTGTCAGTGCTTCCCTAAGAGAGGCAATACCTGACCCCACACTGAACAGGGTGGACACAAACACTGACCTTCCTGTACAAGGCGCCCCGTCTTCCAGGACCCACGTGGGTAACTGACACCCTCTCCTGAACTTGGCGTACACTCATGCTCCCGATGACACTGATGCTGCGGTTGATGAGCTGAGGGACAGACCTGGTGCCTGGAGTTGTCCAGTTGGCGGGGCGCTTAGGCAAAGCTGGACTCTGAGTTTTGACAGGTCATACTGCAGTCTGCTTCTCCAGAGGCTTCCGAGCATCTCCTCGGAAGCAGGATCTACCACCAGTGGTCATGAACTTGGGTCTCTGTTCGCAAGAAGTCTAGAATATGGAGTGTGGCAGCAGACAGACTTACAAGCTGAAGAATGTTGAGTCCAGCCAGGTGCTGGGAACATTCTCCAGATAAAGGGGAGCATCAAGGAGGAACTACATGTCCTCAACACATCACATCAGAGCCTGTAAGTTAGCATTTAACTCCTGTAGAAGTTCCCTTAGAGCAGGGGTCCCCAACCTCTCAGACCTCATATCTGATGATCTGAGATGGAGCGGATAGAGTAATAATAATGTGTACCATAAATGTAACATGTTTGACTCATCTGCCAACCACCATTCCCCTTACCCCACCGTCCGTGCAAAAACTGTCTTCCGTGAAACCAATCCCTGGTGCCAAAAAGGTTGGAGACTGCTGATAGAAGACTTCTGAATGGAGTCTAACTGAATGGAGAGGCAGGCCCAGTCCTGCCCAGCATCCACAGCAGAAACACCCCCAAGAGAACTTGCCATCCAGGAAAATGGATCTTTAAACCTACACATGGCCCCTCCCTACACTTTTTAAGAAAACTGGAGTGCCATTGCTTTACATACTGTATTAGTTTCTGCTGTGCAGCAAAGTGAATCAGCTCCATATACATATGTCCCCTCTCTTGGATTTCTTTCCAAAGGTCACCACAGAGCACTGAGTAGAGTTCCCTGTGTTATATAGCAGGTTCCCACTAGCTATCTATTTTACACATGGTAGTGTATGTCAATCCTCATCTCCCAACTCATCCCACCCTCCCTTCCCCGTGTGGTGTCCATTTGTTTGCTCACTCTGTGTCTCTATTTCTGCTTTGCAAATAGGTTCATTTGTACTATTTTTTTAGATTCCACATACATGCATTACCCCTACACTTTAAAAGGAGAAGTTGGTTCCCCT
The DNA here is from genome assembly GCF_029378745.1 of Bos indicus. Taxonomy (NCBI): domain Eukaryota; kingdom Metazoa; phylum Chordata; class Mammalia; order Artiodactyla; family Bovidae; genus Bos; species Bos indicus. The sequence continues at coordinate 31,117,775 of NC_091772.1, forward strand.
CAAAGTCTATGTTGTAGACATCTGGTAGTCCTGGATCCAGGCAAAGAAATATTGGCTTAGGCAGAAAGGAAGGTTCAGCCAATCCGGCTTTACCACTGTTACCAGTCGCACTCCCAGTGATGCTGCTGCAGCTGCTGCTAAGTCACTTCAGTCGTGTCCGACTTTGTGCAATCCCATAGACGGCAGCCCACCAGGCTCCCCCGTCCCTGGGATTCTCAAGGCAAGAACACTGGAGTGGGTTGCCCTTTCCTTCTCCAATGCATGAAAGTGAAGTCGCTCAGTCGTGTCTGACTCTTAGCGACCCCATGGACTGTAGCCTACCAGGCTCCTCCGTCCGTGGGATTTTCCAGGCAAGAGTACTGGAGTGGGTGCCATTGCCTTCTCTGACTCCCAGTGATGTCCCTGTCCTAATTCCCCAGAACTTGCTGTTGTCACCTTACATGACCAAAGGGACTCTGCAGAGGAAATGGGGTTAAGGACCTTGAGGTGGAAAGATGGTTTTGCATTTTCTAGGGGGTTCCAACTTGTGCACCCCTTCCCCCACCCGATGCACCAGAATAGGGAGAGCAAACTGAGCCAAAGGAGAGCTGTGTGTTACATTCTTCACCTACATCAGACAAGCTGATCCTCCCATAGCGTCTGCCCCTCTCCTCCTCCTCCAGGATGCTGCTTCCTAAAGATTAGCAGCTTAGAGCTACAGCCGGAAGTGCACAAGGGGACCTGGGGGTGGGGGTGGGGCTCTGGTCTCCCAAGCTCCTCCCACCTGGCACGAAGCCAAGGTCTAACTGTTCTGAGCACCCACAAAGGCATCTATGGTCTCAGCATCTTCCACTGTAATCACTTTCTCACAGCTTCAGGGTCTCTCCTTTACTTTCCAAACTCATCACTATATTCATTCTTGCTCGCAGATAACATTCAACTTTAAGGATCACAAAAATCTGTAGATACACAGCTCCCTCGTTTGTGAACCTGGAAACCTGGTAAAGACTCAGGGGCTGGGAAAGTGGTATCAACAGAAATAAAGAGTTCAGAGGAGAGAGAAGAGATGAAAGACTCAATGAGGGCCTGCTACGCACCACATCCTGAACACGCAGGCACGGAAGGCTTCTTGGAAGGAGTGGCGGTGTTGCCAGGCCCTGACAATGGTCACGAAGCAAAGTCATTTCAGCAGGTGTGCCAAAGCTGCCTGGGGCTCAACGAGGCGCCTCTATTCAGGAAGGAACTAGAATGTTCCAACCTTTCATCGCCTGCCTTTTTAGACTCAGACCCCACTGTGTGCCTGGCCTTCCTGGGGCTACACAGCAAGCCACTCACTACAAAGGGTCGAGAGGGAGGCTGAAAAGTCTCAGTCTGCCACTTATGAGCTGTCAGTTTTAGGTACCTGATTAGCAAGCCTCATCCCCACCGTTTCTTCATCTGTTAAAGAAAAAATGATGTTGTTTTCTCATAGGGCGGCTGTAATGCTGAGGTAAGCTGGGCACCAGGGCATGACATGGGGTTAGAGTGATTAAATAAAGATAATTATGTGATTATTTCTCTAGGGCTTTTTCCTCCGAAAAATAACATGGAATTTTCTACAGACACCAAATCTCCAAGCATATATGGAAGAAAGGTTTGGGTCCTCTTTGAAGAAAGCGACTCAGGCTAAAGGCACTGTCCCACTTCCTCCATGAGTCACCAGCGGATGACTCTGCCCTGTGGATCCTCTCCCTGCTCCAGCTGTGTGCCAGATGACAGCGCGTTTCACTCTCATCTGTAGACTGGATCCATCAGAGCAATCATTCCCACCTGCAGACGTGGCTCTGGCCGGGCAGGAAGGACGAGCATCTCGGGGTCCCAAGTCTTGGATTCCCTCAGCTATTCATATTAGCCCTGGGGCCTCTGTTCAGTAAGTGTAGGGGGGCAGAATAATGGCCCCTCAAAATGTCCACATCCTGATCCCAGAGACCTTGGGATCTGTAACCTTATATTGCTAAAGGGACAGTGCAGAGCTGATTAAGGGCTTGAAAACAATTTTTCTTGGAGCTGCTTTAGACTGTTGCGTTAGTTTCTGCCGTACAGCAAAGCTAGTCAGTTACAGGTATTCATATATCCCTCCTTTTTTTGGATTTCCTTCCCATTTAGGTCACCACAGAGCACTGAGTAGAGTTCCTGAGCTCTACAGTAGGTTCTCATTAGCTGTCCATTTTATATGTAGTATCAATAGTGTGTATGTGTCATCCCAATCTCCCAATTCATCCCATCTTTTCTTCCCCCTTTGGTATCCATCTTTGTTCTCTACATCTTTGTCTCTATTTTTGCTTTGCAAACAGGTTCATAGATGGAGAGATGATCCTGGGTTATCTGGGTGGGGCCAACATAATCCCAGGCATCCTCTTAAGAGGGGAGGTGGGGGTACTGGAGGGGCAGTCAGGGATGTGCAGATGCTGGCTTTGATGAAGGAGGAAGGGACTGCCAGTTGAGAACTACAGGCAGGCTCTAGACCCCAGAAAGGCAAGGAAACACATTCTTGCCTAGAGCCTCCAAAAGACGAAACCCTGCTGACACCTAAATTTCAGACTTCTGACTCCCAGAACTGTGACAGAATATATTTGTTCTGTTTTTGGCTGCTAGGTTGGTGTTGATGTTTAGTGGCTGAGTCATGTCTGACTCTTCTGCAACCCCATGTACTACAGCCTGCCAGGCTTCTCTGCCCATGAAATTTCCCCGGCAAGAACGCTGGAGTAGGTTGTCATTTCCTTCTCCAGGGGATCTTCCCGACCCAGGGATCCAACCCGAGCCTCCTGTGTTGGCAGGTGGATTCTTTACCACTGAGTCACCAGGGAAGCCCTTTTTGGCCACTAAGATCATCTTAATTTGTTATCAGCAGCAACAGGGAACCAATACAGTAACTGAATCTCTCTGGGGCTGTCTGTGAGGGATTTTACGTAGTTTTAGCAGGAGAAATTTTCTTCTGGGTTAGCAACTCGCTGACAAGAAAGAAAAGTTAAAAACTAAGTTGCAGAAAGGCCACAGAAGGAGAGTCTCCAAGGAAAAATGGGTGCTGTCTACCAGAAGAGGAGGAGGTGGGCAGGCCAACTATCCCCTCTCTGCTACAGTGAGACAGGATGGGCCCAGCTCCCTCTATGCGCTGAAGCTGATAGTCATGGTCCATGTTTGAAATGCATCTAGAATTTAATTTACGGAGGTGACAGTGACAAGATGGATAGCTCCATGCCTCTGAAAGGAGCTGTATCACGTGCAGTTATGCGCAGGGCCACATGGGGAGGCACCAGGTTGACTGGGAGGCAGAGGAGCCCAGGGGAGAGCAACGCCCAGAGTCTTTACAGGTGCTTTCACAGGAAGGAATGGGTCAAACAGGGTAGGTGAATAATTTGATTAAAATCTCAGAGCCTAGAGCTAAAGAAGTGATCTCCAGTTGCCCAGTGCCTGGATCAGGGGGAATATTGGCTTGGTGCATCAGAGTTAGAGAAAAGAGGTGGTTAAGATTGGGGCTTGGGGTTGGTTGGCTTGGATATGAAAGGCATGCTAAAGGATGAACTGTTCGCTCCTCTGGGAATGAGGAGCATTCTCCCTCGCCAGCATCATTAAATACAGGAAGTGAAAAACAGGACTGATCTATGCAACCTGCAGCCTTCAGGATGGCTTTCTGTCCTCCTGACCTTTCCATACTCTCCTCTTATTATGTAACTTCCACCTCCTTGATCTTCGAAGATTTCAACTAACCTTGGATCCTGGCACAAGATGTTTCTTGATGAGCACATCCCCTCAGCGACCTGTTCAGGTGGTACCCATCATCTGGCCCTATAAGAACCCTGGCTCACCGCATGGGGGATTATGGAGGACAGTCCTGCGGCTTCAAGCATCTGCATTCCTGAACCCTGTTTGCTCCAAAGGACGTGTGACATTAAGCAGGTGACTAACTTGCCACAGTCTGATGTCTTCATCTGCAAAATGATGAAAACTGCTACCTTGAAGGGCTTGTGGGGGGAGATTAAATCAGACACGGACAGGGTCTTGTGTGCAGGCACAGAACAGCTGTTCCAGAGCAACAGCCATCACCTTTAACCTCTCGTGAAGGCCTAGGACCCAGGCTAAGCTGGCCAATTCCTCCTGCTTCCCAGACACGGCCTCTGAGCACAGCCAGGAGTCCAGCTTTGCCATCTTGAGCTCGGGAAGGCTTCTGGGTGCACTGAAATCTGGTCATGCTAGTGGGAGAGCGCTGACAAGGAAGACTGGCTCCCCATCACGGATGGGGCTGCAGCATCGGTCACCAGTGGGTGAGGTGATCAATTCAGAATACGGAGTGAACCTGTGGCACAGAGTCTTGGAAAATCTTCTCTCCTCTGAAAGCTGAGGTCTACAGAGGATGACGGGGAGATGTTCGTGGAAGGAAAAAAACCAACAGAGAACCAGTTAAAGTGACAGGAAAGGATGAATTGTGCTCTGGAGTCTGATGAACAGACTTCTGACGGTGAAGAGAATCCTCAAAGGCGAGATGCCTATGGATGACCTGTGCTGTGGGTGACGAACGAGGCAGCATCACTTAGCTCCTCAGGGCTCGTCTGGTCCCTGTGGGAGCGGACCCTGACCAGAGCAGCTGTCTGTAGAATCCCAGCTGAAGATCGGCTCTGGAGGATTCATCATGAAATGATGCCGTGAACAGTAGAGGTCACCACCCTGGTCACTTGAGAGGCATCGTGTTAAAGCTGTCTGCACACTGGCTGCCGACACTCCGCACAACTCAACACCCCTGCCTGGTGACATCTAAGATGGCACAGCAAACAATTCCAGCCCACGAGAATGAGAATACATTTCTTTCTCAGCAAACATTATACTGAGTAGTAGTATGATATGCATGCTCTTCTATTATTCGTGGGTATATTTATTTAACATGGGCATAGTCATTTTGCGGGAAGAAAATCATTTGAGTTTTACTGTTTCTGTTCAATCCAAGGGTCTCGTGCAGACCCTCACACCCCTTCATGACTGCAGCAATGAACACCACTGGGGACCGCATTTTTCCTTCTTGAAAATTTACCCCCCACTCCCCCGGATCCAATGCACTATCCTTGTTCTTATTTTTTACCTGGACAATTCTATGGTCCTTGTGTTTTTGCTTTTAGCTCATTGTATTCTCTTCCTTAAACTGATCATCTGATTTTGTAGCTTCAATGAGTATCTCTGAGTATGAGCCCTCCGAGTCACTGCCATCTTCAACCCCTGTTACACCAAAACTCCCACTTGTACACTGAACCATTAAACCCAACCAAATGCACACAACAGTTCCCTACCCCAATTCCTCAATGTCCCTCTAATGTCTCCAGACCTCCAGGATCAAAATGATGAAGTCATTCTGGCACCTGCCTCTTTTTTCAGTCACCCTATTAATCAAGTTTGATTACATCCTCCTCTATCTTAGAAATTCTGTCTGTGGCAAGGGAGGATCTGAAGCTCCAAGCAAAGCTATATGCACCTTTTTTTCAGCTGAAAAGTGAACACAGCTTTCATCAGCTTCTCAAAAGGTTCACGACTCAATGGATTAATAAGATGCTTTATGGTACTTATTCTTATACCATCCTATGATTTTATTCATTCTCATTTCCTTCTACCCTAAAATATGGCCATTAGATTAGTGTTAACAGGTTCCTTCTCGGTCTCCATTTTTTGGGCCATGCTGTGCAACTTACAGGATCTCAGATCCCCAACCTGAGATCAAACCCAGGTCCCCGCAGTGAAAACACCAAGTCCCAATCACTGGACCACCAGAGAATTCCCCCTTCCTGATCTCCTTGATAACAATTCCTTCCTTCCTTCAATGTGTCCTACACACATCGGACAGAATTCTCTTTCCTTGGTTTATGCGTGGCAAGCAGCATCCGCTACCCGCAGGGTCAAGTACCCAGCCTGGTATGTGACAGAGTATCCACTGAACATGCCACGTAATGCCTACCCAGCCAGATTTCATCTCTCTCTGTTCACTAGCAGACCAAATGCAGAAACCTGGTCTGGAGGAAGGCAGTGTAGAGTGCAGGAAAGGTAGGCTGAGTGTTAGCTTTGACACCTATCAGCTCAGTAACCTTAGAGTCTGGTATCATTCTGGAATCTCTGTTTATTGAAAACTGGGAATATCTGCATACTGCCTACACCTTGCAGGTGATTTGAAAAAACTTTTGAGTGCTAAACCCATCTAAGGCCTTTGTCAGCCAGGATTCCTTCTGGTCTCAGTTTTTGGCTGATTTGTGTAACTATTGCCTGGAATGCCCACCCTCCTCCTTTCTACAACTCAGATCTCATCCACATATTCAGGCTTTTCACAGCTTTCTCTGCTCTGCCCCCTGTTCAATTTCTGCCTTCACAAAATACTGTGGTGTTTATTGAGATTTCATCGTTAAGTCCTTCAGAATAGACAAAGTAATTTCTGCTCTTGGCTGTTATTTCCAAGGACTAGTAGAGTGCCTTGATCAGGACACATGGTAAATATGGTCACCATGCAGTCAGCATTCACTACCACAACTAGCCAAGAAAGAAGGGCTTTCATTATGTTCATTTTCCAAACGAGGAAACTCAGGATTAGAAAAAGGTTCAGATCACCCCCAGGTAATGACCCCAAAGTTCAAATTCTCTAGGCATTAAGTATATGGGCTTCCCTGGTGGCTCAGTGTAAAGGCTCTGTCTGCAATGCAAGAGACATGGGCTTGCTCCCTGGGTCAGAAAGAGTCCCTGAAGAAGGGAATGGCAACCCACTCCAGTATTCTTGCCTGGGAAATCTCATGGACAAAGGAGCCTGGTGGACTGCAGTCAGTGGGGTTGCCAGAGCTGGACAAGACTTAGCAACTAAACCACCAACCATCACCACCAGCACCATCTTTCTGGATTTCTCAGTTTTGTCCTCTTCATCAGCCTACCATTTCCTCAAGGGTGGGGACAGCAGACTTCACTTCTTTTGTATTCTACATGCGCAAGGCACTGCTGGAAGCACATTGTGTGCTATGTAAATATTATGTTTCAGAATGCCAGGTATATGAGAGGTACAATATGCTGTGCTGAAGTCATTTGCTCCTGTCATATGCCTCCCTCCTGTTGTTTTGGGTGTTTCCATGGAAAGTCCTTATACAGACCAAGAAAAGAACCAATTTGAAAAATCTCAGTATATGGCCAGTGACAATAATGGAGAGAAATCATTTTGTGTCTAATCTGTAATCTTATGGTAGGATGCTAAATTTAAAATCTCTGCAAATAAATCTGTGGACAAAGTGTGAAGCCCAGATTATTAATAAGCATTTGCCATATCTTTATTTATCCTATCTAGCAGCTTCTGAGGGGTTGGTGACAGAACCTTAGCACTTAAACTGCTGAGTCTTAAAGAAAAAAAGGGAACAGTTACCATATTCCCATGAGAAGTCTCATTAATTCAAAAGGCAATGATTTTTTTGAGATCAAACCTCCAAGAGATGGTTCCATGAAATCCACTAGCACCAGGAGGTGTCTTTCACATTCTCCATTAGAACCCTCACTGCTCTCTGCCCCCAACATATAGTGTAAAAAGAAATTATCAACACACATGTGTGCAAACAGCATCTGTATAAATAGCCAAGAAGAATCTGTAGCTGGCTTAGGACAGATATTAAACTCACAAAAAAATACAAAATGTGAGGCAGATTTTAAAAATACCCCATACATTCTAGACTAACTATCTGCCCCACTGGAGGAGAGAAATGAGGATTCTGGCAGAACAAAACTAACAATCTCATGCACAAAAGATGCTCATTAAACTTCATCATCCTGTCTACTCTAATGATGCTTTTACTTAATAAAAATTCCCCAAGCAGTTGCAAGGATATTAGGCAGGGTCTTTGGTTATGTATCAGAGGTCTGAGCTGTCACCAGCAAGCATGCAGTTCGGGGGGTAAGGCTCCCTGGGGAAGGAGCAAATACAGCTTTCACAGAATACATGCAGAGAAAAATCAATAACTGCAACTTGCTTCCCTGCTTAAGCATTTAAGAGAATAGGTAATCCTTTTAAATTAAACTGCAAAGTGCTAAATGTTGCAATTTCCAGAATAAACTAAAAAACAAAGGAAAACAGGAGGAAGAGCATTCTTGTAAGTTTTCTAAGCAAGCTACTTCCTTAATAGACTCCAGACCTGGAGTACTGGAGAATATTTTTTATGAAAAGAATTATTTTGAGATATTATTACGTTGAGGCTGCATAGGTGTCTATGTGTTGGTAATACACAAACCTATTTATAGATACAAGGAAGGAAGTGACAAGCATTTCTTTATTTTGTTGTTGTTTTCTATTTTTTGACTGTGCCACGTGGCATAGCATGTAGGACCTTAGTTCCCTGACCAGTGATCAAACCTCTGAGCCCTGCAATATAAGTCCATTAATCAATGGACTGCCAGGAAGTCCCAAGAAATTATTTCTATTACATGCATGTAATACCACCAAAAATTATTCCTAAGAAAACATTACTATTAAAATTCACAATCTTGATATGCATATGTGTAACTGATTTACCACCTGAAACAGCACTATAAATCAACTACAGTCCAACACAAATTAAAAAAAAATTCACTAACTAGAATCTGGTTCTCAAAAGCTAAACAGTAATTATCTAATAGATCCCTTAACATGGGCAGCTAGATGATAATTCTATATAATCACAAATTATTGCCTCTGTCCACATTATACAACCCATTTTAAATTTCATGTCCAGTCAATACAGAGTTGGCTGGAGAGAGATGAGAGTCGGTGCAAGAATGAGGTATGACCCCAAAACTTAAAGGCAGAAAGGCTGCCCTCTGTGTGTTAAATGATCACGTCAACACAAATGAACCAAAGCAGAACTCAGAAAGTCTTCCCAAGAAACATCAGCACAACTCAGGCCAGCAAGATTTGATTAGAAGCCAGCCAAAGGAATGAACAAAGCTGGAGAGACCCTGTGCATCAGAAGAGCGGTGGTGTCCTTCAGCAACTCCAGCAGTGGAGTAGATGCAGGCAGTGGGCGTCTGTGGGACCCCGCTGGGAGTTCTGTGGGCACCTTGATAATGTCTGTAAGTACAGGAAGAGGAAATAAATATGGTGCCACTGTAACCCTTCCAAGGCTTCAGGGTACAGCTGGGGCCACCTCCCTGCCTTCTGCCATGACCCTCCATGTTCCCAATCTCCAGCACACGGGCAAACAAATTAGGCCTCTGCCCATTTCTGAGGTCCGTACTTCTATTCCCTTTGTTCAGAATGCTTCTCTATCCCTGTTGTAGAGGTTACGGAAAGGACGCAGAGAACTTCAATAACTTTGGTTTCAAAACAATTCAGTCTCAACCCTCTCCCTTTACTCTGGGTGTAGACACTGGTTCGCACATGAGCCTGTGGCCAACCTGGGCCAACCACAGAAAGACCCAAGATCTTACCTCAAGCTATTGGGAAGAAGAGCCCTTTCTTTTGAGTTGAACTAGGAGCCTAGATCTGCTGCTGGCCATGGTGGCATCTGAGAAGAGAGCTTGCCTGGCAAAGAAACCAGCAGGCAAAGCAGAACTGCAAGATGGAGGGAAATGGAGTCCAGAGACATTGAGCCCATGCTCATGCCATGCCTTAAAAAACCTATTTACTGTACTGCTGGATTATTAGTAATATAAATTTCTTCTAACGCTTTGTGTTTGTTGCATTCCAAGAACACTGAGCCCTGAATGACACATCACTCTGATCTACTTCAAATGTGAGACTTTTTTTGCCCGCATTCTCTCTCTTTAACCACATTCGTTTCCTTCATACCACAGTCACAATATAATGATTTTGATTATTATTAATTGTTTGCCACCTCCTTTAATGGAAGATGAACTCCAAGGACAGGCATCCTATCTTCACTAGTATCCCCTCTGACCGGTGCACCACAGGCACATGACGATTGTTTGCCGACTGACTGAAGCACCCATCACTGCACTTAGTAGGGTGCACTGCAACATCCAGCTCCCCGAGTCTCCTACCAGCCGGGTCATTAGTGCCTCTGAGGCAGGAGCTGTCTTAATCCTTTTGTTTCTCCAGTGCTGGCCACACACTAGCCACCAAATAAAAATCTACGAGTGGACTGAAAGAATATATTTTAAAAAAATATTCTCAATTGTAGGATAATTACTTTATAGTGCTGTGATGGTTTCTGCCATACGGCAATATGAACTGCCACAGATGCATGTATGTCCCCTCCCTCTTAAAGCCCCCCTCCCTCCCCATCCCTCCTCTAGGGTTGTCACAGAGCACCAGCGTTGAGCTCCCTGCATCACACAGCAGACTCCCACTGGCTCTCTGTTTTACATATGGCAATGTGTATGTTCCAATGCTAATCTCTCAAATCGTCCCGCCCTCTCCTTCCCCTGCTGTGTCCAAAAATGTGTCGTTTATGTGTGTGTCTCCTTTGCTGCCGTGCAGGCAGGATCATCAGTACTGCCCCGAAAGAGTATCTTAGCTGAGGAACATTTCCTGATTCATCCCTTAATTCCACACTCATCAAGTGACGATAGACATGCTTCCCATGCAGAGGTGTTCACTGTGAAAACAAGTGCTGTGTACGCCAAGGCAAGTCTTTTAGTCTTCAGGGGCAGTTTTCCTCTGTTAACAAAATTCCGGGCCCCCACATAAACTTCTTCTGCTGTTTTCGCAGGTCTCTGAGGCTTGGAGAGCTGAGAGTGGAGGTGCAGTAAATGCATCATGGTGCCATTTTGTGACGCTGCTTGGGAGCCGTCCATTCTTCTCTTGTGGAGATTCTCGTCTTAAAAAAATGTTTAAAAGTTTTTTTTTGCTGTGGACCATTTTTTAAAGCCTTTATTGAATTGTTGTAACACAGCTTCTGTTGTTTATGTTCTGTTTTCTTGGCCATGAGGCATATGGGATCTTAGCTACCCAACCAGGGATTGAACCTGCAGCCCCTGCATTGGAAGGCAAAGTCTTAACCACTGGACCACAAGGGAAGTGCTGGAGGGTCCCTCTCAAAATACTGTGTGACCAGGGGTTTTCATTCAATTTCTTTCCAGCACAGTAGGTTTTATTGAATATTAACCATCATTTGATATTAGCAAGAACTAGCCAAGTACAGGAATAGCTTAACACAGAGGATTAAGTCAAAATGAACAGTATAAAAACGCTGGGGATTTCTTCCTTTCCTTTGGACAAATTAAACATCAGAATAAATTTTTATTATCCTGGAAAGATGGGAGTTTTTTGAGCCACACGTGGTTCCTTCAGGAAAGGCTTGGTGTTCACGAACTTTTAAGTTATTAAGCTAGTGACTGTACCAGCCAAACGCAGCCAGCACACGCTATACACCAGCATTTCCACAGGAAGCTTCTGCGGCATTTTCTGTATTAACTCATTTAAGCCTGAACAAAAGACATCACGGAGGGCTGCACAGCTGTCCTGTGGGTCTAGATATAAATGACGCGCAACTGGAACACCTGTGTCCAAACGGCGAAGCTTCAGCTTTGTCTTTGTTTTTCAGACACAGACCAATGGTGAAGCGTATCTACAGGTATTGTTACTCATCCTCCTCTTCCTCTCGGTGGCTGTTAATGCGGACTCCCTGCTTCCAGGGCCCTCCTCCCCTCTCAGCCCAGGTGATCGGATGATGCGACACTGGCAGGAGACTCAAGGCCAAGTCAACGGAGAGCGAGCCATCTCTAAGTGCTAGTCTATACAGGTTTCAGGGTGCATGGCAGACAATACTGACTCAGGAGGCAGAAGGCTTTGGAATTAATCCACGGACTAAGGTAATTTGTGCTTTCCTAGATAGGAAATGGGGCATTTGGACTTAAACAGGGGTGGGAGTCATCTGGTATATGCACTGCCACCCTCCCGCCCCTCGCCTTGTACACCGACTGGGCATTCACTCAGAATGCACCCAGAACCTACTTAGATCACACCCTATGGGCAATGCCTGGTCACGGTTGGGCATCTGAATGGAACCTGCACGTTGTATGTATGAAACATGTATAGGACTTTGCTTACATTAAAACTCATTTACTCTTAGGAAAAACCACATTCAGTGAAACCTATCTCCAAGGTTCCTCTTATGTTCAGGTTAGATTACAGCATGATGCCTGAGATTTTAAGCAGCCCTGTATTATCTGCCTCTCCTCCATGTCCACTAGATAGTCTGTGAGGTTATGTTCCACTTACACAGCGAAGAGAATAAAAAAAATAATAATAATAACCTTAGAAGTCAAAACCAGAAAGCAAGCATCTACCTACAGATGGATGTAGCCATGAGGCTCTTGCCAGGTGGACTTCAGGAAGCAGCAGCTAAAGTCAATTCTAGTCATTGTCTCTTGTCGCTTCTTCCCTCATCTAAGCTGGGCTCTCTCTGAAGCGCCAAACCCTGCCATCCCTGGAACATGGCATGTCAAGATGACTGTGCTTTCCTTCCATTCCTGATTGCAATATTTTATACTAGTGGCCAGAGGTTGGCAGTAGAGGAGAAGCCAGGCTTTTGCAGCAAAGAAACAAAACAAATTACACGTATTCACACACATATGTGGAATCTAGAAAAATGGTACAGGTGATCTTACTTGCAAAGCAGAAGAAGAGACAGATGTAGGGAACAAACCTATGGATACCAAGGGGAAATGGTGGGTAGGATAAACTGGTAGACTGGAACTGACATATATACACTATGGATATACCATGTATAAAATAGATAACTAGTGAGAACCTACTGCATAGCACAGGGAAGGCTCCTCAATTCTCTGTGGGGACCTAAATGGGAAGGAAATCCAAAACAGAGGGGATATATGTAAACGTAGAGCTGATTCACTTTGCTGTACAGTAGAAACTAACACAACATTGTAAAGCAACCACACTCCAATGAAAACATATCAAAAACTAGACTGGATGTATGTTTATGTATAACTCATTCATTTTGCTGTACACCTAAAACTAATACATCACTATAAATCAACTACATTCCAATAAAATCTTTTTTAAGATATAGAAAATCAACATAACCCCCAAAATGGTGCCTGGGAATTAGCCCAACAACTGGGGAAGAGAATAATGGAGAAAAACATCTATGAGAGCTCAATAATAGAAGAGCCTTTGGATCCCCATCTTCCTTGAGCTTTGAGTTCTACAGCAAAAACATACTCCAAAAAGGAATGGAGGATTAAAAAAGGTAATTGTAGCTTTGACATACTCAGCAGATTTAATACATGTCATCCCGTTCCTCCTGGTTTTGTTTTTTTTTTTTAATCAGATTTTTAAGAGTTTCAGAGAAATTTATAGTCATCAAGTGCAAAAAGGTTAAAAATTAAGATGTCTGTGGCTTCCGCTGGATGTTAAAAATGGTCCACTGGAGAATTCCGTGCACCAGCCATGAATCTGGGTGGGGGTCCTGGGAATGTGGGGGGAGGCGAGGACTCTCCCCATGGGGCTCCAGCTTTAGTTGCCTGATGGCCTTGTTGGGCCCTCAAGTCTCAGAGCAAAACCGTGGCTGTGGGTGGAGAGAGAAGAGCTTGTCACAACAGACCTTTTCATCCAAGAATCGCAAGTGTTTCATCTAGGAATCGCACCCACCAAACACTCCTGGAAGGTGTTAGTGCTAAGCACAGACGGTGGAAGTGAGGCAGAAGTAGAAGCGTGAGGTGGAGGTGCCAGAGGCCGGGGGTTTCTGCAAAACCGGCCTGGTGCTGCTCTTTTGTCACAGCTTCTGGCTCAGGCAGACCCTGCTGTACTGGGCTTCAGAGAAACTGCCTTTTCTATAAACTGAAGATTTGCAGCAACCCCACATACAGCAAGTCTATTAGTGCCCTTTTCCTAATAGCGTTATTTTTTAATTTTTAGTTTTTTTGGCCATGCTGTGTGGCATGTGAGATCTTAGTTCCCCAACCAGGGATTGAACCTACATTGGAAGTGCAGAGACCTAACCTCTGGACTGCCTGGGAAAAGTGAAAGTATTAGTTATGGACTGTAGACCCACCAGGCTCCTTTGTCCATGGGATTCTCCAGCCAAGAATACTGGAGTGGGTTGCCATTCCCTTATCCAAGGGGATCTTCCTGACTCAGGGATCGAACCCAGGTCTCCTGCACTACAGGCGGATTCTTTACTGTCTGAGCCACCAGGGAAGCCTGGACTGCCAGGGAAGTCTCCCCAGATTTAAATAAAGGGGTGCTTGTGTGTGTGTGTGTATACATTTTTTTTTTTAAACCATAATGCTATCACACTCTTTACAATGTCAACATGACTTTTATATGCACTGGGAAACCAAACATCAAGGGACTCACTTTATTCAGATATTTGCTTTATTGTGGGGTGCAGTATGGTCATGATATGGCCACGTGATGATACTTGGGATCACAAAGGGAACATGTACTCAACAGTTATTTCAAATATTAGAAAACAACGTTCTGTTACAAATGACTCGAACTGACCTATCTTCGCATGGAAAAATACTCCCCCCTGAATAGCTGTTAATCAAGAAGATTTCTGCCTGACATGTATTGCCTGGAATGGTAAAAACAAGCCCCTCTTAGTCAGCCTACTGAATACCTACAGTGAGTTCATTTTTCCTCTCATAAATATTTCAGAAAGCTATTTTTAAAGTCTTATTTTTAAACACATATTAGTCCTTCCAATTTGTGGAGACATATTCTCTACTTTCACGTATGTAGAGCATAGCTCGGTACAAAATAGGAGATTCACAAAGGTTAACTTTAAATTTTCTAGGAGCCACATTAAAAAAGGAAAAAGAAATGGATGAAATCAAGTTTAGGAATATATTTAATTTAACCCAATAGATCCAAAATATGATCATTTCAATGGGTAATCTGTATCAACATGGTAAATGATCTATTTTATTCCTAATCTAAGGATAAATGATTTAGTAAGTATACCATATAAATTTAATGATTTCTTTTTTGGTTCTAAGTGTCTTTGAAATCTGGTGAGTATTTGAAAACCCTGATAGCATATCCCAACCAGACAAGCTGTAGTTCAAGGGCTCAAGAGTCACATGTTATTAGCAGCTACCATGCTGCAGAACACAGATAGAGACCATTTGAAAATGGTGCAATCGAGCCAGCTTTGTACTTAGATGAAAGACATTGTGAAAGCTGATGGACCCTTTCTTGACACATGGTTACTTTTAATGTTTTAAGAAAAGTAAGGATGGAAATATGTATATATGTTTTATAAATATACATAAAAGTGTATATATATGTATTTTTAAGAGTTATTCCATTTACCTAGAGGGTGTTCCAATACGTTTGTAGTAGTTGTGGTGAGTATGAGCCTGGAAAGGTCATCAGGCCGACAAATAGAACTCCTAAAGCCTGTGGTCAGTCCGCTTCTTCCCCAATGCAAGAAAACATAAAAACAACTGTAAGGGCCAAAGAAACTCAGCAAGCAGCTGGGGACAGGGCACCAAGTAGACCTTCACTAAAAGGGGCTCAAGCAGCAGCAACAGCTCTAGACCATGTGGGTTCAGGAGTTTTGCTGCATCCCAGGCAAGCCTGACTTCCTCACTGAGCTGTGTTCCATTCACTCATTTATTTGCCACACCACACGGCATGCATGCAGGATCTTAGTTCTCCAACCAGGGATCGAACCTGTTGCCCTGTAGTGGAAGCACAAAGTCCTACCCACTGGTCCACCAGGGAAGTTCAGCTGTGCTCTTTTAACATTTTTTTTCTGCATTAGGGTAAAGCCAATTAACAATGTTGTGACAGTTTCAGGTGAACAGTGAAGGGACTCAGCCATACACATACAAGTATCCATCCTTCCCCAAACTCCTCTCCCATTCAGGCTGCCACTGAACCTTGAGCAGCATTCCCTATGCTACACAGTAGGTCCTTTAACCAGTTAAAATTTTGTTATTCATTTTAAACATAGCTGTGTGTACACGTCTGTCCCTTCACCCCTCACCCTCGCTGCTTTCCCCTCATGACCCCCGGTGGCGAGCTTCTCTAGACCGAGCAGCCCACCCCCGACCCCTTGGCCCACAGGTCGGGGTGGGGCCCAGGAGACAGAGCAGGGTGAAGGGCCAGAGTCTGAATTCAGTATTTGCCCCTGAAAAAAAAAGCGTACCGAGTGGAATAAGTCAGAGAAGGAGAAATATCTTTTGACATCCCTTATATGTGGAATCTAAAAAGAAATGATACATATGAACTTACTTACAAAACAGAAAGAGACTCACAGACTTAGAGAAACAACTTATGGTTGCTGGGGGGAAGGCACAGGGAGTTTGGGATGGACATGTACATGCTGCTATATTTAAAATGGATAACCAAGAGGTTGAGAGAGTCATTTCCTAGGCAGGTTGATAAGGAGTCTAGGGGTCCCCAAAGAGAGAGGGGTCTGGAATTCTCAAGGAGGAAGAAAGGACAAACTTTTTTTCTTTCTCCACATTCCTTAGGATTATATACCAATGATGTATCCTGCCTAAGGACAGTCTTTGGATTCAACCTTCTGTTATCTTAAAATGTTAATTATGGGAGTAGACCTGGTCTTTACAAGGATGTATCTTGCCTGAGGACAGTGTTATCTTAAAATGTAAATTATGGGAGTAGGTCTGATGAGGTCTTTACAACCTCCAGACATTCTTTGGATTCACTGGAGAGTATATAACTTCATTGTTAACACTAGCAAGCGGGTACTCTTTCTGCCCCCTTCTGATGCCTATGTCAGAAGCTTTCTCTATCTCCTTTATACTTTAATAAAACTTTATTACACAAAAGCTCTGAGCGATCAAGCCTCGTCTCTGGCCCCGGATTGAATGCTTCTCCTCCGGGGGCCAAAAATCCCGGTGTATTCACATGATTCAACAACAACCTTTCAAGGTCCTACTGCATACAGCACATGGTGATCAATGTTATCCGACAGCTTGGATGAGAGGGGAGTTTGGGGGAAAATCAATACATGTATACGGATGGCTGAGTCCCACAGCTGTTCACCTGAAACTACCAGAACATTGTTAATCAGCTATACCCCAACACAAACTAAAAATTTTAAAATAGTAAAAAAAAAAAAGAAGGTTAAAAAAATAACTGGTGGCTGGGTAACCTTGGAGAACTTAACTTCTCTGAGCATGCTTTCTTATATAGAAAATGGGATGGATGATAATAAGAGTACATAGCTCACAGGGTCGTTAGGAGGATGAAATAACCCAAAGTGCTTAGCAGGTACCCAACAGGTACTTAATCAATAAGACTTTTACATACAATGTGCTCTGAACTGGGCTTGTCCATTCCAAACTCGGCTGGAGCCACAAAGTTAGAAAATGCCTCATGGCTGCGTGCCCAAGTTTTGCACAAGATGCAATCTCTGTCCAAAGAGATATTTTCTTAAATGTTACAATTTGTATCCCTGAGAAAAAAAAAAAACAAATGGCAGAGAACATAAGCTAGGGGCCTTGGATATAAAACTACCAAAAAAGTTAGTCACTTTCTGAGCCTGGTCCTCATTGAACATTAACACATACCCATGTTATTCAATGACAAAGATGATCATGGAGGCTCTTCCTGGAGAAAGGTGCCATCTCTTTCGTTCTGTCCAGGGTTCTGAATAGGCGGCTCCCCAGCACCAATGGGAAAAATGAACAGGGGTATTGAATACACTTTCAGTCCTCCTCTTGCATCAGCCCTCCCATTCACAGGCTAAGCTGTTCTGGAATCTATTCAGAGGGGAACCACATTACATAAGACTCAATAATCTTAATGGTAACTCTGCAGTGAAAGTGTCATTTGTGGTAATGAACACTGATCATAAGTTAAGCCCTGAGCTACTCTCTCTGTTATTTTTCATTATACTGTTCCTTGCTCTGTTATATTTCAGGAGCACTGAGGGAATTGACTCAACTGTGTGCGCCAGTCAGCGTTTCATTTCTCAGATTAGATTCTGCTAAGAGGCAATGGACCAATGTGCAAACTGATTCTTAAGGAAACACATCAGACGCTGGTTATAGGTTCTCTGCTGGTACCCAGGGGCACCTCCCCTTCCTCTTGGTTATGTATCTCTTTAGTTTACCATTTTTTCTATCTTCCACTCAATCCACAGCATCGTTCTCCAGGCCCCAATCTGAGAGAGGATTAACAATGTGTCTCTGGATACTTGTCCTATAGGAATGACTGTTCAATTCGACCACCAGAATACTGTTTCCAAAATCATCATCATCTCTCATTGAGCTCTTACTTGCAAACACCACTCTGCTTACATGACAATCACTGCCCTACCCGCCTCCCAACCCCCCTGTTGCTTTAAAGGACACTAACTCCAAAAGACACACCAGTGAGGGGAAGCTGGGATTTGTCCAAGTTTTAAAAACCCAATGTGAAAAATTCATCTTGCGTGTTGTATATGAAGCTTGGGCGTATGTGCCTCCATGGGCGTCTGTGCTCTTGGAATTGCTTATAAGTAGGTTGTGAGTCCTTGGAGAGGCCACATCACCACCATACCTCAAAGGTCAACAGCACAAACACTTGGAGACTGCGTGGGTTGGCCCCTGGTCAAGAACACTCGCAGGCTTTACCACTCTTACTGAGTGCATCTCCATCTGACACTGGGCACTATTACTATTCCTCAGACCACAGGTCCCCAACCTCTGGGATCCAGTGCCTCATGATCTGAGGGGAGCTGATCAGTGATAATAGAAAGAAAGTGAACAATAGATGTAATGCACTTGAACGTGCTTGAAAACAGAGGAAGCAGCCCCACTGCCTGCTTTAGTACCCATTATTTTGGCCAGATGCCCCAAGGAAGTAGCTGTGTATTTACTTCCTCTAACACGAGGTGCCAGGCCAGCCTTCTGCCCAGTGAGAGTTGCTCAGTCATGTCCAACTCTTTGCAACCCCATGGACTATACAGTCCATGGAATTCTCCAGGCCAGAATACTGGAGTGGGTAGCCTTTCCCTTCTACAGGGGATCTTCCCAACCCAGGGATCAAACCCAGGTCTCATGCATTGCAGGTGGATTCTTTACCAGCTAAGCCACAAGGGAAGCCCAAGAAAACTGGAGTGCGTAGCCTATCCCTTCTCCAGGGGATCTTTCCGACCCAGGAACTGAACCAGGGTCTCCTGCATTGCAGGCAGATTCTTTACCAACTGAGTTATCGCGGAAGCCCTGGCCTTCTGCCCAAAGACACAGCAAATCCACTCTGAAAGACTGCTGTTCCCAGACATATGGACACTTACACTTGGACATGTGCAGAATATGAACTGTCAACTACAAATTGACATTTGCCATCTACCTTTACAAGATTAATTCATGTGCTGCTGCAACTGCTGATTTTCAACACCCTCAAAGGAGTTCAGGGTGGAGAGCAAAAATGACCCACTCGGTGCTCAGGGAAAAACTGTCAGAACAAATCTTCAGATAGTTATTAGTAAATATGTTCAGGAGCTGATTTTATGAGCCCAATTCTGTATCCTCTTATATCTAGAAAAGCACTAAAATCCTTCAGAGTGATGATTGCTCCCCAGGACTAACAGAAACCTTCTGTAAAAAAAAAAAAAGCAGTACTTGATTGCATGTACTCCCCCTCCACCAAAATCACATATATACCGACCTCCTTTGTCTCTTTGGAGCAACTTCTCAGAGTTATCTAAAATTCTGTCTCCCGGGCTATAGTCCTCATTTGCCTCATATAAAACTTAACTCACAACTCCCACATTGCACTTTTTTAAAGTCGATTGACAATTTCTTAAAATTGTAGAGAAAAAGGAGAAACTCTGGCAGAAATCCAAACTATGTCTTCCTTCATTTTTAGACTTCTACATTTCACTTTTTAAAGAAATAGAAATATATTACAAGCCATTGAGAAATTCAAAAGAGGGTTGAAAAGAAAACTGCCAAGGGTCTCCTACTTAAACACAGTTTCTATTAGTATTTGGGTAAATTTCTCTCAAGTCTTCATCTGAAGTATTTTTAAAATATCAATAATCATAGTATATAATTTTAAAATTAGGTTTAGAATTTTATTTAAAAGTTAAGGCATCAGTATTTGCAACATAATTGCCATATATTAACACGTTATCTTTTAATCCATATAATCGCCATATATTGACATGTAATCTATGAATCCACATAATTGCCATATATCGACAGGTTATCTATGAATTGCAATTCATGTGAACATTTCTTTGCTTGAAGACAGCAGTGTGGCTTTGGGGAAGTCACTTAACCTCTCTAATATTCAGTTTTTCTCATTGGAAAAAAACCATAAAAACCGATGTGATATTAACCAGCATCATTAGACCTTCATGAAAGTTAAGAGATAGTAGACTGAACGGAAGTAGATCTTACAAAAATGAAAGCCTCCACTGATGTGAACAATGGATAACACAGAAAATCATTTCCCACTGGATTGTCTTAAAACAAAGCATATCTGCACATAAGCTGGAAACCCACGAGAAGGGCAGGCAAGATCCAGTCTTTCATTTGAGAACTGATCAACAAGTCTCAGAGAAGGGACTCAGTATACCCTAACCAGGCATCAGGAATGGCCACAGCCACTTCCATTTTGGAAGTAGAGGGGTTTCAGGCATAGGCACAAAAATGCTAAAACAAGATCTCAAACACTGCAGCACCAGGACTTCCCTGGTGGTTCAGAGGTTAGGAGTCTGCCTTCCAGTGCAGGGGACACAGATGTGATCCCTGACCAGGGAACTAAGATTCCACATGCCACGGTCAACTAAGCCTACGCACTGCAACTACTGAGCCTGTGTTCTAGCGGCTGTGCTCCACAGCTAGAGAAGCCCTCACACGCCACAGTGAAGACTCGGCACAGTCAAAAATAAATAAAACAAAATGGACCCCCAAGATAACAAACAACAAAACTGAAGCATATTTTAAATACACACAGTTACTAACCATTTAAGACAGTGACGACAATGGCAGTGAAAGCAAAACAATGACCCACATATAACACAGTGGTCCTTGACCAGGCACCATCCTGCCCTCCCCACGGGGCCCTTGGCAATATCTAGACACAACGTCTTGTCACACCTGGGGTGTGCTACTGGCCTCTAGTGGTTAGAGACCAGGACGGTCTCCAACTACATTGTCATCTGGACCCAAAGGTATCAATTGTATTCAAGTTGAAAAATCATGGTGTAAACAACTCACAAGTAAAATTAAACCTTACTTAATATTAAAGCCAGGGAGATATGGGTCTGTTTCCCTCAATTCCACCTCAGTATCCCCTGCCCCCACACCCCACTCAACCAATATCACATCTCCCCCACGTGACATCTTCCAAAGCTGTGAAATGACTACAGGTGCAGACTTTAGATTTTAATTATTATGCATGTTCTTTCATTGGTTATGATGCCAATCTATTGTTTAAAATATGCTAGGCAGGATCTTTAAAAAGAAATGTAAGAATGTGAATTGATTTAAAGAAAAATATTAAATCTTATAATAACTCCTATCTGGATATGGCAAAATCACTCTTCCAGAAGAGTGTTCTGTGTTTATTTTGATTTTTGTAGGGATACCACTAATATGAAGCCACTGAACAGATTCAGTTTGAAGCTAAGGATGACACGCTGCTGCTGCTAAGTCGCTTCAGTCGTGTCCGACTCTGTGCAACCCCAGAGACAGCAGCCCACCAGGCTCCCCTGTCCCTGGGATTCTCCAGGCAAGAACACTGGAGTGGGTTGCCATTTCCTTCTCCAATGCAGGAAAGTGAAAAGTGAAAGTGAAGTCGCTCAGTCGTGTCAAGGAAGACATGAGGTTAGTAAAATTCTCCAAGTTAACAAAATGTAAAGAAAAAACCCAGATCCACCCAGTCCAAGACTTCTTTTTTTTCAGAAAGAACTCTGCTTGTAGTAATACTCAGGGATTTCAGAACCACAGCATTCCAAAGATGGAAACTGATCAGGACTTTATCAGTAATAGGCAGGGCTCTAGAAAATAGTGAAAAGTTTCTTAGTTGTCTAGGTTTACTGAAAAAGGCTTTTTATAAACTAAGGCTAGAGAGAGTTTACACATATACACACACGTGCAACATGAAGAAAAATTAGCATTCCATTGGAACAGATGTGTAAAGACAGAGTTCAGTGGCTGAGTTTGAGCAAGAAAAGCACATCAAACAGCTCCCTAGGATGAGTCTATATCTAAGAGAATAAGCTCTTATGAATGACCTTGACTCCACTCAAACCTAAGTATTCTTGATCCAGAGCTCTTCTGGGATCATTTGAAGGAAATACTATTCAAGAAAGTCTGACAGTCAAGGCATGGAAGCAATCTAAATGTCCATCAACAGATGAATAGAAAAAGATGTTATATATATACAATGGAATACTACTCAGTCATAAAAATAATGAAATAATGCAACTTGCAGCATCACAGATGGACCCAGAAATTATAATACTGAGTGAGGTAAGTCAAACAAGACAAATGTCATATGACATCGCTTGTATATGGGATCTAAAAAAAAAAAAAACGGTACAAATGAACTTCTTTATAAAGCAGAAACAGATCCACAACACAGAAAACAAATTTATGGCTACCAAAGGGGAAAGGAGGAGAGGGATAAATAAGGAGTCTGGGATTAACTTATACACAGTACCTAATACAAAAGAGATACCAACACAGACCTACTGTATAGCACGGGAACTCTACTCAGTATTTCTGTAATAACCTATACAGGAAAAAAATCTGAAATACATATATATATATACATATATATAAAACTGAATCACTTTGCTGTACACTTGAAATTAACACACTGTAAATCAACTATGTTTCAATTATCAACAATAAAAAAATACAGTCCATGAAGAAGCACAGTGGGCTTCAGACTTCTGGACTCTAGGCTCCTGCATGAGAAGAAGCACAGCCCTCTTTTAGGTGATTTAACACAACTTTCCAATTGCAGATACAACTCAGCAATCTGAGTTTCTGAGTGTGAAATTAAAAGAAGATTGCAAATTGGACTACAATTCGAGATTGGGTTTAAAAAAAAAAAACTGGAAAATTAACAGACTAATCAGGCAAAGTCAAAAGTACATTACAACTTTATCTTCATTTAATCCATTTGTAACTGCTAGTGATTCAAGGAACTAGAATTCAACAGTTAGTAACACCTCAGTGGTGAGACTTAAGAGTGTGAAAACCTGGTTGGAGGTCTTGAGGTGCTTCATCCTAAGCCCCTTGTTCTAAGCCTAACTCATGCTGGAACATACAGCACATTCAGCTTCTTCAAGCAGCACCCCCACCTCCAGCTCAGGGAACCAGGTCCCTGAAGGAAGCCACCTTTGTGTGTTCGAGGAGATGTCAGCAGCGCCAACAGAGGGACACTATGGACACTGTTATCATTGTGCAGCTGGAACCTTTTTGATGGTCCAGTGGTTAGGACTCAGTGCTTTCACAGCTGGGGCCCAGGTTCGATCCCTGGTGGGGGAACTAAGGTCCCGCATGCCACACAGCTCAGATAATAAATAAATAAATAATTGTGCAGCAGCTGGTGGGAGACAGAGCACTGGAGAGCTGAAGTGTCATGCCAGCAAGATGCCCGTTACTTCCTTTTCCTCTGTCTCCGTAGGCTGCCCACAGCCCATCTCCCATTGGAAAGTAGGTCCCTTCTCTTTAGAGCCCAGCTGTAGTCATCCTAACTCTTTCTGCCCATGATGGTCATTTCTTCCTCTGAACTCCCAAACTTCCCAGTCTGTGAAGTGGTCCTCAATCTCCTGTCCACCCCACCATAGCTGGGGACACAATATTCCTCCATCATTCACCCTGGCTGGCTCCCAAGACCCAGCAGATGGGGGGCACCTGGTAAGTCCCCTACATATGAATTTTCAACTTGCAAACTTTCAAAGATGCGAACATGCATTCCATCGACGTCAGGTGTGAGTGAAAGTGCAGCTTGCCCTCCATCTCCTGTTGTTGCCAACCCTTCACTTCTACCATCTCCCACCTCTTCTCCCCCTTCCAGTCAGTAACTCTTCTTGCCTGTTCACTCGATGTCAGCCCCCGTGTGCCAGCTGTTGTGCTGTTCAAGGTACTATACTATAAGATTAAAAATGTTTTATTTTCTGTGTTTTAATGTATCCTTTGTGTGAAAAGTATTATAAACCATTATAGTTCGGTACAATATAGCCAATTGTATTAGCTGGGTACCTAGGCTAACTTTGTTGGACTTACAAACAAATTAGACTTAACGAATGTGCTTTCAGAATGGAACTCGTTCCTATGCAGGGAACTTACTCTTAGTTACAAAGAGCTCCCTTCCCCCTACGCTGCCATCCTCCTCTTAAGCCACCAGTAACTCCCCAGAGCCTGCCTTTATGTCACTGTCCTGAAATCCTGGTTCTCTGGGTCAGTGTGAACACCTCAATTAGGTGGAGGTCCTGAAGGCAAAAAAGAACATCTTATAAATCTCTGTCCACACACCTGGGTCCCAAACACACGAAGTATACTTAGTACCTAATTGCTCATGGGCCGATTGATTAAATCGGCTCAGACTTAACTCCCTTCACAGGTTCGTACGAAGAAATATACCAGGAAACTGAAGGATACAGCTGGCTTCCTAATTAATATTAGTCACTTGGCAGTTCTTAATTAAGAACTCTAAAATAAAGACCCACCTTTCTACTGTGCCAAGTAGGTACCACCTTCATTAGTATGGAAGGGCTGTAACCACAACTTCATTTTTATGTTCTTTTCTCTGCCCCGCCAGATGGGAACACTGGCTGCATAGTATTTATTAATATAATAAACAAAGACAATTGTGGTGGCATGGGGGAAATTCGGGCAGAATTAGTCAACTGCACTTCTTTTGGACCAGCTTTATGTAGAAGATGGAGGAAGCCTTCTCTTGTTCTGAGATAAAGTGGACTGGATTTGACGTAGGAGGTGAGCTGTCCCTCTCAGTCACCATCTGTGGAGGGCTTCTTGACTTGGGACAAAGGGATAAAAACAACTACGTAGCAGGGCTGTTGTGGACCTCAGATAATGTCAGCAAAGCACCTGGACACAGAAGACAGCAAGCGATGGGTTTCCAACTCGCCTCAATAAGCCCTTTTCCTTTTGACATCATACTCCTAAGGGCGGGCCCATAAACCTCACACATGCTCGCATGTGGCAATGCTGGCCCGTATCCATGTGCTGGGGAAGATGGAGCCAGAGGGTTAAATGTAGGATTTTGGAGTTGGATAGCACAGTCTGAATCTCAACTCCACTATCTGGCCACATACGTGACTTTGGGAAAACTACTGATGCTTTCAGTTGGCACATGTGCAAGACAGGGATGAAACACAGTCCCCTTGCCTTGTGGGGTGACAACGACCCTCTGTGGACTTTCTGAAAATCCGTTAGGGTGTCTGTGGTTGTCTTAATGATTGAGGACTCGACTGGTATTTGGTGGCTCAGGGTTCCCTGGTGGCTCAGAGGTTAAAGCGTCTCCCTGAAATGCAGAAGACCCAGGTTCGATCCCTGGGTCGGGAAGATCCCCCGAGAAGGAAATGGCAACTCACTTCAGTACTCTTGCCTGGAAAATCCCATGGAGGGAGGGAGGAGCCTGGTAGGCTACAGTCCATGGGGTTGCAAAGAGTCGGACACGACTGAGCGACTTCACTTACTGGTATTTACTGGATGAAAGTTTTGGAAGACAGGTGTCTTTGGAGAAGCAGGCTAGACCTGCAACATCATGGTCTCCCAGGCTTCATGACCTCCTGGTGTCCACTGGACCTTCATGTAGATGAGACACCCTTTACGTATGAACACAAAGTATACATTTTCTGCCCAGCATCAATGTACACCAGACAGTCCAGCAATGCAATTTTTGTACAAATCAAGGTGGGAATATATCTTTTGTATGTGTTTTGGAGCTTTACCAAGAACTGTGCGCCATCTCGGATAACCCTAATCCCATTTCCCACATGGAGGTGATTTACAGTATGTGAGTAAGCTAGCATGTCACATCTCTATAGGTCTGGAGATTCAGAGAGAATTTCCAGGTAGAGATGCAGACATCTGACTACTGCTTCCTCACCCCCAGTACTCAGGAGCACGTGGTTATACATGGAAGTACTCAATAGTAAGCAATAATAAGATGTATTCCTTGTATTTCTCTATCCTGTTACAGTTGGGGAATTACAATGACTTAACTGCACTACACATGGAACAGGTTATGTTACTAACTAAATCCGGTTCAGGATTTCAGCAGCACTGACAAAGACACTGGTTACAGCAAGGTTCTGAGCAGGTGGAGAAACAGTGTCCATTCTCAGAGCGTCCCAGGGACGATTAAAGGAGGTAACTGGAAAGAGTACTGGGCTCAGAACTCAGCCTATAGTAACTGCTCAGGAAACATTAGTTACTATCAGTCGCATTAACAGTACCACTGCTCATGGCTTAAGTAACTGCTGTTATACACTGTAATTTAATTTCTTGTCTGGTTCTCCAGGTACTTCATCCAGAGGTGAGACAGGCAACAGTGAAGGGCATTCTTCTCTGCATCAGAGGGAGACTAATCAAGTGTGGCAAGATGCCCAGAAGGGAGAGAGATTTTTCCCAATAGCTCTGACACGCACAGAGTACACTTCATTAGCCTGTCTATTACAAAGCACTTAAGACACATATTTATTGACAGCAATCTGCCAATTGATTAAACATCTCAATATATGAAGCTGACTCCACATTAATTAGCAGTTGGGAGAACACGGTCCTCGAAGTTAGTATGGATAGTTTTGGAAATCCTTGCCACACTTCCACTTGCTTTAACCTTCTGTGAAATAGCAACACAGGATCCAAGAGTGAATTGTCGTCCATGTCAGAGCCCAAAGATGTGCCCACACGTGTTAACACGCTCACATCCTAACATTTCACAGATCTGAATCTCATTGTAGTCCATTTATGTTCTGTACATATGCTAATTTTTTTTCAATAGGAAATCTTAAAGACTCCACTGAACACACAATTTCACTCCCTCTTTGCAAGCTAAGATTTGATTTTTACTTGTTAGAACAAACTGAGGGCAAAGAAAAGTTACATTTTTTACTCTATGTTCTACAATATTTTGTGCATTTAAGGAACAGCCGCAGGAGACAGAAAAGGCATTCATTCTGGCATACTGTGTTTTGTTCTTAACAACAATTCTGAGTAATTATTTTATACAACACACATGATTTTTCACTGTGGAGCTGTTTGATAAGAAATGTGAACTTTCAGGTGAAAAAGAGCCCAAGAGCCCTGCAGTTAGCTCAAAAGAAGAACCTTGAGAAGTTCGGTGTTTAAGCTTTTACTTTCTCTCTTTTTATTAATTCTTACTCTTCACTAATTGGACTTGCTTGTTTGCACATCAAAACAATCTGGAATGATTTTTTTCTCAAAGGAAAAGGTCTAGGTCTTCCTCAACTGTATAAAAAGCAAGATCCATGGAAAAAGCTTTTTAACTTTTCAGCTTCTTTTTGTGTTCAGGTCATTTTAGTTTCTTCCGAGTGTCACATTCTTCAGTATCTTATATGTGCGCGTTTCTCCAACACTTCACTCTCGCCCACAGCACCATGAAGGTGGCTATCAGGACTCAACATGTTAGTGTTTTCTTTGCCTAGCAACCCCAGCAATCTGGGAGGCCCACTAACCATGCAAAGCTCCTAAACATCAGCGCACACAGGAGTCACCCAGTAACCTGCTCACGTGCAGAACCTCATTCAGTGGGCTCGGAGTACAGCCCAAGATTATGCATTTCTGACCAGCTACCGTACGACACCGGTGCCCCTGGCTAGGAGGAGATACCCGAGTATCACACAGCCAGAGGATCATTTTAATTAATTATTTTTCTGGCCACACGGTGCAGCATGTGGGATCTTAGTTCCTAGACCAGGGATTGAACTTGCACCCTCTGCAGGGAAAGCATGGAGTCTTAACCACTGGACAACCAGGCAAGTCCCAGGATCATGTTATTTTAATTAGTGAAGCTTTATGAGTAGACCCATCAGCATGAAGATGATCTGGGAACACTGCAGCTCCTGTCCATAGTTAAACAAAGTACTAAATAATGGGAAATAAAAAGAAGGCTCCAAGAGTACATATCTTCAAAGGGATCCCATGAAGAGTTTCAAACTTATCCCGCCCACTATGCACTCAGTGATTATTGAACCTTCCCTGTGGGACATGCCTTGTGGCTATAAATGTAATAAGAACATTAGTCGAGTGGTTCTTTGAACCATATAAAAGACCCAATTCAATCAAATTCCATTTTAATGTTTAGGAGGTGTGAACTTGAAGAGTTACTTAATCTCTGAGTTCTGACGCCCTGATCTGCACAAGGGGTACAGTGTGTACAAGGGTAACAACAGAACCTGCCTCCTAAGTTTATGGTGAAGGTCAAATGGAATCACGTCCATTAATCTGGACATGTCATTACTCAATAAATGGCAGTTGTAATTACTGAAACACTGCAGCTGCACCTTAGGCAGCTCAGATGATATTTCTGAAACTCATCTTGTACAAAACGGATTAAAAAGTTCAGTTGGGTTTTTCTTCTCTATCTTGGTAACAAACATCTACTTCTGCTTTCACTGACTATGCTAAAGCCTTTGACTGTGTTCAGTTCAGTTCAGTTGCTCAGTCGTGTCCGACTCTTTGTGACCCCATGGATTGCAGCACGCCAGGCCTCCCTGCCCATCACCGTCTCCTGGAGTTCACTCAAACTCACGTCCATGGAGTCGTTGACTGTGTGGATCACAACAAACTGTGGAAAATTCTTAAAGAGATGGGAATACCAGACCACCTGACCTGCCTCCTGAGAAATCTGTATGCAGGTCAAAAAGCAATAGTTAGAACAGGACATGGAACAATGGACTGGTTCCAAATTGGGAAGGTAGTACATCAAGGCTGTCTACTGTCACCCTGCTTATTTAAATTTATGCAAAGTACCTCATGCGAAATGCTGGGCTAGATGAAGCACAAGCTGGAATCAAGATTGCCAGGAGAAGTATCAATAACCTCAGATATGTGGATGACACCATCCTTATGGCAGAAAGTGAAGAGGAACTAAAGAGCCTCTTGATGAAAGTGAAAGAGGGGAGTGAAAAAGCTGGCTTAAAACTCATCATTCAAAAAAATAAGATCATGGCATCTGGTCCCATCACTTCATGGCAAATAGATGAGGAAACAATGGAAACAGTGACAGACTTTATTTTCTTAGCCTTCAAAAATCACTGCGGATGGCGACTGCAGCCATGAAATTAAAAGACACTTGCTCCTTTGAAGAAAAGCTATGACCAACTTAGACAGCATATTAAAAAGCAGAGACATCACTTTGCTGACAAAGGTCATAGTCAAAGCTATGATTTTTCCAGGAGTCATGTATGGATGTGAGGGTTTGACCATAAAGAAAACTGAGCACCAAAGAATTGATGCTTTTGAACTGTGATGTTGGAGAAGACTCTTGAGAGTCCCTTGGACTACAAGATCAAACTAGTCAATCCTAAAGGAAACCAGTCCTGAATATTCACTGGAAGGACTGAGGCTGAAACTGAAGCTCCAACACTTTGGCCACCTGATGCAAAGAACTGACTCATTGGAAAAGACCCTGATGCTGGGAAAGATTGAAGGCAGGAGAAGGGGATGACAGAGGATGAGATGGTTGGATGGTATCGCTGACTTGATGGACATGAATTTGAGCAAGCTCTGGGAGTTGGTAATGGACAGGGAAGCCTGGCATGCTGCAGTCCATGGGATTGCAAACATTCAGACACGACTGAACTGAACTGACTTGGTAACAAAATCATTGATTTAAACCTTAAAATGGTTGGGTTGTTACCATTCAAGTAGAAAAGCACAGATTTTCAAAGTGACCTAAACTCACTTTGTTTAAGCATCCTGTTTCTTTTTTTAATCTTAAAAAATCATATGAACACAATACATCTGCACTCAGGAAAACATATAATCACGAATTAAGAAGTTTTCAATAGCCTACAGTCATCCTTATGGAGGCGGAAGGGTCCTATTTAAAATTAGTTAGAAATATTCATTTAATACATTTAACAAACATTTATCTTTGTGCCCCAGATCTAGTTTTTATATAGAAGATCATTGGCTTTAAAAACCTCGCAGTAGAAAGGGAACTTAAAATTCCTAATAGGTCATTAAAAAACTGTATCACAGAGAAAATTCAATTCTGATGTAGTCACAGGCAAATACTTCATGATCCACTACAGTAAAAGCAACTGGTTTCACAGATGAGAAACTGGGACTTGGTTGGGGCAGATGAGTTGGCCACAGCGCCCAGAGATGATCGGCAGCAGAAATGCACTCAAAACTGACTTGAAGCTCCGATCCAGGCTCTCTCCAGATTGACTGCATCACTCCCTGCAGAGTCACCCAGAAGGTGTCAAACCGAACTGACAGAACCCAGAGATGCCTCCCTGATGAAACTGCTGGTGTCAGGATGTGGGGTTTTCTTTTTTTTTTAATATTCAACAAACGAGGAGGGGCGAAGTCCTCATTCTTGTGTCCACTGGAAAAAAAGGACATGTCCTTCCAGCTGGTAAAAAATAACATCCCTTGGGCTGTATGAACTCGGCTCCTATATGCTTTACCTCCGTGGAAACTGCTGGTGTGAGAGGGCATAATGCCATCCAGTTGCTGGAATACACTGCTGGCAAGGGAACCCCTAAGGGCGGGGCCCGTGCTTTCTTCACAGTGATGATGGGATTGTATCTCTATATCCTCTAATACTCAGCAAGTTTCTGTGAACCAGTTAGTGAGTGAAAGAGTGTGCAAAGAAAGAAACACAGAAACTCCTGAACAAATCCTGGTGTTCGTGCTATGGGCTTGGTACCTGCCTTCCTTACTTCTCACAACTGAGCCAAACTGAGCCAGTCTCTCCGTCTGCCAGGCTGAGCTCTGCTCTGCACAGCTTCTGGTGAGCAGAACTAGGACAGACTGGAGACTCTGAGTCTCTTTAAACACTGGGGGCTTTCCTCCCTGGCTCATGAGAGGGAGAAAGAAGATCTCTGAACTGCTGCATGGTGAGAACTAAAATTATGAAGAAGACATAGGAAAAGGCACAGACAAATGAGATTTATTAAGTACAATTCCTTTAAACGTCCTATTCGTCTTAGTTTGCATTTGTACCTTGGAAGCAGGAAAATACATCAGGAAATCCAACCCAAGGTGCAACTGGAGAAAAATGGCAGGGACTTTAAAATTGTCTTCATCACAGACCTGGGTTCTGAACTACACCCTGTTCTTCCATGGAACAAGGCAGTTTCATGCCTCTGTCTCTGCAACCGTGTCAATTTCCCCCTGAGAAATGAAGCCCTGGGAAGAGTAGTTCATGAGGAGGGGCTCGCTGCACTGCTGTAAGCTCAGGTGAAACTGAAAAAGAAGTTTCTATTTCTGCCAGATAATCTTATCTGATGATTAAGGGCTAAGATGTGAAGTGTTTGAAAATTGTTATTTTATATCAGCCATCTAATTTAACAAGAAATTATGAACCATTGAACTTTCCTGGAGGGGAAAAAAATGTATTGAAACTATCTCTGCAATTTCCCAAAAGTATTTATGGGTGTCCACCCCTGTGGTGCTACTGGTAAAGTACCTGTCTGCCAATGCCAGAGATTTAAGAGATGCAGGTTCGATCGCCATGTCAGTAAGATCCCCTGGAGAAGGGCATGGTAACACATATTCTTGCCTGGAGAATCCCATGGACAGAGGAGCTTGGTGTGCTAGAGTCTACAGGGTTGCACAGAGTAGGACATGACTGAAGTGACTAAGCATGCACACATGCACTGTTTACTTATTAAAAATTATTCTAGAGATGTCCCTGGTGGCCCAGTGGTAAGAATCCACACTCCCAATGCAGGGAGCCTGGGGTTTGATCCTTGGTCAGGGAGCTAGATCTCACATGTGGTGGTTCAGTCGGTAAGTCAAGTCCGACTCTTGCAAGCACATGAACTGTAGCCTGCTAGGCTCCTCTGTCCATGGGATTCTCCAGGCAAGAATACTAGAGTGGGTTGCAATTTCCTTCTCCAAGGGATCTTCCTGACCCAGGGATCGAAGCCAGGTCTCCTATACTGCAGGCAGATGTTTTACCAACTGAGCTACGAGGGAAGCCCCAGATCCCACATGTTGCAACTCAGAGTTCGCATTCTACAACTAAAAGATCCTGTGTGCCACAGCTAAGACTTGGCACAGGCAAATAAGTAAAAATAAATTAGTATCTTAAAAAAGATTATTCTAGAATGTGTGCTGGAACACTGCTGGTTATCATATCATAAGCCTTGCTAACAAAAACCAGATCATTCATATACCTATATGAAATTAGTTCTCTATTCTCACTTCTTCTGCTTTTCTGCTTTCCCATTAATACTGGATCCCCTTCCTACCGTTTGGACAATCTTCCAGTAGATTATCACCCTTTCCAAGGATCAAGGGTCTGCTGGCCTCCTTCCTGCTTGTCTCAATGAGAGTCAGAGACAGCAACCACTTCCTTGCATCACACAGCTCCAGGTAGCACCCACCTGCCTTCATCTTGACACCTCATTAAGGTAACCACTGATGGGACAGCAAAATGCTACCCAGAGCGAGTATGAGACAGGCTGACACCCAAGCCGTTCCTTTGTGAGCTGGGCGACTTTGTTCACAACATGACCCCACACCGCAGGGGCCTTTCATGATCTTTTCTCCAATGGTCAGATCTATTTAATTGAAAATGATTCCTCCCAGGTGGAACCCGCTAGAAAGATTTCACAAACCTGGGACACAGCGTGAGGTCAAATTGGATACTCAGATCTCGACCTTCTGGGAACACCTCACCCAATGTCCCTCAGATCTAATCAATGCCAGTTTTTGAAATTGAAATATCCCAACTCAAACCCCTCTCAACCAGAAAGTAACAATTCATTAACCATTTCTTCAATCTCTTTCTGCATAACCAGACTGAGTAGTTTTAGCTCAGATCACAGAGAACTCCATCAAAGTTTTCTGGCCTCATCTGCATCGCATACATTTGTTTCAAAAAAGAAAAAAATTCATATTTTATGGTTTTTCATTTTTACCACCACCAACAAACATCAACAAATTTGGGTCTAAGGCCTGTGAAGGCACCTATCATAATTAGCATCCAACTGTCTGCCAGCAAATGGTTTCTGATAATTAATTCGGCCGTCACAGAGAAAACTGTCATGTTTCATGGGAGAAGATCAGAAGACGAGCCTTTTGCATGAAGCCGCGGTGCCATACTCGGGGGAGATGGTTCAGAGCTCGTCTCCAAGTGGGAGAATTCAGAGCACTGAGGTGATTTAAGCCACGAACAAGCCCAGGGTGCAGCGGTGCTGGGTCCCTCGGGCACCCAGGGAGCACTGTCACCCTTCAAAGAGCCCACTTGCCCAGTGCTCTCCACCATCAGGACCTCAGCCCTGTGTTCCCAGGAGCCTCACAATGAAAGGAAAGTAGGAAAGTGATTTTTTTTTTTTTAAATAAAAGCATGAATAAATAGCACCACCAAAGGAAGATTTCTAAAACACATCAAATTCCACTTGGTCCACCATGACCTAAGCAACAGCTCACTAATTTTAATTTGGCCATTTTCATTCTTTTTAAAGTCTTTATTGAGTTTTGCTACAATATTATTTCTGTTTTATGTTTGGGTGTTTTTGGCCATGTGGCATGTGGAATCTTAGCTCCCTGACCAGGGACTGAACCCATGCCTCCTGCATGGGAAACATGGAATCTTAACCACTGGACTGACAGGGATGTTTCTAGCCATTTTCATTTAAAAAGTCATGCAATGATGGGAGTTCCCCGAGGGCCAGTGGTTAAGACTTCAAGCATCCAGTGCAGGGGATTCACGGCTCAGTCCCTGGTCAGGGAACAAATATTCCACATGTCCCATGGCCAAAAAATAGTAATAACAGTAAACAGTCATGCAATGATCATGCTTACACAAGCCAGAAAAGAGGAGAAAATCATCTGGTGGGGTTTTCCTGAATCCCACAGACCTCCGTTTATACAACTGGTATAAGACACTGTATTATGCCACTGAGTTACAGTCATCATGGGCCTGGGACCCCCTTTTGGTCCCCACTTTCATGCCCCTAAGGAATGAGCACTCTCTGTTTCCATTCTGATACCCCAGATCTGGCATAGACAGTCTCAGCTCTGAGTGGGCACCCCAGAAATATTTACTCCCTCCCTTTCCAAGTGTGGACCGCCTTGAGTCAAAGGACTTAGGGGGGAGTAGGGGGAGCCTGCACTGACACCCCTGGCAGATGTGACAGGGCGTGTGCATCTGGAAGGGATCCAGGAGCACTGGAGCTCATCTAATTAGCTGCTGCCTTGATTGACAAGCATCTTCCCTCAGCATGGGGTCCACCCCACAAAGGATGGAGGAAAATGATGCAGTGCTTATGTCTGTTACACGAACATTACATATCAAAACCTGCGTTGATATGGCTTTCGGCTTCTCCAGACAATGTGAAAAAGAAAACTCACTTGATTTCCTCTCAAAAATGTTTCCCCCTACTACACAAACCAAACCAATGAAACAAACCCCTATCAGACAATAAACAACACACCAGACTTAGAATTCTATGTCAATGACCGAAAACAAATTGCATACTAAAACCGTATGAATAAACTAATGAAAAACCAAAACAAAACAAAGAGCCTTTTAAAACTCTTTATCCTGACTGCTCACTCTTCTCTCTTAATTGGAGGTAACCTATACCTCCCTGCTGCTGCTGCTAAGTTGCTTCAGTCGTGTCTGACTCTGTGCAGCCCCACAGACGAAAGCCTACCATGCTCGCCCGCCCATCCCTGGGATTCTCTAGGCAAGAACACTGGAGTGGGTTGCCATTTCCTTCTCCAATGCACGAAAGGGAAAAGTGAAAGGGAAGTCGCTCAGTTGTGTCCAACTCTTCGCGACCCCATGGACTGCAGCCTACCCGGCTCCTCCGTCTATGGGGTTTTCCAGGCAAGAGTACTGGAGTGGGGTGCCAATACCTCCCTAGGGTATGACAAATAAGTTGGATGTATCTTTAAAAGACCGGGAGGCTTTTAGAAAAATAAGTCCCTACTTAGGATTCTAAGATATCTACCACTGCGTGCAGGAAGTTATAGATTAAAGCAAGCAAACTGCACCACCACCAGCATCACGTGACAACCACATGCCTGACGACTGATTCTCAATAAATTTTCTAAGGTACATTGCTTGGTTGGTTTTACTCTAACTTGCCTGAAAGAACCCTGAAGACAGAAATAAATGCGGAAGCTCTTATACTTATGAAACTGAAAATCTTGAATCTTCTAAATACAAATAAAGCTGTGTGCTAGAGCAAAACATGTCCACTGTGCTGGCCACTGCTGGATGGTGGTACCAATGGTTGGTTGAAACTACTGTTTCCTCTAGACCAGGTTTTTTTGTTTTTTTAATCCCAGGGCAAAGACAGCTAGATCAGATAATGCTTTGTAGTGGGGGGCTGTCCTGAGGACTGTGGGATGTTTAGCAGCATCCCTGGCCTCTACCCATCAGATAACATGTTAAGAAGTTAAAATGGAGATGGTCTTGTTCAGGTTTCAGAAGTAGGGGAGCAGGTCTGTGGGCAACTTCTGACCCTGCCTGGATGACATGCCTGCCTGTGAGCATACCAATGGTTACTAGCAAGTCAAGCAGCACTTTAGATAAGAAAGGGAGTAGATCTTGGAATTTTTTAAGCCCTGGCGACCTGGCCAATGCCCAGGTGGGGCGGAGTGGGGTGATGTCTAAGGAATCTTATGACTCTTTAAAAGGTGAAACAAGCAGCATTGTAGAAGTTGAAAGAAAATCATAGCTGCAGTTGTGCACATAAACTGATGATGATATAAGCTTGTGGCCTAGGATTAAAAGTGGGAGCCCGCAAAGCTGCATCTGAAGTCCACCATGGGGTGGATGCACTGTTCAGGACCCTTTCCCAACTCTTTTCCCAACTGGACTCCAGACTGTGCTGTTCAAGTCGGGATGCAGGTTTCGCCCAAGTTGGTTATATATACACTACATATGATATATACACTATATATGTATATATATAGATATATATGTAAGATATATATGGTGATATATACACTATATATGACTTCTCTCATTTGTTTCTACTTCTTTTCTTTCAATGATTATATGTTGAAATTAAGTTAAATAATCTTCTATTAAAAATTGAAACTGTTTATCTGTGTGCAAGACGTGGTTTCTTTTTGTTATCAAATCTTTAGAACCTAAAACGAAAGTAAAACTTTCGGCAAAACATATCAGCAGCACCCTGACCCTGTATGTGGCAACCACAAGGTCTCTGGACACTGCCAAGTGTCCCCCTGCTGATCAAGACTGTCCTGCTAGAGAATCACCGCTTTAGCATGACAAATAATGGACTTCTGAACAGCTATAAAGACTATAAACCCAATGTGACAAAGAAATCATCTCTATCGATCAGTATCAAGATCCATCAAGGCCACTTAGGACACAACGGTCTCCAGCTAAGGAAAAAATTGCTTATTTGTGTTCCTACAGATCACCAAGAAAGGACAGAAATAAAATACATATGGTGCCTGTGACCCATCCACTCCTGGGGAGAGAAATAAAGCAACCAGAGAGAGGCACCACCCCACGCTGGCTGGGAGTTTACTTCTGTTTTTAGATTTTCTCCTTGAGTGGTGGAGGTCACTGGCTGACTTGGTGAAGTTTTACCAGAGGGAATGGTCTGAAAACACGTGTGTTTTACACTGAATGTGCCGAGGAGGTGAGTCCCAGGTCACTGCAGGTGACCGAGGCAGAGGGCAAGTGACCACAGACCAGGGTCTGACCAGGAATGCTGCAGAAGGAACTCCACATGGGATAAGCATCTGGACTAACTGACCTCTAACATTCAGCTCCAATGTGCCATGAGCCTATGAGCCTTTCAGTGATCAGCTCCTCACAGTCCCTTCTGAGAAAGCTGTGAGAAGCAAAGGCATTTGTCCTGCCCTGAGTGGGTCAGAATCTCACAACCCTGGGACCCTAAGCAGGGTCCAGGGTGATGCTGGGCACCAACTGGACATCTCTCTACCTTCCCCACTGATCACAGATGAGTCAAGGATCCCCACCTGGTTCCGAGCTACCTCCAACTGGTTTTCTCCTCCCCGCTCCTAAATCTCATTAACCCAGAAGACAAATTATACAAATATGTGATCTCACACTGATGTTCAATCTGTCTTTTCTAGCATCCTCTATTTATCAGACGGCTTCAACCTGGTGGACCGTGACTCCTCAGTCATTGCCAAAGTCTACCCTTCCTCATGCATTGCTGAAGTATGGGGACAGGCGGCCAGGAAGTCACAGACGGAGATTAGCATCAACACACATTTCAGTTCACTGACAGATGACATCTACCGCAAGATGGCAGTGGGGCTCCCAGGGTCTGAAGGAAACAAATTTTCTCTGGTCTCGGCTGGAGGGAGCTCAGGTGAATAGAACACTCACTCAGTAGTTTTGCCAAGTAACAGAAGCCAGTGTTTTGCTGTTCTAGCTTCAAAGCAAGCCACAGCCATCCACACAGTGGATTTCTAAGCAGTTTTTTTGGTTTGTTTGCATCTCCCAGAATTTGTTCTGATTCAAACAGAACAGGCGACGTCCCTGGTGGTCCAGTGGCTGGGTCTCTGTACTTCCAGTGTAGGGGACACAGGTTCAATCTTTGGTTGGGGAACTAAGATCCCACAAGCCACACAGTGCAGCCAGTAAATAAAATAAATTACTTTAAAAAAACAGCAATGGGAGCTATTCATAGGTATACAATTTTCTACATTAAAGTCTGAGTGGAAGCCTACATCACCTTACGTTTTCCCTTAAAGAGCAGGTGATTTTCCCACCCATCTATGTGCCTCACAAAAGACGCATCCGTTTGCCTCTGCACACCTTATGTTCTAGGTTTTCTTCCCATGTCCAGTACATTAAATACTGCTCTGCTCCCACAGAATAAAAATTTGCAGTGATGTGGCTTTCTGTCTATTACCATGGAGTTGAATTTCACCAAAATTCACAGAATGTGGGATCTGGAAGGGGCCTTGTAGATTACCTAGTTTATTTCCCCCATGTAGCTTCTGGGGAAATTGGGTCCACAGAAGTTCAGGAATGTTCCTGAAATTAACTAATAACTAAGCCTATCACCTTGCACTTTCCATTAATTACAGCTTCTTTTCTACCAAAAGGTGAAGCATTTGCCTGGTTACTTTAGCAGAACCACTTAGAAAACTGGCAGTTTCTTACAGAATTAAATATATATATATTCTACGACCCAGTGATTCTGCTTCTAGGAATTTACCCATGGGAAATGAAAACATATGTCTTTAAAGTGACTTGAAAAAGAATGTTCACAGCAGTTATATTCACAATAGCCCCAAAGTGGAGATGACATTAATGTCCCATAGCATATTAATGAATAAATAAATGGTAGTATATTTCTACAGTGGAACAGTGGTTATTTCTGCAGATACCCTGAGCAAATTCTCCTGGTATAAGAAGAAGGAAAAAGAGAAAGTTCTGGGACTTCCCTGGTGATCCAGTGGTTAGGATGCCACACTTCTGCTACAAGGGGAACAGGTTCAACCCCTGGTTGGGGAACTGAGATCCTGTATATCAAGGGGGTGATCAAAAAAATTTTTTAAATGTAAAAGAAATAAACATGAAAAAAAAACACCACACAGGAAAAAGCTGAATTCTCTTGGATTAGCACTAGGAGCCGTCTGTACTCCTGACTATCCTAGTTCATTTTTTTCTTTCTCCTAGACAACTACTTTAGACCTTTTTTCCTCTCTCAAACCTCTAATACTGTAATATTTCCTCCTTCAGCCCCCCTCCTGGCTGATAACCTTGCTCCCTATTTAGCTGAGAAAATGCAAACACTCTAAAGAGAAGCTCCATCCAGTCCCAACACGGGTTTACCAACCTACCCACTGCTTGTACCAAATGCTCTGCCTTTCCTCTGGCCACTGTGGAGGAACTGCCCCAGACCCCTACCCAAGGCTGACCCCGCCCCACCCCGGATCCCTGTCCCCTGTTGTAATAAACAAGGACATTACTGGCAGCTGACCCCTCTTCTACCTCATCTCTTCCCCTCACCCTGCTAGTCATTCCCATCATCATAAAACATGCTGCATATCTTAAAACACCAGCTCTTTTCATAATGAATTATAGCTGATTTACAATGTTGTGCTAATTTCTGCTGTACAGCAAAGTGACTCAGTTATACACACATATACATTCTTTTTAATATTCTTTTCCATTACGATTTATCCCAGGAGATTGAATACAGTTCCCCATGCTAAACAGTGGGACCTTGTTTACCCATCCTATATATAATATTTTACATCTGCCAACCCCAAACCCCCAGTCAATCCTTCCCCCTCCCCCTTGGCAACCACCAATCTTTTCTCTCCGTCTGGGAGTCTGTTTCTGTTTCACAGACAGGTTCATCTGTATTGTACTTTAGATTCCACATATAAGTGATAAGTATGGTATTTAAGATCTCCACCATGTTAAGCAAAGAGATGCAGTTATATAAATACATATATTCATTCTTCAGATTCTTTTCTCATCTAGGTTATCCCAGAATGTTGAGTAGCGTTCTCTGTGCTGCATAGTAAGTAGTCCTTCCTGGTTATCTATCTTATATATAGTAGAGTGTATATGTTCATCCCAAGCTCCGATTCATCCCTCCCTCCCTACTTTTCCCCTTTGATAACCATAAGTTTGTCCCTCCCCTCAGGTTTTTTTTTTTTTAAAGCTTAGACCAAGCTGGAAAAGTTGAAAGTGGAAAACAGAGGGATCATACAGATAATTATCAATCTGCATTAATATAAAGAAAAGTGATTCTAGGTGTAATTAATAAGCGACAGTGAACATTTGTAAAACAGTACAAACACAATTGGTAAAACCACTTGAATGAACACTCGGATCAGCCACAGATTAACGATTCCCTTTCTCTCTTTTTCAATATTTACTTATTTAGTTGGCTGTGTTGGGTCTCATTTGCGGCTCACGCAGTCTTAGTTGCGAGGCCCAGATTCTCTAGCTGTGGAAAGCGGGCTCAGTAGCTGTGGCACTTAGGCCTAG
The DNA here is from genome assembly GCF_029378745.1 of Bos indicus. Lineage (NCBI taxonomy): Eukaryota > Metazoa > Chordata > Mammalia > Artiodactyla > Bovidae > Bos > Bos indicus. The sequence goes on from NC_091772.1 coordinate 31,157,832, forward strand.
CTGCCCCAGGCGTGTGGCATCTTAGTTCCTTGCCCAGGAATAGAACCTGAGTGCCCTGCACAGCAAGGTGGTTAAGGAGTCTTAACCACTGGACCACCCGGAAAGTCCCTAATGATTCATTTTCTGTAACTTGTAATATGGGCCCTCAAACAAAGAAGAGATTTTCCCAGCACAAAGGAAAGTGGAGTAGGAAGAAAAAAGGATTCAGAGAGATCACCAGAATCCAAACAATGAAAGATTCAATCATGTCATGTCTCTGAGCCCTCTACTTACAGTAAGATCAAAGGAGAAAAATAATCATAATCTGTTACATGTTTCTGGTCCTTTATGGCTTGAAATGCATAGGAACATGCATTATTTCTTCTACATTGAGAAAATTTGTGTCATGGCCAGAACAGTGTAACTGTACACTTTGAATAGGTTTTATGTATTTTTATTTGTCTATTTTATAGAGAAAGAACATGGAGGGAAAACACGCTTCCAAAGAGGGTCCTCTGGTCAACAAAGTTTGAGAAATGCTACACTATGTCTGGCCTGGCAGGACACCAGAGATCAATATGTGCATATCAGAGAACAGTTTTCCCAAGGTTCTCAAGTTTGTCTGAACATAAAACATTCTTTTTTGGCTTACAGGCTATTAATATCTTTGCATCTTAGACAGATCCCTCTAGTCTGAAGCTTCTTCAGCATCACTTCCTGGCCTCAAAAGACTTTCCAGAACTGAAGCCCCGGGTGGGTTTATGCTTTGACATGAAATCTTCATGAAAATGACAAGTCTAAACTAGCCCCGTGCCTGCTGTCCAGTCAGTGAGCCTGAGCTTCCTGGCTTCTGTGAAAGGACAAGGGCCCGGGGTGTTCTCACGGGAACCCTGGGCAAGGTTAGTTACGGATGCTGTCTCTGAAATAGCCATGGACGCCCAGAGGTGAGAATGCCCAGGAGCTTGGCAAAACCTGAGCTGCAGTGTGATGCACATGCCATTAAAATACACACAGCTCAATCAAGTCCAGATAACAGCTTGCGACATGCCCTGAGGTCTGGCGGGATAGGTGGGGGTGCCTGTGGAGGGGGGCTGAGCAGAAAATGCTACAGCAGAGCATGAATTCAGATTTCACAACTGGAAGAATAGATGCAGACACCTTGCTGGTTGATTCATGCTTATTTTAAACATGTGTGAAGTTATTGTGATTCATAAATGACTCGGCGAAACCCAGATGTGGGCTCCACTGACACAACACGATGCGGTGTAAAATGATCTCATTATTAAAAGCATCCTTTGATGCAAAAGGATCTTGGACAGATAGTTGGATGTGACCCTGAAGGGTTCTGTTCCTCTTGATGAGCGCTAATGTACGGGTAAATTTATTTCTTTGGTGTTGGGTGAATGGACGTTCTGAACTCATTATGAATAAATTATTAAGTTATAAAACACCACTGCTAATAAAACTGGGGCTATAGTAAGAAATGTGATTAAAAATCACACGTGGCTGTGACCTATTTAACAATAATGCATTAATTCATAAAGCTTACCCAGTTACTATAATTAAAATATGCTTCATCACTAATTGCCTCACCAATCCTTAAATTTCCCCAAAACTGTTATGCGATTGATGGCCAAACAGTGGCTCTGGCGATGCTAAGTCTTCTGATCCTGGTCACTACGACAAAAACCTTTGTAATTAAAAAAACACTTTATCACTGTCCTAATGCAATCCTGTGGATGAGACACAGATTTTCAGCTGGCAAATATTTTGGTAAAGTTAATGTCTAAAGGCAGAAAAAAAATCCATGTGCAGAAATTGAAGGGAATAACAATGTTTCCCATATTTCTGCCAACATATTAACAAATACGGCAAAAAAGAGCCTTGATATGTCATTTGCTGACGGATGAGAGTGGGGTGAAGACTCAAGCACGGGAATTTTATTGCTGGAGACATTTTCATCTGCAGCCAAATCACCAGGGAAACACTTTGTCAAACAACTTCATTCTGCAGGGGGACATGGTGACAATATTGGCATCCTAAGAATTTGTTCAGGTTTTTCCGATTGCATCTACCTGTCTGTGCCCGGAAATATTTACAGCAACACCGCAATTCATGCAGACATGCGGCTTAGTGCCTGGAAGCCACCTAGCCGGCTCGTGTTTCATCTCACCAGCGAGTTCAAAATAAGTGCTCTCGAGTCGTATGCTTTTCATATAAATGAGACAATATATTTTAGGAAGGGTTCGTATCAACCCCTTGTTTCATATTAATCGGAACTGATGTAGCATCTGGTACCTACAAAGTTATGGATTGAAGTATCTTCACAAGCACCCAAGCTTTCTGCCTGAGTTCCACCAGCAAGTTAGGAAAATTATGAGAGAAGAAGAGAGAAAGAGAGGGGGGTGGGAAGAGGCAGGGAAGGAGGACAGGAGTGAAAAAGAGAGGTGTGGGGGAGAGAGGAGGAAGGGGAGGGCAGAACACAGGGCCTGTTGGATTCTGGTTATAAATGGCAACCCACTCCAGTACTATTGCCTAGAAAATCCCATGGACAGAGGAGCCTGGCAGGCTACAGTCCATGGGGTCGTAAAGAGTCGGACATGACTGAGCGACTTCACTTATCTATTTTTGACTTAACTTTTTATTTTATACTGGAGTATATAGTTTACAATAATGTGTTTCAAAAAAAAAATAATGTGTTTCAGGTGTACAGCAAAGTGATTCAGTTATACATATACAGCTACTTTCAATTTTTATTTTTTTAAGAGTTTTTTTTTTTTTAATTTAAAAAAAATTAAATGGATCAATTTTAAAGACTTTATTGAATTTGTTACAATATTCCTTCTGTTTTACGTTGTGGTTTTCTGGCCATGAGGCATGTGGGATCTTAGTTACTCAACCAGGAATCAAACCCACATCCCCTGCATTGGAAGACAAAGTCTTAACCACTGAACCGCCACAGAAGGCCTTCAATTTTAGATCCTGTATTTATTTTGCCTGCTGTGGGAGCGTATCCCCCAAATAACCCTTGACACTTCACTTGCCCTCCTGTCAAACTTTCACAGAAGCACTGCCAAGTTCTCAGCCCTGAGTCACTTTCTCAACCTCTCCATCACTTCCCTGGTTCAGGCTACGTACCCGGGCCCCCAAGACAGCCCAGCTATGGGTCTCTCCACTTCCACTGGCTCCTCTCCTCTGTTCTATACATGGAATCTAAAGTGATCTTTTTCCAACATGATTCTAATCACACCATTGGCCTTTCACACTTGGCATTTCCCTTTGCTCTGGCATAAAAATCCTCAAAGTGGGCTAGCAGGTGGCATGAGGTGGTCCCCCCGTTTAGCATTCTGACTTCACCTGGGACTCCTCTCCCTGCTCCAAGCACAGTCAACTTCTTCAATGGGCCATGCTCTCTGTGGCCAAAAGACCTTTGCATGTGTGGCCTTCAGACACATCTTTCCAGGCGCCCCCTGGACACCCTTCACCCTTCTCATTCATCCCTTCACATGGTTAGCGCTGTGGTTCAGCCATCGGGGAGTCCTGTACAAGCCCACCCAGCATGGTGTGCTCTTCCTTCCCCACACTCACTGAGGTGTATGATACACGTCTGCTGATGACCCCATGTGCTCCAGGTGTGGTTCCCTTACTGCACTGTGCAGGTCACGTGGGCAGGGGACACAGCTAACTTTAGGCACCTCTGAATCCCTTGGCTGATGGCTGTCATGAACATAAAACAGGGGCTCCAGCAATACAGGCGCAGGAATGGACCTCAACAACGGGTCCTCTCACTGTGTTAACACTAGGCGAGAAGACGTCATCAGCATCTGTACCACGAAGTCTAGGCTCTGCAGGGCCACGTGAGGAAGCACTTCACAGGACGACCTGCTATAGCTGATGGTTTATGTTATCAGGTTTTAATCCCCTCTCAAAACAGAGAGTAGAATCTAAAAAGGAATTTTAAAAGGTCACGCATAAACAGATACTCCTAAACAAGGTAGTGCTTGTTGTAATCACATCTTTAAAAAAAAATTATTTTTTTTGATGTGGATCATTTTTAAAGTCTTTATTGATTTTGTTACAATATTGCTTCTGCTTTATGTTTTGGCTGTTTGACTCTGAGGAGTATGAGACCTTAGTTCTCCGACCAGGGCTCAAACCCATACCGTCTGCGTTGGAAGGTGAAGTCTTAACCACTGGGCCACCAGGGAAGTCCCAGTAACCACAACTTTATTAGAATAATCACAGAGTGAGAACTTGGGTCTGCCTGTGAGTAGACCTGGCTTTTACGGGAGAGACCACAAACCTGCTCCGACGGCAAAGGGCCAGATGGTCTCCAGCCCAGCAGAGATGGCTTCCTGTAAGGTTCACAAGAGTCCTGGGTAATTTCTTTCATCTCTAACAGTCTAAGACACAGCTCACTTTTGCAAACTTGGCATTCTGTGTTTATCAGAATGGAGCAATAACATCCTGCTCTGGAGTTCTCATGGACATGGAAGAGGGATGGATGTCAGACTGACTGGAGTCTCATTTTGACTTCCTCTGTCACCTAACACATGACCTGATGATAGAGAAGAACACTAACGTATTCACTTTCTCTAATATCATTACTGGGACCCAATTAGATGGGATGGGCAAAGGCAGGGAGGTAGGAGATGTGGGGAAGAAGCAAGGGACAAGATCATATGTGGTCTGGAAAACCCAAGCCTGAATAATCCAGAAAAGCTGTAAAATAACAAAGCACTGGGACGTCCCTGGTGGCCCAGTGGCTAAGACTCCACGCTCCCAGTGCAGGGGGTCCCAGTCTGATCCCTGGTGAGGAAACTAGATCCTGTATGCCACAACCAAGGCCTGGGGCCGCCAAAATAAATAAAGTAATTAATTAAAAAGAAAACAAACAAAACCACAAAGCACTGCTCTGGGGAGAGGCACAGAGGGCATCTTACAGGTAAACCTGCACCAAAGCCAGCCTTTGACTCTGGGCTCCGGTAAGCAACAGAAACCTACCACCAGCTGTAAAATCTGGGATTCTAACTTTTTTCCAACAAGGATTTTTCACAGAGTATCTGCTGCATGCTGACAGTGAGCCACTTTCCTTTGTCTTAAATTTTCTGGCCATTAATTACATCCAGGATGGCATGTTTTCATATGGTGAGTAAACAAAGAGACATCATTCTTGGCTTTGGAGGAATATCAGTGTTATGTAAAATCAGACCATTATTCTTGAAATCTATAACATTCTTTTCTCTTCATACAAATATTCTCTAAAAGGATCCTGAAATAATTTATTATGTAAAAGCCGTCATCTTAAACCTATTTCCAAAAGACTTGTCGTTTAGAACAAAATCCTTGTGGATTCTCTATTTCGAATTTATATATGATTCTTTGCTAGCCTCCAGATTTCAAATATTTATGCTTTTCTGTGCTTGTTAAAAGTCAGGTTTACCAGGATATAATTTACACAATGGAAAATTTCATGCTCGCTCTGCAAACAATAAGCCCAAATAAAAATGTATCAATGCTTTAAAATCAAAACACTAATCCTAAGAGGTAAAATCATAAAAAGAACTTTTGATCAGTGCATGTGCTTACTGCTTAATTAACTCAGGAGACAAAAACCAGTGATTAGTATTTTCATTACGAAGGGATTTAAAAACAGGATGGCTATTCAAAGGTACAACCATGGAGGACAGTTAAGGATCGAGATACAGCATGAGAAGTGAGTCCAATAATGCCTGACCATGTGTCCAGATTTGTCTGGACAATGTCAAATGCGTAATGATGATTTACAGAAAACAATAACAGGTGTGATCTGTTACTGAGAACAGAAATACCATGAGTGCCTTAAAAATGATGGCTACCTTTTACTTCAGAGCGGTTTTCTAGTGGACACTTGAAGGTATGAAGATTATTTTCAGTATGTGAATAAAGCTCATTTATGAAGGAATTCATTCAATAAGCTAGTTCAGCATTTTATGGACCAATGCTACACGCATGATAATAAAAGAACAACTTAAAATATACAAGTTTTATATCTATATAAAAATATTAGGCTTAGTCACAAGTATATGGTGAATTCTTGTTACCTTATTCCATCTCCTTCCAAGAATTATAACAAACTTCTTTATCTAAATTCATTCCCATCCAAATAATATAAAAGTGTGCGTGCGTGCTCAGTCACTAAGTCATGTTTGACTCTTTGCAACCCCATGGACTGTAGCCCACCAGGTTCCTCTGTCCACAGGATTTCCCAGGCAAGAATACTGGAGTGGGTTGCCATTTCCTACTCCAGGGGATCGTCCCGACCCAGGAATTGAACTTGTGTCTCCTGTGTCAGCAGGCGGATTATTTACCATTGAGCCATTAGTTCAGTTCAGTTGCTCAGTTGTGTCCGACTCTTTGTACCCCATGAACAAGCCACTAGGGAAGCCAATATAAACGTGATCAATATATTAATATAAATTGACCTATAGTTATTTTTTTTTGACCCATAGTTACTGATCCTTGGGCCAGATGTATTAACTGTGTGACTTTGGAAAACTTCCCTAACGTCTCTGTGTCTCAGTTTCTAAACCTAGTCACAGGGATAATAAGAGCAACTGCCTTCCATAGCTGTCCACCAGCTAAGCTAGAAAATACAAACCCAGTTCTCTCCTTCTGCCCCCATCTGAGCCTGGCACAGCCCAGCCTTCAATAAACACAAGCTGCAGGGATTATTACCAATAACTTACCCACTACACACTCAAATGCGGATGACTGACAAATCATATAGGAAGTTCATGCTTTCAGAGTGAGTTATCACCACAATCAAAATGTTCCCTGATAGGCTGAGGGATCTGAATTTAAACACACTTCCTTCCCACTAAGAAGATTGAACCACAAAGACAGTAACTGTAGGCACCAGGACTGGTGTGTCCCACGTGTCAGGGGCTCTGCTCTGTGCGTTTCACATGCTCTCTTCTCTATCCTCACAGCAGCCCTGGAATGCATGGAGATGTACGGATTTTACATGCTACCAAAAAGATAAAAGAGAAGTTAAAGAACAACTCAAGGTCATACACCTAAAAAATGGTGATGCTAGAATCAAAACCAGACTCTATGTCTCCGAGCAGAATGAGCTGCCACGCAGAGTGTAAAGTTGCCATTTTTGCATGCTAAGTGGGTCTGTCAAAAAAAGAAAAGGAATATTTATGGTGAACTGCAGAGTAATATCCAAAGTACTAGGAATGAAATTTTTCCCAATGTTATTAATAAAAGTGACTTTTAAAGCCAAGAATACATATTGTGATAGGTTAAATTCATTTAAGAAAACATGGGTGCAAATAACTGAGCTTTAATTATTTCATGGCATCCTTGCAACAGCCTTTTTTTTTTTTTTTTATGAAAGCCTTTCAGAAAACCCTTTGTTCCTGATCTAGTCTTACCTAGACGAAAAGAAAATCAAAACAATTTTAATAGCTCTGATTTCTTAGGACCCTCTTTTTTGAGGGGAAAAAACCCCAAATCAGTGATGTTGGAAAGGCTCCAGAAGTTTCAAGGTACAAATCTCTTTTTCCTTAAGCCATCAGGTGTCATAACTAATGAGCAAAATCAGTTTATATGGTTTTTGAGAATAACCTGTCCAAGTTGCAAATTCACTACAGGCAGACCTCATTTCAGTGTACTCTCCTGTACTGCATGTGGCAGATATTGCATTTTTTACAAATAGAAAGTTTGTGGTAACCCTGCATTGTCAGATGATGCTCAACATTTCTTAACAATAAAGGATTTTTAAATGAAGTTATATACTTTCTTTTAGACAAAATGCTACTGCACATTTACTAGACTACGTATAGTGTAAACGTTAACTTTTATTTGCACTGGGAAACCAAAAAACTCGTGGGGCTTGCTTTATTGTGGTATTTGCTTTACTGCGGTTGTCTGGAACTGAACCTGCACTACTCCAAGGTGTGCCTGTAAACATGAAGGATTTGAGCCAATCAAGGATGCAGTAAGTCACTTACATTGTACAGTGTTTAAGGACAATCTGAGAAAGTCTTTAAGAGGCAGCCTTTTTCTAAGTGAGGTAGGTATAGTACGGAGAGTGGTTCTACTTGCATGCTTCACAGAAGTGATCTTTTTACCAAAATCATCATAAAAGCTATCAGAAAAAGAAAGAACACTGAAAGCAAATAAACAAACGAAACCATCTGAAAGTTCAAACACTGAATCACAGACAAAAGGTACTGTATTTCTGAAAGGTACTGTCCTTCATCTTTGCTAAGGACCAAGAGAAGTCATTTCATATGTGGTAAAGTGAAGATGACAAATCACATTCTTTTTCCAAAGGGAATTTTTTCCCCCCAGATATCAACTTGGCACTAAAAGGGATTCTCATGTGCACTCCACAATAACAACAATAACAACAAAAGCACTCCTTGGACCAAATGGGCACAGCTCTTGTTCAGCTGCTTTGTGGCATCTGGCCCTGTCTTATTTGTTATGAGAAAGTCCTTTCCCCAATAAGGAGGGTGGTCATAAGGAACAAGATGCCACAAGGAGTGTTGTGTTGAACCTTGGCCTAAAACACCTAAAATGTCAAGAATAAAGGCCCACACTGGACAATGACTGCTCTTAGCATATTCAGGAACCAAGTCTCTCCATCCTTACTCCCCACTTTTGGTTCAATGCCTAAAACCTAATTGTTCACCAGAAATCAACACCATCTCTATGACTTTTTTTTCTGGGATCAATAGCAGAATTGAACCCTTCCTCCCAAGTATCCCTGCTCTCTGTCCACACTTCCTTCCAACATATTTCCCCAAAGACTGATGTTTTTTCCTTCCTTCTACCCTGTATGGCAGGAGGCAGGTCTCCAGGCTATTTCCAGCTTCAGGGCTCAGTACAGACACGACACATGTTAGTAAATGGGTAGCAATCATCAGTTTGTAAGATGATGTAACCAATATTAAAGCCAGAGAATAAGCACATAAAAGGACGCTCGGTGTCACAGCCATTAGGGAAATGCAAATTAAAGCCACAATGAGCTGATACTTCATACACACCAGGACAGCTAGGATGGGTATCATCAGATAGATAACAACATGTGTTGACCAGGATATGGCAACACTGACATCCTCAGACATCACTGGTGGGAATAAAATAGGGTGCAGCAGCTTGGAGGACAGTCTTGTGGTTAAAAGCAATTCCATTCCCAGGTATACACCCAAGAGAACTGAAAATACGTCTGCACAGAAACATGTACACAAGTGTTCACAGCAGTAAAATTCACAGCCAAAAAGTGAAAACAACATAAACACCTACCCACTGATGGATGGTTCAACAAAACGGGGCTGAACCACACAAGGGGATATTATTTAGCCATAAAAAGGGAATGATCCCCCAATAACACAACAGGGAGCATGAATCATGAAAACATTATGTTGAAGTGAAAGAAGCTAATCACGAAGGATAAATGACTCCATTTTTATCAAATGTCCAGAGTGGGGAAATGTCTAGAGATAGATTAGTGGCTGCCAAAGCTGAAGACAGGAGTGAGTGTGATGCTAAGATGTGTGACTTTTGTTTTCTTTTTCTTTCTTAATTTTTACTGGAGTATAGTTGCTTTACAATATTGTGTTAAGTTTCTGCTGTACAGGAACACGTATCTGCTGTACAGATACAAAGTAAATCAGCTATACATATACTTACATTCCCTCTTGCTTAGACTTCCTTCCCATTTAGGTCACCATAGAGCATTGAGTAGAGTTCGCTGTGTTATATATAGAAAAGTGAAGTGAAGGTTCTAGTTGTTTATTTTATACATAGTATCAATAGTGTATATATGTCAATCCCAATCTTCCAATTCCTCCCTCTCCTTCCTCCCCCTTGGTACCCATACATTTGTTCTCTACACAAGAGGTGTGAGTCTTGAGGTGATAAAAATATTATTCTTGTGATGATGGATGCAATCTCTGCGAATATATTACAAGTCACTGAATTATACAGTCTGAACGGGTGAATTGTATGGCAGGTGAATTTTATCTCAATTAAAACCAATTTAAAAAAACCAATAATACGTAGGGTCATTGGACTATTCTTTAGGGCTGGACTAGTCACTAAACTATGTAGTGATATCAGAATGAAGTCTCTCTGAATCACTTTTTTCTTTAGTCTCCCAAGACTGATCATTTTGGGGAATCTAAAGAAAGCTGAGCACCGAAGAACTGATGCTTTTGAACTGGTGTTGGAGAAGACTCTTGAGAGTCCCTCGGACTGCAAGGAGATCCAACCAGTCAATCCTAAAGGAAATGAATCCTGAATATTCATTGGAAGGACTGATGCTGAAGCTGAAACTCCAATACTTTGGCCACCTGATGCGAAGAACTGACTCATTGGAAAAGACCCTGATGCTGGGAAATATTGAGGGCAAGAGGAGAAGGGGATGACAGACGATGAGATGGTTGGATGGCATCACCAACTCAATGGACATGAATTTGAGTAAACTCCGGGAGTTGGTGATGGACAGGGAGGCCTGGTGTGCTGCAGGCCATGGGGTTGCAAAGAGTTGGACATGACTGAGCGACTGAACTGAAGGCAGTTCAAAGACTATCAAGTCAATCAAGGTCAGCTACTCTGACATCTCAGAAGCTCACTGATTTGATGACTTTCTGGATAGACTGCTTATTACTCTTCTTTTTCCTGTTGCCGCTAAAGATATGTCAAACCTTGTTACAAGCCTCCAAATTAGAGACACCCACAGGAGTCAAAGATGACCAATTAGTTAAATTTATAATTTGTGTGAAGAAGCAAGAAAGAAACAATACCAAGGGGGAAAGTTATCCAGATGGCTAAAACAAACAAAAAAATTTTTTTGTGTGTGTGTGAAATGAAGTAGGAAATTCAATGATTGGCTCTCATATCTCAAAGTAATGACTTACAAAGAATTAAATATATTTGGAATATATACAGACGATTCAGAACAAGTTTCCATAATTCACACTCTACTGCTGAAAAGCAAGATACTGTTTTTTAATTGCAAACTTCACTTAACTATTTAAAAACTATTTAAATTTGCCCAAGTCACAAAGTATGAAAGCATTAGTTATAGCAGATGATATTTAGATTTATTTACAAAGAAAGACTTTCCTGTTGTATATTCATTTTCCACTTTCCACTAAGAATCCTATAAAATGAGATTCTGTTCTGAGACTTTTCAAATAGTTAACGGAAATCCATTTAAACATTTCTCCAAAAAATACCGTGAGAACCTGATGAACTTGCTTCATCAAAGATTTAAACAATCTCATCTTTATTTATATTTTTGAGCCATCCATGTAGCTTTAACTTAAAAAGGTTTTCATCAAATTTATTCATAAGACAAATATCCTAACAAAATGCAGATTATAACCGGCCCCTGTGAATCACAAAGACACAGTTTTCAGCATGTGTAAAAACTGGGAATTAAATTACTCTCCTTCTAGGAGATATCCATCTTCTTTTTTCAATATCCAAACAAATGGGATAACTGATTTATCCAAATCAATTAACAAAATTAAAAAGGATGAAAACATTCAAAGGAGAGAATCTTATCAGTATTTAAAAAGAAATATTGAACCTGAAAGAATCTCAACATAGCTCTGCAAATCTTAAGAGCGACTTAAAATCAGAGCCAATAAAAGAAGAAAAAATAAATTAAAAAATTTTAACTTTCTTATGTGGGAGAGGCACAAAAAGAAAGAAAATGGAATCAAAGGCTTTGTAACCGCTATTGTGCAGATCAAGACAGGGGAAAATGCCAAAAAGAATGATCACCTTCTGTCTTCCTTATGAAGTTCTTTATAGGCAAGCTAGGGCAGTTGAACAAACTAAATTCTCTGCTGAATTCAGTATGAGAATCCTCTGCAGAAAAGGAATGCAACTACTATCTTCAAAAATCATTAACATTTGACTGACATCTCAAGTTCACTGGCTATCACTCCTTACTCTTGATTGAGATGAAATTTTAAGACACATAAGCACATTTACTGGAAACAAACAAACCCATTTTAATACAGTATAAAGTAAATTCTCAACTCCCCACCATCATCACTTTTATAGTATATAACACTATTTTCGGACTTCCGTTGAAAAAAACAAACGAAACGGATCTTTGCCATTGAAAACTTCAAATTCCACTCTCTCCAAAGGATGAATTAGGACCAGGCACCTCTCATTACAGAATAACATACTTGTAGACGGTTTTTCAAAATTATACATATGCAATTATCTCATTAATTTTAACAATAATTAATTTTCTCCTTCCCTCAGGCTCAATCCATAATAATGGAGTAACGCTAATACAAAACTAAATTAAAACATCCAGGCATGTCCAGTCTGCAAAAGCAGAGACTGTCTCTTTAGCTCATTGTGGTTATTTTTAAAATTCCCTATATTTGCAGACACATCACAAGACTGACAGGGAACTAAATAAGCTCATAGTTTCATTAATCATCTTTCTGTTACAGTAGAGGTTTAAATGAAGATGACACAGGAGCACCACTAAGCAGGACTGTAACACTTTTCTTCCTACACAAAATACTACTGACCTACTGTCAATGTTTACCAAACGTGGCACACAGCTGGTGCTTCTGAAGTATTTATTACTGTTACTGATAAAGACAATGATAAAGGTATCTTTTGAGAAGAGACTCATAGGTAGAAAGATACATATAAGAAAGAGGCACAATGGTTAAGAACTGAGTTTAAATTATCAATAAGGAGTCCTGAAAAACTTTTTATGGTTTTATCTGAAAAGAGAGCACAGTGAATTTTTCATAACATATATTTCATTCATGTGTTTAATATTTACAACCGACACATACAATTTACTAACAAAAATGTGGACTCTGGAATTTATTTAGATTTGATTTACTCTAACCATCTTTATTAGATAAATTAATTTTTTATTGTCCCATATTCAAGATGATCTTCTCCACATGAATTTTTACTACAAACAGTTTAAAAATTTAAATGTTATATGCATCAAAGTTTTTACTACTGAGCTATCATGTTTCCTTTTATGTACTTATAAAACTTATTTTTCAAGTTTATGTCAAACAAGGCCTATATGATTGAATCCATGATCTGAAATAATCTCTTCTTCTCTTTCTAGATTAAAAGATGCTCTGTGTTTAATGATGAAATGTTCATTTATTTGGCCAACTTTTCATCCAAAATTTATCGAGGAAAAGCCAGCTCAAATTTACATTATTTGAAGGGAAAATGCCAAATGCTCACCCTTCAATATTATTTTTTTTTACCTTCCTTTAGCATAAGCACATAAATTCTCAGTGTCACTGCTGCTGAGTTTCCCTGCTATTTTTATTTTCTACTGACAGAATATTCAAAGCTGACAAATGCTGGAGAACAGACATAGTTATTAAAAGCTTCAATTTACAGCAAATAGTGACAGTTTGCTTTTGCTGCTCATAAAGTAAAATCAAAGAGGTGTAAATACACAAGGAAGGTGGAACAGACATACTTCAGATACTTTTTTTTAAAAACAGTTCCGATAAGCAATGCTCATTTGAAATACTATTCAAAAGATACTAGTTCAGGTATGAACTCACAGAGTAAAATCAGAATGATGGCTGGCAACTTTCAACAGTACTTTAAAAACTTCCCTTATGAGTATCTCTTATATCTAAGGAAGGCTTTAAAAAAAAAATGACAAAGAGTTGACTTAAAATAGAAGATGGAGAGTTTCAAACTAACCAAGAACCATTTATTTGCAAGAAAAAAAGAAAAAAGAATAAAATAAACAAGATATGTCCACTGCACAAGAATGGTTGGCATGGCAATGAGATGGATTTCCTCCCACTGACAATAACCCAGACTTTTACTACATCTGACTCAATTTTTTGAGGAGGAGAAAGCATTTATGTACACAAACACTACATAAATTCTGAGTGATGTCCAGGGTCAGATAACAGTAAGATAAATTTCAGAGGCAACACTAAAACACTTCTGATGTGGAACCCTTCATAACCTTTAAATGACCTTTTTTGTGAGGTTGACTCACAGTGCTGCTAAACCATAAAATATATCGCCAGAATCCATTAGAAATGGGAAGAGAGACATTAAAAAAAAAAAAAAAGAAAAGAAACAAAGGAAAATTCATACCAAAAAAGCAAGCGAACTTTCTCCTGCTCAAAAACCTTGTCATCAGCAAAAAGGGCTAATTCAGAAATTCTGCCCTGAAGCCATGGGAGGACCTCTGACAACATGAAGAGGTGATTCACACACCTTCAGGCAAGAAAACCTAGTAAGAAATCTGGAGAAGTGCACCACATCCAAAAGTAGATAAATTTTTGCCAAACTTTTCAGGGGGACGGGAATTTTCTATATCTTGACTGGGGAGCTGATTACAGGAATAGATTCATTTGTCAAAACTCAAGGAACTACAGGGACTTCCCTGGTGGTCCAGTGGTTAAGAATTTGCTTTGCAATGCAGAAGATGTGGGTTCAGTACCTGGTTGGGAAACTAAGATCCCACATGCCACGGAGCAACTAAGCCCACATGCCACAACTAGAGCCCATACATCACACGACTGAATCCACGTGCTACAGCTAGAGTGCATGTGCCAAAACAAAAGATCTGAGGGACCTAACAAAGATCATGCCGCAAGTAAGACCCACTGCAGCCAAATAAATAAAACACAGAACACCCAAACACAAAGCAATTCGAGAATACAAATTTCCTAATCAAAAAGAAAAAACAAAACTCAGGGAACTATGAACCCCCACTCAGGGTCTGTGCAGTATATGTTCGTAAATTACACCACAACTAAAAAAAAACCACAGATGTGTGCTAAGCATAATGCTTATTTAAATGCATTAGATAAAAAATTAAGTCTTTTGTTAATAATTTTTTAGAAAATTTGGGGAGTTCATGATGGGAAACACATGTATACCCATGGCGGATGCATGTTGATGTATGGCAAAACCAGTACAATATTGTAAAGTAAAAAAAAAAAAAAAAAAAAATTAAAAATAAATAAATAAATAAAAAGAAAAAAATCTTAAAAAAATAAAAAGAAAAAGAAAAAAAAGGGGAGAGCTAAGGAAATCAGGGGAAAAAATAAGAGCGGAGCAGAGAAACAAAACACTGAACTTAGTCACCAACAGGAAAAAAAAAATCTTTTCAAAGTCTCAAGTAGTGTTCCTGGAAGAAGTGAAAACAGGAAGGAATAAAGCCGTATATTTGCATAACAATATATTACGTACATTTAAGAGACAAGTTATGTTATAGTAGGCTTATAACAATACCCCATTTTATTTATTTAAAACATTAAATAACATTATTAAACATTAAATAACATTATTATTAAATAACATTATTATTTATTTTATTTATTTAAAACATTTTTAACACATATCAAAATTCACTTATTTTTTTTGGAGGATAACTGCTTTACAATGTTGTGTTAGTTTCTGCTGTGCAGCAAAGTGAATCAGCTACACATATACATATATCCCCTCCTTCTGGAGCCTCCTGCCCTGATGCCACCGCTCTAGGTCATCACAGAGCACCGAGCTGAGCTCCCTGTGCTATGCAGCAGCTTCCCACTAGCTCTCTGTTCTACACATGGTAGTGCAATACCCTCATTCTCAAGTTGATGAAATATACAAATTAGTTCAGTGATGTGCCCAAGGATACACAATTAGAAAAGAGCCAGGATACAAATAGATCTCTCAGACTCCTACACACAATTCATCTCACAAAACAATACTCTGTGTGCATAGTGTGTGTGTGGTATATAAAACATAAAAAGAAAAGCCACTGTTAGCTTCATATAGTTAGTGATGAGGCTGCCCGCATCGCCTCCACACAGCATGGATGAGTACAAATGTGCTGGAAACCAACTAAACTCATGAACTAAAACAACCAAGAATTTTTCTCTCTTAAATATTCATCCATTCATAGGTTTAAAAATCTGCAACAAGGTACTCTTGGGTATGCTACATTCTTACAACCGACAGGGCTCTCTGACTAGAAAGAAACATTAAGTATAATTTTAATATTTTAGTACAATTTTCATTATGATTTGGTTGAAGTTAGTTGTACTTGATATCATAAGTGAAGTGAAGTCGCTCAGTCGTGTCCGACTGTTTGCGACCCCCTGGACTGTAGCCTACCAGCCTCCTCTCTCCATGGGATTCTACAGCCAAGAGCACTGGAGTGGGCTGCCTTCTCCAGGGGATCTTCCCACTTGAAAGATAATGCCACGAGGTTGAATTATCTGTGCATTAACTACTGCAATGTGCTTTTCAAAAATCTTATAAAAAGTGAGGGAGAATGGTAATCTCAAAGGGGTTTCAAAGAAGTTCACAGAGGCCCAAATGTGACTCCAGAGTTAATGGAAGCTTTGGCTGGTCCTGGAAGCGGTATTCTCTATTCTCACTTACAGCCCTAAATGTGTTAGTAAGATTCTACATCAAAAGTGCTTTTCATCCCCCCCAGAAACACTTCAGTCACTCCAGCTGTCTAGCCTTAGAGGCTCAGCATGACCTCGAAGCACAAATCACCATCTTGGGCTCACTGGACTTACTCCCAAGTTAAAACACACACCCTCCTCCACGCACAAATCAAGGAAATGAGTTAGTGTGTATGTCAAAAATCACAAATCACTGTAGCAACCCAAATATACCTTTTGCTTTCCTAAACAGAAAAATTCATTTTACATTATTTAATAAGATATGCAAAATGCAATCAAATGCTAAGTCAGTGGACATTTAGGGATGTAATACAGCTGTGAACCACCTGTTTCAATTCAATTGTGACAATCCTTCAAATTTTCTCTCAATCGAAATTTTATCTTCTTCCACAATGAGAAATACAGAGCAGAAATAGGGCAATAAATGCAAAACCAGAGAGAATATATAACCACCAAAAAAGTACAGTAAAGTGTAGGGTATGGGCTCAAAAATCACAGACAATCCAACCATGTGAGAAAATTATATTCATATTTGAGGTGTATCTTTTAAAGCTTTGTGGACCACAGGTATATAGTTTGCTTTTTAAATGTGTAACATATTACAAAAATTCTCCAAAGTCATTAATCTTCTACAACACAACTTTCAATGGTTGCCTAGCATTTGGCTGTATGGCTCCATGATTATTTACTGATCATGTGTCATATACTTCTTATTTCCAATCATTACTATTATAAATGAAGTTAAGTTTTTGTTTCCTTGTTTATTTGTTAAGAGGATTATTAGTTCATGTACAACATAAAATGAACACTAGCTCAAGAATGCCATTTTCTTTAAGGTTTTAATCAGGGGGTTGTAAGGTGGGGTCTTTATGAAATCAATGGATTTAAACAAGTGATTTCATGATAACTTCACAATTCCTTTCCATCACGAATCCATGAGCAACCAAGTATACAAAAGATATACTCAATCATACTTGAATTAACAGAGTTTAAAACTGGAATGACTTATTTCACCTACAAAACTGCCTTACTGTGGACTTCATCAATAGTTTATGTAAAATACAAAAAAAAGAAAAGTAGCTTTAACCAAAGGCAGAAATTTCACTCTGGGTTTTAAATAAAAATTTTGCAAATACGTTGGTGAATACAAGGAAAAATTTCCTTATTTCTTGTACTACTGAATCAACAAAATGAGCAATCAGCAGAAACACAATGAGAGACAGACATCTTAGGAGCTGTCAATAATGTTTCCCCATATCATAGAAACAGGAAAAAAAAAACCCAACAAATAAATAACATTTCAAGGAAAAGCACCCTTTGCTTTAAATCCTGAAAATATGCAAATACAAGAGAGCTTCGTAGGCTCGGAAAACTGGTTCTTTATTCTGCAGAGATTTTTCTGTCAGTGTAACAAGCTGAAAACAAAATATGAGTGACAAGTGCACATACTTAGCTGACGAGGAACACAGAACCCAGCAGTAACCACATTAATCTCTCGTCGAGGTTATGTGACTTCCAGGCAGAAATATTGATTCAGACCTGGTCTCCTGCCACAAAGCTGGACACAGATTCAAATCTGAGCTGGGAAACTTCTACAAAAGTTAACTCCTAACACTTCTTTCAGCTTATCTTGCAAATCAAGGAACTGACTTAACTGGATTAATTCAAACATTAGAAATTTTTAATAAACAGGCTGCTGAACAATAACAGTATGGATGTACACCTCAACAGATACTGAAAAAACTAGTCCAAATCATCCACATAATTATTCTAGGTTAGATTTTTAGCTTTGTGGGGTTTGCATGCCATCTTAAAATATCACCATAAATCTTTATCATATGCAACAGAAAGAACAATCCTAGGTTAGATTTTTATTCTTCTTAGACGTCTATGTTTGCTTGCATCAAAGGGGAGTTTAGAAAATGCTCTGTATTTTCCCATTCCCACAATTTTCTTCAACTGCTCCTGAAGTTACCCCTACAGACAGTCTTGTATCACGGTCATCAGGTTCTGCATTTCTTCGCCACGCACTGCTCTATGACAAGGTGTGACCTGATCTTCTAAGATAATTTGGTGCTTAATTACAACAGGGAAGCCTGGCCTGCTGCAATCCATGGGGTCGCTAAGAGTTGGACGCAACTGAGCAACTGAACTGAACTGACTGAAGAAAAACACACAGTAATGTTTTTGTTAATTTTTTTTTCCCCTTGTGTTTGATACAATGGAAGAAAAATTAAACCCAACTAGTCTGCCTGGGTCTTTGAGTGAAATGAGATTCTATAGATCCCCCATGGTATCTAAATATGTATTTATTTATGTTGCTTGGAAATCAGTGCTTTCTCTCTAGTAGACGATTCCAATTTTGCAACATTCTGGGAAAATTCTGTCTTTATACCTTAAACAAAGTGCCCCTCTACTGTTGGGAAATAACTCCCCATAGGATGCTGACTGCTTCCACATGTTTTGTGAGCAGAGGCACTGGCAGCTTTGGTTCTGGGATAACTTTTCCAGGTATCAGCATAGTGAACAACCTTAAAACATAAAGTTGTCCCCTAGAGCAGAAGGTAGCTTTGTTTATTGGCCTGGGAGACTACAGATGTTGTCTTTCTCCTTGGCAAACTGATGGTGGGCTTCTAGTCCATTTTAAAAGAGGAGAGTGCCTAAGCTCAAGTGTCTTTGTGTGTAATTCACCCAGGGTCCAGTGAGGCATCACCCCCATGCGACTTGAAGAGTTTCACTATTTTAGTATTCTGGATCCAGATTGACATATATGAGAGCTTTACATTCTCAGAATCACTCCTACTTCTTGACTCTCATCACTATTTTTCCACTTCCTCTGTTTCACGTTAGGTAATTTCTTCATGATCTTCCTGTCAATTATCTCATCAAATGTGTATAATCCTCCTTTCACCTATCTACCGGGTTTTTAACTGCAATGATTATATATTTTTCTCTCGTGTAATTCTACTTGGTTCCTTTCCAAATCTTGCTGATCATTTTTGATGGCATCTTATTTCTTGCTCAATGTTTTTTCTTTATATACTTCACATGCATTTGTTTTAGATGCAGTTTTGAGCTCCCTGGTATCATGAGACACAGGGAAATCTAAACCTGTTTGTTTACTATCTCAGATGACTCCGGTGTTTTGTTATTTCCTGTTGGGTAATGTTTGGATTGCTTTGTTGAGTGTTGGGTATGTTTTATGGTATCTTCATATAAGCTGCATCTGTAGAAATTCTGAGGGCGATAGATTGCTACCTCTTTCTGCTAGAGACAGTTCATGCTTATATCTAACAAGGGCTGCAGGGATCCTCCAATTTGGAAATACATTGCTTTTCTAGGTTAAGGTTTCCATGACCCTGTAAAAACTATAAATCTATAACTTAAATTCATCTGAAAATAAGCTTAAAAAACTAAAACTAGAAACTCCCCCCAAATAAGCTTATAGCAGCAAATTCTTAGGGGAGATGATGATTTCAATGATCACTGGTTTTCCTCCACTTAGAGTAACAGTAGAAATGGAGAGATTTCCTTACCTGTTCCCTTTCCTGGTGAGCTAATTTGTTTTTCGGCTCTGACTTTCAGTAAAGGCGTAGCCTAGCTTTAAGAAAGTGTTTCACATTTGGCCCTCCAGCTTTACTCAGACCCCAGGTCCAATCACTTCCTTTCCATCCATGGTCTCTAAGTTGTTGAATTCCTTACCCTGGCACTGCCACGGGGGCAGTCTTGGTCTCCTTTCCACACCCCTCTGGTTTCAAATTACTTTTTGTAATTGGAAAATTCAGACTTTTTGTCCCTTGGAGAATCTCCCTGATTCTCTTACAAGTTCAATAGTACATCTAAGAAATACGTTTCTCTGATTTATGTTGCATCCAGTCTTTCCTGGTGAGAAGGCTTTCAGGAAACCTGGTTCCTCCCATAAATTACCATTTCTACATTTTTCCCCTTGTATTACACCCCCTGCCAAATGGGTATCTTTTCCTTTTTTGTAAGTGTCTTTTAGAGATGGTTAAAATTAGTTGACCCTACAAGTAAGCAGGAGAAATTTTTGAAATAACAGCTTTGCTGTATATTATAAAATTTAGACCAAAAGCAGTCTGCAATACTGATACAGCTGGTATCATTCAACATATTTCTCAGACTGACATTCTCATTTTCACAAGTGTAAGAAAAAGCATTTTGCTGACCACTGCATATTACACTCCCATGGGGTCTACAGGTAGCAAACATTTCTCTTTGTGAAACATGGGAGAGTTCTTTGAATGCATATCTGATAAAAGAAAAGACTAGAAATCCTTGTGAACCAATATTTATTTACGAGGCATCATACAATTACTACTACAGGTACTTCCCTTGGTGGTCCAGTGGCTAAGACTCGGTGCTCCCAATGCAGGGGTCCAGTTTCAATCCCTGGTCAGGGAACTAGATCCCACAGCAGGCAACTAAGAGTTTCCATGCACAACTAAAGACCCCACACACTGCAACTAAGACCCAGCACAGATAAACAAATAAATGCTTTTAAAAATTACTACTACATGCTTCTAAGAGAAGTTTCCTTTTATTTTTTTATTTTCAATATGATCACATTTGTATCTCTTTTTTAAAGTTTTATTTTATTTTATTGGCCATGCCACACAGCATGTGGGACCCAAGCTCCCTGACTAAGGATCGAACCCACTTCCTACAGTGGAAGTATGGAATCTTAACCACTGGATCACCAGGGAAGTCTTTCTCCTTTTATTTTTGTTAAATATACAATGTAGCTTCTCACTGATCCCAAGAAGATTTCTCTCTGCTCAGTTTCCTAAGAAAATGACTCCATCCTTTGTGTATTCATTCTAGCCTGTGTTAACTCTTAATAGACTCTTATGCATCCTAATTTTGGCAAGTTTTGATCAAAGCTTTAGAAGTATATTTTTGATGACTTGAAACACATTTCAAAAATAATCTCAGAATACAGGAAAGACAAATTCAGAAATGAAAACACTGTTGAAATTCTGTGTGTCTTTAAACCAGGGCAGCTCCCAGACTCCCAATCAATTAAACATTCTCTGATAGTTCATACATTAATACAGATTTATTCTGATTTAAAAAAAAATGAAAACAATTTTTTTCTGCCATTGAAAAATAAAAGACAAAATTATCAAAGAAATCAGGCAAAAGATGACTATTCTATGAAATTAAAGATTAAATTTGACTATAATCTGTGACTATGACTTCAGCTGTGGTGATGGTAATAATTTGGGGGTCATCCCTTAGCAATCCTTAACAAAAGCCTCTAAGTTTCAAAGAATGAAAGTGTACTTGTTCAAGTATAAAGGAGCCAGAAATCACAATGGAGAGAAAAGTCCATTCATGCTCCTCAGTCTGCTGCTCTCATGTCACATGGCCTGCTGCTGCTGCTGCTAAGTCCCTTCAGTCGTGTCCAACTCTGTGTGACCCCAGAGACGGCAGCCCACCAGGCTCCCCCATCCCTGGGATTCTCCAGGCAAGAACATTGGAGTGGGTCCACATGGCCTACATACCTTTAAATCTTCAGGCAGATTTTGTATGTGCCTGGCCAGTCTGGCAGACACATTCAATCTCAGGCTGAAAAACTTATCCAGGATGGTCCACTCAAAGCCACCTTGTTCTAAGACTCACGGACACAGAGATCAGACTCTGTAGTTGCCAAGAGGGTAAGGGAAAGGAGAGGGATGGACTGGGAGTCTGAGGTTGGCAGCGGCAAACTATTACATATAGGATGGACAAATAACAAGGTCCTACTGTATAGCACAGGGAACCATATCAAACCTCCTGGGATAAATCACAATGGAAAAGAATGTTAGAAAAGAATGTTAAAAAAAATGTGTATACATATAAAACTGAGTCACTTCGCTATACAACAGAGAGACTGGCACAACATTATAAATCAACTATACTTCCATAAAAACAAACAAAAATCAACACGCTTCAACAAAGTCATCCTGCTCTACATAAGGCATGCTCCATGTTCACGGACACCAGAAGAAGAATCATTTCTGTAAGACTCGCTAGCTGGTTCTGCCCTTTTTCATACTCTGAGACAGAGGAGTCCTTATCCTGGAAATTAAAGGAATGGAAAATAAAGACGGATTACTATTTAAGGCCGTGATTGGCTTATTTGGGTATCCTGGTTCTTTAATGGCAAGAGTTGCACCCATACTCTTTGAACATTTCCTCTGGATGCTTTTGATAATGGGATAAAAATACTCTTCAATCAAGGCTCAGTGCTGCTCTGCGGAACAAGGCCGGAACCAATGGCTCCCCCAGGTGCAGGAGGCTAGCTGGATGGGAGGTGACAACCAGAAAGGTCCCCAAAACTGCCACTCACAAAGCAGGACGAGTCCGTGCATCATGAGTGGGTCAAGGTCACCCATTGGTCTTTCTTAGTCTCACACGTGGTCTCCACAGAAACAAAGAAGGACTCCCCTTGGCACATGCCCTGGACTAGTGTTATGACAGTCTCTTCACTTTAACCTCAAATACAAAACTGTAGCCAAACCCACAGGGAAAACTCCTAAGCCCATGCTATGTAACAGAGGTGAAATCACTTCTTTTTCCTCTTTTTTAAACAGCTCATGCATCTCAATATAAAAAACAAACAATTCAAAAAAAAAAAAAAAAATAGGCAGAAGACATAAACAGACATTTCTCCAAAGAAGACAGAGGCCCAAGTGGCACAGGAAGGGATGCTCAACATCACTAATTGTTAGAGAAATGCAAATCAAAACTACACTGAGATATCACCTGACAACAGTCAGAATGGCCATCATCAAAAAATCTAAAAACGATAAATGCTGGAGAGGGTGTGAAATCACTTCTTTCCATTCTCTTCTTTGGTGAAAGAATGGCCCCACAACTCAGGTAGTTAGTACCTCTATAGAACAGAATGCTCAGGTGGTTGTGGTGGCAGTGGGGGGGGGGGGTTCTTTTTGGGGAGGTGACAGGTAACGGGGCACTATCCAAGGAAAGCAGCCCAATTATAATATACTCTGGGAATCACAAGAGGGCCTGGGTTTAAATACACCTAGGAGAACACTGTTTATGGTGCAAACACTGACCTTTCCTTTACTGAGAATTTTATGGAACTCACTAAAATCTACGGCTCAGAAGCATCTAATGCATCCCCTTTCACTCTTGACTCTCTTTTGTAAGAAAGAAAGGCTTCTTTTAATATTAGAAGCTTATGAGATCTCAGGGGCAATTCTAGACAACTCAGTGGGCAATCTCTTTTCTGTATCCCCAGCATGGTCACAGTGACCACCCCACGGAGGCTGGCACAGACAGCTGCTCACATTCACTGAGACTGGAGATGCTCTAGTACAGTCGGTCATTTTCTGCATGACTCTTGGGGATATGAAAAAATACTTACAGGCGCTACCCTGGTGGCTCTGTGGCGAAGAATCCACCTGCCAATGCAGAAGAAACAGGTTCGATCCCTGATCCGGGAAGATCCCATATGCTGCGGAACAACTAAGCCCATGACCACAACTACTGAGCCTGTGCTCTAGGGCCCACGAGCCACAACTACTGACACCTGCATGCCCAAGAGCCCATGCTCTGCGATAAAAGAAGCCACTGCAACGAAAAGTATGGGCTCCGCAACTACAGAGTAGCTTCCCCTCACTGCAACTAGAGAAAAGCCCGAGCAGCAACGGAGACCCAGCACAGCCAAAAATAAATAAATAATTCATTTTTTAAAAGGGAAAAGATACTCTTAGAGGATAAATAATCAGGAGGATAACAAACCAAGAGGAGCAGGAAGTGTTATATACTAGGTATCACACACTTCTTAGGTCCTATAAATGACCACATCTAGGAGAGATTCAGTGACTATTTCCTTTTGATTAAACCAGATGAATCTCTGGGGCATCCTTCACCATTTGGGGGGCATTTTCCACCCACCCTTAAAGATAGCACATTAAACTAGATTATCTGGGGTTTCTTTGAACTATAGTATATGATCATTAGGGCTTCCTGATGGCTTAGACAGTAAAGAATCTGCCTGCAATTCAGGAGACTGGGTTTGATCCCTGGGTTGGAGGGGTCCCCTGATATGACCAGTAACAGCCAAGTTTGAAAAGTAACATCTAGGGGCTTCCCTGGCAGTCCAGTGGTTGGGATTTGGCCTTCCAGGGTACCGGGTGTGTGTTCAACCCCAACTGGGGAGTTAAGATCCCACATGCCTCATGGCCAAAAATCCAAAACATAAAACTAAAGCAATACAGTAGCAAATTCAATAAAGACTTTATAAATGGTTCACATCAAGAAACCTAAAAAAAAAAAAAAAACGTTGCATGTATGCTTCTTTCTTATTATCTAAGTTTTTATCAGCTTAGACATCTGTTGTGAAAGTCACTCAGTCATGTGCGACTCTTTGCGACCTCATGGACTATACAGTCCATGGAATTCTCCAGGCCAGAATACTG
This sequence comes from Bos indicus, assembly GCF_029378745.1. NCBI lineage: Eukaryota > Metazoa > Chordata > Mammalia > Artiodactyla > Bovidae > Bos > Bos indicus. The sequence goes on from NC_091772.1 coordinate 31,182,715, forward strand.
GAGTGGGTAGCCTTTCCCTTCTTCAGGGGATCTTCCAAACCCAGGGATCAAACCCAGGTCTCCAGCATTGCAGATGGATTCTTTACCAGCTGAGCCACGAGGGAAGCCCAGAGAATACTACTGGAGATTAAAATCTCTTTGTCATACATTTTCGCTAAAACTCTAGCCCACACTTTCTGTGGCATTCTATGATGTACTATTAAGACTTACAGCACCTGACATTTACTAAGTGTTTATTATGTGCCTGATCTAGTGGTAAGCACCCTAGGTGGATTATTTCACAGACTCTTCTCTAACAACCCTATAGCCATTATCATTGTTCAATTTTACAATGAGATCACTGATGCTGAAAAACTTAAACAAGATAATAAGCAGCAGACTGAGGTTATGAACTGAACTCTAGAACTCAGCATACTGACCACACTATTATGGCCACAGCAAGGTGCTACATATCTAAACAAACCCAGCAACACCTAAACAAACACGGTTCTCCATGAACTCCAAATGACAACAACTCCAAATAACAGAACTTGGACTGTTCTATTATTCCAAAGAATTCACACTGTGTCCAAATTTGTAGGTAGCTGGAATATTTTGATACCTAAATATTAATGATATTATAGTAACTTTTCCTACTGAATAAAGATTTTTGTCTAAAATTTATCCCCCCCCCAAAAAAAAACATCCTGCAAATTTTCTATAGAGATAGATGATTTCTTCTAACCTATCTGAAAGATTATATCAGGCAAAATGGAAATGATGAAATATGTATTTAGGAGATGCTGATACTGAAAATATTCCATGGATCACTCTAAAATTTAGACAAATTCCTATTACCGTGCCATGATAAAATGGACAAGATAATATATTGGATCAAGAAACAAGAACTCAACAGTTCATCTAGGCAGCTCCGCAGTTATGAATAATTTTAATAAATATGCAAAGCTGGTATTCGGCCACATAAAAAAGCTAGTCAATTGTGAACCTGAAACATATTTTTGGAATATAATGTGTCTGTCCTTGGAATTAAATAATTAATGTTCACTTTCATGAATACTACGATTTTTGATTCTATGGTACCTGTCTTTCATTTTGTGCTTTTTTAGGATTAATTTTGATCTCTTCACTGTTTTATCTGTGGCTTTTTTTAATAGATTAATTTTATAGCTCAATTTTTATTCTATGGCTAGGTTCTGAACAGTATTAATAGAATACACTGCCAATCACTTGCCACATGCATCTCTATACTCCAGAGATAACACTGCTGAACTGACTTCAAGGACATGATTGGAAATAATAAATCCTATCGGTGAGTATGTGCTTGGTTGTTCAGTCATGTCTGACTCTTTGTGACCCTATGGACTATAGCCCGCCAGGCTCCTCTATTCTTAGGATTCCCTAGGCAAGAATACTGGAGTGGTTTGCAATTTCCTTCTGCAGATCTTCCTGACGCAGGGATCAAACCTGTGTCTCCTGCATTAACAAGGAGATTCCTTACCTCTGAGTCACCAGGGAAGCCCAATAAATCCTATATGCAGCCTGGCAAATAGAGACAGGAAGACATGGAATACATGTAGAAATAAATGGATCTAGAGAACCCAAGGAAAGCTAAGGAAGCGACCACTCAGCTTCTGTAACTGAACAGGGACATGATAACTACCTGCTATAGCCTTAACTAGTGGGCCTTGCTCAAGAGGCTCGTTCAGAAGTTACGTGTTAACTAGGACTGGATTCTAAAGTCTCCAGATCTGTCTCGGTCTCCAGGATGAAACCAACACTTACCAAGAATGAAACTTAACACCCTTGTGGCCTAGCTAGGTAAGAAATCAGGTTTGGAATGCAATATATTTTCCAAGACTGAATTTTATAATTACATTCATTATAAATACAAAAAGAAGATAAGAATAAAAGTGAAGAGAAGAGCAGTAAACACTCAATTTCAGATCCTGTCTGGTGGTTTTAAGGTACCTCTGCTGCTGCTGCTGCTAAGTCACTTCAGTCGTGTCCGACTCTGTGCGACCCCAGAGACGGCAGCCCACCAGGCTCCCCCGTCCCTGGGATTCTCCAGGCAAGAACACTGGAGTGGGTTGCCATTTCCTTCTCCAATGCATGAAAGTGAAAAGTGAAAGTGAAGTCGCTCAGTCATGTCCGACTCCTAGCGACTCCATGGACTGCAGCCCACCAGGCTCCTCCGTCCATGGGATTTGCCAGGCGAGAGTACTGGAGTGGGGTGCCATTGCTTTCTCCAAGGTACCTCTAAGCCTGTTTAAATTACAGCCCAACAGTTACAGAGTACTTACCAAGTGATGTGAACTAGTTAGCACTTAATGTGTATTTTCTCACTGAGTTCTCTTAACAATGCAGTTATAATATAGCACCATACCCAACTGTCCTACAGCATGGTACAATTCGACTGATAACATAAAATGAATTATTATTAACTCCATTTCACATACTAAAAAATATATGTAAGGCCAGCTAGTTGTGAGGTGCTTAGGATCTAAGCAAATGGGTAAATCAAAAGGTGCTGATCTGAGCCTTCCTATAGGTTACAATCTCATAGGAAAAATGCATTACATCATCACACAAATAAATGTAACCTTACAGGAGCAGTAAGTGCTGAGAGAGGTATGAGGTATCCTGATACCAAGTAGCTGGTAGAATAATGTGGTGAACTGGATGGAGCTCAAACTTTGCAGTGAGACTGCCTACGTCTGAATTCTGTTTCTATCCCATTATCAATCATAACCCTGAGCAAGTTATTTAATCCCCTTGGAGAGATTTCCCTGGTGGTCTAGTGGCTAGGACTTGGTGCTCCCAATGCAGGGGACCTAGGTTCGATCCCTGGTTGGAAAACTAGATCCCACATGCTGCAATGAAGATGGAAGATCCCGTGTGCCATAATTAAGACAAAGCACAGTCAAATAAACAAATATAAAAAAAGTAATTCTCTTTGGAGCAGTGTCTTCTTCCATAAAAATCTAGATAAACAGCACCTATATCATACAGTTGTTACAAAAGTGAAGTGTTCAACAAACAGTTGTGGTTGTCCTCTGCTATTACAGTGATTTGACCTTGATGGTCAAATCAGAACAGCAGGGATTAATCAGGCAATAGATGAGGACAGGTGTGTGGTAGGAGCGATATTTAGACAGAGGCAAAAACACATGAAAAGATTGGATGAGCAATAGACCATATTAACTAGTTAGGTTATCTTAGATCTTTTAATCACTCTGGGATTCAATTTCTCCATCTGAAAAATAAGGAGGGGCATTAGATTATCCCACTGGTTTCGCAATAAATCCTCTGAAACAGACTTTCATTGAACATTTTTTTCTTTTTTTTTTTGCGGCATGCAAAACCTTAGTTGCAGCCTGCGGCATCTAGCTCCCTGACCAGAGATAGAATCCATGTACCCTGCATTGGGAGGTCAGCGTCTCAGCCACTGGACCACCAGGAAAGACCCTTTAACTGAACCCATTTGACTCCTTTGCCTGGTTCTAAATGCAACTGATCCTCAAATGTAAAGTTTAAGAACATCTCCATTTTATCTCCTTTCTGATCCCCTTCGTCTCATCTCTCTTATTATTAACTTTGCCATACCTCTAAATAAAAAGAATCACACCTGCAGTGACCTCATTTTTTCTTTCTTTGAAGGTGGTTCCCATTTTTCCAGCTGTCACGTCAATTTTCTGCTTCAGGAACATCATCCACGGACATGATTCCAGGTAGCTATGTCCTATTGAAGGGTGTGCCGTGTACAAATATGGTGGGAAATGTGTTGAAATTTACCAAACGACTGATATATAACATCAGACGTATTTACAGCCATAAGAGATGTTAATTCAATGCACAGTAGTGGGCTCTTCCATCCACACTGGTTTGTACTGCTTTCTACAGGAGTTCAAGTGTCATTATGTCAATCTAGTCTGTTAGAAGTATTTGCAAATTTCAGCTGCCTAAGTACAAACTTCAGAATATGCAATGTCAGTGCAATTAGAGGTTATTTTCAATAACTAAATATTAGACCAGGTGACTCAAGAGTAAAACCCATAACCCTGTAGCCCTTAATTCATTACCCAAGTCAAATAAGTTCAGAGCATTTAAATAATATACTCAGGATAATACACCTACCCAAATGTCAGAGCTGTGATTCAAACCCACCTTTCAGCTCAGTTCAGTCGCTCAGTCATGTCCGACTCTTTGCGACCCCAAGAATCGCAGCACACCAGGCCTCCCTGTCCATCACCAACTCCTGGAGTTCATGCAGACTCACGTCCATCAAGTCAGTGATGCCATCCAGCCATCTCATCCTCTGTCGTCCCCTTCTCCTCCTGCCCCCAATCCCTCCCAGCATCAGAGTCTTCTCCAATGAGTCAACCCTTCACATGAGGCGGCCAAAGTACTGGAGTTTCAGCTTTAGCATCATTCCCTCCAAATAAATCCCAGGGCTGATCTGCTTCAGAATGGACTGGTTGGATCTCCTTGCAGTCCAAGGGACTCTCAAGAGTCTTCTCCAACATCACAGTTCAAAAGCATCAACTCTTCGGTGCTCAGCCTTCTTCACAGTCCAACTCTCACATCCATACGTGACCACAGGAAAAACCATAGCCTTCACCCTAAAAAGACCATGCAAGTTCTCTTGTAGTGTCTTCTTGAAATTAACCTTCCTTCCTCTCTTCCTTCCTTTTCAAATTACTATTTTGCTTTTTATCTGTTATTCATCAACTTACAATTTGGAATTTCCTAAAGGTGCTGAATCTTTCAGTGGTTGGCACTGTTTTACTCATTCTATGGAAAGCTGATGTCTATTTCTCAGATCAGAAACAAGCCTCCCTCTAATGGTGACACTGTATTCATAAAAGCAGCCATCATCTCATCTCCTCCTCCTCATTCTTGCTTGTCCTCCTCCTCCTCATTCTTGCTTGTCCTCCTCCTCCTCATTCTTGCTTGTCCTCCTCCTCCTCATTCTTGCTTGTCCACCAGGAGTCTGAACAAGGCAGAAGTGCTGGTATTTAATAGTACTGTCTGTTTTAGCACACAGACTGAGAGAGGTCCTCAGAAAGTGGAGCTTGATCACAAATGGCTTCTAAGTCAAAATACTAAATTATAAAACTAGGGCCCAGATAAAGCAGTTCCTATTCAGGCTTATGTAATATGAGTCAAGTCAATAAACTGTTTTCTAAAGCTGACCAAGTGAACATTTGCTTCTCATTGCTTAAGTAAGGATGGAAATTTTGATGTATTTTAAATTACAGAGGAGAGCATAGGGACTAGCAGATTTGGCCTGGCACCTAAAAGGGGGGGAAACAGAGTTCATTCAATGATTCCCATGTGTGCTACACAACTGTACATGCCAAGGACTCATCTTTATTCCACAACAAGATACAGAGTATAGGCAGTCCACCTCTGACAAATTCCTTAAATCAGCCAGCAATGGCTACATATGGACATAAATTGATAAGTGGATCCTACCTCTTCACAGCAAAAAGTCCACCAATTAGAATAATCTGTTGCTGCCAAGTCTTAAGAGGGGTTGACAGGTTGGTGACTGGTCAGGGCAGAGGCCCAGAAAAGACTTACTCAGAAAGAACTCTTCCCTCTAGACTAAATTGGCCTTTTGAATGCTAGCACATAAAACCTCTTCCCTATTATATATCTCTCCACTTAGGGGTATCTAGAAGTCTCAAATTCAGTATTTTTGTAAGACCAAATTCATCTTTCATGCCCTCTTGCCTTGTGTCCTCCCTTTCTTTCAGCATTCCATTGGTCAGCACCATGGATAGCTCCATAGGAACCACTGGCTCCAATTAAGACTGGAGTGAAAGAATCTTTTTATAGTTTCTTTCACTACAGAAAGAAACTATAGTAGGGGGAAACCTGAGGTGGAATGAATGGAATCTGAACTATGTTTCTTTCTTTTTTAAGGTCAAGTAGTGTGATAAAAACTATACCATCCTCACAATTTTATGATACTGGCATTAATAATTCTTATATCATATTTAAAATTGTTTTAACTTTCTTTGGGAAAATACTACCCATACACTAAAGTCAAGAGAATAACCAAAGTCATTAGGGACCCACCATCAGCTTCAAAAATAATCTACTAGAATCATGTCTTGTTTCATTAATTTTCACTTCTGTCTCTCTCCCCCGGCTCCACTATTTAGATTCTTTTGAAGCAAAATCTCAGAAGTTACATTGGTTCATCATTCATTAAAGTATATAACCACAAACTATTATCACATAAAAATTAGTGATTCTTTAATATAATCGAATACCCAGTATATAAATTTCCTAATAAGCTCAAAATATCTTTAATACCTGGCTTGTTTGAATGAGATTTTTAAAAAGCATGTTGGAGATGCTGTAGTTATTCTTCTTGTTGATATTCAAACCATCCTATTTTTGGCCAATGGGAGTCCCTATGTTGTATCCTGGGTTCTTCTGACACAGTCTTTGACAGCTTCCTTGCTTTCTGAATAGAAAAGATATTTCAGGCTCTTAACAGAGGCCTGGAATTAGCCATTGTTCTAAGGATCACAGAATTCTGTTAGTGATAAATGGTATTTAGGAAAAAGATCCAGGAACTTGAGGGTGTTTGTTGCTACTATGTCAGTCATTTTTTTCTGGGCTTATTCAATGGACAGAAAAAGAAAAAGAAAAAAAAAAACTTTTTAAAGTAAAAAAAAAAAAAATTCATCATGGAATCTCACTATATTTCCAAATCAAATTTAGGACTCTAAGATAATTAACTTCTTTCATTTTCTATCTCTTTTCTCTTTGGGTAAAAATCCTAGTCCCCCAATATCAACATAATATAATTCATATAATTATAAAAAACACAAGGGAATGAAGCTAAAAGAGGCATTAAAATCAAACTGCTCAAAATCAGCGATAAAGAGAAAATCTTAAAAACAGCCAAGCTTGGGAAAAGGTTACAAACAAAGGAACAAAGATAAAGATACAGCAGATTTCTTGTCAGAAACAATGCAAGGGAGAAGATAATAGGAAAAAACTTTTAATGTCCTGAAAGACATAACTAAGATTCTATACCCAGTGAAAGTATCTTTCAAAAATGGAAGGTGAATTAGAGAGTATTGCAGATATATAAAATCTGAAAGAATTAATACATGGCAGACCTAAGAGATAAAAAAAGTTAAAGGAAGTCTTTAAGGTAGAAAAAAAATTATACTAAACAGAAATATGGATTTACACAAAGGAATGAAAAGCACTAAAAATACAAAATATGCAGCTAACCATATAAAATGCTTTATCTTTATTCATATCTCTATAAAAGAGAGTTTACTGTTAAAGATAATAAAAATACAATTATGTAAAGTTTAAAAATAAAATAAAATTTTTAAAAAAGATAATAAAAATAAAATGTGGAGTTTATAACTTTAATAGAAGTAAAACATATGACAACAAAAACATAAAGCCTGGGAGATGGGAAATGAAAGTTCACTATTTTACGGTTCCTAAAATGTATGTGAAGTGGTATAATGTCATTGTGAAATATCACAGATGTAAACTGTAACCCCTAAAGCATATACTAAGATTGCAGAATGAAAGATTATAGTTAAAAAGCCAACAAAGGAGATAAAACAGTGTCTTAAAAAATACAACAGTCCAAAAGACACAAAAGAAGGGTGGGAGGAAGATGAAACAAAGAGGAAAAAGGGGGAGAGATTCAAACTCACCTGTGGAACAAATCATATTAGGTCTAACTGATCAAATTATCTGAATTAAAAGGCAAAGATTGTCAGCTAAGATGAAAAAGAACTATATGCGGTCTGTAAAAAATTCACTTCAAATATAGCGATAAATAGGTTAAGAGGAAAAGAATGGAGAATTATTTACCATTCTAACATGAATCAAAATAAAGATAAGGTGGCTTCACTGACAGCTGACTAAGTAGATTTCTGGCCAAATAATATAACTAAGACTAGAGAAGTTCACTGCATAATGAAAAAAGAATCAATTCATTAAGAGGACATAATTCAAAACATTTATAAATCTAATTACAGAGCTTCCAAATATATGAAGTGAAAACTGACAGAACTGAAAAGAAATAAATCTGTAATTACAGTCTAAGATTTCAATACTCCTGTCTCAATAACTGCTAGAACAATTAGAAAAATCAGTGAAGATATAAAGAATTAACACAATCAACACTGTACAAAAACAACTGATATCCACATGCAAATATATGAACTTCGATCCATACCTCACACCATATACAAAGATTAACTAAAAACGCATTGTAGATCTAAATGCAAAACCTACAATTATAAAGCCTGTGAACTAAAACAAAGGAGAAAATTACGCTAACTTGCATTAGGCAAAGAACACTCAGCTGCTGCTGCTGCTGCTGCTAAGTCGCTTCAGTCATGTCCGACTCTGTGCGACCCCATAGACGGCAGCCCACCAGGCTCCCCCGTCCCTGAGATTCTCCAGGCAAGAACACTGGAGTGGGTTGCCATTTCCTTCTCCAATGCATGGAAGTGAAAAGTGAAAGTCAAGTCGCTCAGTCACGTGGGACTCTTAGCGACCCCATGGACTGCAGCCTACCAGGCTCCTCCGTCCAACGGGATTTTCCAGGCAAGAGTACTGGAGTGGGGTGCCATTGCCTTCTCCGAGAACACTCAGACATGACACCAAAAGTACAATCCAGAAAAGAACAAGCTAATACACTGAAATCAACACAATGTAAAAGTTTTATTTTTCAAAAGACACTGCTAGGAGAATGAAAAGGCAAACACAGAAATGGAGAAAAGCTTTGATAAGCATATACCTGATAGAGGATTCATATCTAGAACCTCAAAACAATAAGAAAAACTATTCCATTTCAAAAAATAGATTTGAATAAACATTTCATGAAGTAAATGAATCACAAAAGCTCAACACCATTATTCATCAGATAAATGTAATTGAAAACCATAATGAGAACCCACTGGAAAAAATAAAATTGAAAAAAAGATCATACCAAGTGTGAAGGAGGATGTGGAAGAGCTGGAACACTAAGACATTGCTGGTCAGTATATAAAAAGACACCATCACTTTGAAAATGGTTTGGCAGGTACTGAAAAAACTAAATCTGTACCTGCCATATTAAACCCAGTGAAAAGTGAAAGTCACTTAGTCGAGTCCAACTCTTTCTGACTCCATGGACTATACAGTCCACAGCATTCTCCAGGCCTGAACACTGGAGTGGGTACACTTTCCCTTCTCCTAGGGATCTGCCCCAACCCAGGGATCAAACCCAGGTGTCCCGCATTGCAGGTGGATTCTTTACCAGCTGAGCCACAAGGAAAGCCTGACAGCATATTAAAACACAGAGGCAATGCTTTACTGACAAAGGTCCATAGTCAAAGCTATGGTTTTTCCAGTTATCATGCATGGATATGAGAGTTGTACCATAAAGAAAGCTGAGTGCTGAAGAATTGATGCTTTTGAACCATGGTGTTGGAGAAGACTCTTGAGAGTCCCTTGAACTTCAAGGAGATCAAACCAGTCAATCCTAAGGAAATCAGTCCTGAGTATTCACTGGAAGAACAGATGCTGAAGCTCCAATACTTTGGTCACCTGATGTGAAGAACTGACTCATTGGAAAAGACCCTGATGCTAGGAAGGATTGAAGGCAGGAGGAGAAGGGGACAACAGAGGACGAGATGGTTAGATGGCATCAGACTCGATGGACTTGAGTTTGAGCAAGCTCCGGGAGTTGGTGATGGGACAGGGAAGCCTGGCATTCTGCAGTCCATGGGATTGCAAAGAGTTGGAAATGACTGAGCAACTGAACTGAACTGATACTGCCATAAGGACCACCCATTCTACTCTGAGGGATTACAGGGACAGAACTTGTTCCGTCAAAAACTTGTACACATATCTCTTTCAATTCTGGTTTCCTCAGTGTGTATGCCCAGCAGTGGGATTGCTGGGTCATAAGGCAGTTCTATTTCCAGTTTTTTAAGAAAGAGACATGTGTACCCCAGTGTTCATCGCAGCACTGTTTATAATAGCCAGGACATGGAAGCAACCTAGATGTCCATCAGCAGATGAATGGATAAGAAAGCTGTGGTACATATACACAATGGAGTATTACTCAGCCATTAAAAAGAATACATTTGAATCAGTTCTAATGAGGTGGATGAAACTGGAGCCAATTATACAGAGTGAAGTAAGCCAGAAAGAAAACACCAATACAGTGTGCTAACGCATATATATGGAATTTAGAAAGATGATAACAATAACCCTGCATATGAGACAACAAAAGAGACACTGATGTATAGATCAGTCTTATGGACTCTGTGGGAGAGGGAGAGGGTGGGATGATTTGGAAGAATGGCATTGAAACATGTATAATATCATATATGAAACGAGTTGCCAGTCCAGGTTTCGATGCACGATACTGGATGCTTGGGTCTGGTGCACTGGGATGACCCAGAGGGATGGTACGGGGAGAGAGGAGGGAGGAGGGTTCAGGATGGGGAACACGTGTATACCTGTGGCAGATTCATGTTGATATATGGCAAAACCAATGATATTTGGCAAAACTAATACAATATTGTAAAGTTTTAAAAATAAAATAAAATTTACAACCAAAAAAAAAAATAAAATAAAATAAAAATAAAAATAAAAAACTTGTACACTAAAGCTGATGGAAGCTTTATTTTCCCCAAACTGGAAACAACCCAAATATCCATCAACAGTCAACTTGATAAGTCATATCCACTCAATGGATTACTATTCAAAAATAAAAGAAACGAATGACTGAAACATACAACGATTCTCAAGATTAATTATGTTGAATGTAAGGAACTTAAAAAAAAAAAGAGTACACATGTGAAAGTTGCTCAGTAGTGTCCAACTCTTCGTGATCCCCATGAACTATACAGTCCATGAGATTCCCCAGGCCAGAACACTGGAGTGGGTAGCCTTTTCCTTCTCCAGGGGATCTTCCCAACCCAGGGACTGAACCCAGGTCTCCTGCATTACAGGCAGATTCTCTACCAGCTGAGTCACAAGGAAAGCCCTTGTGTATGTATGTTACATACATATATACACACACACATATATACTGAGTTGGCCAAAAAGTTCATTCTAGTTTTTCCACATCATCTTACAGAAAAACCTGAATGAACTTTTTGGCCAACCCAATAAATAAAAAACCCTCTACAAAATGCAAACCAAGGTATAGTTAGAAAGTAGGTCAGTGGTTGTCTGAGGATTGGGGGAAAGATGGGGAAGGGCAGGAGGGAGGGACCTGGAACACAGGAAAACTTGGGCTTCACTATCCTGATTGTGGTGACAGTCCCTGGGCAACCTGTGGTTCTCTTTTGTAAAGGAGGCAGCTACGTTTATTTTCGAAAGCAGAGATTTTGGCATAATGTAAACAGAGCAGCGATGCTCTCTCTCTCTCTGCGTGTGTACGTGTGTTCAGTCGCTCAGTCATGTCTGACTCTTTTGAGACCCCATGGACTATATAGCCCGCCAGGCTCCTCTGTCCACAAGATTCTCCAGGCAAGAACACTGGAGTGGGCTGCCATTTCCTCCTGCACTGACTGTATGTGGATTCTTTACCACTGAGCCACAGGAGAAACCCCTCTCTCTCAGTGCACATAATCAAAACTCATTCACAGGACTTCCGCATCTTAGGAAAAATACCTCAAATGTCTTCTTTTGTCATTAACACTTAATTAACAATGAACATCTCACCAGGATTTTGTTAGAAATAGAGAACATTAATACAACCTGTGAGAAAATTTAGTTTTGAATTTGGAATTGGTGTCCTGACAGGATCCTTCTGTGTGTAGTTGCTTAGTTGCTCAGTCGTGTCTGACACTTGTGACCTCATGGACTGTAGCCCACCAGGCTCCTCTGTCCATGGGATTCTCCAGGCAAGAATACTGGAGTGGGTTGCCGTTTCTTTCTCCAAGGATCCTTCTGACCCAGGAATCAAATCTGCATCTCCTGCATTGGCAGGTGGATTCTCTATGGTAGAGGAGCCCAGTATTTCCCCAAGCACACCCACACCTCCACGTCACTCCTCCTCCCTCTGTTGGGCATCTCCTAAGTCTGACTGCTCCTCAAATGCCACAGGCAGGGGGATAAGTAATGACACACCACCTGCTGCAGGCGAGGGCTCCTTCTCAATGCAGCTGAACGGGAGTCCTCTGGTTCCTTGAGTGATGTCAAAGGGATTCCTTCTGGCCTTTCACATCTAGGTTTTTAGGTTCAGAGTTGTTTTTCTGACTTGTCAACAAAACATATTTTGAAGGCTGGGAGGAGAGGCTGTCTCCCTCTCTTGTCCTCTTTTCTTTGATGTTTATTCTTTAGTAATTACTATGGTTCAAAGCCTGCCAAGTCACCTTCAATAGACTCTTTCACAATATCCTGATGGAGGATAAAGCAACACCTGTGTTCTAAGGTAAAGCAGCCAAAAGCTAAGTCCTCCATGCACAGGTGTATGGTAAAGGATGGCGGGGTGGCTGATGCAAAAACAAAACCAAGCTCATGGGCAGAGTCCAGGGCAACTAACCACTTGCAGCTCTGGGATTTTCCCCCACTATCACCTCCTAAACTTCCATGTGTGGAGTTTCTTTCAAAGTCCAGCTAAGGGCTTCCCTGGTGATTCAATGGTAAAGAATCTGCCTGCCAATGCAGGAAACATTGGTTTGATCTCTGGTCTGGGAAGATTCCACATGCCAAGGAGTAACTCTGCCCAGGGACCATGGCTACTGAGCCCACGTGCCACAACTACTGAAGCCCGTGTGCCCCAGAGCCTGTGCTCCACAACAAGAGAAGCCCCTGCAACGAGAAGCCCACGCACCACAACTACAGAGCAGCACCCACTCACTGCAACTGGAGAAAAGTCTGTGCAGCAATGAAGACTCAGCAAGGCCAAAATAAATAATTATATATGTATCAGAAAACACAAAACCAAAGCCCAGCTGCAAAGATCTGGTAGATGAGGTGAGAAGTAGCTGGCTGGGGAAGGCTGCAGCCTTGGCAACATCACAAACTCTTGGGTGATGGAAGCGGCTCTAATAATATCATGAAGTCGAAGCAATTCAGACGTAAGAGGAAAAGGGAAATGTGAAAAACGTGTAACGGCTGTGCAACGTGCAGTTTAAAGACAATTTCCTCCAGCAGAAATGTCTACACGGCAGGCTACAGTGTACAGCTGAAAGAACAATTCCCATTCATCAAGTCTTCTGAGGGCCGACCAGGTGCCAGGTGCCATCAGAGGCTCCTGGGGACACAGCAGTGCTCTCAACTACGGCCCTGCTCTTACAGGAACCTCCCGTCTAGGAGGAGGCAGAAAAAATAAAGTTAGGGGCAGGGTGCGTAATGGGGTCTGTTTTAGGCAGAATGACATGGAAAGTGCTTTGGTGACAAGGTGCTGATTTTGAATGAGAAGGAGGGGTAGCCGAAGGCCACTGAGAAACTGAATACAAGGGTAAAGCTGTTTGTGTTAAAAGACAAATATTAGTGTCTAAGAAAATAAACAGGGAACAGACGAAACCTCAGAAGGTCGCAAAGGCATACCTTGTTTTATCTCGCTTTCACAAATGACATTTGTCACAAACTGAAGGTCTGTGGCAGCCCCACATGGAGCAAGTCGATGGGCGCCATCTTCCCAACAGCATTTGCTCACTTCCTGTCTCCGGGTCACATTTTGCTAATTCTCACAGAATTTCAAGCTTTTTCATTATTATCATATTTGTTATGGTGATCTGTAATCAGCACTCTTTGGTGTTACTGTTAAAACCTGCTGAAGGCTCAGAGGATGGTTAGCATTTTTTAGCAATGAAATACTTTTTTAACTTTTTATTTTATCTTGGAGTATAAGATGATGAACACTCTGTAACAGTTTCAGGAGGACAGCAAAGGGACTCAGTCATACATATGCATGTTGCCATTCTCCCCCAAACTCTTCTCCCATCCAGGCTGCCACATAACATTGAGCAGTTTCCTATACTATACAGTAGGATGGAGCCTGTTGGTTATCCATGTTAAATATAGCAGTGTGTACATGCCGATTCTATAGTGCCTAACTACTCCTTCCCTCATTCTTCCACCCTGGCAAACATAAGTTCATTCTTTAAGTCTGAGAGTCTGTATCTGTTTTGTAAATAAGTGCATTTGCATCATTTCTTTTGGGGCTTCCCAGGTGGCTCAGTGGTAAAGAATATAGCTGCCAAAGAGCAGACGCAGATTAGGGATTAACCGGTAATCCTAAAGGCAATCAGTTCCGAATATTCATTGGAAGGACTGATGCTGAAGCTCCAATACTTTGGCCACCTGACACGAAGAAATGACTTACTGGAAAAGACCTTGATGCTGGGAAAGACTGAAGGTGGGAGGAGAAAGGGACGACAGAGGATGAGATGGTTGGATGGCATCAGTGACTCAATGGACATTGAGTTTGAGCAAGCTCTGGGCCTTGGTGATGGACAGGAAAGCCTGATTTGCTGCAGTCCATAGGGTCGCAAAGAGTCGGACGCAACTGAGCAACTGAACTGAATCAAATCAGCCACCTGTAAAACCAGGTCCCCGTCCTGTATTCCCTACAGGGGTCCTGAAGCAGTGTCTTTTTCCCCCAGCTATTCAGTTCCTGAAAGACTGTTTTCTGTATCACCTCTGATTCCCCTTATGTGGATGGTTCCAGAATGACAAATACAAATCTACATTCCTGCCAGTAACCTGGATGGTCTGGTCAGTGTGTATTCATCCACTGAAGGCCGCACATTTATGCTGTTTTACAGTTAGACTTCAGTTAATGTGCTTTTGAGGCTATGACCTTTCTCTCCCATAGCTGTACATACAGAATCCAAATTGGGAAAAGAGCACGTCAAGGCTGTATATTGTCACCCTGCTTATATAACTTATATGCAGAGTACATCATGTAAAATGCCAGGCTGGATAAAGCACAAGCTAGAATCAAGATAGTCAGGAGAAATATCAATAACCTCAGATATGCAGATGACACCACCCTTATGCCAGAGAGTGAAGAAGAACTAAAGAGCCTCTTAATGAAAGTGAAAGAGGAGTGTGAAAAAGCTGGCTTAAAACTCAACATTCAGAAAACTAAGATCATGGCATCTGGTTCCATCACTTCAAGGCAAATAGATGGGGAAACAATGGAAACAGTGATAGACTTTATTTTCTTGGGCTCCCAAATAACTGCAGATGGTGACTGCAGCTGAAGTTCGAAGATGCTTGCTCCTTGGAAGAAAAGCTATGACCAACCTAGAGAGCATATTAAAAGCAGACATTACTTTGCCAACAAAGGTCCAGCTAGTCAAAGCTATGGTTTTTCCAGTAGTCATGTATGGATGTGAGAGTTGGACCATAAAGAAAGCTGAACACCAAAGAATTGATGTTTTTGAACTGTGGTGTTGGAGAAGACTCTTGAGAGTCCCTTGAACTGCAAGGAGATCAAACCAGTCAGTCCTGAGGAAATCAGTCCTGAATATTCATTGGAAGACCAGATGCTGAAGGTAAAATGCCAATACTTTGGCCATCTGATACGAAGAACTGACTCACTGGAAAAGACCCTGATGCCTTTTGGAAAGGAAAGATTGAAGGCAAGAGGAGAAGGGGACAACAGAGGATAAGATAGTTGGATGGCATCACTGACTCGATGGACATGAGTTTGAACAAGCTCCAAGAGTTGGTGATGGACAGGGAAGCCTGGTGTGCTATTGTCCAAGGGGTCACAAAGAGTCAGACACAACTGAGTGGACTGAACTGAACATACAGGATTATCCACAGGTTTATTACATGGCTCGTGATCTCACATTGGCGGGTCTTCATCTTCTTGTCTGACTCACTCTGCCTGCAAGGAACCTAGCAGGATTTGATTCAAGAACTAGAAAAGTTGAATGATCATGAATGAATTGCTAAGCCTCATATACTGACTTCTCTTTGAGAGTTCAACATAAACTTAGCATTTCCTCCCTTTCTTTCCTGATGTTACCCAAAAAGCAACAAGGTGAATATGAGACATTGTTCTTTTTTTTAATTTTTATTTTACATTGGAGTCCTGCTGATTAACAATGTTAAGTCTGTTTCAGGCGCACAGCTAAGTGATGCACGCACCTATTCTTTTTCAAATGTTTCTTCCGTATGTCATTGCGGAATATTTAACAGAGTTCTCTATGCCATAAAGTAGGTCCTTGTTGGCTTTCTACTCTAAATAAAGCAGTGTGTACATGTCAATATATTTTGATTTCTGGCTCTACGACTTGGGTAAACTATTGGCCCTTTTACATTACTAACCGGAGGCCTTCACTCATCTGAAAGCCGGGCAAACACCCACATCTATCTCATGGAATCAAGAGATCCTCGTAGATGAAGCCTGCAACGAACCTACCAGGGCCTGGAACACTGCAGGAAGTCAATGGAAGTGAATTCTCTCTTAGTGTAACTGAGGCAACTTCTGTCACTACTCACTGATCCAGCTGGATGTTAGTATACGAATACAAAAAAAAAAAAAAAAAAGGATACTGAAAGTATCTGACTCTATCATGCATCTGAATTTTTCTTAGTAAAAGTTGCTTAAGATTCTTAGTATTTCAGCCACAGTAAAACCAACACTCATGTATTGCAGAATGCACTCGTGTAGGTGTGTTAGTCACTCAGACACGTCTCTTTGTGACCCCATGGACTGTAGGCTGCCCAAGTTCCTCTGTCCATGAGATTCTACAAGCAAGAATATTAGAGTAGGTTACCATTCTTTTTTCCAGGGGATCTTCATAACCCAGGGATTGAACCCTGGTCTCACGCATTTCTTTACCATCTGGGCACCAGGGGAGCCCTCATATAGTGGTCTCACAGCCTTAATTCTCCGACCAGGGTCAAACTCACGTGCCCTGCAGTCGAAGGTGGATTCTTAACCACTTGACCACCAGGAAAGCCCCTCACATGGTGGTCTTGAAGGAACCTTTTCCCCACACACCATTATTTCTTTTTCTAACCATGCTTCAGTACAAAATTAGTGAAGGATATTTTTATTCAATCAGCTTGATGACCAGTATCTTTCTTGTCGCCCTGTCTTATTAAATACACTTGCAAAAATGAAGCAGAAGGTGGTCTCAGAAAACTTACAATATTACAGTTTCAAGATTTTAAGTATTTCAAAATAAAAACTTTTATTGACAAAATTTACATCCCTTAGGAATTATCTAGAATTTAGCACCAAAAGAAATTTCCTAGTTGCAAGACACATTCTATTAAAAGATCACCACTCACGCAGTTTCTATTGAGAATGCACAAAAACAGATTAAAGATGCTCCTAATCTCACATAAACAGTCTGAAACACACACGTCATCTTTGCTTACAGCCAAAAAAACTAAACATGAGAGAAGAATTAAAACAAAAAAAATCCATGCCTCATATATGGGAATCTGAGGCTCAGTTTCTTCCTCTAATATAATCAGTTTTTACAAGATCCATTCTTCCATATTTCAAATCCTCTTGTGACCTTAAAAATATCTTTTCTAAAAGCTTACCTTTCAATCCCTTAAAATCTAAGGTGGGAAAATATCCCAATATAAAGAAACTCAAAGAAGAAGTAAGTCTTGTTTTTTTTTTTATTTTCCTTTGTCTCTTTTGCTATGTCTTTGTGATGACCTCCTTTCCCCATGTCACACTGGGACCTGCAGGAAAACTGGATTGTTACAGATTCCTTCAAGGATATAGGAAAATCTGATGCAATCTGAGAGGTGTTAGAAACAAAGCAAGATTTCACAATGCTTAAGCCAAGAACAGGGAGGGTGGATGTGTGAAGTGAGAGATCTTCTCTCGAGCTCTCACTTAAAAGTCTCTTTCCAAGACTCAGTATACATATTTGTGAGGTGATGTGACCCTGAAGGTTTCGACTGTACCTCGATTTAGAAAGACCAATCAGAATGGATGATTCCACTCAATCTAGACAGATAAATGGAAAGGGGGCATACAATAAACACAACCAATTACACAGTTACATTCTTTGTGGTTTCTTCCTTCGTAACTTCATGGGCTGTGTAGGTTAATTTTTTTTTTTTTATTTTGCCGGAGCAGCATGCAGGATCCCCAACCAGGGATCGAACTCGAGGCCCCTGCATTTAAAGTGCAGTCTTAATCACTGAACCCCAGGGAAGGACCCCCTGCTTTTTTTCTCCTGCAAGTTACATTTTTTAAAAAATAACCTATTCAACAATGAATACATGTAGAAAATGGAACATTCAATAGGTACCAAAGGGTGAAGTATGAAAAGAATGTGACCTCCCTCCCTGTCTCAGGCATCAAGCTTCCCCCACTTGGGATAACCACCTGTCCTGGTTTGCTCTGTGTTCCTCAGCAACATCCCCAACATTCACAATCAAAACCACACACTCCACAGGCCCGGTAAAACACTCCCTTGATGGACAAAGAGAAGACACAGATCCACAGATTCACAGAGAGGAAGGTCTCCCTTTCAGATATAACTCCTTCATTTCTGAAGTTAAGCAACGGTTTCATTTCCAATATGAGAAGCGTGGGCAACAAGATCGACACAAACAATGCAAAACCACTGTGAAGACGGCATCTTCACTTAGTATGTTGAGGATGCATTTTAATGTCTTGAGGCTTGTTTATTCTGTGCTGGCAAAAACCGAGAATGACAACTTGGTTTCTTCTCAATGTCAGATTGGCTTTTTCCTTTCAGACACTGGGGTGACCTGTCAGGGGCTCTTCTGCATGAGACGGTGGGTCATTCATGTAAGACACTGAGGGTGCCAGGTGCTCTCAATGTGCCCTCAGACATGAGGGAATCTGCAATAGTGCTTCCAAAACCATTAGCTGTTTTTTTTTTTTTTTTTAAAGATTTTGTTTTTATCTGATGAAGACCATTTGTTTTTAAGTCTTTACTGAATTTGTTACCATATTGTTTCTGATTTATGTTTTGGTGTTTGGCCACGAGGCATCTGAGATCTTAGCTCCCTGACCAGGGATCAAACCTGCATCTCCTTCATTGAAAGGCGAAGTCTTAACCACTGGACCAACAGGGAATTCCCCAAAATTAATTTCTTAAAGGAGAGAAAACATGCACTTTTAACTCTTCTTCCCAAATATTGGTAGTATTCACAGAAATATTGAGTTAAAAACTGCTGAAAGCATGCTAAGTCACCTCAGTTGTGTCCAACTCTTTGCGATCCTGTGGACTATAGCCCACCAGGCTCCTCTGTCCATGAGATTCTCCAGGCGATAAAACTGGAGTGGGGTGCCATTCCTTTCTCCAGGGGGTCTTCCCAACCCAGGGATCAAACCCACATCTCTTCTGTAACCTGCACTGGCAGGCAGGTTCTTTACCACTAGCGCCACCTGGGATAATGAGCTTAGCACAATGTCTGTCACATGGTAAATAGTCACTGTTCATAATTACTACTACTATTATTAAAACTAGCAATTGAATATTAAAATTGCTATCAAGCAAAAAGATTCAGAAGAAAGATGATAAAAGGAACCTAGATTAAATGGGCAGTAGGGAAACCCTTCAGAGAAGGCAATGGCACCCCACTCTAGTACTCTTGCCTGGAAAATCCCATGGATGGAGGAGCCCGGCAGGCCGCAGTCCATGGGGTCGCTAGAGTTGGACACAACTGAGAGACTTCACTTTCACTTTTCACTTTCATGCATTGGAGAAGGAAATGGCAACCCACTCCAGTGTTCTTGCCTGGAGAATCCCAGGGACAGGGAAGCTTGATGGGCTGCCGTCTATGGGGTCGCACAGAGTCAGACACGACTGAAGCAACTTAGCAGCAGTAGCAGCAGCAGGGAAACCCTTGGAAAGAAAGGTTTCTGAAGAAGCAATATTTAACATGATTCTTGAAGAATAACTGGACATTCAGCAGGTAATATGAGGAAGGAACATTCCAGGCAGAGAAAACAGCACTGATGGCGAATTGAGGTAGAAAGGTAGATTGTATTTTTAATGGAAAGTAACCCAGCCTTGTGGTTCTGGGTTCATCCCCAGTGGATCTCCATCAGGGCTCTTCTGTGGCAGCCCAGCTCCTATTTCAGAGAAGGTGATGGCACCCCAGTCCAGTACTCTTGTCTGGAAAATCCCATGGACAAAGAAGCCTGGTAGGCTGCAGTCCATGGGTTCGCTAAGAGTCAGACGCGACTGAGCGACTACACTTTGACTTTTCACTTTCATGCACTGGAGAAGGAAATGGCAACCCATTCCAGTGTTCCTGCTTGGAGAATCCCAGGGACAGAGGAGCCTAGTGGGCTGCCATCTATGGGGTCGCACAGAGTCCGACACGACTGAAGCGACTTAGCAGCAGCAGCAGCTCCTATTTGGTCACTACCAAGGTCTTTCTGTCCCACAGGATAGTGAGATTCTGGGACACTCTCAACAGGGCTAGAGTGATAGAAAAACTCCCCTCCAAGCAGCTCATCTCACAGAACAAAGACCCAAGTCTTTGATTATATCATCGGAATCATTCTATCAAGACAGTGCCAGGAACACGGGAGACAGAGCTTGCATCTCGTATTTGCCAGGAGGTGCACATGGAGCCCTAGCCATAGCAAAGGCAATCTGTCGACTGCTACTTCCACACGCCATTTCACAGAGCTCAAGTCTAGCCATTTTGTCCCAAAGGAAAGGACTGAGACTTGATGTCTTAAGGCTGGATGACAACTGTAATGAAATTCCGAAGAAAATGTAGATACTGTTTTCAAAGAAAAGCGATAAGCTTAACCCTGGAACCTGATGTTTCCTACCTTCTGTATATATTGTGCTTCTCAGTCTTACAGTCAGACCACACACAATATTCTACTGGAGAAAAATAAAGAGAAAAGGTTTTACCTAAGAAGATGACTTGCACCCTGCTGGGTTGGTGCATGAAATTATGAGTAAGCGCGCTGATACTGGCTGTAAATATAACACATAACCGACAAAAAAGCACATTCTTAAACGATCCTTTACATGCCACTTTTTCTACCCTATTAAGATGCTCGTTGTTTCTTTGATTTATCTGATAATAAATTTTTGATGACTGGTAAGTCTCATAAAATTGCTCTGGTGCTGACTACACTGATTAATAAGTCTGAAGAATCGAAAGTGTCAGGAATTCATGTGTATGAATAAGTTACTGCCAAACATATATTAGGGATTCCATAAAATATAGAATAAAAAAGGTTGATCTGGTCATTTTAGCTTGTATCTGTTTTCCTGTAACAATTTACATTCAGAGTCATCATCATCTTCCATGGCCTTAAAAGAAAAAAAAAATCAATAGAGTAAAATCCACATGGGGGCAAAATCAAGAATAAAACTAAAATAAAAAAATAATGAATTGTTACAGACAATCAAACATGTTTCCCAGAAAAACAGAGAATTGAGAATTAGAACTCATTGCTGAGGTGACTCTTAGAGATGACCCAGTTTGAATCTCTTTCCTTTAAAATGGCAAAGCTGAAAATGGGTGTGATGAAGTTATCTGCCCCTGACCAAAGTGGGATTGGGAGCCACCTTTAAGATCAATGCTCCAAGAACAGACTTTTTTTTCCCTCTGTCTCCTCGCAGGTCCCAGCAAAGTCCATCACTGGCTATTTACGCCAGGGTGCATTATCTGAAAACATGCTCTCCATGTCTGATCTGCCCTGCACTGCAGAAGCTAACCAGCTTTAGTTACATGAGAAGGGAATTCAGTGCCCTGGCCTTAGTAGTCTCAACCATGTCCAGTTAAGACCCCAGAAATCTCCTGAGACAAGGTTGCAAGATGGGATAAAAGGGCTCCAAATGTGGTTACTGAAACCCCAAGATAGAAGAAGAAATCCCTGATTTCTTCACATCGTACAGGGCAAAACACCAGTAGCCACCAGGCAGGACCACAAAGCAGAGAGAAAGACGATTCCACATCTACCACTCAGGGCCCCAGAGCAAGAAGCCACCAGGAGCACAGAGGCACCCCCACCCCTGTGCTGCATCTTCTAGCCACAGATTCCTGCGAAAGGTAACAAGGCAAGGTCCGATGGTGGGTGCTCTGTGGAACTCTCCCTTCTTCAACTGTCTAGCTGAATTCAACAAAGTAGAACATTCTGTAAGCTGCCCTTCACTCCCAAGGGATCTTCAGATTCTAACCAGCTTCTGTTTCAACACAGTCTGTTCTTAAAGAATGATTACAAATAAAAACACTGACCCCTCTGCCAAAACAGAACCTAACCTTGGTGTCCCTAAAAGGAAACAATGGTGAATCCTTGTGTTTTGAAAGAAGCTTTTAAGTCTGAAAGCCAAATGCCTAAGAAAGGCATTGTGGCCGGCCATCGGGGAGGGGTGGATTAGACCTCCCAGAGGCATTTAAACACAGATCAGATCAGAGATCAGATCAGTCGCTCAGTCATGTCCGACTCTTTGCAACCCCATGAATCGCAGCACGCCAGGCCTCCCTGTCCATCACCAACTCCCAGAGTTCACTCAGACTCATGTCCATCGAGTCAGTGATGCCATCCAGCCATCTCATCCTCCGTCGTCCCCTTCTCCTCTTGCCTCCAATCCCTCCCAGCATCAGAGTCTTTTCCAATGACTCAACTCTCGCATGAGGTGGCCAAAGTACTGGAGTTTCAGCTTTAGCATCATTCCTTCCAAAGAAATCCCAGGGCTGATCTCCTTTAGAATGGACTGTTTGGATCTCCTTGCAGTCCAAGGGCCTCTCAAGAGTCTTCTCCAACACCACAGTTCAAAAGCATCAATTCTTCCACGCTCAGCCTTCTTCCAACTCTCACATCCATGCATTTAAACACATTTACTGATAAAGAGAATGTGCCTACAGGGAGGCTGTGGGGGCTACAAGAGAAGAAAGACAGGGTGAAACTACAGAGAACTGAATACAGTGGAGTCACAACAGTGTTAGGGGCTGGACTGTGTGGTTACTCTGAATGTGACCATATTTGAAGACTGCAGGGTCTTTATGGGGTAATCAGATTAAACCTTAGAAAAAAACAACCTTGTTCATACCTTGATCTTGAGACTTCTAGAGCTGTTAAGATAATAAATTTCTGCTCAGTGGCTAAAACAGCCAAAATTAGGTAGCAGCAGGAAAAAAAAAAATAAAAGAAGGCAGGGTGCTTACTCAGTAACCCTGCTAAGTAAAATAACCAAAACCTCAATAACAATTTATGTATTTTCTAAACACACACAGTGTCACGGGATGGAGAAAAAAAAAGGATACACATTTTGAAGGTGATGAAACTGTATGGGTTCCAAATGAGACTGTTTGAAAACTACGACAGTAGAACACAACATTGTCTTGACCACAAACTTTTTACATTATGAGTCTTAAAAAATACATATGAAATGATATAGTCAAACACAAGAGAACAAAATCTAGAGGGTTCTTTCCTTAATAGATGATGACTAAATTGGATATCAGTATACGTCAGTGGACATAAAACTCGTATTTATACTTTCTATCTGATTAAGTTGACAAAAATGCCTTTCATAAGATTACTCACTCTAAATCACAGTATCTAACATTATAGGAGAACACTATATTGTCAAAAATTACAAAAAACAAAACCCCAACAATGCCTGAACAGAATAAGAGATCAAAGCTCAATAAAAAATCAGCATGTAATAAAATAAGATATTACCATGTAGAGAATAGAAATTAGACAGTTTTGTTTGATTATAAAGTGCCACTTATTAATTTATCTCTCCAATAAAAACAGCAAAGGCAGGCAATAACTCATCTTAGCTGGACAGAAAGCATCCAGCATTGAACTTGAAGACTGCTGAGAGTTAATAAAGGTTATCAATATGTAGGGTGGACCACGTCTTTGAGTAGGTCAATATTTCATAGTTCGATATGATCATTTCAAGTGAGTATCATTGAAAAATGGAACTCAAAATAGTTATTTTGGAAGAGGAAGTAACCTGACAGATTTCCTTTTTGGAGTGTAGATGGAGCCTAGACTATGTTGATTTTCCTTCTGTCAAGAGGAACAAATTATCTGTATTCTATTTACCTTAAATTGATACTGTAATACATCATATTGTACATTACAGCTGCACAAGACAGGTTGAAGGCAGGCTTGAGAGTCAATATACAAGGAAGGAGGAGATGCACAGTGAAGAGGAGAGACAGACATGATTGTTTTGCTCTTTAAAATCACGCATAAAAGTCTCTTGTGGCATAAGGATCAGAGTAAACATCACTCTTCTTGCCTTGATGGAGCAGTTATGTTTTTTCTCATTTGCCCCTCTAAATTTATTCGCGACTCTTTTCATGGTAACTGCCCTAGTCATGAAATAAAGTGCAAAAAGACCGACAGAGCCTCAGCTCATTGGTTAAACGTGATCCCACAGTGCTCACCCAGCACAAAGTGGCTAGGAGTGACTGCCTCCCAGGACCAGAGAGTGAACGTGCAGACTTGAGGGAGCCTTTTCCGAAGTCTGTACTTGCATCTAAGGCACGTCAGAGTGAAAGACATTTCAGCACACCTATCAAATGGGGTTTCCTGGACACTTTCAGAAATTCCAACTTAGCCTCCTGAAGCTCGTTTCCAAACCCTGGCAGAGTTCACCTTTGACCTTTACAGCTTAAGGGGATGGAGGTTCCCTCTCAAGCTCCAGGTCCACTGGACATGTCAAATGGGCAGCACTGTCCACTTAAAAAACTGAACTGTTTCGCATAAGCTATAAAATTATAGGAAAGCTTCAAAAGGCATGTACATACTTTATACATTGAAGAAATGGACATGCACGAAGAAAAAGGAAAAATACTAACGATCCCTGACGTACATCTGAATAACAGTGCTAAACAACTTAAAAAGAAGAAAAGTTACACTCCTTTTAAATGTAAATTACAGTAAGCAATCTATCAAAAATGGAAGAGAAAAAGAACTGTCCTGCACTCTACCTCACGTAATCTGTTTTCTTCCTTTAGAGGGGAGAGATAAATTTACCAGGGTAATTAATAGCTCATGGCTACACAAAGAAAAGAGATGATGGACCAAGTCAAAGACCAAGGGTGATGTTATGTCCTGTCCTGACCTAACTCAGTAGAATTAACATTTGTCAACTCCTTATACTGGTAACATACTAGCTGGAGAAAAAGGAATTATATGTAATTCTCATCACTGAAAGTTAACATGAGCCCGTGGCGGATTCATGTTGATGTGTGGCAGAACCAATACAATATTGTAAAGTAAAAAAAATTTAAAAATTAAAAAAAAAGAAAGTTAACATGAAATAAGGGACGAGACATGGTACCATCCAAAACACAACATATTTTATGGGTTTCCTTTTTCTCTTTGGTATTTTTTAGCAAGGTTTGTTAAATGAACACATTTGCATGCAAATAGGTCCAGAAATGTCAAAAATTTGAATCATTTTTTGTATTATGGAGGAAATGTGAGAATCCATTTATTAACTTAAAGAAAGAACCACGATCACACATGTAGCATCTATAAAGGAAATATAAATTACCAGGAGCATGATACACAGTCAGCTTTTAAAAACAATCTTTACGTCTGAAGGCTTTAGTTAGGAAAAATTGGTTCTTCTTTTTCATGTCTAATGTAAAGAAACACTGTGCTTCTCTGGCTTAGGTAGAGCTATTTTCAGATACAGTAATAAAAGAGAAAAGTCTCTGTCTTCTTGCGTATCTATTGTCACTACATAAAAGAAGTCCACTAACTGCTAGCAAGGTCCTGGCAGATTAACCCTCTCCTCCAGCCTTCTGTGATATTTATAAAACCATCTGCTTGTTCAGTGCATCCATTTTTACACTTCACCCGACAAATAATGTTTGGAGAGTTTTATTAGAGAGGATTTCCTTCTGCAAAGGGCTGTCTTAAATCAATGGAATCACCTATTAGGTTCAAAATTTTTTAGCCTTTTGGTAGACCAGCTGTATCTATTATGTAAGGACCTTCTAAGTCAGAAGTCATTACAGGATATAGTAGTCAAGAAAGCCCAGGTATGGCTATTCTCAGACAGTAAAGAATTTGCCTGCCAGTGTACAACACACCAGTTTGTGGGTTTGATCCCTGGGTCAGGAAGATCCCCTGGAGAAGGAAATGGCCACACACTCCAGGATTCTTGCCTGGGAAATCCAATGGACAGAGGAGCCTGGCAGGCTACAGTCCATGGGGTTGAAAAGAGTCGGACACGACTGAGCGACTAAACAGTAACAACATGGTCACTCCAGCCTCTAACAGGTTTGCCCAAGGTGCAGAACAAAGGAAGACATTGCCTTAATTGTACAAGTAAAACAGCTTGAGAAACAATATGAAGCAGAATCAAAGTCCTTATTCCTCCTTACGAACTACACAGGATGATTTATTTTGCCAGATTTCCAAGGGAAGAGCAATTTGCCTGCATTTTCCCATCAATGCCCACCACTCCCCAAGCACTGCTTGGTTAAAATGCTTCCATTAAGTAACCTGAATAACAGTATGAATGTCTTTGTATGGGACTGAAAACAGAAAAGCAAGTGTGTGTGGCACCTTTCGATGGACAGCAAAGAAAGTCACAAGATGGGAAGAATGACGGGGAAGGAGCTTTTGAGTTATGCCAACCTGGAAATGAGGCTTTAGGACTGCCAGGCATTACAAATTGCAGCCTTCATGAGAATGCCTGTTTTCCAAATGTCGCTTTCAACCGACACCGTTTCCGCTTAACATTTGTCAAACCTCTTCTTTTGTTAAGAGTTAACATGTCAGCTTTTAAAATGGCTTGCAGTTTCCATCCACCTTCCTTGATGGAAATGTGAAAAGTGTGAGTTACTCCCTTTCACAAAGAATCTTGTCAAAGATCCTGACTCCAATCTGACTTCTCTCGGCGACCAAAAAAAAAAAAATCTGCCTCCTGGAAGCTTAACAAGCGGTGACGATCTGATCATAACTCTGCACAGAAACAGAAGTTACTCGACAATAGCCCGAAAACGCTAACATGCTTGTAGGGTTTGAGCGTCGACATCCAGAAGGAGCCAATTCCTTTGACAGAGGGAATAAGTGACAACGAGCGGGCAACACAATGACACCAGCCAATATGTTCCCTTTGCTGAAAGTAGGATAAATGAACAAAGAGGGAGCTCGTCTGAGGAATCATCAGGATGCGATGAATGCCCCAAATGTACCCCAAAACAACCTCCTGAAGAGTCGCCTCTCAGCACTCTCCCAGCCCACACCTGCCCACATCCCCTCCTGTTCCATCCTCATCCACTTAAATCCCTGCCAAGTATTTTAATTCCTCCTAAACACTGACTTCCCTGTTTTGTTTCAAACATCCATGTCACCTCTTGGAGTCTGTTAAGAGTCTGGAAATGAGATAATTCATCTTCCCTGGACTGTCGCTGCTCGAGACTCTCGGAAGGCCTCTTAGGATGTGCTGGGAACAGGAAGGTCACCTTGAACCTCAACCAGGGACACGAAGGGAAATGAGATGAGCTGGTGAGTTCTTAATGCTCTCATTTAGGTAATGGGTCGATTGGTTAGAAAGGGGAGGAAAAAAAAGGAGATTCATTGGTATTTTAAGTGCCAGAATAAAAAATTAAAATGTGCTTTTATGACAGGCTGAAGATCAATATGTTAAAAAAAGGATTTTTTAATTGGAAGGGGTGTATGTGACTTATATAAAAAGAGATGAGGAAGTGAAGATTAGAAACTACAGGTTTTAGAATAAAGGATCTAAGACTAAGGTACCAAATGAGACATGTGCCTTGTTTAAAAAAATATCAGTGTAACATATAAACTGCCTCCATGCAAGTCATCACATGTACAGCTTTACAAAAGTAGCCAAATATCTGCTAATTAGATTAATTTTTTCAGAGAGTTGAGAAATCCTACAAGTCCTCTAATTATGAAGTGACTACTTAAAAAAAAAAGAATCAAGTTTGATTTCTAGTTATATGAGGATATACAAACATATACTTATTGTTCTAAAAGAGGACCTTAAATTATAAAAATCAGTAAAACATAGTGATGGCATTTTTGCACAAGTATATTTTTTTAAAAAACAGACTGAGCGCTTGAGGCAGTGTCTTACTTGGTTCACAGTCCCTGTTTCTGGCTGGTATGTTGATCAAGGAATGAAGGTCACTGCTCCACTAGGAGAACAGGAGGGCAGAAAGCTGGGATACAGAAAGTGGTTAACATTCTTCTCTTTCCCAAGGAGGAGAGAAGGGGAGAACTCTAAGAGAATTCACTTTAGGGAGGTCCCTGCTCCCAGGAGTTTAATGTCAAGGGCATTCTCCCAGCAGAGGCGCACATACTCTTTTCAAATCAGTGAACAGAGTACTGGCTGGCACCCCTACAAAAAAGGGGACAATGGCTCTCCCATGCTTCTCTAAGCTGTTTCATGGTGATTTAACTGGACAAAAGATAACAGAATTCTCCAAGAGGAAATCATGTAAAATATAAGCCAGTGGGCAAATTGCTTAGATGACTCTGATCCTCCAATATCAAATGCTATTGAAACAGACAAGAATATATACTCCAAACATGTCATGGACTAAGTGGATCACAGATTCCCTTTCAAATAAAGTATCAATAAACTCAGTCAACACCTCTCCTTTATCCAGAATCCTAATGACGTTCAAATAAACAGAAACTGCCTGTAATAGCACATAATTGTGATTCATTGCCTAATGACTCTAATGTACTCAAAATCCATACATTCACAATGTAATCTCTTAAAAATGAAATGAAAATTAGAAGCACTTTCTTATGCACTGTATTCTAATTCTCTGTAAATTCTAAATTAGTGTACTAGTATAAATTCTAAATTAGAGTAGATTTAAAAAGTCATTAACCAGAATAAACAACAGAGTATTCCCCCCAATTCTGGAATAATAGTAGCTTAGTTTTCTGTAGTTATTATGTACAATGTTTTTCTAACAGTACACCACCCTACAAACCAAAGCACTGCATAACCTTCCATTCACTAATGAAACATTAGAGGTTAATCTAAAATTGACGTTAGCAACAATTAAGAATTTAAGAGAAACCAAACGAATAAACAGCTAATTTGCAATTATACTTTCACACATTTTCATGATGAACTAGACAAATTTCCAACCCTGAGCTATGTTCATTTAAAAAAAAAAAACTATGTATAATAATTTCTCATATCTATGTGGTTCATGAAACAATAACACACCCCCTACACATCTTTCATTTTACTCTTTAGTAAGTCTTATGACATAAGATAAATACTAAGATGTCAAAAAAAAATGTTAAGGTATCATCTTAAAAGAAACCTAAACCAGGCCTTCAAGTTGCATTCGTATACAAGGATATGCATCATTTTGGCAATTTCAGTTTATTCTGCTTGAGTATCATTGTTCTTTCACAGTTTACCTTCTCTGTGATTCTGTCTGCTGGAAATATACCAAAAGGAGTCCCAGATGTGTAACCAGGAACATGGCAGCAGGAGGACTCGTACTACCAGGACCACCACTGACCATTCATGGGCCAGGACTCTGCCCTGCCAGTTAAATCTGACCCACTGTTCCAACACAGATTCGGAGAAAGCCGTGTTGAGCTGGGGGGCAGGGGATAGCGCTGATACCCATAGAAAAAAAGGGAGACTCCAAACTGACTTCAGCCTTTAATGATCCCCGAGGTCTTCTCTAAGAGTTGGGATGTTAAAATTCTCACAAGTTGGTACTGGACACAAAAACAGATTCAACTTGACTATGAATTGTTTCAAGTCTTTTGCAGTTGCTTAAAACTAGAGGTGGCTAGGTTTCAGCATTAGACGGTCACTGAAGCACTGAGAGAAATGACCACTTCAATTTGGGGGTGGTGAGCCGGAGGAGCAGAAAATAGTAACAGAAGACACAGTAACAACAGAGCAGGTGGAGGGGGCAGAATTCCTTCTCACCTGAACATACTGAGGAAAAGAGAGGCGGGAATACTTAGGTTTTAATGCTGGACCCCCCAGGGGTGCCCTGGACCAGAGGGAAGGACTTGAAAGATTTTGATGCTGTGACTTAAGCCAGCTGATCCCTCCTCGTTTTCTGTCTTATCTTTTCTCTTAAAGAAGAGAACGATGCTTTCTTAGTACGCTCTACTGATTTTATAAATAAACCACTTAACAATTTCGTTCACAACATTTGTTATTCTCTGCATTCAAAGGAGAAAAGAATATGTTCTGATCTTAATGTGTCTGGTGAATTTCCTTAGTGCCATGAATATTCAGCCAGTTTAATACCTTAAAAGATTTCTAAACAAAACTAGTATAAGTTTCCTTTGACAATGTGAATGAAAAATAGTCTATAAATAAAGACAATTACTATGTCTGGTTGTTAAGCTGGCATAATTATAAATACCATAAAACCAGTCGATTTCAGAAAATCATTGTCTACTTACTATTTGTACGTCTCGGAGCGGATGTATTCAAAAACATGGGACACGCCAAGCTGGAACTGGTCAGCGATAGGGGTAACCCAGGGATTGTTCTCTGCTTTGAATATCTGCTTCTGACCAGTTAAATCCAAGTTTCCTAAAAAGACGGAGAGAAAAAAAAATGAAGGTCATCTAACCAACAGAAATCAAATTCAAGAAGTAATTCATGCCCAGTAACCACAGCACAACCTTAAGCATCTTCTGAGTCATTTGTTTTAAAAATATTTAGCCCAAGTCACTGCTAGTCTACAAGCCATGTCAGTGATTGAATACTGACACAAGAGATTAGGAAGGAAGGGAAGGCGATGAGGAGAGAGGGCAGAGGGAGTAGAAGAGGTAAGAAGGAAGTAAACTTGGAAGGAATTCACACAAATGTAGCATTTGCTTCATTTTTTCCAGTATTTGCTAAACGAACAAAAACGGCCTTCCAGGATTGAGAGAACCCTTAATATCAGGACATCCCCCAATTTCACCTTGACAGTGTGCATCACCATCTGTCCAGTAAGACTGAAACCTGATCCAATCAACACCGCTTTTCATCAAAGCAGGACACAAGTGAAGAAAAATGAGAACACTGCCCATGTAAAACTACTACTGCCTCACTCGGGTACCATAAGCACATCTCAGAATCAGCACTAAACGCATCTCAGTAACATGGTTAAGGGTAGAGATGCACACATATATATCCTACCTATTCACAAATTACCTGTAAAAAGCATTTCCTCCTTTGATTCTCCAGCAGTCCCTAAAGTCAGTAATTGACATCACTTTACAGGTAAGAAAAAACACAGAAACTTGGGGAAATTAAGTAATATCTCTAAGAACAGACAATGTAAGAGTAGGGATTTGAATCTAAGCCTCTGACTCCAAATCTCTTATACATTTCTACAGTGTTTGGTGACGCTAACAGGTTACATGTCAACCTAGATCAACCAAACATGAGCTAATGAAGGTAGCCAGCATCTGGGTACCACGTGTTGCTGAATCAGTTGATTATGTATGTTTTTCTGTTTGGCATATTTGAAAATGGAAAAGGGAAGTGTGAGAAAGAGCTTCAAAGAACATGCCTGCCTATGAGAGAGACAGACAGAGATGTTACACAGTAGAGCTGCATGTGGTTTAAATGGCAGTCAGCTGGTTCACCAACTTCATTGCCCTCAAAGTCCTACGGAAGACGTCCATTTTCAGACCCCTGGTCTACAGTTCTAAGGTTTTTGAACACAGACACCTAGCAATTATTCTTTACAGGACACAATCCAAGTACCATTTCTGTCCTGTTCCGAGGCTCCAACTGCCAATTTTGTCATAACAAATAACTTCAGGATATGGGAAACATATTCTAAGGATGCAAGCACTGCACAAAGCACAGCATTTCCCACCTAATCTGAACTTCAGAAATGAGAAGATAACGTTTACTAGCACAGTGATGCAGTATTTCTTCTTAAAACAGAAGAAACGATGATACTCTGAATCTGCCTTCTTTTTGTTATATTGACAGACCTTGTTGTATCAACACTTCACTTTATTGTGCTCTGCACATACTAATTACATTTTTTATAAAGTAAAGGTTGTGGCCACCTCACATCCAGCAAGTGTGTCGGTGCCATTCTTCCAACATCACTTGCTTACTTTTGTATCTCTGGGTCACATTTCAGTAATTCTTCTCATATTTTAAGGCTTTTTAACGTTATTATTTATGTTATGGTGATCTGTGATCAGTGATTTTTGATGTGACTACTACATGTCACTGAAGGCTCAGATGATGGTCAGCAGTTTTTATCAGTAAGAAAATTTTTAATATTTGTTTATTTTTGGCTGCACTGGGTCTTGGTTGCTGCGCATGGGCTTTCTCTAGCAGCAGTGAGTGGGGTCTACTCTCTAGATGAGGTGTGCAGGCTTCTGATTGCAGTGGCTTCTCTCGTTGCCAAGCACAGGCTCCAGAGCTCATGGGTTTCAGTACCTGTGGGTCGGGGGCGCTAGAGCTCGGGCTCAGCAGTTGTGGCGAATGGGTTAAGCTGTGGCATGTGGGATCTTCCCAGACCAGGGATGGACCCGGCAATGGCAGGTGGATTCTTGAACAATGAACCACCAGGGAAGCCCGTCAGTAAGACATTTTTAACTAGGTATGTACATTTTGGGGCTTCCCGGGTAGATCAGCTGGTAAAGGATCCACCTGCAATATAGACAGACCCCAGTTCTATTCCTGGGTCAGGCAGATCCCCTGGAGAAGAGATAGGCTACCCACTCCAGTATTCTTGGCCTTCCCTGGTGGCTCACACAGTAAAGAATCCGCCTACAATGCGGAAGACCTGGGTTTGATCCCTGGGTTGGGAAGAACCCCTGGAGGAGGGCATGGCAACCCACTCCAGTATTCCTGCCTGGAGAATCCCATGGACAGAGGAGCCTGGCAGGCTACAGTCCATGGGGTCACAAAGAATCAGACACAACTGAGCAACTAAGCACAGACACAGCACATGTACATTTTTAGACGTGACGCTGTTGCACAATTAACAGACTACAGTATAGTATAAATAAAATTTTTATATGCAGTGGGAAACCAACAAACTTGAGTAATCTGCTTTATTGTGGTATTTGCTTTATTGTGATGGTCTGAAATGCAAACTACAGTTATCTCAGAGGGGTGCCTGAATGAACGTGAAGCTATTCGGAATAACAGAGGAAAAAGAGACCAATGGAAAAGTGATCCCTATTTCATAAAATGCTTTTAAAGAAAACCGATATTATGAAATAGTAAGAGAGTAATCCATCATGATATTTCCAAAGCTATTTAAAATCTGCTGGTTAAGTACAAAAATAAGCAGATACATTTCTCTCCAAGATTATCAATATTGTCAATTTCCTCATCTTAATGGTTAAACATCATTAGTCAGATATTAAATCACTTGGGAAATTAACGGGCTTTATTCTCTGCACCATGAGTCAGAAAACTGCTTGGGATAAGTGGAAATGCAAATGTTGCACATACTGGGTTTAGCCAAGTACCCTACAAAGGTGTAACACGGCTGGCAGTGGACTGCTGTTCATATATTTTGCTTTTATCTTTACTTGGACACGAGACAAGTTTTTCAGCTTCCCAAGAATCGAACTGATTGCTTGTTTAAATTCTGCTATAATGCTCATTTCCTCATTTGCTATACCCTATGTCCTCCTGTCCATATCATTGTCTCATTACTTCTTTTTCTCCAATTTCCACACTCCTAAAAATGAACAGAACAGAAGTTTCTGGGGAAAGTCTTAAATTTACAAACAAGTCTGTATTTCTGAAGTGTCATGTTTAAGTTTTTAAACTATTTTTCGGCTGTGCCACTCGGCATGTGGGACCTTAGTTCCCTGACCAGGGACTGAACATGTGCCCCCCTGCACTGGAAGCTCAGAGTCCTAATCGCTGGCCCACCAGGCAAGTTCCTGACATGTCGTGTTTTAAATGCACGGTATATTATGTTGTGCAGTATAGACAGCACATCCTTAGACAGCACGGTCACTGAGGGAAGGGCCGAGTGACCAGGTAATAGTAACGACAGGGCAGAAATTCACTAAAAAGTTGGGGGGTTACTAGAGGTAAAAGCCTCTTTCTTAAAACATTCACCTAATTGACAGCCTACACTTACTCAATATCCTCCTCCTGCCTCCGAGCCCTGCCCACTTACATTATCAGGGAATCAACTGTGAAAAGAAATAATCAATGAGACCTTTGGAAAAAATACGTCTTCTAAAATGGGTAACCAAAAAAAAGAAAAAAAAAAAGCCATGAAAAGCATAAATTACATAAAGATGTGAACTAATTCCTAAGCAAAGGAGATTTCCCTGATAGAGGTGTTTCTGCTCTAAATATCTTTCTTCCTCATCCCCCCAAATTGGTTAGTCTAACAAAAAATCCAGTCTAACTTTCCCATGGGTAGAGTGTATCTGATGAACAAGCTTCCTGGACTCTGTCATTCACACACATTACCATGAACTAACTTAACTGGACTGCTTTCCTATTTAACCTCTGGTTCAGATGGGTATCACAGGAAAATGACTTAAAAAAAAAAAAAAAAAACTCTGGGGAAGGAGGAGGGTCAAAAGAGGAGAAGTAGCTGTGTCTGGAGCACAGAGGATTTCTTGGCTTGCTGTATTTTCAAGGCTCTGGGTCAGTGTGAGAGCAATGTGGACCAGGGAAAGTTTCAGAAGGACCCCACAGACAGGCCTGTTTTTCCAAATTTGCCCAGGAGAGCAGGAGAGGAAGACTACTCTCTTCTTTCCCAGCCTGCATCACCAGCTCCCTCCCACCCAGGTGCAGGGTTTGCCTGAGACAGACTGGCTTCTGGGGCCACTTGCTGCAAGGCCTCCACCTAGACATCTCTCCTGGAGGAATGAAATACAAAGAAACTATATGGGACTAAAAGTAAGTTTGCGCAAGCACAGCTGGGGCAAACATGGACGAAAGATACAAAAAGACCAAAAAAGCCCTTTCGCCACTTCTAAAGAGCCTGGAGCAAAAACTAGGTGTTGGCAACTGCAAAAGCAGGGTACTGTGCTCCCTACCCTGCCCTCAATACCACCTAAGTGGTGGGCAAACCACCTAAGCCACCCCTCCAGCCCGATCCTTGGACACACTCCTGTCTTCACCCCATATAAAGAACCAGGTCCCTCACCCTTGGGGACTGAGCAAGGGAATCTATTACTTGTTCTCACTCCTCCCTGCTGCAACAGGAGCCCCGATAAAGCCTTGCCTGAATTTGGCCTCTAGTCAGTTTCTACTGATTGGGGAAGGACACGAACCCTCATTGGCAGACATGCCCACTAATCCAAAACTACAGGTATGTTATGAACCGGTTTTAATGGATCATCCTTGAAATCAACATACAGGTACAGGAAAGAACAGCCTGTACTCTCCTACCAGCAACCTACAAACCTGCTTTCCAATGTACCTCGTCTCATGTTCACTTAGTAACAGCCTCTGACTAAGCCTGTAGTCTTTTTAATGGTAATCCTCTAAAAATAATGTACTTAAGTTCGATGCTCCCTGGTTGCCACATATGGAAAACAGACCTGGGGGAATAACGTCAAGAAAGGAGGTCAGCTCTGTACCCTGGACCCTCTTGTCTGAGACCTCGAACCCTCCAGAGAGCTGTCAGTCCCTAGCTATGTCTCTATTTAAGCACTATCAATGGAGACACAAGAGGCAGAGGATGACGCTAATTACGCCTGCTAACTGGAGCACGCAGGACCTGCGGGATGCAAGCTGGACGTGGTTGATTCGGGGAAGAGGAATCTTATGCTGATGAAAGTTGGAGTACAAAGAACGGACCAGAGGCTGCTTGTGAGCATTTTTATTTCTATCACTTCAAACTCATCTGTGCACTCTAGCTGGAGGAGGGGGATGCTAGAGGGATGGAGTTACCCTCCCCCACTCCCATTTATTTACCTTAGTGTCAAACAATCCTCACTCAGATTTAATACCAAACTTCAGATTCACGGGTGCTTCATGGAATACTGGAACTGGGAAGCCTAGCAGAAAAGCATGATTCATGTTCACTGACATGGGGTGTGTGTGTTGGGGGGAGGTGTGAAAAGACCACACAGTAGCTTTGTGGTGGATGCTATGCTTTTTTCTTAACAAAGAACCACGAAACCCATGCTTCAGGTCCACAGCGCACCTTAAAGCAGGCAACTATTACAGATGACAGAGATGGAAACCGCACGAGCCAGAGCCTGCGCCAGCACCGACTCTACGAGCTGTAAGCAGACTCAGTGGAAGGGGACATGCCTGTTTTATTTTCTGAGTTAATGTCACTGGTGAAGGATGCAGTACCTGCTTCGGTGCAGCTGCGATCCTCCCAGCTGGCTTGGTGTCTCTCGCTTTCTCACCTCCCTCTGAACGAACGCAGCAATTTCAGAAGAGGGTTAAGATAATTAGAAGAAAGCTCGGCCATCATCCCATGTGAAAAGCTGACACCTGGCTCCTGGGGGCCCGGCAACAAGTTCCTCCGACCTCAGCCAAGCTCATCCATCAGCTGTCTGAGGCGGGTTCCCTCTGCAGTAATAACATGCAGGGAGCATCTCAGCGTCCCGTCAGTCAGGCTTCGGGAGCCCTAACTTGCCGCACGCTTGGCTGGCTCCAGTTAGGAGTCCTTGCCCATCTCCTTTATTAGAAGCCTGAGCAGCGCTCCGGTGCTGTTCTAACAAGGATCAGGCAGCAGGATTAAGCACTGTGACAAAGAGGATCTAATAAGCTAGAAAGGGGTGCACCCACGGACATGCTGGCTGCCTCCCAGACACACATTCCCTCTGCTCGCTCTCCGGTGGGGAGGCCCGGGCCATGTGGGGAGCCAGCCCGCACCGTGATGAGCGGTG
This sequence comes from Bos indicus, assembly GCF_029378745.1. Classification (NCBI taxonomy): domain Eukaryota; kingdom Metazoa; phylum Chordata; class Mammalia; order Artiodactyla; family Bovidae; genus Bos; species Bos indicus. Next base: position 31,219,466 of record NC_091772.1, read on the forward strand.
ACCCTCTGACCGGCACTGCCCTTAAGATCCATCTGTCACTCACAGGCTGCTTCTGAAATTGCAAATTGGATTTTCCATTTTATTACCTGCAAAGGCACCACATGTACTTCATTCCAGAGCCTCGAGTACAGCAGCTCTGCCATGCGACTGTATTTTGTAAAGGCTAAAGAAAGCATGGAAAACAAGCATTCCCCTGGCTAGTGATACATGTGACCGGATGGAACGGGCCTTGTGGCCCCACTGATAAGCAGACTTGTTTGCATGTATAGAAATGGGTTGTCTTCATAATCCTACTGATAAGAATTCTTCCTGAATACTCCAAATCCTGAAACGTGTGGCCAGGAACATCATTTATTGCATATTAAGCAATCAAGGCAACCTGGGCAAATTTTTCATGTCATTGAGGCATCATTCCCTCCCTCCCTAATTCCAAAATCTGCGGAGCACTTTTTAAATGAGTGCATCCTAACAGCCAGGCTCCCTTGCTCATGAAACTCTAAGGCCATCGTCTAACAAGGTAAAACTAGCAAACCGTGGCTGATGGGGTACTCTATCATCAGTATACTGGATTTGCCCAAACTCAGGAAACTGATTCGCTGCTGAAGGGGTCTAGATGGGACATTATGACAGCTGAGAGATCACCTCTGCTCTGCAGTGAATCCACACACAGGAGCTAACCACAAGCAACTCCAGCACAAAATAAAAGCGACATTCAGGGCTGCTCCAAATATAAACAGATATTCTACATGTAAATCCCTAAGCTTATTACTATGTAAGAGGCTTCTAATTACAGAAGTGCATGATGACAGCTGGAGATGGAAAGCTTCTATCTTTTTCACTTCTTCAGCAACAAACTTTACTGAATGGAAAACGAGCATAAGGCTTATAAAATCATGCTCACATTGGAATAATAAATGTTTGCTATAATAAAACACTGGAAACAACCAGAATGTTCAATAGGTGAGAAGCAGAATAACATGGCTACTCAATGAAGTGTTATCAGGTTATTAGAACAAATGACAAAGACTTGTATGTTTTGATTTAGGAAGAGATCTACACCCTAATTTTTAAAAATTCGGGGTATACTAAGTTTGTTATGATTTCATTTTTGAAAAAAAAGGTATAGAAGAAAGAAATCTCATATTAGGTATATGAGGAAATGTTTAAGTGAAAAAGAGAAGAGAAGGACACATATCAAATTGTTAATATGGGTTTTCTCAAAGAGGGGAAATGAAGGTGGGGAAGGGATTTGAACTCACAGAATAAAAGGTAAATTATTTATTTCCTTTCTCAAGAACTCCATGTGATTACAAGTATGAATTATTTTTACAATTAAATAAGAATAAGGTGAATGAAAAGGATATCATCAGAAGTAATTCAAAATATAAGACGGATGCTAATTGGTACAAAGGCAGTGCCTTTGATTTAAAATGGCATCATCCCACTGCAGGAACAGCCTGATGGTCTGCTAAGCCCTAACTGGATTGAGAAGCAGGGTCTGAGGCTGCTGCTTTTTCTGGGCATCATCGATGCAGTCCAAGTAGGCTGGAATGTCTCATGACAGCTCTCAAATTTATTCTGTGGGGAATTCGAGGCCACACTGTCATTCTGGCAATTGTCTGCTTAGCCTTCTGGGAACACATTTTTAAAACAGGCATTTAGCTCTCTTAATACATATGATGCACTGCTGCTTTGTGAAACATACTAAAACTGTGACTCTTCCGATCTAGTCAAGGGAAGCATACAATTTAAATGAAAGAGATTTTGTAAAAAGCTCAACACCCTGCCAAATGGCTTCAACTACAGCGGCCTCTGACTTACGCATGTATTGTGCGGAGGAGTCCAGAAGCCCTTTTAAAGAATGAAGAAAAATATCACTTTACAGTTTTCCCCAGTGCCCTTCTTGGCCATGTGACATCTGTGTTCCAGGTTAAGATGGACTAGAAAAGGGTCTCTCAGTCGCTGGTAAATACAATTCCCCATCAACAGAGCCATGGTCATCCTGAGGGCTCACCACCATCGCTGCTTTATTCAGCAAGTCCCTGTCCATGGAGGTCCAATGAATAACTCATGTGGTAAACCTGGCCTTTGTGTAGGATTTCCCCATTATTCTTCTAAAGGTGGGAGGAAAAAACCTTACTTTTGCTTAACAGATGTCCCTTTTATTGTTTATATAACATCAAGAAGCATATTCTTTTTTTAAAAAAATATTTATTTATATATTTAGCTGTGCTAGGTCTTACGTTGCATCATGTAGGATCTAGAGTTCCCTGAGCAGGGATTGAACTCGGGCCCCGGCATTGGGAACACTGGATCCTAGCCCCTGGACCACCAGGGAAGTCCGCAGGAAGTGTATTCTACAGCCCAGTGGGTGTGGCTCTGGAAGCCACACACCATTCACTGGCTTTCTGACCAAATGACCTTGGGTAAATCCCTGTGTTTTCTGAGCTTCAGTTTCCTCATCTGCCAAGTGGGGTTAATGGTACCAATTGACAGGATTGTGGACAGGAGCCCAAAGGTGTATAAAGTCATTCTCTACCCTGGAAAGCACTACATCAATATAAAATGCTCTTCATTATTATGCTAAGCGAAATCTGCAAAGGAGAGAAAAATGTATACTGGAAAACAATTTGCCTAAAACAGAGATTCACTCAGGGAATTCATCTCCTGAAAGTTAAAGTCGCCCAGTCGTGTCTGACTCTTTGCAACCCCATGGACTATACAGTCCATGGAACTCTCTAGGCCGGAATACTGGAGTGGGTAACCTTTCCCATCTCCGGGGGATCTTTCCAACCCAGGGATTGAACCCAGGTCTCCCACATTGCAGGCGGATTCTTTACCAGCTGAGCCACAAGGAAGCCCAAGAATACTGGAGTGGGTAGCCTATCCCTTCTCCAGCAGATCTTCCCGACCCGGGAATTGAACTGGGGTCTCCTGCATTATATCTCCTGAAATAGAATGCAAAATAAACATACATTTGCCTGGTAGTACCCTTTCAAGGAAAAGGCCCCCAAGTTCATAAACTTCTCAAAGGTCTGTGATCAACAGTAGGGCCATGGGGCTTCCCTGGTGGCTCAGTGCTAAAGAACTGCCTGCCAATGCAGGAGACATAGGTTCAATCCTTGATCCAGGAAGATCCCACGTGCCATGAAGCCAACTAACCCCGCACATCACAAATACTGAGCCTGGGAGCCGCAACTACTGAAGTGTCTGTACCCTAGAGCCTGTGCTCTGCAACAAGAGAGGCCGCCACAATGAGAAGCCCGTGCACCAAAACTAGAGAACAGCCCCTGCTTGCTGCAACTAGAGAAAAGCCCATGCAGCAAAGACGGCCCAGCACAGCTGTAAATAAAATAAAAATAAGCGAAAATAAAAACAAAAAGCAGGGCCAATAAGAAATTTAGGAATGCTGATTTCATTCCCTAGAAGACTGAAGGGTGGCAGTCTGCAGCACCCCACGAGGGTCGGGTCCCAGAGCGCATTAGGTCATTCAGCGTCCTCCCAGGCCTCACTGTCCTTTCACTGAAGTCCCCCAGTTCAAGAACAATGTTCTGACTGCCTGGGAAGTTGGAAATGTAAGCACCAATGAGAAAGCCCCAGTTACCCCAGAGATCCCAAGGAGACATCCCTGAATATCAACAACATAAACTAGATAAATGGATGTTCAAGGAATAAGTTCCAGCACTCACAACTTCTTATAAGATCAATAAAGGTATCACACCCTTCGGTCATCTATTCCAAGTACAGATGTGTAAGAATTCTGAAACTGAAACCAACTATCTTATTTGATGAAGAGCAACATGATGTGAGTGGAGGAAAGACCTGACTGCAAAAGAAGTCAGCACATATGTGGAATCTAGAATAATGGTACAGATGAACTTATCTACCAAACAGAAACAGACACAGAGGTATGGAGAACAAATTTATGGACACCAAGGATGGAAGAGAAGTGGGATAAATTGGGAGACTGGGATTGACACATATACACTGCTATGTATGAAACAGATAAACTAATGACAACCTCCTGTACAGCACAGAGAACTCAGTACTGTGGTGACAAGTGGGAAGGAAATCCAAAAGAGAGGTAATGTATGTATCATACAGCGATTCGCTTTGTTGTACAGCAGAAACCAACACAATGTGGTAAAGCAACTACATTCCAATCAAAATTAATAAAAAATATTAAAAAAGTCAGCACATTTGGGTTCAACTCTTACGTCTCTCATTAACTACTCATATATCTGGTTTCCTCATCTGTGAAGAATGATATCGGGACTGATAAGTTCTAAGATTCCTTCCCAGTGTAAAACTCAACTAAATTTTTTTAAAGGAATTCTCAACATTCAAAAAAGCATTTGCATTTGTATCAAAGGATGGATGTTAACTAAACATATCGTGGTAATCATTTATAAAATATGTAAATCAAATCAGTATGTTGTATACTTTACACAGTGCTGTATGTCTATTTTATCTCAGTTAGAAAAAAAAGAAAAAATTATGCTAAGGATACATGGATATTCACAGTGATTTATGAATACAAATTTTCATTTATGCTGCTAGTGCTCCTACAGAACATCTGCAAACAACTCAAATAACTCAAGGGTTGGTTAATATATCACGAGACGCTCTTAGGATGGCAGAGTATGTCATCATACGGTTAAAAATGATTTCAAATAAAATGTAATTACATGGGATAATGGTCATGACACAACACTGAAGGTTGAAATGTAGGCTATAAAACCCACATCAGATGATCCTATGTTTCAAAAAAGTTTATATACATATGTGTAGGAAAAAGACTAGAAGAACATTCACACGTGCATACACAACAAGAGAAAAGACTTCTTTCTTCTTAATAGTGGTTATTTCTGAAGGGGAGAATCACCCTTTACTGTGCTTCCCAGTTATTCTAAAGCAGTGATTTTCAGACTTGAATGGGCATCAACATTTCCTGGAGGCCTTTGGAAAACCTCCAGGGTTTTTTACTTAGGCGCACCTGGATAAAACCCAGAGCTTACATTTCTAACAAGTCCTTAGGCTTCCCCGGTAGCTCAAACTGTAAAGAATCTGCCTGCAATGCAGAGGACTCAGGTTCAATCCCTGGATTGGGAAGATCTCCTGGAGGAGGGAATGACAACCCAACTTCAGTATTCTTGCCTGGAGAATGCCATGGACAGAGGAGCCTGGCGGGCTACATTCCATAGGGACCCAAAGAACTGGACAGGAATGAGCAACTAACACTTTCACTTTAGGGGATGATGATGTCTGCTCTAGGGACCATACTTAGAAAAAGTTTCCGTTTATTTATAATAATAAAAAAAAAGTAAGCAATCAAATGTTTTTAAAAGCTTAAATAAAGCAGCCCCCAAATATTAAATCTATTTAGAGTACTAAAAAAAAAAAAATCTGAATTTTCAGATACTACTACCAGTTCTATTAAGATGTTAAAAAAAAACACAAAAGCTTCCATAAAGTTGTGAATGCTAACATTAGTATCATCTGCATCATAATTATAATAGCAATTAACTGCGGACCACATATTATGCACCAGGTGCTGCTTCAGGAGCTCCACATTCTTTCAAGGGGTAACAACAACTGTGCCCGGAAAGTATCACTATTATCTCATTTAAAGAAGAAGAGACAACTAACATTCAGGGAGGCTGAGCCCCATATTCACGGTGGGATTCAAAGGCCAGGTTATCCGACTCTTTAAAAGCCATTGGTGTTCCCAGTACAGGACACTTAAAACATTTTCCTCTTTCTGCAAAAATGTACTGAGGTGTTGCTGGAAAAGTCAACATTATGACATGGTTTAAAGAACACCGAGGGACAGAAACAGAAAAACATCCTTTACCTCTCTCACAGGGTCCAGAATCCTATCATCAGAACCACAATCTAGAATCATCACTGTTACCTCTAGGAATTTTGTGTCTAAATTAAGATACCTGGGCAGAGGAATGTGTTTGGCTGATACGCTTTCATTAATATGACAGTCAATATTTTCAACAGACCCTGTTAATATAGAGCATGCACTTCCCTATTTAAGAGTCAGAAACAAGGCCAAGGGTTTTGGGTTTTTTTTTTTTTGTTTTTTTTTTGCTTAAATTGATCGTGTATTTTTTTAATTAATTTATAAAGGAGTATAACTGCTTTACAATGTCGTGTTAGTTTCAGGTGTGCAGCAAAGTGAACGAGTTATACGTATATGTGTACCTACTCTGTTTTAGATTCTTTTCCTGTACAAGTCATTACAGAGCATGGAGTAGACTTCTCTGTGCTATAAAGTAGGTCCTTATTAGTTATCTATTTTATATTTAGGACTGTGTATATGTCAACCCCACTCTCCCAATTTATTCCTCCCCTCTTCTCCCTTGGTAACCATAAGTTTGTTTTCTACATCAGTGACTCTATTTTGTAAATAGGTTCATCTGTACCATTTTTAAGATTCCACATGTAAGTAATATCATATGGTATTTGTTTTTAAAAAGAATAAAATCTTGTGTAATTACACACTGAACAAATCACTGTTTTAAAAATAATAACATTTGATTAAGTCAGAATTGTTGAGGAAAATCACTACATGCTTCAGAGAACTGAAATTATCCTGGGAAACTCTTATCAGAGAAAAAGGATGAACAGGTTTGAATCTGGGTGAGGAATCCCAGACAAGGCGACCGGGGCAGATCACAGGTGGTGTGTACCAGGGCCAGGGAGTGGATACTGGTATATTTCAATCGCCCTTTTTTTTTTTTTTTTTTCCTGGCAAGGCTTTCTTGGGGCCCCTGCTGCAACTGGGGACAGTGAGAACAATCAACAGATTCCCTTGCTTGTTGGCTCCCCAAGGGGTGGGGCAAGCTTGTTCCTTACATGAGCTGAGGGTAAGGGTGTGTCCAGGGCTAGAGGTGTGACTTAGGTGTTTTGCCCACCTCAGGTGGTTTTGAGTGCAGGGGGCATGCATAGTACCCTGCTTTTGCTCCAGGCTTCTCAAAAGTGGCAGTTGGATTTTTGGTCTCTTTGGATCTTTATCATTTAAAAGGAAATATCTATACTACTACAAAGAAATAGCCATGACTCATTTTATAATCGTCAGGGCTGAGTCAAAGTACTTCTGAGGGTCTCATGTGTCTCCAACAGTTTCAAAAGGCTGCCCTCTAGGGAAGGAAGGGGGTGGGAGGCAAGGAGATTATACCCCGTCTCTCCGATCTCTCACCACTTCCTGAACACCATAATATCTGCACCAAATGACAACACTGGATCCGGGTGGCCCCCAGATCTGAGGCTCCTCCCTTTTCACCCAACATCTGTAACTGCACTTGGGAGACTCCATATGTACAGATATGCTCACTAACTGACATAAAGAATCTGACCACACTCTGGTGATCCAGTGGCTAAGACTCTGTGCTCCCAATGCAGGGGGCCCGGTTTGATCCCTAGTCAGGGAACTAGATCCCACATGCTGCACAGGAATAAATATTAAATAATTAAGTAACAAATGTTAAAAAAGAATCCGACCACAATCCAGTTCTATGTTCTCCACATACAACTGGACACACATTAATGGAAGTTTGCAGGGTATGAGGGGTTGATGGAGATAAGAGTCTTAAACACATCTAGATGTGTACCAAATTTTCATTTCCAAATTACGTAAGAAGTGGAAATGACTTTAGTTCACAGGAGATAAAAGGTCAAATACACCCTGATTCAATCAGTACAAATATGATCACCTAATCTTAATAATTACCATCTTAATCACCTTCCCAAATGGCAACAATTTAAGAGTTTTAATTTAAACTTAAAAACAGTTGTTTAAAAAGCAGAGCGATTTTTCAGCCAATAGGACTGATGCTGAAGTTTAAATGTCACTGAAATACATGCCTAGGCATTTGCTCCTATGGAAGTATGAAATGAAATTAACTTTATTTTTTATTTATATATAAATACCCTTGAATCCAATTTTATTAAAGGTTAAGTAAGGGATCAGCCTACTACACAGAACCTAAACTTAAGTTATATGTAAAAATGGCTTGTTTCAGCTTTGCTTCTCACTCCGGAGCTTATATTTTTATTACTTTGGTGCCATGTGTTACACTCTCTGCAGAGGCTGTAGATGGTAAGAGTGCAGATATTATGCCACATAAAATAGGTACTAAGATAATTAAGAACTATGAGTGACACAAATGCTAAATCTACATGAATAAAACTGCAACAACTGTAACTTAATTTCCAGTGAATTCAAAATTATTCATGTTAAAGAAAAGGCAAGTGTGTTTCAGGTTATACATTAACAATCCATTTTAATCTGTTTTGATGAAACTTATTTTCCCATAAGTGTAGCAACTGTAACTCAGAAGAAAGATGCAATGGGGGAAAAAAAAAAAAAAACCCACAACTATGCAAAAGCAGTATTTCCGTGTGTGCAAATACATACATACACATGCATGCACATATACACACATTCACCTACTTGAGGACTTCAGAAACACGATAAAAGCAAAAACTACATATTATAGTGGAAAAGACATAGTAGAATATAAAGTAGAAAAAAACCTGATGATTCTACTTTGTTTTTAGTGTTATTCTTTTTTTTTAATTGGGGTACAGTTGCTTTATAATGTTTTATTAGTTTTGCTGTTTCTAACTTTTATAACTACTTTTTTTCAGTATAAGTGATAAAAGGCAAGTAAGTATCCCAAACTACTATCAACAAGAGTACTTTCTAGTCTGGTGCTAATCCAGAGTCAAGCCCAGGCCACAGACATAAACTAATGTAATTTAAAACTTTAACATTAAAGTTTAAGAAAAATCAAAGCAAAATAACTGTATAACTCAAGAGATAAAAGTACCAGCCTCCTAAGGATCTTAGACAATTTACCAGACTTGGTACATTTCACGTGTGAAAAAGCATTAACTATAAATAACAGAGAGAAAACGGAGTTTTGCCACAATTTGGGATTTGGGTGAGCATGATGACATCATGAATTGGTTTCCAGTATTTTTGGAAAGCCAACTGTCTTGGGTTAAAAATATGAAATACTGTCACAGTTAAACAATAAAAAAGGAACGAACGTACTATAATACTCTAACTCAAGGGAAAAAAACAATCCACAAATACAAAATCGTTTTTTAACATGTGAAGCTGTTACAGTGACTCAACTTGTTTACAAGAAAATAGAGCTCAAATGAGCTAATCCAGGCATTGGCACTTCTAAACAACTTCTCTCATTGCTACTGGTTTACAAAGTGTTGTTAATCCCAAGATCCCAGCTTGCTGTCAAATTACAGAGTATCCTGATATTCCTCATCATTATCATCATAAAAAAATTGTGAGAAAAAGGAGAAATAGAATTAATATATTTTCAAATGCAAAAGTTGTTTTAAAGATTAACGACATCCTTATGGAGTAAACAAATTTATATGTGCCTTTTCATACATTACTAATTTTTTTTAAGATTTTTTTTGTTGTTATTGATGTGGACCATTTTTAGAGTCTTTATTGAATTTGTTACATTATTGCTTCTGTTGTATGTTTTGGCTTCTTGCCCATGAGGCATGTGGGATCTCAGCTCCCCAACTAGGGTGTGAACCCACACTTCCTGCACTGGAAGGCAAAGCCTTAACCATTGGACAACCAGGGAAGTCCCCACACTTATCCTTTCACTTAATCTTCACGATCTGGAGACTTAAAGAGTTGTTCAAAAAGGAAAAAGGTTTTGTTTGGCCATAATTTGACATCAGCATATAAGAACAAATGGTGACTTACTGCTTAATCAACAGCCAGGTCCCCCTAGCTGACGATGTAAACGTGAAACAGTAAATGGTGATGTCTAGCATAAATACCGGAGAAGGCGATGATGGCACCCCACCCCAGTACTCTTGCCTGGAAAATCCCATGGACGGAGGAGCCTGGTAGGCTACAGTCCATGGGGTCTCTACGAGTCCGACACGACTGAGAGACTTCACTTTCACTTTTCACTTTCATGCATTGGAGAAGGAAATGGCAACCCACTCCAGTGTTCTTGTCTGGAGAATCCCAGGGACGGGGCAGCCTGGTGGGCTGCCGTCTATGGGGTCGCACAGAGTCGGACACAACTGAAGCGACTTAGCAGCAGCAGCTGCATAAATACACTAGGCTTGCACAGTGCTCAGAAGTATGGCCTTAAAATTTTAAACAACTGAACTTTAAAAACAGTATCACACAAATCACTCACAGGACATCTAGAAGTACTTTCCATCAAACAATGTGTGACTTACTTGCAACGATCCAAACATACTCTGTTCTTGCTTCTGCACCTACGTAAACGCCTTCTCCCCTGTGCTTCCTGGTAAAATGCAATGTGTTCAGTATCACCTCTTCAGAGAAGCCTGCCTGGATTCCTCCACTGAAAAGTTGATCCCTATGATTTTTCACTGTCACAGCACCTGTTTGCTTGTTCTGCAGTGCTTATTACAGTTTATAATTATCTCTTTGGCCAAACTGTTTCCATTTCAGTAACCCCCATTACACAGGATGGGAATTTTGTCTTACTCATTTTGCTTTCTTGGGTGTCTTATTCAGGGTAGGGGTGTCCTTCTCAAACAGGATAAGGCTCCATATCCTTCTTAGGTGTCTATCCTATGACCAAAAGGGAAAGGGCTTTAAAAGCAACTGCACACTTGTTGATCTACATCTCACCCAGCCCCGACCACCGATACTGATAACCCACCCACCCCCGCCCCCCGGTAGGGCAGTAATGACACGCATTAGAGATGTGACTGAGCTGGACATGGAACTGATGCTTGGGAGGGGCAGAGAGCAAAGACTGAAAGCACTGGAGCCAGCACCCAAAGGCAGTCAACCTGGAAGCCTGTTGGTGGTTATCTTCAGAAAGCACAATTCAATTTCACCCTCTCAGAAAAATAAAAGGGAAAAGATTGGGAACTTCCCTGGTGCTCCAGTGGTTAAGAATCCATCTTGCAATCCAGGGGACATGGGTTCCACCCCTGGTTGGGGAACTAAGATCCCGCAAGCCACTGAGCAGCTAAGCCTGCATGCCACAACTAGAGAGTCTGTATGCTATAACAAAAGATCCCACGTGACACACCACCTGATGAAGCCAAATAAATAAAAATTTTTAAAAAAGAAAAACGTTCAGCTTAAGTAATAAACTACTAACTGGGAAATGCTGGTTTTGCAAGTATGGACCACAGACTAGATGCTCTTATGCGTGTGCTCATAAAGGAACATGTAAACTGAGAAGGTGCCCAACACTTAAGGAAACTGAGGTTCAGAGAACATGCCACTCTTTCCTGAAGGCCACAGAGCCAGACAATGGTAGCACTGAGATTCAAACCAAGCTCTGCTCCTTCCTACATGCCATGGGCAACAGTAAGAAAGGACCTGTTTGTTTGCTCATTTCTTTCCTCTCAATTCCTCCTCATTCTTCATTCTTCCCTTTTAAAGAAAAAGGACAGTAATGATGATAAATGTACTCTGGTGTGCACTGGCATCAGGGCCACTGGCTGGTTATGCCTAAAAGAGCACATACCCATGATAATTATATAAAACATACAGTTTATCATACAAAATTTCCTATATGCACACAAGCTGCACATAGCAAACTGGCTTCTGGGAGTCATTTCACTTGCTACTGCATTAGTCTGCCAGGGCTGCCATAATCCTACATCACAGACTGGGCAGCTTAACAGAAATCAGTATTCTCCCAGTTCTAGAAGCTGGAAGCCTGAGACCCAGGTGTCAGCAGATGTGGTTTATCCTGAGGCTCCTCTCCTCAGCTCAAAGACTGTGGCTTCTCGCTATGTCCTCACACGGCCTTTCCTCCTGGGAGCACGACCCTCTGTATCTAAACTTGCTCTTCTGATAAGGACATCAGTCAAATTAGATTAGGACCCTCCCTAAGGGCCTTGTTTTAACTTAATCACCTCTTTAAAGGCCCTGAAGAGAAGTGAAGTGAAAGTCATTCAGTCGTGTCCAACTCTTTGCGATCTCATGGATTACACAGTTCATGGAATTCTCCAGGCCAGAATACTGGAGTGGGTAGCCTTTCCCTCTCCAGGGAATCTTCCCAACCCAGGGATCAAACCCACATCTCCCGCACTGCAGATGGATTCTTTACCGGTTGAGCCACAAAGGAAGCCCCAAAACACTGGAATGGGTAGCCTATCCCTTCTACAGCGGATCTTCCTGACCCAGGAATCGAACCGAGGTCTCCTGCATTGCAGGCAGATTCTTTACCAACTGAGGTATCAGGGATATCTCTAACTGTATTATCTCTAAGGCCCTATCTCTAACCAAAGTCATGCTCTAAGGTACTGGGTTTAGGGCTTTAAAAGATGAGTTTTTAGTTAGGACCCAATTCAGCCCAAAGCAGCCACTATCTTCACTTTCTTAACAGCTGAGTAATTGGAGCAACACAAAGTTTGCCCTACATATCTGTTTCTGATTAATCATAAATCCCCTGGTGGTTCAGATGGTAAAGAATCTGCCTGCAGGAGACCTGGGTTCGATCCCTGGGTTGGGAAGATTCCCCTGGAGAATGGCTACACACTCCAGTATTTCTGCCTGGAGAATTCCACGGACAGAGGAAGCCACAAAGAGTCACAGAGTTGGACACGACTGAGTGACTAACTCACTTTTCACTTTCGTGCATTGGAGAAGGAAATGGCAACCCACCCCAGTGTTCTTGCCTGGAGAATCCCAGAGACGGGGCAGCCTGCTGGGCTGCCGCCTATGGGGTCTCACAGAGTCGGACACGACTGAAGTGACTCAGCAGCAGCAGAGTGACTAACACTTTCACTTTCAAACGTTTACAGAAGAGCCAAATAGACAAAATTATAGACAACAGAAGTTAGAGGAAATTAAGGTCTCAAGCAAGAGTACATGACTTATACATAACTCAAAGTACTGTATACTTATATATATAATTTACTATAGTAGTTGACATAATCTGAGTTAGGGGAGTAAAATGCATGGCAATCTGACTCTATCATTCTTTGCATTTCAACTACAGGTACCATATTGATAGATCAGAAAGAGAAGGAGATAATCAAAGAGAAAAGTTTCTCTTTAATTATATAATACCCAGTATTCTTTCATCCTTTAGATAAAATAGTTTGTCAAAAATGCTGGTGTTACTTTAAATCTTCAAACTGTGTAAACTTTTTATGAGAACACTAGGAATATTAGAGGATAATTTAGGAAGATAATATTTTTTTATTATTTTTTACAGTTTTTAAAAAATTCATTTATTTGGCCGCATTGGGTCTTAGCTGTAGCCTGTGAACTCCTGGATGCAGCACGCATAATCTAGTGTCCTGACCAGGGATGGGACCTGGGCCCCCTGCACTGAAAACCTGAAGTCTGAGCATGGAAGTCCCTTTGTATACTCTTTAAGGAAGGATCTTTTCTTCCTTAGGGCTCAGTCTTCAGGTGTCATGTTGGCACCAAATCAGACATCACAGAACAAAGGGCACCTTCCTCAAGCTCAGGGATGCAGAGAAGCGGGGGTTCTGATGGCGGGTTTCAGATGCTTTTTGATGATCAACGATAACATTAAGTTCCTGCCTGAAGGCAGCATCCAATAATTCTCCATTCCCTGGTATTAAAAACCTATAAGAGAACATTAAGCTAGCCTCATACCACCATGGACCCCCCTGATTAAAGCACTCTTCTGAGATTACCAGCTTCAAAGAAGCGAGGGTGGTGGTTATCAGGGCTAAAGCAGGACACAGGAGAGACCAACCTGCAACAAGACGGACACGCAGGTGCAGACCTGGTGCTGGAGGCGGGGGCGGATGGGGCAGAATGGCACCAAAAGGAAGCTGAAAGTCAGCCCACTGTACTCCCGTTGCAGCAAACATCTCCCGTCAGCCTTAGATTTTAAAAGTGCTTACTCGTAAGGTCACTGTTGAGACACTCAGCTAAGCAGGATAGAGTTGAAGCATTTCTGTGTGTTCCCCTTCCTTAAAATCCACTGGGATATTTAAAATACATGACTAATGAGAACCTACTGTATAGCTCAGGGAACGCTGCTCAATGCTCTGTGGTGACCTAAATGGGAAGAAAATCCAAAAGAGAGGGGATACATGTATACATATAGCTGATTCACCTTGCTGTACTGCAGAAACTAACCCAATATTGTAAAGCAACTATACTCCAATAAAAATTAATTTTAAAAAACCCACTGGGAGAAGGGAAAGAACAATTTCTTACATGAAACAAGTGAAACATCACAATCTCATATCATGAACTCTGATGAAAAGCAGCTGGTTTCAGGGAAATTTAGTAGCAAAAGAGGAGGAACACGGATAGTTGACACATAGCTTCTCAGAATTCCAACGCGATACAGGTTTTTCTAACCATCCTAAAAGTCCCAAGTGAGCCTATGTTGAAGTGCTCATATCTAAGCATGAGTGTTTGCTGGGAGCAAAGGAAACCAGTGAATATGCCAAGAGAAACTCGATGTCACCTCAAACCAATGAGGGGCTGAAGGGTAAGCATCTTTACTACGTGAGCAGGGATGTGAGGAGAGGGAGAGGACACACAGGGGCCACATCAGCACCCAGCGGGTCTCTAATTCCACCACTGGCCCCGACGCGGAGGGTGTGAAAAGGGAGAGGGGTTTTGTCTCAGCAAATACATAACTCAAATGAAAAATGGGCTGAAGCTAGATAATTCACAAAACAGGAGGAATAAAAATGAATGAAATATAGCTACATGCAACAATATGGATCAATCTCAAGTAATGTCAAGGGAAAGAAATGAGAATACATACTGAATAACTCCATTTATACAAAATTCAAACCCAGCAAAACTAAGTGATAACACTAGCAGTGAATACACCGCTTACCTTCCAGGCAGAAAGGAAAGCTTAAGGGTTGACTGGAAGGAGGCCTGGGGCTGCGGGGAGGGTAGGGGTGGGGCGACTCGGAGACTCTGGTGGTCTTCTATTCCCTGACCTGTGAGTTTCTGCAGGATGATAATTCACTGAGCCAGAGGCCTATGTTGTATGAACTTTTATCTTTGTGTGTTATGCTTTGATAAATACACTGGGGAGGGAGAGAGAAAATAAGTAATCTGATAGGCATCCTAGTAGAAAAAGAAGTCACCAAATAAGTGGAAGACCGGGCTGGCCTCTGATGTCTCTCTAGTAACGTTCAATGTCAACAGACAAGTTCTACAAAGTTCTAGAAAAGAAAAGGTTATTCACGATTTTTATACCCAAACTATTAAACAAGAAAAGGCAGACATTCTCAAGTAGGAAAGAACTCAGAATCTGAAAAAAGCCTCTTAGAAGAAGAACTACTTGACAATGAAATCCAGGAAAAATTAAGCAAAAACCAAAAAGCCATCAACCTATTTTGAAAAAATACGGTTTTAAATACACCAGGAGTTTCCTGGTGGCCAAGTGGTTAGGATTCTGGGTTTTCATTGATGTGGCCCTGTGTTCAATCCCTGACTAGTGAACCAAGATCCCACAAGCCCATGGTAGAGTCAACAAAAAAATAAAAATATAGTTATATATATTCATATATAAAACATATGTATATCTATCTATAAAATGCCTCAATGTTGCCCATAATTTTAATTTTTACATAGGGAGATTTTTAGGAATTATTACCTTAAACTTCTGTAATTTCTTTGATTTTCCTTTCTCAGGTTCAAATACAATTTAATATTAAAAAAATACTATGTTCTTTACTTATCAATATGGTTGCCTTTCTATCTCCTGACCCACACTTTTGTCTATATCAGAATCATATCTCGAATGATAGTCATTAAAACTTAGTAACCGTTATTTCAAGTTAGTGAAATTTTGAGTGAATGTTTTGAGGTTTCTGAATTTTTAGTTTCTTAAGATAATGAACATAAAGAACATAAATTACTGTATAAAAGCAACACAGTATTTTTTTTTCAAAGTGAATTAGTTGGGGCCAAAAAATGGAGCCCCTTCCTTTTGTCCACCACACTCCCTATCACATCAAGAAAAAAAAAAGTGCAAAATTTAAGGTACCTAAAGCATAGACCTTGTTCTCTATGATCTGTACTCATTGGGTGAAGTGAGCCTCAAGGTTCAGGGAAGATTAGCTGTCTTATGGACAAAACAAACAAAAATAGGATCCCCTGAGAGGGAAGAAACTACATGTGATGTGACTTTTTATAAACAGGATGACATACTCTGATGATTAAACTTGTTTTCCTATTATCAAAACCAACACTCTGAACTACAGATCATTTTCTCTAACAACGTGCCTGGAGTTAATGAGGGTAGAGTTTCAAGCAACTAATTAATGCACATCCCTTCCAGCACAAGCTGCCAGTTGGTGATTTCTGCCAAGATGCCCACCAGTGAAGAAGCAGGTTGCCACCCTCTCACCTGCAGGGACAGAGGCCACCGCCTTCAGAGTCGACTCACCTGGGTGGGCAGAGTCAAGATGTTCCACCTGGCTGCATCTTTTGTAACAATTACATGGAGTGGATAACCGGAACGGAGACAAATGATAACAAACCTTCCCAGAGCACCCAATTCAATTTCCATATTAAACAAAAACAAACTCTCCCTCTTCTGAGATAAATAAGTGTTTCTGGCAAATTCACGATCACAACGAAGACCAATTAAAATTCAAACAGAATCCAGTAAGAATCTGGGAGCTCATTTTCCTAAGATACAGCAGAAGGCTGTTCAATGGTGGATCACAGCTACAAACAGATTAAGTATTAATGATCAGGCAGGGTCATTGTGGAGCTGAGATTTCAAAGTTCTCCTCTTTCAAAATACACAAAGTTAATGAGAACTTACTACATAGCTCAGGCAGCTCTACTCAGGGCTCTGTGGTGACCAAAATGGGAAGGAAATCCAAAAAAGAGGGGATATATGCATACGCATAGCTGACTCACTTTGCTGTACAGCAGAAACTAACACAAATGTAAAGCAACTATATGCCAATAAAATTAGTTTAAAAAAAAAACAGCAAAATACACAGAGTGCCTAACTCAGGCCACTGTCTTAAGCACCAGTTTCAGGAGACTCTCAAGAAGAACTTTCTGCCTTCTTCATTCCAGATCCATACTGTGCGCGAGGCCCTAAAATTTCCAGTGATGAAACGAGTAAACATTAACAGTAAAGTGATAAAAATAAGAAAGAAGTTAAAACAGTATTCAAGACACCACTAGCCAAACGGCGTCGTGCTAATGACTTCTACTTTTGGATGACAAGTTGTGCTATTTAAACAACCAAATTTCACTGCAGACATCCTTCAGAAACAGGTACCAAGGCAACCACACTGATGCCAGGCTGTGGGGCGCCATGGGGAACTGGAGGAGGAAAAACACACTTGATATACTGATAAGGATCCAGAACACCACACAGACTTAAAAAATTATCTGAAGAGGAGCTGAAAACTGGACTTAATTCAACATCCATCTGGCATCTCGGAAAAAGAACGAACTCAGGACTCCGTGTCTTTACAAAAGTTGGTATTTCATAACTGCAAGTAAAGGAAGATTCGAGTCCTCTGAATGGGATTATTTTAAAGAGATTTTGTGGCTGACATTTTAGTGATATTTCTGGACACGCCATCTTGGGTTGATTACTCAGGTATGAAATATTAAACTGAACTAGTTGTGCCCATAACTTACTCCGGTTACAGCAGCTAAAAGCATGCCATGACTGCTGTCAAAGTACGTCACCAAAGACTCCTATTTCAAAATAGTTTTGTGTCAAAAACTATTAATCATAATATCAATATATAGAATGAGGGAGGAGAGCAATACGAACTTCATGTCTCCCCGAAATGAATAATGAAAATGAAATCATACACACACCTACACCCTTCATCAAATGCAGACCCAAAGCCCGATAGAATTAGGATCCTGAAGTCAAGAGGGACCACGCAGACCAACCAGCTGGCACGACTCTGGGGGATGAGAGGTGAAAGAAATGACTTTCACGAATGTTACTGCATTATGAAGCTCATGTGTCCGGTCCTATGCGTGATAGGATGAGTAATGGCTCCCAAATATATTCCATGTCTCAATCTCGGAACTTGTGAATGTCAGCTTGTATCTGTTAAAGAGGACTTTACAGATGTGATTAAGTTCGGGATCCTGAGGTGGGGGGAGTGTCTGAGTGGGCCTGATGTCATCACATAGGTCCTTCTGTGAAGGATGGAGGAGCAGCAGCGGGACAGAAGGCAGAGATGAGGGAAGCAGAGATGGATGGAAGCATTTTGGGAGACGGAGGACCACAGACAACCACTAGAAACTGAAAAAAGGCAAGGAAACTGGATTCTCCCACAAAACCTCCTTCAGGAACCAACTCTGCCTTCCCCTTTATTTTAACTCAGTGGAAATGACTTCAGACATCTGACTTCCAGATAGCATGAGAATAAATTGTTGCGTGAAGGCAGCGAGTTTGCGGCAATCTGCTACAGCACTAACAGGAAATGAACACACTATGCAAAGAAACGCTGGTGCTGAATGAAATACACTGGCCCTTTGAGCTGGAGACAGTATCACCTTCTTCCACTTAGTAAACTTTTCAAGGCCTCAAGGTACTGTTCATAAAATGTCTAAAGTGAAGTGAAAGTTTTAGTTGCTCAGTTGTATCTAGCTGTTTGCGACCCCATGGACTGTAGCCTGCCAGACTCCTCTGTCAATGGAATTCTCCAGGCAAGAATACTGGAGTAGTCCTTTCTTCAGGGGATCTTCTCCACCGAACCCAGATCTGCCTGCAGAATTGCAGGCAGATTCTTTACCATCTGAGCTACAAGGGAAGCCCTTAAAATGTCTAAGTTGTTACCTCCTGTTACAAAGTACAACATAACATGTTTTGACCCTGGCACAGAAAGTCTGCAAATTAAGTATATTTTTAAAGAAACTATAAAACATTATTAGTGATAGTACAAAAACAAATACTTATACTTCCGTATCAGACCTGTAAAATGGGTATTCTTCTGTGAAACTTGTATTGGGTTGGCCAAAAAGTTCCTTGGGCTTTTTCATAACATCTTATAAATGAACTTTTTGGCCAATCCAATATTAATCTCCATGACGTTCCCCTTCTCCTGCTGTCTTCTGTGCGTGGTTTCAAAGAGGACGAAAAATGAATGGATAAGGCCAAGCTCCTGGTAACTCAGACTGGGGATGGGGGTGGAGGTGGGATGCGGTGGGGTGATGAAAGCCAGAAAACCAGAGGAAAATTAACTGTTATCTGCTCTGGACATCACTGTCACAAAAGAATGAAAAGATAAGGAGACCATTAAAGTGATTAAAACAAATAGACTATGACTTCTCCCAGGCTATAAAGTCAGAGGTTAGGCATGGAGTTTCTTCTAACTTTTTAAATGGCATTTATTTCACTGTTCATGTCTAAGAGTGTCTGCAAAAATGGCTCTAATAATCCCCCTCCCTGTAACCAGGCCCTTTGATCCTTTGCAGACTGTCTCTGGGCTTAGTCATGGGGCTTGCTTTGGCCAATGGGTCATTAGCAAGTGTGAACCAAGAAGAAACTTGCAAAGTGCTTGTGCATCCAGGCACTGCAGAGCTTTGACTGCCAGCCTGCCAGCCCCAGGCAGGTGAGAGAGACCAGCCCAGATCACCAGCCATCAACCAAGCCCCAGGTGATCCCAGAGAGCAGAGTTAAAAGTGTCAGTTAACACAGTTCTGACCAACAGAAAAGTGAACACATCAGGACTTCCCTGGAGGTCCAGTGGTTAAGGCTCCATACTTCCACCGCAGGGGTGCAAGTTCTATTCCTGGTTGGGGAACTAGATCCTGCATGCCTCAGGGCATGGCCAAAAAAGACTATTTTTTGAGCAAATAAAATGGCTCTGTTTTACTCCACCAGGTTTTAGGGTAGTTTATCATTATGTTATTCAGTAAAAACTAACATGTTACAATTTATAAAGCTAACACAAATGCACTGTAGAAATTTTGAAAAATTAAAGACAAAATAAAGACAGAAAAATAAAAATTACCTAGAATTCCAAAGGCATTCGTCAATAACTTTTGATTAACTCATTTCTGTGTAGCTATGTAAAAATCCTCTGTAATTAGACTTACACTGTGAATTCAACTGCCTACTGTGCTGTAAGCATTTCTCATAATCTACCACAGTTTATTTATGGGTTCTTACTCAATGGATTTTAAAGTGGCTTTAAATACCTTATTTAGGATTAAATATCTTATTTAGGAGAGATAAGCACTCATAAAAGGTAGCTATTCATATCATTATCTCACTGACACATTTTCAACCTTACTCTTTTATAAAAACTGATCAATTTAAGATGATCAAAGGAAAAGTTACAAAAATCCGATTAACACAGAAAATTCAACATTATTCAAAGTGGTACTGGCTGCTGTTCAAGTAGTCATCCTGGGGTTACCATTTGACTGTGCAAAATACGATAGTCCACAGAAAAAGAAAGGTGTGATAAACTGAGGCTCAAAGTTCTGTTATGAAGGATTCAAACACAGATTTTTATTAAAGAAGTCAGTGAAGAGCTAAAACTTAAAAATTATACTAAGCGAGCAAAAGTTCTGGAAGATTAAAAGAATGAATGAAAAGAACAAGCTTGTATATATGTATACATATGGTTGATCCACTTTGCTGTACAGCAGGAACTAACACTGTAAAGCAATTACACTCCAATTAAAAAAAAAAAAAAAAGAACAGGCTTCATCTTTTGCTCACTGCCTAGGAACATAGTAAGCTAAGAAATAACACACTCCAAAGATACTATAAAAAGTTGGACAACTAACTTTTCTGCATTCTCATACAGCAAATTACAGCTAGCGAAGTCTTTTGGATAGCAATTGCTTTCACTTGGGTCAACCGAAATGACCAAACAATGAACCCTGAACACCAACCATTGATCTTGCTAATTGCACCTGCCACTATATTTGCTTCTTTCGTTTCCAGGCAGCTCTCTCTTCTAACACTATGCCAATTGTTAAATGGTCAGACACACAAAGTGACAGATTTAGTGTTTCACCAGTAATTTATGTGACTGACTGCAATGCTGCTGTTGTAGTGAATCATGATTTGTCTCACACTGTAGCATATAACCCTTTAAATGCAACGGGTAAAAAGCCAAGACCTCTTTAAAGTTTATGTAGAACCATCTCCCACTATATCCTATGAACTAGATTTGAAGGAGAACCAATCAAATGAGTGATGGATTTCTTTTCTGTCTGTAGTTATCACTTCATGCACAAGCCACTCATGCATCTTGGGTTCAGGCACTGTTCTTTACTTGCATGTGATTCAGAAGGAAATGTGGGAGATACACATAAATGACATCTGTACCCATCAGCTAACAGAACCTAGATTACAGGGTTAGGAGTATTTGAGTGAGAATCCAACACTGAAGGGTCCATGCACGTATCTGGGAGCATCTTAAAATTCTCTGAATTACAGGTCAAAGTTCATATGTGAAAAAATACATTTTGGATAGAGTAACTGTACAGGTTTCACTGTTTTCATAAAGGAGTCAGGGATTCTTACAAAGATTAAATACAAAGGCTTACAGGAACATGATTTATGTTGCAAGGTAAAATAAGTGAAGGCAGAAATAAGCATGTAAACAATGAGACAATATCAAGAGACATCATGTTTTACACCAAGGCTTATAAACAAAGAGATGAGAGAAACTGGTGGTGAAAGGGCTGAATTGTGTCCAATCCCCCAACTTCATGTTGCAGTCCTAACTCCCAGTACCTCAGAATGTGACTATTAGGAGACTGAGTCTTTACAAAGGCTATTTAATTAAAATAAGGAATGGGCTCTAATGGGTTTCCCAAGTGACTCAGAGGTAAAGAATCTGCCTGCAATGCAGGAGACACACAAGAGACTGGTGTTCGATCCCTAGGCCAGGAAGACCTCCTGGAGAAGGAAATGATAACGCACTCCAGTATTCTTGCCTGGAGAATCCCACGGATAGAGAAGCCCATGGATAGAGGAGCCCGTGGGGTCACGAAGTGTTGGACACAATTGGGCGATGAAGCACACATGGGCTCTAATCCAATATGGCCTGTGTACTTCTGCAGTAGGAACGGAAATTGTGGACACACAGAGAGATACCCAATGTGTATGCTTACACAAAGCGACAGCCATAAAGACAAGGGGAGAGGGACCTCCCTGGTGGTCCAGTGGCTGAGTCTTCATGC
This sequence comes from Bos indicus, assembly GCF_029378745.1. Classification (NCBI taxonomy): domain Eukaryota; kingdom Metazoa; phylum Chordata; class Mammalia; order Artiodactyla; family Bovidae; genus Bos; species Bos indicus. The sequence goes on from NC_091772.1 coordinate 31,241,631, forward strand.
CCCCAATGCGGGGGGCCCAGGTTAAATCCCCAGTCAGGGAACTAGGTCCCACATGCCACAACTAAGAGTTCATATGCTGCAACCAAGACTCAGTGCAGCCAAATAAATACATAAAAAAAAAAAAAAGATATGGGAAGAAGGCAGCAATCAACAATCCAAGGAGAAAGATCAGGAATAGACCTTTCCCTATGGTCCTCAGAAGAAATCACTTCTACTGATACAAGGATCTGGGACTTCCAGTGTTCACAACTGTGAGAAAATAAATTTCTGTTGTTTAAGCCATCCACTTTGTAATGGCAGGCAAAGCAAACTTATATAGTTGGTCTCAGCTACAGCAGTGGATTAAGAAGATAACTCAAAAGGCAATGAAGACCAAGAGATTCTAGGGATTAGTGAAGTGAAAGTCACTCAGTTGTGTCCAACTCTTTGTGACCCCATGGACTTCCATATAGTTCATGAAATTATATGGAAGTTATATAATATATATGGAAGCTATATAATATATATGGAATTATTCTCCAGGCCAGAATACTGGAGTGGCTAGCCTTTTCCTTCTCCAGGGGATCTTCCCAACCCAAGGATCAAACCCAGTTCTCCCACATTGCAGACGGATTCTTTACCAACTGAGCCACAAGGGGTTAAAAACTTGGTACATACCAGAAACGAAGGAGAAAATGAGCTAAATGAATATCTGTAGTAATGTGGAAGATTATACACATGGAATTCTCTGACACATTTATAGACACTGGAGGGCACACAGTCTTTCCCAAGTAAAAAATGGAAAAAAAAAAAAAAATGACAAAGGTCATACACAAAAAACTCAGAAAACCTAATATTCATTAGGGAAAGACTGAATACTTTCTCCCTAGGATCAGGAATAAGACCAGGATGTTTGCTCTTCCCACTTTTGTACCAGAGACTGTAGCCAAAGTAATTACACAAGAAAATTAAATGTACCCAAATTGGAAAGCAGGAAGTAAAACTGTTTCAAGTTGCAAATGACATGATCATGTATGGAAAAAATTCTAGGAATTGCCTAAAAAGAACAATGAGAATAAATGAGTTCAGCAACACTATAAGATCAAAACAAAAATCTACTGTATTTTTATATACTAGCAATAACAAATCAAAAGTAAGTCCACTAAACAATTTCACTTATAATAGTATCAAAAAGGACAAAACGCTTAGGAATAAATATAATAAAGGAAGTGTGGGTATTAGCTGTAATTTCCATTTTGTCACTTTCAAGTCTTTGTGTACTTGTTTTTCCAAAGATTCCCTTGAAGAGGGCAAGGATTAGGCCTATTTCATTTATTGCTGTTCTCCAAACCCAACAGATTACTGCCTATGGGACCAGAGATCAGAATCTGATAACAGAAGCTAGGTAGAGGCTGTCTAGGTAGAAGAGCCATTCTTCTTAAAACAGCAAGCATGAAAGACAACAGGGAGAGTACTGTGGTCTGTAAATACACTAAGGAGGAGCATGGGCTTGTTACCAATAGGAGCACGCAGGCTACTGCTCCAAACTTTACAGAAGCATCAACAGCACTGTCAGGCGCTTTCCTTAGCAGGCCGTCCACTTACGAAAGTATGAGTTGAAAACATGAACAATTCTAAAGAGGTCTAAATAAATACAAGTAAGAAAGGCTAACCCTCACACTGGTCAGAATGGCCATCATCAGAAAATCTACAAACAGTAAGTGCTAGAGAAGGTGTGGAGCAAAGGGAACTTTACACTGTTGGTGGGAATGTAAATTGGTGCAGACACCACGGAGAATAGAAGTTCTCTGGAGAATGAAAGTTCCTAAAAAACTAAAAAGAGAATTACCATATGATCCTGCAATCCCACTCCTGGGCATATATCCAGAGAAAGCCATAGTTTGAAATAATACATGCACCCCAATATTCATTGCAGCACTATTTACAATAGCCAGGACATGGAAGCAATGTAATATCCATTGACAGAGGAATGAATAAAGAAGATGTGGTACATATATACACTGGACTATTAGCCATAAAAAAATATATATATAATGCCATTTGCAGCAAACTGGATGGACTTAGAAATTGTCTTACTATGTGAGGTAAAGTCAGACAAAGACAATTATCATATGTCACCTATATGTGGAACCTAAAAAAATGGTAAAAATGAACTTACTTACAAAGCAGAAATAGAGCCACAGATGTAGAAAACAAACTTATGGTTACAGGGGTGAAGGAAGCGGGATGTGGGGTAAATTGGGAGACTGGGATTAATACTATGCATAAAATTAATAAGGACCTACTGTATAGCGCAGGGAACTTTACTCAATACTCAGTAATGACTTATATGGGAAAAGACTCTTTAAAAAACGGATATAAGTAGAGGTATAGCTGATTCACTTTGTTGTACAGCAGAAATACAACACTGTAAATCAATCATACTCCAATAAAAATTTCTAAAGAAAAGAAAGGCTAACTCATGATGAGTAGTGATAAGGTACAGTTTTAGGGTTATCACTACACTGCTGGTGCTGACAAGATGCAAGACATCCTCCTCCACTCTCATCCCTAACTCTCCAGCACTACGCTGAGAAACTCACATTCCCACACATAATACCACTCAGGTCTAGTTCAGCAGAACATGACTTATTTTTTTTATGTGGGCTAATATATAGGAGATGCTTTTAGGGAGATGCTACATAAACGTAAGATATTATATATGTATTCAGGTGATAGGAACTGTATTTACAGATAAGCTTCTGGAATAAAAAAAAAAAAAATTAAATCTGGAAGCTCAGCACTGCCAGCATTTCTCCCAGGGCAGGAATACATTTAGTATCCTATTAAATCAAAGGCTGGTCCACTGGAAACACTGGCTTGCTTCACTAGCTGGTGTTAACACAGATTGATGCCCATGCTCAATCATACCCAACCTGACACTGGGCTTCCTGAAATTTATAATATGAAATGGAAACGTTTTATGTGTTGCAACTTCCCACCCCCTTTAAAGCAGTAACTCACCAGGCAGAAATATAATTCACTTAGCATTTTTAAAATCTACACTTAAAGCATTTTCCAGGGCTAAAGATGCATTGGAACAGAACATATAAAACAGAACTTGTTAAAAAATATCATGTAGGAAGACCTCGTGGGAGTCATTTTTTATGATCAACTAAGACCATGGGAATCAAAGAATAGGCTATCTTACTTTTTGTGAAGTATGACAAAAGGAATATTAACACAGAAATAAAATGTAAGCGCATGTAACGTAATTCAAGGCAAAACTTCAAAGTCGCATTTTCTTTATTTTCCAAAGAATAAAATTCTTGGAAATTTATTTGGAACCACAGGTTTGGAACCACTGCTGTCATCTAATGATAAATGATACCTTTCTACAGACTCAGTATTGATACACTTATGGATACACTGTTGGGAAGAATATTTACTGTTGAAGGTCAAGAGATCAGAACTGAAAATCTGATGTTGTCAATAACGTGCTATGTCCACAATACAAGCTTTGGGCAAGTCACAACCTCCCTATACATCTTAGTTTTGCCAACTTTAAAGTGACTGAAAAGCTCTTCTGTCTACAATACATAAGTGAGATAAAAGTCCATGAAACCATTTTGTAAATATGGTATTGTTTAAAAAAAAAAAAAAAGTATTTCTGTAAACCTATCTGGCATAAAAGTAACTTCAAAAATGTTCGTGGTTGACTGACAAAGTCAATTTTGTACAAGTGACAGTTACTAGTTCTGTAGGAAAGTACTTGCCACTCACTGCTTTATTAAGCAAACATATCATCACCTGTGGCAACCACTTCACAGGCTAACAGCTTGTCTTCTGAGGTATGCATTGTTATTATTATCTAATCCATAGTGACTTTTTCCCATAAAAATGCTATTTCTTTTTCCTAAGATTTTTTTGATGGGGACAATTTTAAAGTCTTCAAATGGATTTCTAAGAATATTGCTTCTGTTAAATGTATTGGTTTTTTGGCCATAAGGCAAGTGGGATCTTAGTTACCCGACCAGGGAACTCTGCCCTCTGCATTGGAAGGTGAAGTCTTAACCACTGGACTGCCAGGGAAGTCCCAAAACGCTATTTCTTGATATAGGCTATATTTCTCTTTGTCCTAGAATGGGCACAAAACAAAAGCAGCCAATGGTCCTACCCTCAGTGGACGTGGAAAGTTATTTCAGATCATGGCAGTTCTACGTCTGGCTCCCAGTCTATCTGGCTACGTGACCCACAGCAAGTTACTATAGCTTCATGTCTCCATCTGCAAAACGGGGAGAAAGCCTCCAATCTCTCAAAGCTTTTGTGAGATTTACGTGACAAACTATATACAAAATGCCTAATGGAAAAGTTTACCTAATGGAAAAGTTTACATGCTCAGTAAGTTAAAACTTACTTACCTTCTTTTTAATTCCTTTTCTGCTTCTGTGGATCAACACAGAAACGGTACAATACTAAAAACAAAATAATTAACTATGTAACCCGAGGGATGCTGAACATACCAAGAGATGCTTCTCCATCTCTGAGCTTCCTCCCCCTCCCTGGCTCCTCTCCACAGACCTCCAGCATCACCTTGGTCCCTGCTGAACACAAGCCCTGCGCCAGGCTGCTTGATATCACACAGGGCTTTAGGGTGACTTCCCCGAAGGTTCCCAAGGGAGTGTCTCAGAGCCACAATCAGTCATCTCTTCTAAAGGACACAGAGACAAGAGTCTAGAGCTTTACTGACCAGGATGATGAGGTAAGTTACACCAAAGGCAGATGCTTATAGAGCCAGCCAGGCAAATGCACCCTGCATGCATTCACTGACTCCTGTGTGTGATCAGCATTTGTCACACGAAAAGACTGGGTCCAGGGACTTCCCTGGTGGTCCAGTGGCTAAGACTTACGCTCCCAGTGCAGGGGACCCTGGTTCCATCCCTGGTCAGGGATCTAAATCTCACAGACATGTGTGCCGCAACTAAGACCCAGCACGCCCAAATAAATAAAAACAACTTTTTTTTTGGTGTTTAAAAAAAAAAATTAAGGGGCACAATAAAAGATAGGAATATTAAAAAAAAAAAAAAAAAATGTCTGAGTCCAGAAGTAAATCCAGGCTTTGCATACTCCAGTATCTACAGGGGCCAGTGAAATCAATGAAGGAAGAAAAGCAGAAGAAACAATAACGCAAATGAGGGGACTAGCGCTTCCAAAAAACGTCTCAAATTTTGGACATTTTCCCACCGAGTTTGAAATGAGACTGTTTATCATGTAATTTAAAACTTGTGCACACACCTGCAGCATTCTGAACTAAATTTTATAAATCCTAAGTGATATTGTGTTATATTTTTGTAACTTGTGAATTTGAAAACAAAAATATACAAATCATTGTATAACTCTGTTATGTAATTTCCTCATTTCTGTTTAGTGAGGGATCTTCAGAGGCTCAGGTGAGGGTCCTGGTGAACTAGAAAGTGTAACCCAGTTGGAAAAAAGCCAGGTGCTATGAGTTATGGCCACTGAGTAATATGCAGGTAAGTGATTTGTTCAAGGTCATCTGCCTTGTGAGACCAGACGGTGGGTGATCCAGGCCAGTGGATACCCCTACCACACTCTCAACTATGCTGTCCCATGTCTTGATTTTGTTCATAAGTTTTAAAATGAATACGTCAAACAAAACCAAGAATAGAAGTAGAAAAGAGGGTCAATTCAAAGGACTGCTTCTCAGCCTAATCAGACAAACCATAACCCTTTCCCACCTTTCACAATTAACAGGATTTAGGCAGAGAAAAGCAGCTCTGATAACAATCTAAAGTTGCTTTGGGTCAGGGCAGATAATTCTCCAGAACAGAGAATCTAGACTAAAAGAAAAAATGTTTAATGTATTATGTCTTTGGTATCTGCTTATTCTGGAGATGGCTAATAACTGGCATTACATCTTTTCTCAAGAAAAGAGTTAACAGATTTCACATGATAGCTAAACTATTAATAGCTTGCCTAGCTTGAAAACAGTCCAACTTTATGCTCTAGGATCTTTAATGCTTTTAATTTATAACAAAATAATAAAGACTTAGCGTACTTCAAACATGCATTACTAACATGTAGACAAGTGACCAAAGGATTACAGTGTATGCACACATCAGTAATATTAAAAAGTGAAGACAAGAAAAGAAGAAAAAAAGGGAGAAGAAAAAAATCATCAATGAAATGCAGAGTGTCACAAAAGGCAACCCAAGACAGTAAGAAATTAAGTGAAAAAACAAGGTATCTCTTGCAGGGAGGTAGTTTAAGATCTTACCATGGGATGAAGAAATGAGTTAGATCAAGTGCTATTAAGAATTCAATACTTCTGGACAAGTTCATAGTCTCATATAGGATGTCACAAAGTCAGGAAGTGAATGAATGAACGAGTGAATGAAGCAACCAAGCAATGAACTAACCACAAAGAAGAACCAGGTGACTTGCTCCCAGTCTCAATTACACAACTCACAAAAAGGGCTGAGCTGAAAATCACTTGTGAAATCAAACATGTATCAGGAACACAATGATGGGATTGAAGAGATGGCAATGAAACCCTTCCTCCAGACCTTCTCTGTCCACTGTGCCTGTTTGCCACATGGGGCCCTCACCTTATCCTCCCCACTTCTCTTCCCTGAAAGTCCCTTTGGAAATCCCCTTGCACTTCCTCACCTTCCTCATCCGAGGCTAAGTCTCAGCCTTTCTTTCATCCAGCCAATCACAATGTGTTAGACTCCTGCTCACCAGGCACTCAGTCTCCAAACAGTGAACGTTTAATAGTATAAAAATCCACTGTGTGTATATTATTATTTTAATCTTCACAACAGTACTACTACCCTCATTCTGCAGGAAGCATAGAAAATAACCTGCCTATTATCACAGAACAAGGAATTGGGAGACTAAGATAGGAACAGAAGTGTAGTGACAAAGAGTAAGCCTCTATAACCTACTACATACATTAAAACATATTTTACCCTTTAGGATAAGATAACTGGCAACAATAATGTGAAGTTGTAAGACATTTTTAATCAGGGACTTAACTGACCAACAAGAGAATACCATATCTCCTTCTCTTCTGTGTTAAGAGAGAAAGTTTTTTCTTTAGCATCTCAACACTATTAAGAAAAGGATTAAGAGGTGTAACTGGAAGGATTTGAGGTGTATATACTCCACTTTATTTTAACAAAAAAAAAATTTGGCCGTGCTGGGTCTTGGTTACAATACCCAAGACCTTTCATCTTTAGATGTAGCATGAGAACTCCTTGTTGCAGCGTGTGAGCTCTAGTTCCCTGACCAGGGATTGAACCCAGGCCTCCTGCACTGGAATTGCAGGGAAGTCGTCCACTCTCTTCTTAACTCTGTTCATCCTGGAGAATACAATTGGAGGAAAGCTCACAATTCATGACACCACTTACTCTCTGAAGGGGGTTAATATTTGTTTCCACTCTTCACAAATATGCTAGAAAGAATACAAAAGCATCTCATATTTCTGTAATAAAAACTGTGATTGGTGGCGTGTAGAGCAGTATACGAAGCCAGCGAGGCCTAGTATACGTAGCAATGCAAGCATCCTTCCCACAGGCCGTGTAAATGGGTGTTGATACCTGACATCTAAAAACACTGCTTTGTTGCGTGCCTGGCTGACCAATGCGACTTCCTTCTCCAGAAGCAATTACTGGGGTGACAAATGCAGAGGGGTGACCGTCCAGAAGCCAAGATAACAGAAACGATTCCACCAAGTGCAAATACCTGGAAACTTAGGAAGGAGGCCATGTAAAACCACACAGGTCACATCTTTAGCTCTTATGGCTCATAAATCTCATGTGTGAGGCAGAAAATGCAAAATCAGAACAGAGTCTACTGCTCACAGGGCCACCAGCTCTGAAACCACTGTTAGGCTGTTGACTCAGGGGCTTCATCTGTTCTGAAGATTGGTCTGGATGTCTGTCTCCTCCTCATCCCCCACTAACACAGGTCTTATCTCCACTGCATTAATTAATTCTTCTGCTAATTAAAAGGGGGTGAAATCTTAGTCACGTTGCTGCTTTTTTGAAGGACAGATAGGCTGGTAGCTGAATTGTTGTTCAGTCGCTGAGTTGTATCTGACTCTTTGCCACCCCATGGACTGCAGCACACCAGCCTCCTCTATCCTCCACATCTCTTGGAGTTTGCTCAAATTCATGTCCACTGAATCAATGATGCTATCTAACCATCTCATTTTCTGCTGCCGCCTTCTCCTTTTGCCTTCAATCTCTCCTAGCATCAGGGTCTTTTCCAATGAGTGAGCTCTTCGCAACAGCATCCATCCTTCCAATGAATATTCAGGGTTGATTTCCTTTAGGACTAATTGGTTTGATCTCTTTGCAGTCCAAGGGACTCTCAACAGTCTTCTCCAGCTGGGTAGCTCGATATACTGTTCCAAAAGATACTCTTGGATTCAGGTAGGCTCAAGAGAAGATGTCAACCATGTCTATTTCATCCCTTCGCTGGCAGAGTTAGCTTCACATGTCAGGAAAAACAGTGTCCCTACAAAGACAAAGCATTCTCACTGCAGTAACAGTGAGGGCTGATCATGAGGCCACAGAGAGGAGGTTACAGCCCCTGACTTGGTCAGAGAGAGCTGCCCAAGAGCCAACCCAACCCTTAAAGGTCCCTGATCCTTCTGGCTTCAGGGTTTAGGAACTACGGAGTTTCACGGCTTTATCTTCTACCTCTCTGATCACATCCAAGAGACCTCATCCAATCTGTGGCCTTACGTTTATGTTGATGATACAATTGTATGTGCAGCCCAGACCTATCTTCTAAACTCCAGATTCTAATATCAGCTGCCTTCTCGACTTGACACCCAAAAAGCATTTCAAACTTAAAAGACTCCAAAGTCAGCTTGTAACCAGCTCCTCTCCTCCTCCTTCACCTGCCCTTCCCACTATCTTCCCCATCCTTTTCATTCCCTGACACTTCAGTCATTCTTCGCTCTCTCCCCCCTCATCTAATCACCACTAATTCCTATTAATTTTACCTCTGAAACAGACCCAGACTCTAACCATTATGACCACCTGGAAAAGCACAGAAAGCCTGCATTCCTTCTGGAGGCTTCAGGGGAAATCCTCGTCCTTGCTTCCGCATCCTCTGGAAGCGTCCACATTCCTCGGCCTGTGGTCCCTTCCATGCCTGACTCCAGCCTCTTGATTCTGTCATCCCATCTTCTACTGCTGTCCCTGTCTCCCCTATCTCCCTCTTTGTAGGAACCTCACAATTACACTGGGCTCAGTGTGCTAATCCAGGATAACCTCCCATCTCAAGCTGTGACACTGCATCAGCAAAATCCCTTCATCATGCAAAGTAGTCTATTCCTAGATTTCAGTAATTAGGAGGGGGCAACATGGGGGGCGGGGGGGGAAGGGCATTATTCAGCATCTCATTTACAGTAAAAGCCAGAGTCCTTGCAATGTCCTCAGGGCATAAGTCCCCAGGTGATCCAGTCCCTACTTGCTACCTAAACCCATCTCTTCCAGCCCTCACCTCCCCTCACTGGGCTCCAGCCACACTAGTCTTCCGGCTGTTCCAGCATACACAAGCCCATCTCAGGCCTTCAGCACCTGCCTTTCCCTCTGCCAGGAAAGATCCCACCCTCACTTAGGTTTCAGGCTAAATGACACCAGCTTCTGATGAGGCTTTCTTTGTTCAGTTCAGTCGCTCAGTCGTGTCCGACTCTTTGCAACCCCATGCACTGTAGAACGTCAGGCTTCCCTGTCCATCACCAACTCCCAGAGTTTACTCAAACTCATGTCCATTGAGTCTGTGATGCTATCCAACCATTTCATCCTCTGTCATCCCCTTCTCCTCCTGCCTTCAATCTTTCCCAGCATCAGGGTCTTTTCCAATGAGTCAGCTCTTCGCATCAGGTGGACAAAGTATTGGAGTTTCAGCTTCAGCATCAATCCTTCCAATGAATATTCAGGACTGATTTCCTTTAGGATGGACTGGTTTGATCTCCTTGCAATCCAAGAGATTCTCAAGAGTCTTCTCCAACACCACAGTTCAAAAGCATCGATTCTTCGGTGCTCAGCTTTCTTTAGAGTCCAACTCTCACATCTATACATGATCACAGGAAAAACCATAGCCTTGACTAGATGGACCTTTGTTGGCAAAGTAATGTCTCTGCTTTTTAATATACTGTCTAGATTGGTCATAACTTTTCTTCCAAGGACCAAGCATCTTTTAATTTCATGGATAGAGTCACCATCTGCAGTGATTTTGGAGCCCAGAAAAATAAAATCTGACACTGTTTCCACTGTTTCTCCATCTATTTGCCATGAAGTGATGGGACCAGATGCCATGATCTTAGTTTCTCTGTTAACACCGTAGAACAGAAACACCACCCCTTCATTTAAACACTCTCTTCCATTTTCATTTTTCCCCAGGGCATTTAGCATGATCTGTTATGCTTTCTATCCATCCATCCATTCATCTATCCTCTCTCCCCAACTAAAATGTCATAAAGGGTATTTTTGTCTCTTTTTGTTGTATCTTCCAGAAATAAAACACGGAGCAAAGACTCAGTAAACGGTTGTTGAATATGTGAATTCTACATTACTAGAAAAGTCAGTTCCTTAAAAACAAAACCTGGTCTAAAGTAGGAACTTGATGTTTGAACGAATGATGAAATGGAAGAGTAGGAGCAGAGGTGAATTGGGAGACTGGAATTAATAATATCTACACTATTGATGGCTGTTGTTTTTTATTCACTACCTTGGGTCCAACTCTTTTGCGACCCCGTGGACTGTAGCCCGACAGACTCCTCCATCCGTGAGGATTCTCCAGGCAAAAATACTGGAGGGGGTTGCCATTTCCTTCTCCAGGGGATCTTCCTGACCCAGGGATCAAACCCATGTCTCTTGCATTGGCAAGTGGATTCTTTACCACCGAGGCATCAGGAAAGCCCACACTATTGATACTACATATGCTATGCTAACGACTTCAGTCGCGTCCGACTCTGTGCGACCCCATAGACGGCAGCCCACCAGGCTGTCCCGTCCCTGGGATTCTCCAGGCAAGAACACTGGAGCCGGCTGCCATTTCCTTCTCCAATGCATGAAAGTGAAAAGTGAAAGTGAAGTCGCTCAGTCGTGTCTGACTCTTAGCGACCCCATGGATTGCAGCCTAACAGGCTCCTCCGTCCATGGGATTTTCCAAGCGAGAGTACTGGAGTGGGGTGCCATTGCCTTCTCCGGATACTACATGTGAGACACATAGATAATGAGAACCTACTGTTCAGCACAGGGAACTCTACTCAATGCTCTGTGGTGACCTAAATGGGAAGGAAATCCAAAAAAGAGGGAAGATTATACACACACACACACACACACATATATATGTGACTTTATATGTGATTTTTTACATATATGTGACTTTATATGTGATTATATATATATATGTGTGACTAACTTTGTTTTATAGTAGAAATTAAGAACACTGTAAAGCAATTATACTCTATTAAAAATTTGTTTAAAAAGACAGGCCTGCCTTACATCCAATTTTATACAAATAAACTGATTAACATAAAAGCAAGCGCTTTACTATTTGGGAACCAGACATAACAGTTAAAGTTATTCAGGTGTGCACAGCAAAAGGAAAGTAATACATTTACGTATTAAAACTTCAGTCCACTTGGTCATGGTGTACGATCTTTTTAATGTGTTGTTGGATTCTGATTGCTAGAATTTTGTTAAGGATTTTTGCATCTATGTTCATCAGTGATATTGGCCTGTAGTTTTCTTTTTTTGTGGGATCTTTGTCAGGTTTTGGTATTAGAGTGATGGTGGCCTCATAGAATGAGTTTGGAAGTTTACCTTCCTCTGCAATTTTCTGGAAGAGTTTGAGCAGGATAGGTGTTAGCTCTTCTCTAAATTTTTGGTAGAATTCAGCTGTGAAGCCGTCTGGACCTGGGCTTTTGTTTGCTGGAAGATTTTTGATTACAGTTTCAATTTCCATGCTTGTGATGGGTCTGTTAAGATTTTCTATTTCTTCCTGGTCCAGTTTTGGAAAGTTGTACTTTTCTAAGAATTTGTCCATTTCTTCCAAGTTGTCCATTTTACTGGCATATAATTGTTGATAGTAGTCTCTTATGATCCTTTGTATTTCTGTGTTGTCTGTTGTGATCTCTCCATTTTCATTTCTAATTTTATTGATTTGATTTTTCTCCCTTTGTTTCTTGATGAGTCTGGCTAATGGTTTGTCAATTTTATTTATCCTTTCAAAGAACCAGCTTTTGGTTTTGTTGATTTTTGCTATGGTCTCTTTTGTTTCTTTTGCATTTATTTCTGCTCTAATTTTTAAGATTTCTTTCCTTCTACTAACCCTGGAGTTCTTCATTTCTTCCTTTTCTAGTTGCTTCAGGTATAGAGTTAGGTTATTTATTTGACTTTTTTCTTGTTTCTTGAGGTGTGCCTGTATTGCTATGAACTTTCCCCTTAGGACTGCTTTTACTGTGTCCCACAGGTTTTGGGTTGTTGTGTTTTCATTTTCATTCGTTTTATCCCAGGGATGCAAGGATTCTTCAATATCCGCAAATCAATCAATGTAATACACCACATTAACAAATTGAAAAATAAAAACCATATGATTATCTCAATAGATGCAGAGAAAGCCTTTGACAAAATTCAACACCCATTTATGATAAAAACTCTCCAGAAAGCAGGAACAGAAGGAACATACCTCAACATAATAAAAGCTATATATGACAAACCCACAGCAAACATTATCCTCAATGGTGAAAAATTGAAAGCATTTCCTCTAAAGTCAGGAACAAGACAAGGGTGCCCACTTTCACCATTACTATTCAACATAGTTTTGGAAGTTTTGGCCACAGCAATCAGAGCAGAAAAAGAAATAAAAGGAATCCAAATTGGAAAAGAAGAAGTAAAACTCTCACCATTTGCAGATGACATGATCCTCTACATAGAAAACCCTAAAGATTCCACCAGAAAATTACTAGAACTAATCAATGACTATAGTAAAGTTGCAGGATATAAAATCAACACACAGAAATCCCTTGCATTCCTATACAATAATAATGAGAAAACAGAAAGAGAAATTAAGGAAACAATTCCATTCACCATTGCAACGGAAAGAATAAAATACTTAGGAATATATCTACCTAAAGAAACTAAAGACCTATATATAGAAAACTATAAAACACTGGTGAAAGAAATCAAAGAAGACACTAATAGATGGAGAAATATACCGTGTTCATGGATTGGAAGAATCAACATAGTGAAAATGAGTATACTACCCAAAGCAATTTATAGATTCAATGCAATCCCTATCAAGCTACCAACAGTATTCTTCACAGAGCTAGAGCAAATAATTTCACAATTTGTATGGAAATACAAAAAACCTCGAATAGCCAAAGCAACCTTGAGAAAGAAGAATGGAACTGGAGGAATCAACCTACCTGACTTCAGGCTCTACTACAAAGCCACAGTTATCAAGACAGTATGGTACTGGCACAAAGACAGAAATATAGATCAATGGAACAAAATAGAAAGCCCAGAGATAAATCCACGCACATATGGACACCTTATCTTTGACAAAGGAGGCAAGAATATACAATGGATTAAAGACAATCTCTTTAACAAGTGGTGCTGGGAAAACTGGTCAACCACTTGTAAAAGAATGAAACTAGAGCACTTTCTAACACCATACACAAAAATAAACTCAAAATGGATTAAAGATCTAAACATAAGACCAGAAACTATAAAACTCCTAGAGGAGAACATAGGCAAAACACTCTCTGACATACATCACAGCAGGATCCTCTATGACCCACCTCCCAGAATATCGGAAATAAAAGCAAAAATAAACAAATGGGACCTAATTAACCTTAAAAGCTTCTGCACATCAAAGGAAACTATTAGCAAGGTGAAAAGACAGCCTTCAGAATGGGAGAAAATAATAGCAAATGAAGCAACTGACAAACAACTAATCTCAAAAATATACAAGCAACTCCTACAGCTCAACTCCAGAAAAATAAATGACCCAATCAAAAAATGGGCCAAAGAACTAAATAGACATTTCTCCAAAGAAGACATACAGATGGCTAACAAACACATGAAAAGATGCTCAACATCACTCATTATCAGAGAAATGCAAATCAAGACCACTATGAGGTACCATTTCACACCAGTCAGAATGGCTGCGATCCAAAAGTCTACAAATAATAAATGTTGGAGAGGGTGTGGAGAAAAGGGAACCCTCTTACACTGTTGGTGGGAATGCAAACTAGTACAGCCACTATGGAGAACAGTGTGGAGATTCCTTAAAAAACTGGAAATAGAACTGCCTTATGATCCAGCAATCTCACTGTTGGGCATACACACTGAGGAAACCAGAAGGGAAAGAGACACGTGTACCCCAGTGTTCATCGCAGCACTGTTTATAATAGCCAGGACATGGAAGCAACCTAGATGTCCATCAGCAGATGAATGGATAAGAAAGCTGTGGTACATATACACAATGGAGTATTACTCAGCCATTAAAAAGAATTCATTTGAATCAGTTCTAATGAGGTGGATGAAACTGGAGCCTATTATACAGAGTGAAGTAAGCCAGAAGGAAAAACACCAATACAGTATACTAACGCATATATATGGAATTTAGAAAGATGAGAACACTAACCCTGTGTACGAGACAGCAAAAGAGACACTGATGTATGGAACAGTCTTATGGACTCTGTGGGAGAGGGAGAGGGTGCGAAAATTTGGGAGAATGGCATTGAAACATGTAAAATATCATGTATGAAACAAGATGCCAGTCCAGGTTCAATGCACAATACTGGATGCTTGGGGCTAGTGCACTGGGACGACCCAGAGGGATGGTATGGGGAGGGAGGAGGGAGGAGGTTTCAGGATGGGGAGCACATGTATACCTGTGATGGATTCATTTTGATATTTGATAAAACTAATACAATTATGTAAAGTTTAAAAATAAAATAAAATTTAAAAAAAAGAAAAAAAAATAAAGATACTTATATGTAAACAAACAAACAAAAAAAAACTTCAGTCCAGTCCTTGACTTTATGTGGCAGTGTCCCTGCATGTTCTTAGGCCCAACAAGTCAGAATTCATCCGCATTCCCTTGCTTCCTTCAAAGGCTCTTACCGATGAGGCTTCCAGTTAATAAACTCCAATTTTATTTTTAAAAGAAATTCCACAGAAGTCTTGAAAGCCTTTACCTTGTTTATTCAGATGTATAAAAAGTAAATACATAGGGGAAGAGAGATCATTATCTGCCCTACACACGCTGAAGCAGTCCTGCAGCTACGGGATGCTGAAGGATGGACCGAGAGCAGCTTCGAGTCCACAGTCCCCAGGGCTGCTCAGCCACCAGCCAGGGCAGCTGCAGACAACAGCCTTGGGTACCAGGTACACAAACAGAAGACATCTCCACTGTGGCTGGGTGGCTCCCCCATGCGGGGTGGAGGGATTGGTGGGGGGAGAACCAGAACAACTGTGCAAACGGCTTCGCATGAAGAGCAGACCTGCAACACTTTCATTTTGCCAAGTGTGACTCCAGTCCTGCTGCTCAGACCCGCACAGCCGGCCAGGGCACTCACCGCAGCGAACCTCCCCTCCTTCTGCTGCCATTTGGGGAAGCAAGCAGGTGCTGTGTTTTGTTCACACTTGGAATCAGCTTTCTAGGAATCCTCTCAGTGGCACATAGATGGGCAGGAGTGCGCCCCAGCGGTTAGGAACGTGGGCCTGCACAACGAGCTGCCAGAGCTTAAACCTTGCCTCTGAGACTCTGTGTCCCTACGGATAAGGCACCAACCCTCTCTAAGACTCCGTTTCCTCATCTCTAAACAGTCCGCTTACTATTCTTAGATAATGCAGGAAAAGCATCTAATGTAGTGCCTTGCCACCAAGACCTTAATACATATTATAATAACTTATTATAATACTAGCTATTACCGTATTCTTGACTTTAAAAAAATCACTGGGATTTCTCAGGTGGTGTAGCAGTTAGGACTCCAGTCTCCCAATGCAGGGAGCACAGGTTTGATTCCTGGTCAGAGAACCAAGATTTTACAGGCTGCACGGCATACCCCCCCCCAAAAAAAAAAATCACTGTTCAAAACTAATCACCTGTCTTCCTCTTGAGTTTAGACAGGGGTTTACCATTTATTTCCAGCTAAGTGTCTGCCTGCAGTTTGGGAAAACTGCCACTAGGCAGATGCTGAGACCAAGTTTTTCCAGGTATGGCTAGAAAATATAAACTCATTTAAAGACTTTCTCCTCAACCCTAGCCCTGAATAAAAAATATATATTATTTGGTATTGGGGAGCATAACAGAAATGTTAGGCAAATGTGACTATGTGCAGTATTTAAATAGGAAGATCATGTGACATTTTAAAATATACAGGTAGGCAGGTATGTGTGGGTTTAACTAGGAATTTTTCTACCAAATTTTTAGCTGATAGAAATCACTGATTAGTCCAATACCCTATATTGCCTCAGTGCTTAAAAAATGAAATAAAACCTTTTTTTTTTTTTTTTATTTCTCCTTGTCACACTAATCAAGGACAGACTTTAGAAGCACTAAGTGAATTTTACCAAATTATACAAGAGTTAGTCTCACAGGTGGAGATTTGGATCAGTACTTTGGGGAGGGAGCAGGTATTTGTATGCTGCAAAAGCTCCCCATGAATCCCTAACACCAATATCTATGGTTGGCAAATACCTGTCCAGAATCTTCCTTTTGGCAAGAAGATTTTTTGCCTTAAAAACCCTGTTAACATCTCTTGATCTTGGAGCCTGCTCCTTAAGCAGGCCCTGGCAACTCAAATTCCAGCAAAGAGGCAGTGCCAAGTTACTCCACAGCCCTTAAAATCAGTACAAATTGGACTTCCCTGGTGGTCCAGTGGTTAAGAATCCGCCTGCCATGCAGGGGACACAGGTTCGATTCCTGGTCTGGGAAGATCGCACGTGCTGAGGAGCAACTAAGCCTGTGTGCCACAGCTACTGAGCTCAAGCCCCAGAGCCCGTGCTCTGCAACAAGACAGGCGACCTCTGTGAGAAGCCCAAGTCCTGCAACTAGAGTAGCCCCCGCTCGCCACAACTAGAGCCAGCAGCAATGCACGCACCAATGAAGACCCAGTACAGCCAAAAATAAAATAAATGAAATCAGTACAAATTCCTCAAGACCTTGAACAGCAAAAAAGAAGCTGCAGAAGATGGGGAAGCTGGGGTGAAACTGTGTATTTGTTCAGTGGAACCAAGGAAATGCTTTTCCTTTAGACTAACACTGCCCAATGGAGCTTTCTGCCCATGGTAACATTCTGTATCTGCATCTTCCCATAAAGGAGTCACATGAACATCTGAAGTGTGGCTCACGGCTTCTCCTGGACAGCACAGTTCTGGACAGAAGCCGGACTCAGCCCGCTTGTAGCCTTCCCAACCAATACCTTGCTATCTGAGGTCTTCGTATCATTACCTCATTCAGTACTTATCTCTCGAGAAGTTACCTTGTTCCCAGCATGTGGGAGGCACTGGGGACAGAGCAGGAACACATATATACCCTGTTTCTCATGGTGCTCACATTCTCATTAATAACAACTGGCCTCATAACTACCACTCATTTGAGATACTTCCTCAAAGAATTGCTGGGTCAAGTGTGTTTTTTAAAGTTGTGTTATTCTGCAGACATAGAGAACATAATTGTGGTTGCCAAGAGAGGCAGGTAGGAGAGGCATGGAGTGGGAGTTTGGGGTTAGCAGATGCAAACTATTATATATAGGATGGATAAACAAGGTCCCACTATATAGCACAGGGGACTATACTCAATACCCTGTGATAAACCATAATGGAAAAGAATATGAAAAAGAATATATATATACATATATGCATGACTGAATCACTTTCTGTACAGGAGAAATTAACACAACATTGTGAATCAATTATATTTCAATAAAATGCAATAAATAAACAAGTAAATAAAATCGTGCTATTTTGGAGCAAAAAAGCAAACAGTCATAGTTTGAGAAACAATACAGTTCAACGTATTGAAGAAATGAGAGGACATCCACAGTCTCCACAAGCAAGACAGGAGAACTCATGAAACTTTTCTAGAAGAGCAACATAACCTCAATAACAGAGGAACCTGTGCGGATGTTATTTCCAAGGAAGGTCGTTAAGGTCACCTAGGGCCATCTGAATGACCAGCAGCCTAGTAAGACACAGGGGCCGCGGCAGGAGGACTGAGGAATTCCCAATGAGAACACATGTTAACCGTTCCCACTGAAGATGGCATCAGGAGACAACCAAATTCATGTTTGGAAATGTAGTAGTTTTAAGCAACTGTCATAAATACTGTAACTATTTGATAAAAAGTTTTCAAGGGATTAAGATAGAAAACTAAATGATCAAAAAAATGAGTGATAGGTTCCTTTCAAAAAAGCCATCATCACCAACGGTAAAGGAGGAGCCCCAGGTAAGACCATTATTCCTCATGCCAGGCTCTTCCCACGGCTCCAGGCAGGCAGCCAGGCCTGGTCATCTGCCATCAGCAGTGTCGAGATGCTCGGAGTTGCAGGTGCTCAACGGAGCCTCAGGGCAGGTCAAACCCAGAGCAGCTCAACTCTGGTCAATGACAAATGCTACTAGGAAGCTTGAGAACTGGGTGCCCGGGTGGAGGGTTCTCGCCGAGAAGAGGAGAGAGGAGTTTGCAGAGCTTCTGCACTGGGATCATTATTAATAATTAAAGCCAGAACTCGGCTCATTCATCAGCCACCTTACCTAGTTCTGGGGGCAGAACGGTCAGGCGGTTCCCTTGAATGTGGAGCTCCTTAAGCTGAGTAAGCTCCCCGATTTCCTTAGGCAGCGAGATCAGGTCGTTATCCCTAAGGCTGAGCTAAATAGAAGAGAAACAAGGGGGTGTCAAAACAATTTTCACATAAAGAGGCGCTCGGCAGAGGCCCTCGTCCTCGCCCTTGCCCTCTCTTCCTCGAAGGCTCAATCCTTCCAATTTATTTACAAGAGTCCGCAGACAGGCAACGAATGGTCTCACAGAGCAGTGGCTTTTATTCCTGCAAAACAAACCATACTCTGGCTCAAATTGCCTTGATTCTACTCCTACAAGGGCTGTAGGAGTGAATTGATTTTCTAAGAATTTAGATAAATTACTTACTATCTGCAACTTTGTGAGTTTCCCGATATCTGGCGGCAGGATCTCAAAATCGTTGTCACTTAGATAGAGTGCACGCAGGGTGGCTGCAAATTAAACAGCAATATATAAACAGGGTGGCATGGAACCCAACCATTTGAGGTCTGATCAATACGTGGGAGTCAGCTTTGATTAATAACCCTGGTGTGGTGAAAAGCCTGTGACATACCTAGGGCTCGCGATAATAACCAGCAGGTCAAACTTAGATTTACTGGCTTATTGTGTAGCTGGTGTGTTCAGGAAAATATCTATATCCAAGAGGACTGATATAATTAACAACTCGTGGGCACTGGCAGCTGCTGGCACAGAGTTTCAATTCACTTTCAGAAAAGATAGCTATTTTTCTTCAATTACTTCTGATTCACCTGTATGGCTCAATTTGCATCCAGAGTGAAACCAAGAAAGCCACTGTGTCATTTATATCAATGCTCAGGGCAAAAGAGCTTGGTTGTATAAAGAGAACTAGGTCAAAAAATAAAGAACCAAAAGGCTTTCTCGTGATGGAGGTCAGAATCATAGTTCATTGTTTTCATCATCAGACTAATATTACTTGTTCCCATAGCCTTAACCACAAAAATAAATGAAGATGAAGGAGTTAAAATAGTGCAGTGGAATTTAAAAACAGAGAAAACCCTAATTTAGGCAGAAATCTGTTTACAATATTATACAAGGATATCAGTCCCTAAACCACTGAAGGGTAAAACCCTAAGGCATCATTTCATCCTTAACCAAAAGGAAGGAGTATAATTAGATGTAGTTTTATTTGTTTACATGTATTCAACTACATTCTAATGTCTTAAAATTCAACAGAATTGTATGTTAATAGACGTAAGAAAAGCAGTTTCTCCCATGGTCCAAGAAAACATGCTAAAGTTGGTTTCATGGGCCTGACAAAGTCTGGAATAAAGAATACATGCTGTGCTTAGTCTCTCAGTTGTGTTTGACTCTTTGTGACCCCACAGACTGTAGCCCACCAGGCTCCTTTGTCCATGGGGATTCTCTAGGCAAGAAAACTGGAGTGGGTTGCCATGTCCTCCTCCAGGGGATCTTCCCAACCCAGGGATCGAACCCAGGTCTCCCGAATTGCAGGTGATTCTTTACCGTCTGAGCCACCAGGGAAGCCCAGGAATACTGGAGTGGGTAGCCTATCCCTTCTCTGGGGGATCTTCCAGACCCAGGAATCGGACTGGGGTCTCCTGCATTGCAGGCAGATTCTTTACCAGCTGAGTTACCAGGGAAGCCCTGATAAAGTATATATGGAAGGTTAAAAAAAAAAAAAAAGAAACTTTATAGAGACTAACTCAGAAAAATCAGAATCTCTGGAGGCCAGCTATGTCACTATTTGGAAAAACAGAACATTCACCTAAAGACAACAACTCTCTCCTAAATATTTTATGAGTTCTCAGAAAATCACTTTTTCCTATTTTTCACAAGCATCTGCAGCAAGAAATGTGTTTACATATAAGAGGATAAAGTGTGTTCATCTATGACTGGTGATTTCTTAGTGTCTGATGACATGCTGTAGACGAAACAGATTATATCAATAAGAATACTTTTTAAAAGTCTTATAACAAGAATCTTGGCTAGAAATGTTTAAAATTCTGCTAGTGGTTTATTAATGTATATTTTTATAAGTAACTCATTGGAATATCTTTGGGCAAAAAGCCTTCAAATCATTAATAGCAACACATGAGAAAGTCACATACTATACATATACATATATATATATATATAATTTTTTTTTGCATGTTCTTTAAAAAGACAGTCAAGCTCTCTAGCTAAATGTGAGATGATCTCATTTAGGCAAAAATTTCTATCATAAAGTTAATATGACATTACCAAGTCCACTTGAGTGCAATGGTGTTAGATCATAATTTATCAAATATACATACTGCTGAGCTATGAGGGAACATTCAAAGGAATGTGAAGTAAAAAAAATATATATATGTCCAATAATTTCTCTTGGAGTTTGGGACCTGGCAAATAAATTTCCCTTTTAGAATGCAGAGGACCATTTTAAGGAGATTTATAGGATTAAAAGTTTCTTACTCAGATAGAAGAAGTTTCCAGGAAGAGAATTTTCATTTAAGTTGTTATAAGTCAAATCAAGGACCTCCAGAGCCGGAAGCGATCCAAATCCTCGAGGCAGAGTGTTTAGTCTATTCATGCTGTTGTTGGGGGTAAAAATATAAAATGTCACACACAAAACATGTATGTATATGGACTACTCAGATCACCTCTGTGTGCCGAGTCTCAGAGTCACCTGTGAGGGGCTCAAAGCTGAAAACCCAACCGTAATCCCATTCACTTTATGTTATTTTTACCAGCCTAGTAATTCTAGCCAGGTGATTTCCAAGTCCATGAAACATTTGAAAATGCCTTAGCTGTCACTTTCTCCAATGGTGGTGCTCCGACACTGTTTTACACAGAAAATAAACACATCACAAAATATCTTTCCTTCTAGAGAAAAACTTCTTTATAAGTGTAGCAATGATAAGACCTCAGAAGATACATGTGAAGTCTCATAGTTTTCAGACTTCTGCTTTATTTGATTTTGCTTATTCCTCCCAATGGGAGACAAAAAAAAAATCACTTTATTTTGTTTTGTTTTGCAACTATTGATAGTAGTTCAGTACCATCTCCAATTAGAATCAAGTTTGCCAGGGACCGGGGATGGGGAGGGAGGAGGGGAATGGGGAGTTTTTAATGGGTATAGAGTTTTAGTATGGCAAGATGAGAAACTTCTAGAGATAGGCTGCAAAACAATGGGAATACATGTAATGCTTCTGAATCACAGAAACATAAATACGGTATACTTATGTTATCCGTACTTTACATCACAATTGAAAAATTTTTAATATATATATAAAAAGCGAAAGTGTTAGTTGTTCAGTCACGTCTGACTGTTTGTGACTCCATGGCTGAGGCTCCTCTGTCTCTGGGATTCTCTAAGCAAGAATTCTGGAGTGGGTTGCCATTCCCTTCTCCAGGGGATCTTCCCGACCCGGAGATGGAACCTGGGTCTCTCGCATCACAGGTGGATTCTTTACCATCTGAGCTACCAGGGAAGCAAGCCCTTAAACACATACACATACACACCTCCAATGAAAGCTAAGGAAAGCTAAGAAAAATATTTTTCTATTATGTTCCACTTGTAAGACTCTTATTTTTTTTAATGTTATTCTCTTTGAATACACTTAAAATATGATTTCAAAAAAATTTTTAATAATATAGACTGACAAATACTGAAAGTGTGGGGGGGTGCTGTGATGCCAAACATAATTCTAGACCCCAATCCTTCTCACATGACACACAATCCTATTCAAACCCACCAAACAGGCTTCACAGGAAACAGCTGAGAGCAGAGAGAAACTAGAAAAGAAGCGATGCCCACCTCTTGATGGGTGTGAAATCTTAGGTTAACTTTACAGTTAGCAAGTTAACCTCCAGCACAATTTGTTGAACTGCTGCTGCTGCTGTGCTGTGCTCAGTTGTGCCCAACTCTTTGCAATCCCATGGACTGCCCAGCAGGCTCCTCTGTCTATGGGATTTTACAGAGATTACTGGAGTGGGTTGCCATTTCCTTCTCCAGGGGATCTTCCCAACCCAGGGATTGAATCTGCATCTCTTACATCTCCTGCATTGGCAGGTGGGTTTTTGTTTTCGTTTTTTTCCCCTACTGTGCCACCTGGGAAGCCCTAATAACTGATACTTTCTGTGAATTCACAATTTGTGAAGCACATCTTTGTCAAGTGTTTCACGGGGTCTCCAAAACTGAAATGCAGGCGGAACAGTACTTATAATGATCTCTGGAACATGGCAATGGAGTGTCAGGTTAACACAGGTTCAGCACCAAGGACCTCTGACTCTCCTGATGAGAATGACAGGTATGTAAGAGCCCCCGGCACTCCTGGAGGCCAAGGCACCCCTGATTCCTGGACCCCCACGTGAGGATGCTGAGTAAACTGAAGGAAAGAAATCAGAGACAGTGAGAAAGGCACGGAAGTACACAGCAAGTGCTTCCTTCCTTAAATCTTTCTCTGAGTTACCCATTTTTGAAAATGACCAAAAAAGTTTTTCTTTCCAAACCCAGAAGTACACTTTTGAAACATAAGATGCAAGAAATCCACTTTCAGACTTTCTTAGTGGGAAGAAGCGTCTCACCAAAAAGACAGATCTTGTCCACTCTCCAGCCTAGAGCAAGCCCGAGCCTATCCACCTGTGCATGTCAAGAATCTACTAAACTGAAGCTTCTTTTTATTCCCTGAGCAAGAAACCAATTCCACTCCCCTCTCCTCCAAGGTGTCAGGGACTCAGCAGAGGCCCCTGCAGTCGGCAGCGGGGACAGCACTGGGCCTGCTAATCCACAGGGCAGAAAGAAAGCCCTAACAATGCATCAGGAAGGTCTCAAAGCAGGGTCGACTCAGCTACCACTGGACCTGTACCTCTGGACACCGCACACAAAGGGTGACTCCCTGGCTCCCTGGCACTGACGGGTGGCATGTGCTGCCTTCCCCTGCAGGGGTCATCTACATCTCCATCTACACATGGGAGCTGCCTCTTTTCAGGGCGTCCTCCGAGAGCTCCAGCACTCAAGGATGCCCAGAGAGGACAGAACAGAGCTAGGGTGGAGGTCTAGCTCCAGCGCTCGCTGACCAGGTGGCCTTGGGTAACTCAGCTTCTCTGAGACCCGATTTCCTCAACTGTAAGATGAATGCTGTAACTGATCCTGAACCTGAAACTCCAACACTGTGGCCACCAGATGCAAAGAGCTGACTCACTGGAAAAGACCCTGATCCTGGGAAAAACTGAAGGCAGGAGGAGAAGGGGACGACAGAGGATAAGATGGTTGGATGGCATCACTGACTCGATGGACATGAGTTTGAGTAAACTCTGGGAGTTGGTGATGAACAGGGTGGCCTGGTTGCCGCAGTCCATGTGCTCGCAAACAGTTGGACACGAGTTTTGAGCGACTGAACTGAAGATGAGGCTAGCGATACCTTCCCAGAAGGACCACTAGAAAGTGGAGAGAGAAGACATGGGAAGCCCCTAAAACAATTTCTGGCTCCCAGGTAGGTTCTCAAGAAATGATGGCTGTAACTACAACTGCTTTTCATGAAGCTGGAAAGAGAATCTGAGTCAGCCTCAAAGAGACGAGCTTGCCTAAGGAGACCGTTGTGGAGTCTGAACCATCAAGGATGGCTTCCCCATCTGCTTACTCTCCAACCAATTCAGGTGTTAGAAGATAAAGCTCCTGATGACTCAACCATGCCCAATGGTTTAAGTTCTGTTTGCAGGTGAACGTTTTTCAAATGCATATGGAAATGGGAAGATGCCCGCATATGATGGAGAACTTGACAAAACCAGAGTCAAAGGATGTCTGGCACTTTTCCCCTTTTTCCTCTTCAAAAGCTAAAGGAAGGCCCATTTGAACACTTCTCTTTTGGAACACTGATCTCCAGAGGTCCTCTGGGGTGATTCCTGATTCAATAAAACCTTCTTGCCTGAAAGGCAGATTTTTTCCTCACCTCCACAGTGACCTGCTCACACACTTAGCAAAACAAAACAAATACCAAAACCATGAACACTCAACACTGTGCTCAGTGAAAACTTCTAAATCTTCGTAAGATAAGCTCCTTCATCTAACTAGGTCAAAAGGTCAAAAGTTATTCCAGGGACTTCCCTGGTGGTCCAGTGGTTAAGACTCCATGCTTCCAAAAGAAGGGGGCTGGGGCTCGATTTCTGGTCAGGAAACTAAGATCCCACATGCCAAGAAACATAGCAAAAAACAAGATATCCCAGAATAGTTGGCATGATGCTCTTGGCCATGAGGTTATACCCAAAATAATTACCACCTTGTAACCTATGTGACTTTACACTTTTTTAATAAAATAAAAATAACTCTGCATAATGAATGACACAATGGAAGAATGAAGAGCATCATCCTTCTGTTTATTCAGATGGCCTACAATCCTCTCTGGTTTGGGGATCATCAGAATAAATAGAAAATTGGATATAAAACTTCAAAATCAACATCTGGCTGAACATGAAGCTTGGATTACATGTGGCCTAACTGCTCTGCTGCACTTTTTTTTTTTTAAATTGTCTGTTTATTCTGAGTCCTCCTCCATGCCTTGCCTTAAACAGGGCTGCACAGATAAAATTCTTCATGCCATTTGAGGAAAAAAGTACCATTTACAGAAACCTATCTTAATCCCTCTCCCAGAGAACTAGGAATTGGGTTCAAACTCTGACAACCCCATCCATACAGCTAGGTAATTAAATCCAGAGAGTGTTATACAATCAATAAATCAGCAAGAGCCAAAAATGCAAACAGCTTCAAAGTCGACAAAGAGGCAATTCAAAAGTGTTCGATTAAAAAGGAAAGTTTACAACTCTGTCCTGAAGCACCTTGAACTCAACCGAACAAAACCTAGGCCCCTTCCGTCCTCCCCAAAGCTGCTTCTATACATCTATTTCAGCTCCATCGTCCCATCCGTACCGCCTCATGAATTTTACCACTTGTATCTGCTTTTCATATAAAATCCCTCCCCACCTTCACTGTTCCTACCCTGGTTCACCAGAAACGCTAACTTGGTGGGTTTCATCCAACTTCTCCTCCACGTGATCTTTCATACCAGTATCATCTTACCCGCCACTTCCCGGTGACAACTCCCCAGTGGTCAGCAGGTTAAGACCAGAGCTCCTTTATCTGACACAAGGCCCTCCATTAGCACTCAACTCCCTGCCACAATGGACATTTACTTATTTCCAGGCTGTTTCCCCAACTGTGATATAGGATCCCTGAGGGCCGGATGGCCAGCACCTGAACAGAGAGCTCCAGAAACACTCATCGAATGCACAGATGAGTGCTTCTCTGCCTGGCCTCATCTCCTGCCTCACCTCCTCCCGCCTTACACTTTACACTCAGGACACCACGAGACTTGCAACGCCTGGAACAGGCGGTGCTCTGAGCTTTTTATCTTTTCTCAGTTTATTGTAATTGGAGGATAACTGCCTTACAATGTTGTGCTGGTTTCTGCCATACATCAACACAAACCAGTCATAACTATATATATGTCCCCTCCCTCTTGAGCCTCCGTCCACCCCAAGTCCCATCCCACCCCTCTGGATCATCACAGGGCGTGGGGCTGAGCTCCCTGTGTTATACAGCAGCTTCCCACTAGCTACCTGTCTCACATGTGGTGGTGTTTATCTGTCAAAGCTACTTTCTCGATTCGTCTGCCCTCTCCTTCCCCTGTTGGGTCCACAAGTCCATTTCTATGCTGGTGTCTCTATTCTTCCTCTGAAAATAGGTTCATCAGTACCATTTTGCTAAATTCCACATATATGTTAATACGTATTTTTCTCTGACTTATAACAAACAGGCTCTACGTTCATCCACCTCAGCACAACTGATTCACATTTGTTCCTTTTTATGGCTGAGTAATATTCCACTGTATGTACATACTGAGCTTTTAAATAAGTCCTTTTCACAATCAGAGATGTCGTCCATCTACCTGTCAGTCCTCTCAGTATCGGAGTCTCAGCTCTACTGCTACAGCTTGTAGGAATCCTTCCACCAATCTCACCTATATGCTAACACGCTCCTGGGCCCTTTCCCCACTGTTACCTGACCACCTCCTGCTGGTCAGCGATCCAGCTGCACACTTCCCTGCTCGCTGACAGCTGCTCTGCCCCCATCCTTAAGGCTGCAACATTCATCACTGATCTTCAAACGAGCAAGGCTCTCATGTAGAAAAGGCACTTACATAGTCCCAAGATAAATGAATCTATAAATAAAACAATGATGATGATGAATGTGCCAGGTACTATTCCTAGCACCATTTTTTAGGTGAAAGAATGTTTATTCAGACAGACATACACTCCACAGACAAGAGTGTGGCCATCCCTCTCAGAAGTCAAGAGGCACCAGGGTATGGGGTTACCAGTTTTTATTGGCGTGGGTAATTTCATACACCAGTGAATGGGAGGATTATCCCAACTATTTTGGGTAAGGGGCATGATTTCCAGAAATTGGGCCACCACCCACTTTTTGACCTTTTATGGTCCACCTAGGAACTACCATGGCAACTATGGGTGTGTCATTTATACAGTATGTTAAAATGAGCACTTACTGAGGCTTGAGGTCTAATGAAAGTCAACTTGTCCACCATCTCGGACCTAGGTGGTTCTCTTGTACTTTATATATATCAACTCCCTCAGTAAACGATGAAGAATTTAATAGTAAGAAGACCAGTCCAGGTTTGATGCACAATACTGGATGCTTGGGGCTGGTGCACTGGGACAACCCAGAGGGATGGTATGGGGAGGGAGGAGGGTTCAGGATGGGGAACACATGTATACCTGTGGTGGATTCAGTTTGATATTTGGCAAAACTAATACAATTATGTAAAGTTTAAAAATAAAATAAAATTAATTAAAAAAAAAAAAAGAATACATGTCTAGTATTGGGTTGGCAAAAAAGTTCATTTGGGCCAACCCATTACATATGTCTTGTTTTAGCTTCCTTCTTAAATGCAAATGAAATATTAGGACTTAATCTTTCAAAACAGAGATATAAACAGAGGAGCCTTTCTTTTCTGGTTTGCCAGATGAGTACAGTCTCCGTATATGTCAGAGAAAGCTGTCTCATATCAGGTGACTTTCCCCTTCTTCTAAACCCTACTTCCTCTCAGACATTATGAGAAAAGAATGCTCACAGTTCTTACAAAGACTGTCTCTCAACCGGAGTGAATAGCAAATGAAGAGCGTCTAACCAGACTCCCAGTGGAAAAACATGAACTAAAAATCAATCCATGAATGATTTTTGTTTTTCACAATTGCTTCCTAGTAAATTGACAAATACCTGGCCAGCTCCTATAGCCACTCCATGCAAATCACTAACTGAATCAGTGTTTATGACTAAAATTTAATGATATATTACTTTACATGGAGGATGAGGCTTGGAGCAGACAGTATCCTTTAAGAGCTCAACAATGAAGCTGGAATTCAGAAGTCCAAGTTTTGGGGGGCGCGTATAGTATCTGATGGACAGTGGGATTCTCTGTCTGCTCAGCCACTAACCTGAGGACCAATCAGGAGCAAGCCACTTAACCTCTTGAAAAAGGCTTGGCTTCCTTCCACACAATGAAATCCGTAATGCCTGCCCTTCCCCAGTCCCAATTGTTAAGAGGGTCAAACACTGGTATGAGGACTCTAAAAACTGTAAAGCAACAAAAGAACACAAGGTATTACTATTAATTCACTGCACCTGGTTCTGTAACCTCAGCTGAATCAAAACTCCTCTCTTCACCTTTGTATAAAGACAGATACAGGATTGATAACTTCTCAAATATAAAAAGGAAAAATTGTTAAGAATCAATGTAGTGTTAGAAAACATATCCTTCCCTCCATAGAAGGAAGGTGCTTTAGACACTATTTCTACTCAATATGGAGAAAAAAAAAAGCAACCATATTACAACTGGCCTGTACAGTTCAAGCTAGCTATGCAAATAGGTTCCTTCTTAGGCAACATAACGGAAATAAAATTTTATTGGAAACAAAATACAGTAAAAATAAACTCCCTTATTACACCAACAATTAGCTTCTCAATTAGCACACAGCTTTGCGCTAATATAGGCCATTGAAAGGATGTATTAAAACAATAAAACTTTTTTAAAAACCTAAAACATGGGGAAAAAATTAGAGATCTGCTGCTCCTGAAAATGGCAAACCCCTCCCTCGCTCCCACCGGCATCCCGGCTTCCAGCTCCTCCTCCTCTTGTTCCCCTCTCCCTCCAGGAGACTCACCCCAGGTTCAGGTGTTTGAGTTTCTGCAGACTGCTGATCTGCGTGGGCAGCTCCTCAATCTGGTTATTAAAAAAGTTAAGTACTTCCAGATTCTTCAGTTCTGCTATGTTTGGTGGCACAGCTGTGGAAACAGAAACGCTGAGTGTGAATGCAGGAACCTCGCCCCTGGCAGCGAATGCCAGCGACACATTCTGCTTTCCTTTCAAATGAGAGAAAGATGAAACTCCAGCGCAATCACCTTATTCACATATATATCTCTCTTACATAATTTCTGTAGGGAGTTTCTTAGGTAGTAGCTCACCACCGGCTTCACATGGAAATGTTTCCTCAAAGGGCAGAAGAGAAAATCTGTGCCATGAACAGTCTCTAAGCAAACATTACAGAACATTCTATACTTCTTTCTTTTTTTAAAAATTTTTCCCACCAGTTTTATTGAGATATAATCAACATACAGCTCTATGTAAGTTTCAGGTGTAAACCCTAAGTATTTGACTTACATCATGATTATCACAATAAGGTTAGTGAACATCTATCATCTCATAAAAATACAAAAGAAATGTTTTTCCTTGTGATAAGAACTCTTAGGATTTACTCTCCTAGATGTAAAATTGTATTTTTTAAAATCATGTAACATCTACTGAGTCCAGTTGTTTTCTTCCTTCTACTTCCCTCACATCTCCAAAAGAAAGTCAGCAAACTCCAAAATCCCTTCCCGAGTTGTGTATCATCAAGCTGTTTAAATAATCTGCTATCTGAAGAGCTGTTCTCTTAACACTTGACTAAATCACGATGATGTTTAAATTCAATCTTCAGTGATAAAACAATCAACCTACCAAGTTTCTGATTTTTGCCTTTGCATCTCAATCCACACACACACACATACACCCTTGTATCAGATTAGCAACTGATCACCACATTGTTATTATTCGGGCATATGAAAAACCAGTTCAGTAGCAAGAAGGGAACGCGAGTGTGCATATCAAAGGTTAAAGAAAGCGACTGGAGAGCTGAAAGCACTCCCCTTCCCTACAGTATATACTTGCAAATACAAATTTAAAAGCCAAAGGCATCTTTATCTCAAAAATACTAAGTCTCACTTCAATATATTGCACTTCATGTATCCCATCTGCTGATTCAGTCTCTCACAAACGTCACTGGCCACCATTCATGGTTCGTGTAAGCTCTTAATACCAAAACATTCAGGTAACTGAAACTATGGACAAGGGTCTTGGGTACCACAGAAGGAACTGTTAGGTCTTACGTTAGTACATTTTCTTCCCATCTCAACATCCTCCTCCAGGGGTGCCCCAGAAAACTGGAGAAACCTGGGGACAACGTTGCTGAAAGCCAAGGCCCAGGTGTGTGTAACATTCCAGACACCTCAGGTTTTTTGTTTGTTTGATTTCCTAATTTATTTGTCTGCATTAGGTCTTAGTTGCAACATGCAGGATCTTTAGTTGTAGCTTGTGGGATCTAGTCCCTCCCCCAGGGATCAAACCTGGGAAACCTGCATTGGGACTGTGGAGTCTTAGCTACTGGACTGCCAGGGAAGTTCCCAGAAACCTGAGATATATAAGAAGACAGCCATACCAAGAACCCCAGTGGATAACTCCCAGGGGAACAGAAGGAAGGTGGCAGGCACAGCGCTCATTACAGCTGAGTCATCATTTTCAGCTTTATAAAATGTCTCAGGTATCGATGACTTGATTACTTTTAGACGCTTGGTACAAGTTCAGAGACACACGTTTGCTAGAGGAAGGGATTGTGGAGACGAGGAATTAGTCTGAACGAAGACAGGGGAAGAGGCAGTGGTCCAGATGGAAAATGAGCAAGGCGTGGATGAGCTGACTGAAGAGGCTGGTTGTGGGGATGGAGATAAAAAGGTAGGCTTGAAGGGGATCACTGAGGCAACTAGGAATTCCTCCAGCACCTCACTCCCCAGTACCAAGAGGAATGCAGACAAGCCCGACCTGTAGGATCTGGCTACAAAAGCACATGTTTAGGTGTGCCCTCCATAACATACTTTTTCAGGAATGGATCGTATTCACTTTGCATAAATGACCACAAGGAAATTCATCAGACTGTGCCTGCTGGATTTAGAGGTGTTCATGGGTTCTCTCTACCTGGACCCCTGGAGTATGTCAAGAGCGAATCGACAGAGGACTACAGCCCTGCTCAGACCTCACTCTCTCCCTGTTCACCCTCCAGCTACCACTAAGCTTCTCTCCCCACATTCATCTGATTAGCTTGAAGAGCAATAAAGAAAGTTAGGGCAACCAGGAGAAAATGATGATCTCAATTTAACCACAAACCAAGAATAATGCAGCCAGAATTACTGCCGCTTTCCCGAAGTTACTTTGCCAATGCAATTAAATGCTGGTCTGAAGGTATCGCCTTTTTTGACAGGATGAGAGATTATTTCACTCTCCTTGCTAAATCAGTCCAATTTAAAACCACACGTTATGCTAAATGTGATTTAGGGCTTTGTTCTGTGGACACAAACAATAACCCCACATTCAATTTACCCAGCCTTTCCCAGATTTTTGGTGTGCATGTGAATCGTTTACTAAAGACTCCATTCAAACAAGAAGAGGAAAAAAATTTTTACAGCTAATATTCTTCCTAGACTACAGAATCCTCCCCCTCACCACCCCCACCGTAGTTAAAAGCAAAGGAAATTAACCTTCAGACCTGTCTGGATGGGATGACATTCATGCTTTCAACCAGCATCTAGAGAATGCTTATTTTGTGCACAGAAGCATAAACTTATAGCACTGAACATTTCAATACTTTTGGGATAAAGTAAGAGAGGCAGACTACTTAAAGAAAGTAAGTCACGGGACCTCTCTGGTGGTCCAATGGTTAAGAATCTGCCTTGCAATGCAGGGGATGCAGGTTTGATCCCTGGACAGGGAACTAAGATCTCACATGCCATCCACGTGCTGCAACTAGAGAGTCCATGAGCTGCAACCAAAAAAGATCTCACATGATGCAACAAAGATCCTAGGCAGATAGATAAATACTTTAAAAAAAAGAGAGAAAAAAAATTTTTTAATTTAAAAAATTAAAAAGTTACAAAAAGGTGGGTTATCAGAGTCAATCACCAGAGACAGGTCTGGTGGCTGGAAAGCAAACTGATCCCAACAAAACTGTCCATTAAAAAAAAAAAAACAAAAAAAAACAGTTAACAATATGAGTAACAGTTGTGCAGTGGCTAAATCATATACATAGATCCATGAACAATTTGTGAAAATCTATTATGAAAAGGGAGCAGCAACGTGTCACAGGTCAGAATATTCTTTTGGAATTTTCAGAACAGCTACATGACACACCAGCAAGAAGCAGCATTTTAAAATATAAGTAAGCAGTGAGCATCAATACATTTCTTATTATGCATCTGAGATGTCCCTTCTTCATCCATCTGTCCAGTTTCCGAGCCCTCTCCACCCCCACCAGTGGTACACACCGAGTCAACAGACAAGGAGCCGAGTCCA
Source organism: Bos indicus (assembly GCF_029378745.1). Taxonomy (NCBI): domain Eukaryota; kingdom Metazoa; phylum Chordata; class Mammalia; order Artiodactyla; family Bovidae; genus Bos; species Bos indicus. The sequence goes on from NC_091772.1 coordinate 31,274,156, forward strand.
CAGAAGAAACTGAGAGGCTGTGATGCGAGAACCCAGGAGGCCTGGCTCACTCGTCTTGGGCTAGTTCTGCACTTTCCTGACCAGCTCTGAACTCACTGTGTGTCCTTAACTCACAACCTCTCTGAGCCTCTACTCCCTTCAGTTTAAATTAGGAAGGCTGGATTATGACCATTTTTCCATTCCCTTCCACCCAGCTTTAGTATTCTGTGATTCTGAGAAGAAGTGATTGCAAAAATCAATGATATGGATTTAAATAATGCAAGAAATGGGGCCCTCAATTAGGAAGCTCAGTCATGTAGAACTTTGCCTGTGACAGAGAATTTAGTATCGTTTGCTGTCTAACTAATATCGTTGGCTGCCTCAATTCTGAGGCTTCAGTTGCTAGAGAAACTCACAGGGGTGCCCAGGCTCCTGCATGCCACGATTAGCTCTGGTTGCAGGAACAGAGAATGCTGGGGGTGCTCTCGGCCCAGAGCTTCTGCTGTGTTTTGGAAAAGGAGACAAAGATGGGGTCATGTCATCCCAGGAACTCTGCCCAGAGACTGATCTCGGAGCATCTTCTGGCATTTCTAATTATTCAAGCTAACAAGCTCAGGAAGACCCTCTTTTCCTTTGAATCCTCTTCAATCTATGAACTAAAAATTGTTCCAGAGGTTTTTAAGCCACCAGCCTCTGGATGGTTCTAAGACTAGAAACCAAAAGTGCCTAGGGACACTCAAGAGGGGAGCAAGACAAAAAGGGTCTCGCCTGATTTCCATGAACATCTCTTTACAAAGCTCCCTAGGGCAGGAAGCACTGGACGGACAGCTCCAACTCTAAGAACCCCTGGCCAGCTTCAGTTCTGAATGACAGCCTGACTCCTAACAGGACATGTATCTGTCCACGTAAGTTACACATACAACAGGCATAGCCACCAGCACTGCACAGATGATGAAACATGTTCACAAAACCAGGGTTACACTCAGGAACATGCTTTCCCCACTAGCTAACAACAGCTTACCCTCTCTCCAACATCAGACCCTAAATCAACTACTGTTGTAGCAACTGGAACTTCACTCTAAGAGCAATTTTCTTCCAGGATAAAATTAACCATTGCACAATCAATAACTTATTTTCTTGAAGGCTTTCAGGAGTTTATTCACACAATAATAAATGGCAGGAGATGCTGTGGGGCTGGGAGGGTGAGTATGCAGTCACTAGCTACCCGTGGCTCCTTAAGTCTAGAGAGGGAATGTAAGATGGTGCAACCTCTACAGAAAAATGTGGCAGTTCCTCAAGAAATTACAAATAGAACTACCATATGACCCAGCAGTTCCACTTCTAGGCATTTAATTGAAGGAAACAAAGTCATTACCCTCAAGGTCACAGCAGCATTATTCACAACAGCCAAGATATGGAAACAGCTTAGGTGTCTGTTGACAGATGAATAAAGAAAATGTGATACATACACACTCACTGTCTCTCTCTCTCACACACACACAAATACAATTTGGCCATAAAAAAAGAAGGAAATCCTGTCATTTGCAACAACATAGATGGACCTCGAGGGAATCATGCTAAGTGAAGAGAGTCACACAGAGACAAATACTGTATGATCTCATTTATAGTGAAATCTATTAATATTAAAAAAAAAAAAACCACACACCAAACATAACAACACAACACACCAAAAAAACGTATTGAAAAAGAGATCAGCTATGTTGCCACCAGAGGTCTGGAGGTGGTGGGGTGGGAAGTGAGGGAACGGGATGAGGGTATCACAGAGGAGCCTGGTGGGCTACCGTCCACGGGGCCGCAAAGAGTAGAAAGACTGAAGCAACTTAGCACGCATGCACACTAAAAAAGACAGAAAAATAGTAAGTAATAAATTTAAGTTGCGATTAGCTGACATGAAATACAATTAGTAATTCAGTTGCCTGGTCACAGTAGCCACATTTAGAGACCTTGACAGTCACTTGCAGCTGCCATGCTGGACAGCAAGAACATAGAATATTCCAATCTCTGCACCAAGGTCTATGCTAAAGCATTTGGCCTCCGATACCTAATTTGAAAAAAGAAAGAAAGAAATGAATTTATTTACAAAACAGAAACACAGATATCGAAAGCAAGCTTATGATCACCAAAGAGGAAAGGGGAGATAAATCAGGAACTTGGGATGAGAACACATACATACACACGACTACATATAAGACAGGCAACCGACAAGGACCCACTGTACAGCGCAGGGAACCTTACTCAAGATTATGTAATGACCTCTATGAGAAAGGAATCTCAAACAACGCACATATGTACACGTGTAACTGAATCACTTTGCTGTACACCCGAAACTAACACATTGTAAATCAACTACAATAAAATTTGAAAACAAAGAAACAAATCAGTGAGCCTCAAAGCCTCAAGTATATCAGAATTCCAGGAGGGCTTGTTAAAATACAGATTTGGGGGCATACCCTAGAGTTTCTGATTCAGTACTTTGGGGTGGGGCCCAGGAATCTGCCTTTCCAGCAAGTTCCCAAAAGTCAGTGATGCTGCTGGTCTGGGGGCCCTTATTTTGGTTCAGAAAACATTCTTTTTTTAAGTTTTTTTTTTTTCTTAATGTGGACCATTTCATGAATTTGTTACAACATTGCTTCTGTTTTATGTCTTCTTTTTTTCTTTTTTGGCCATGAGGCATGTGGGATCTTAGTTCCCTGACCAGGAGTTGAATCTGCACACCCAGCACTGGAAGGTAAAGTCTTAACCACTGGACCACCAGGGAAGTCCCCCAGAAAACTTGTAAGTCAGTGGTGATGTGAAAATCACGAGTCCAATACATATGTCCTTGGCTGCACCCAATCATGTGGAACAAGATCATAACAATCAATCTGATCCAAATTAGGACTTCTCTGCCAGCCCAGTGGGCTACTGACATTAGGGGCAGATGAAATGGGAAAAGTGAAAGTGTTAGTTGCTCAGTCGTGTCCAACTCTTTGCAATCCCACGAACTGTAGCCCAGCAGGCTCCTCTTTCCATGGGATTCACCAGGCAAGAATACTGGAGTGGGTAGCCACTTCCTTCTCCAGGGGATTTTCCCAACCCAGGGATAGAACCTGGGTCTCCTGCAGGGCAGGCGAATTCTTTACCACCTGAGCCACCAGGGAAGCCCAAAACGAAAGGCATTTTCGATGGAGAAAGCACAGAAACTGGGGGTTGCATCCGCTTCTCCACTTAGATCACTCCCGGGAAATCAGCCCTGGGGAGGATGACGACAACCAGGGAAAAGAGCACCAAACCCCCTTGTCCACAGAACCTTGTTGCGTGGCAGCAACTTCATGGTGCCCCAGGGTGGTCATGTGACAAGGTGTCACTGTCCTTCTGGCCTGAAGGTCACTGTAGGGTACCGGGCGGCAGTGATGGCAGAGCAGCCCAGCTGGGGCACAGCTGATCCGGGGGCTTTTCAAGCAAGAGCATTTTGTAGCCCCTGAGCCAAAGAAACAAAACTGCGAAGGGTGACAGGCTCTGGGTGCAGCAGGCACCGCGCAAAACATAAGGACGGGCGCTCGCCTGTGCGCAGCCCACGGAAGGGCCGGGGAGGTGGGGTCACACATTGGTCTTTAGAACCATCTGGTTGGCGCTGAAAACAGGGTCCCCTTCAGCTACAAAAGGGGCGGAAGAGACCAGGCATCAGCGGCTGCCGGGAGCCGGAAACGGCTGGACCACACGGAGTTTCTCTCGTCAGCATGGACGGGAAGTCTACCCACCAAACTCCCCCTTCTGGCTCTTCCTGCAGCATCATCCATACTGCTTTCGGCTTTGGTGATTCCTGCAAAGCAGAAGCACAAGGGCCAGGGCTTGAAAACCAGGGGTCCCTGCCCCACATGCCTCCCTGAAGCCCCAACATAGGGGCTGAGCCATTGCCACCTTTATGGGGAACCACTGATGGGCTGCCAGCTACCCCAAGTGCAAGAAGAGGGAGCCTCAGAGCGAGGACTCAATGGGAGCCAACAGTGAGGCCGAGACCAGGACACGACCCAGAGGCGGGCACACACCCTGCGATGCGAGGGGTGAAACACTACTGTCTTAGGCCCATTTCCAGGGACACCCCTGACCAGACAAAGCCCAAAGATCCCACAGGGAATAAGGTAAAGCAAAATAAATCAAATAGCACTGCTTCCCCAAACCTGACACGTTTATACTAAAAATGGGAGATTTCCGTCTGTTGTAATAACAAATAGAAATGCCCGGGGTAATTTTTTAGACGCTTCTGCTGCTGTATAAAATTCAAAATGGATTAAAGATCTAAACGTAAGACCAGAAACTGTAAAACTCCTAGAGGAGAACACAGGCAAAACACTCTCTGACATACATCACAGCAGGATCCTCTATGACCCACCTCCCAGAATATTGGAAATAAAAGCAAAAATAAACAAATGGGACCTAATTAAACTTAAAAGCTTCTGCACAACAAAGGAAACTATAAGCAAGGTGAAAAGACAGCCTTCAGAATGGGAGAAAATAATAGCAAATGAAGCAACTGACAAACAACTAATCTCAAAAATATACAAGCAACTCCTACAGCTCAACTCCAGAAAAATAAATGACCCAATCAAAAAATGGGCCAAAGAACTAAATAGACATTTCTCCAAAGAAGACATACAGATGGCTAACAAACACATGAAAAGATGCTCAACATCACTCATTATCAGAGAAATGCAAATCAAGACCACAATGAGGTACCATTTCACACCAGTCAGAACAGCTGCGATCCAAAAGTCTACAAGCAATAAATGCTGGAGAGGGTGTGGAGAAAAGGGAACCCTCTTACACTGTTGGTGGGAATGCAAACTAGTACAGCCACTATGGAGAACGGTGTGGAGATGCCTTAAAAAACTGGAAATAGCTGCCTTATGACCCAGCAATCCCACTGCTGGGCATACACAACGAGGAAACCAGAATTAAAAGAGACACGTGTACCCCAATGTTCATTGCAGCACTGTTTATAATAGCCAGGACATGGAAGCAACCTAGATGTCCATCAGCAGATGAATGGATAAGAAAGCTGTGGTACACAACAGAGTATTACTCAGCCATTAAAAAGAATACATTTGAATCAGTTCTAATGAGGTGGATGAAACTGGAGCCTATTATACAGAGTGAAGTAAGCCAGAAAGAAAAACACCAATACAGTATACTAACGCATATCTATGGAATTTAGAAAGATGGTAACAATAACCCTGTATGCTGCTGCTGCTAAGTCACCTCAGTCGTGTCCGACTCTGTGGGACCCCATAGACGGCAGCCCACCAGGCTGCCCCGTCCCTGGGATTCTCCAGGCAAGAACACTGGAGTGGGTTGCCATTTCCTTCTCCAGTGCCTGAAAGTGAAAAGTGAAAGTGAAGTCGCTCAGTCGTGTCCGACTCTTAGCGGCCCCATGGACTGTAGCCTACCAGGCTCCTCGAGACAGCAAAAGAGACACAGATGTATAGAACAGTCTTTTGGACTCTGTGGGGGGGGGGGATGATTTGGGAGAATGGCATTGAAACATGTATAATATCATATATGAAACGAATCGCCAGTCCAAGTTCAATTCAGGATACAGGATGCTTGGGAATGGTGCACTGGGACGACCCAGAGGGATGGTACGGGGAGGGAGGAGGGAGGGGGATTCGGGTTGGGGAACACGTGTACACCCGTGGCAGATTCATGTTGATGTATGGCAAAACCAATACAATATTGTAAAGTAATTAACCTCCAATTAAAATAAATAAATTTATATTTAAAAAATAAATAAAATTTCTTTATTAGAGAAGATTAAGGGACGGTAGAGGATTTTCAAATGAAGCCAGGTATGCTGATTTTTTTTTAAATATGATTTTTTACAAGTTTTATTTATGTTTAAAAAGTTTTTGGCAGGTGGGGTCTTAGTTCTCAGGGATTGGACCTGTGACCCTACAGTGGAAGGCAGAGTCTGAACCACTGGACCATCAAGGAAGTCTCTGCTGATTCTTAAGTTACACTCCTGCAATGAAGTTATCAGAAAAAATGACCAAAAATATCCAAATACATGAAAATGAGTGAGATTATTTGTTATTCAGTCACTGGGGGGAGAAAGACCATTTGAGAAGAAATCATGAAAGCAAACACTGCTTTGTCCCAATATTTGACGAGTATAATACTGAACAACCACCATCCCTCTTCACCCTGGTGGGAAGATGCCCAAGTAACAGAAGCCATATGAAATACCAAACTATAAGAAATATGAATCAGTGCATTCTTGGTCAGAGTGAAAGGAAAGTCCTTTTAATCCTTAGCTACAACAGCTAGAAGGCATTAGTCTATTCATGGCGCAGAGGTGATGTCCAGACTAATTATATAGATGTCAATTCTATCAGCAAATGAGGAATCTTTGTTCTGAAAGCCATTCTAATGATCACATGTAAAGAAGAATTTCCTCACTCTGGCAAATAATTATGCTCTTCAGAATTTTATATTGAGGGGGGAAATAAAAAGGTCATTTGTACCTATAGTGATTAATGACTTTTGTTTTCTGGTCAAAAGCAGGAGGTGGATAATGAACTAATCATCATAGCATAAGAACTTGAAGTTCAAAAGTATACTGATGATAACCAGTTTTCCAGATTTTATGAGATTTCCCCCAAAGCAGCAATTAAAACAGTGAATTACAGTAGTTACAGGTTATTTAAAAACATAAAAGTTTATGGAACAGCAGAGCAAATTCTCATTTAACAGGATCTACAAGTTCCTCAAGGTAAAAATCAAAGAGCAAAAGAGCTAAGTAGCCACCTGACAAAGGCCAAGGTCCCCCAAATATCGTTAGCCTTGTAAGTGACAAGAGCAATGCTGCTTGCAGTTAATCAGCGGTACTCACTGACCACCCACACCTAGAAGGAGAGACTTAGTGCATCCTATCGCGGGCTTCCTTAAGATTCTGCAGCTCACAGTGGCAAAGAATCTGCCTGCCAATGCAGGAGACACGGGTTCCGTTCCTGGGCCGTGAGGATACCACGTGCCGTGGAGCAACTGAGACGTGCGCTACAACTTTTGAGCCCAGAAGTAGCAACTACTGAAACCAGAGAGCCTAGGGCCTGTGCTCCTCAACGAGAGACGCAACCGCGATGAGGAGCCCACACACCACAACTAGGGAGCAGCCCCCTCACTTCAACTGGAAAAAACCCTGGCAGCAACAAAGACCCAGCACAGCCATAAAAAAAAAAGAATAAAAGAAGTTCTCATCACAAGAAAACAATTTTTTTTTTAAATCTGCAGCTTAAGTCATTTTACTAACCAAAGACATTCCTCGCGTAATTTACTGCAAAGAAAAAAAAAAATGGTTCAACTCTTTCAGCAACAATGAGAATAATCAATTACCCAAAAATTAGGCGAAGTTACAAGCAAGCTGTAAGTCAGCTTTTATAGTGTAAAGTCTAACATGCAAAAATATCTGTCCCTGGGGTACGAAAAGTGTGTACGCACAGTCAAACAAATGTTCTAAGAAGCTGACAAGCATGGATTTCTGCTCCTCTGAGGACGCCAAACTTAGTTATGTCTGAATCTCCAATCAACTTCCCAGAAGGAACCAAACAAGGTCCACGTGGTCTTAGTCCTTCCAGACCCAGAATTGTTTTAGTAACACACCCTGGAAATCACACTTCAGTGAGCAAAGAATACAGCGTCCACCAGCAGGGCATCCACAAATAGCTTTTGTCTGAGAGGCGCGTCAGAGCAGAGACACTAAGGGGAAAGGCAGGGACCTTCCATCACCTGGGAGGAAGTGACATTAGTGAAGGACAAGAAAAGGATGGGGAGCCCTTCCTCCAGGAAAGATGCCCAAGAAGTCTGGAAGGAAACACGGCAAAGAACGAGAGAGAAAAGAACACTGAATACATTTCAATCAATCAACGTAGAAAGCATGCTCAGCTCAGTGAAAACGAGCTATTTAGGCTCTCAAATTTTTAAAAAGTACCATTATAATGGGTACACACACACTCAATCCAAGATTATTAAGAGGGAGACAATGGACGAATACAATTCACAGACACACACACATCACGCTTCGCCGACAGCTCCTGTCTTCTTTTATAGTGATATATATACACTATCATGTGTAAAAAAGATAGCCAATGGGGAGCTGCTGTATAAGCACAGGGAGCTCAGCCTGGTGCTCTGTGATGACTTAAAGGGGTGGGAAGCCGGCGGTGGGGGCGTGGTGGCAGGATGCTCAACCAAGAAGGAGGGGATATATGTACACATGAAGGCTGATTCTCATTGCTGTCCAGCAGAAACCAACACAACATCGTAAAGCAACCATCCTCCAAAAAAAAAAAATAAATAATAAAGGTACTTCTGGGAAAAAAAAGAATTACTCCAGCAAATGGATAAACAAGGTCCTACTGTATAGCCCATATTGAACTATGTTTAATATCCTGTGATAAACCATAATGGGAAGAAAAGAAAATGAAAAAGATTTTTACATACGTTATGTAGAACTTTGTTGTACAGGAAAAATTAACAAAACGTTGTAAATCAACCGTACTCCAATTAAAAAGAAAAAGAATGACTTCAGCAAGACATCATCCACGCGAAGTTGCTTCTCTACCTTCCCTGTCTCATGTCTTGGTGCTGATGATGGAGTACATGAAGCAGGGGGAAGGGGGTGGAGGAAAATGCCCAGTGCTAGAAAAATCCACCCTGGACCTTGTTAACTCCTCTTCTAATGATAACAACTATGCCTTCAACCTTAGGGATGCTCCCTGCTCATCCATTTGAAAAAGTGAAGATGCAGGGCCAATGTCTGGTCCACCGAGCTCCGGGACTCCCTGGAGCAGGGCGTTACCTGTACACGGACACCGACAGAGGAGGCAGCAGGGGAAAGGGGAACACAGGCTCAAAGCCATGCGAAGCCCCCAGCTCCGGCTCCACGTCCTCAGCCATGTGAAGCCTGCTTCTTGCCCCAGACACAGAGCAGGGCATCCAAAGCCACCCTTGCCTCTTGCACTCAGGTCACGGTTTCTGGGAGGTCTGGTCCTTCAAGGCTAAAAAGCTGTGAATAACCTCACCCTTTATCTTCTACATAGTTGGCTGCAAAGGAGGGCTTCGAGGAGAAAGGTAAGAATTCATCTCCCCTTTTGGAAGGATGAGCAAGATAGAGAGAGAAGGGCAGGCATTTCCACTAAGCATCAGGTGCCTGGAGTAAACGCTACACAGGCAGGAAAAAACTGCTTAAGAAACAGCAAGAGGTTAGACGAGATGGGGACTTTCCCGGTGGTCCAGTGGTTAAGACTTCGCCTTCCAATGCAGGGTATACAGGTTCGATCCCTGGTCAGGGAGCTAAGACCCGACATGTCTTGGGGCCAAAAACCAAAACATAAAACAGAATCAATATTGTAACATGTTCAATAAAGACTTTAAAAATGGTCCACACCAAAAAAATACCTAAAAACAATAGCTATCATAAAAAGAATGAGCTTCACGTTAACTTAAAAAAAAAAAAAAAAAACCTTATCAAAGTTTTGTACATATTTCCAGGAAACATCATCAGTGTATCCACACTGCAAATATACTGTTATCTTTCTCCAACTCCAAGGTTTCTAAATCTGAGCTGCATGTGCCCCTAAAAAATTTATGAATGGTTTAAACAGGATCTACAAACCTATTGAAATTTTAAGGATTATGTGTAGTTTTCTAGGAATCATGGACACAGCTTTCACTCTGTTCTTAAAAAAGGTCAGTGAGTTATGAAATGTTAAGCACTACTCTAAAAGAGTGTCTATTCCCAAGCATCGCATCTTTTAGAATCTCTCCTCCTCCCCTGCATGACACACATGTATACATGCACTATCTATGTGAGAGTCAACAGATGATTTACACAGAAATTTTTGCTAGTAGATCAATTCCATTTGAGGGTTCCGTTGTAAATGGTAAATGATAGCCAAGACATAGAAGCAATGTAAACATCCATCAGCAGAGAAATGGATAGAGAAGATGTGGTACATACATACAATGCAACATTACTCGGCCACTAAAAAAATAATGAAATAACGCCATTTGCAGCAACACAGATGAACCTCGTGGCTTCCCAGGCAGTTCAGCTGGTAAAGAATCTACCTGCAATGTGGGAGACCCTCGCTCAATTCCTGGGTTGGGAAGATCCCCAGGAGAAGGGATAGGCTACCCACTCCAGTGTTCTTGGGCTTCCCTAGTGGCTCACACGGTAAAGAATTAACCTGCAATGTGGGTGGCCTGGGTTCAATCGCTGGGTTGGGAAGATCCTCTGGAGAAGGGCACGGCAACCCACTCCAGTATTCTTCCCTGGAGAATCCCATGGACACAGGAGTCAGGCAGGCTACCATCAATGGGGTTACAAAGAGTCAGATACAACTGAGCGATTAAGCACAGCACAGATGAACCTAGAGATTGTTACACTTAGTGAAGTCAGTCAGAGAAGGACAAAGGTATATCACTTACATGTGCAATCTAAAAAAAAAAATCATATAAATGAATTATTTACAAAACAAAAATAGAGTCACAGATGTAGAGTACAAACTATGGTTACCAGGGAGAATGGAGGTGGGGATAAATTGGGAGATTTGAACTGACACATACACACTACTATATATAAAACAGATAAAGTAGATAACTAATAAAAACCTACTATACAGCACAGGGAACTCTGCTCAATACTCTGTGATGACGTACATGGGAAAAGAATGTAGAAAAAGAATGGACATATACATATGTATAACTGGTTCACTTCACTGTACACCTGAAACTAACAGAATACGGCTAATCAACTATACGCCAATAAAATTTAAAAAAATAAAAAAGTTTTAAAAAACAGTAAAAGAAACCCTATCCAAGATGAACTCCCCACAGTGGGCGGTGTGGAAAGTGACAGGTTCAATCTGCCCACACATGAGGATCGCCACAGCCTGCCATCTTTCTGAAATTCCCATAAGTGAAGTCACTCCTTTTAAAAACATACTGTGGAAAAATTAACACCTACCCTTATTTCGCTTCCTCTGGGCACAGGAAAATACTCCAAGAAGAGAGATTCTAGAGTAGGTGCGTTCAGGATGGAAGGGCTGACATGAAAGGGATCGAGGACGACAAGTATCTGAGCAGAGGACACAAGTGTATCAAAACCACTTCTCCAACTTCACATGTTAGCCTTGGGATGTGCTGGCTCTGGACTATCGGATCAATAGATGCTTCCATGCGACAATCCCACATGCTTCCTTAACTAAAACCGCCAAAAAACAAACTCCCAACTATAGGCAATTTTGTAAATGGTACCTAACCAGTGGTACTATTGGAAAGACACTGTTCAATTAATAGCTGTCTGACTCACAATTATGTACACATTTTTTCAAATCCAATCTTTCAAATGATGGCACAGGAACAAATTGATGAATGTGCACTAATTAGAAAAATAAGCTATTGATCAAAGCCTCTGGTTTATAAATACATTCATACTCTGTTAAAATGCAAACAGCAAGTTGTTTTGATATTGTCACAAGATAAATTCATGACACAGAGACAATTTATTTTGCATATTCTCCCCTCATAGTTTAATTTTGTACAAGCCATGCACTAGAACTTTTGCATAAGGCATGACAAGTAATCTATGAAAGAGGAAATAACTAGAGACTTGGCAACAGAAAGGTGTTGGAAGACTGGTGAAGGTCATTCTTACAAGTTGGGACAGTTAATTTTTCTCATTCATCTCAACAATCAATTATGTCTCTAGAAAAGGGTTTCCATTTATTATGCTTTTTAAAAAACTGCTTAATTTTCTTTATTATAATTGGGCCTGCATATTATGAGATTGTAATATTTTCATGCAAAACATCCTCCTTAATTCCTTTACAATAACACTTTCAGTAGAGAGCCTATCAATATATACATCTGCATAAAATCTTTAAACATTACATTTGTTTTAATGTTTTGACCAAAGAAATTATTGAAATCACTAAAGCAAATATCCTGGCATTTACTTGTTCACTATAATTTTGAATTCATATATAAGTTAAAACTAGTAAGAAATAGTCTGTTAAGAAAAAGAAACAAGTTTTGCTATAACACTTATGTTTACTGCTTGTCTAGTCATTTCTGACACATTAGATGACAAGAAATGGTCCCAGTTAAGGCTTGAAACGGCCAGCAAAGCTGCTAATATCTCAAGAAAACGTTTTACATGACACTTAAAAGTTTCAAGTGTAAAACTAAGTAATCACATACCGAGACTCACACTTATGAAAGATTTATATAGAACCTGCTGATCAATGTTTGTACACAGCAAAAAGACATTCTTTGCATTTCTTGCAGAAAATGATCAGGCTTTAGTCCTTATCATGCACAGGTCACAAAATGGAAAATACTGTTGTCATATTTGAAGTACTGGGTTTTGCTATTTCTTTTTAAAATTAAGAAAAGCATCATGTTAAAAAATTAATACTTAGATTGCTTTATCATTTATGCAAAATGTGAGTCATTTCATAATGCATAGTATTCCTCCTTACATGACGGCATTCAGTAAAAGAACCAATATAAACGGGCACAAAATCATATTTTCCTAAGTATTACACTTTTTTTTTAAATTAAAATCGGGTTCCATACATATATATTTTAAACTTTCTTCCAAGGGAGAAAAAAATTTTATGTATACTCCATACAAAAAAAATACATAAAAGGCAAGAGAATTCTCTCACTTTAAAGAGATTGGAAGGAAAGTTTCTAACATGAGAAAGAAACCATAATAAACACTAAACATGACACGTGAAACTGAACGTGTACTTTAAATTTGGGAGTCAAAAGAAAAATAACATACCTCCTTATGGAAGGATCAACATTAATTGTGGCAAAACTGGCCTATGTAAATGGCAGCAACATCATACCCTGAGAGAAGCTTGCAAAAAAATTTCGTCCTCTAACAACACCAATTTGGTTTTTAATCTTTTAGCATGAGATGAGGAGGAAGGGGGGAAAAAAGTATCCCAACAGTGACCTCTAGTGGACAAGTTTTAAAACGATTCTCTCAGAAATTCCTCTTTAAGACTGAAAAGTAGAAAAACATTTACAAAGCTAATACTCCCAAGACCATAAGAACCAGGGATTAGATAAGATGCAGACTGCAAAAGACCCAGCTAACACTGGCTTATAAGGGAGGGTCACCACAAAGGCAGGCAGGCAGAGACACAGAAAGACCATCTTTGAAATAAATGTTGTATCCCCTTCTTAGAGACCCTGACAGCAAGCAAGCGCTGAGTCTATCATCGCAGACAGCTGGGACTCACCACCACTCATGACCTACCAACCCATTTATCAACTGGCATTAACTCAAGGGTCTGCTTCATGTTCGGCCTGCTTTGGGCACTTTTGTGGGGTGGTATGTACAATACCTAAGCATACGACAGCGTTCCTAATTTCAAGAAACATAACCTACAATTAACTGTTTAAAAATATTAGTAAATCATTTGGGATCTTAAATACATGAAACAGAGCTTCCCAGGTGCCACCAGTGGTAAAGAACCAATCTGTCAATGCAGGAGACATAAGAGACTTGGGTTTGACCCCCGGGTTGGGAAGATCCCCTGGAGGAGGGCATGGCAACCCACTCCAGTATTCTTGCCTGGAGAATTCCATGGACAGAGGAGCCTGGTGGGCTACAGTCTGAAAGGCTGCAGAGGTGGACACAACTGAAGTGACTTAGCACGCACACATGCATACATAAAGCTAAGTGAACGGGTAACAAGAGGGCCAATCCAGGAGACCTAGAATAGTAGGAGGTCTTCATTTCCTTGTGGAGAAGTCAACTCAGCTGAGCCCACCAGGTCTGCCCCAAGGCTGGTCACGACCCCAGCTTTCCAATTGTGTATCCTGGGGTGTCCCTGAGGAGCCAGACACACCGCAGAGACAATGCAAGTTTGGTTTCAGACCACCCACCACAACAAAGCAACTACTGCAATAAACTGAGTCACACAAACTTTTTGGCTACTCAGTGCCTGTAGGAGTTGCGTTTACACTCTACAGCTGTCTATTAAGTGTGCAAAGTACTATGTCCAAAAAATGTACATATCTTATTAAAAAACACAAAGCTTAAAAAAAAAATGCTAACCATCCTCTGAGCCTTCAACCAGTTGTCACCTTTTTGCTGGTGGAGGGTTTGAAATATTGTGAGAATTACCAAAGTGACACAGAGACACGAGGTGAGCAAATGCTGTTGGAAAAATGGTCCAGTAGCTTTGCTCAACTCAGCGTCGCCACAGACCTTCAATTTCCGCCAATTCAATTCCCGCCAAGCTCAATAAAGTGAGGCCTGCCTGTACCATGTTAGTACATCATTCCTTCCCTGTGAAAGGGCCACGTAAAGGGGAAAGACAGCAACTCCTAGGATATAAGGCTCTGTTTCTCACTGCTCAGCACATTTGAAAGGAAACTACAAGCAGTTAAGGAACAGAAGTGTGCAGTGGTTACATTCACTCAGACCCGCACACTGACTGATCCTGAAGAAACTGTCAGGTTCCTCCACTGACCACTTCACCCAGACCCCCTGCTTCCCACCCTGGTCCTGCCATTACTGCCTTTACATGAGGGCTTCCTGGGAAACCATTCTGAGCTCAGCAACGGGCAGTAAAGAGGAATACAAGATGGTCTCCGCCTTCAACAAAGCTTACCACCGCCCTTAAGATAAAGGTACACCCTCAGAAGCTGTAATTCTGGATCATAGTAATGTAGCTACGTACCCCGGACCACTGAAGGTCAAAAGACAATACTTGGGGTGACCTAGGAGGCTTGAACAAATACTTTAAAGGAATTCTCTAGGACCACACCCCCTCTACTTTGGCTTTTTGGATGAAGCACAGGCCTTTGTGCTGTCCTCCAGGCAGTGTCACAGTCGAGAGCATCAGTACTGGATCACTCCTTAGACACTGATCAGCTGGGGAAAGAGTTCACTGGCAAAAGGGTCCTCCCAAGAATGGTCTGCATCAAGCAGGGAGGACATGTCGCTCAAGGGAGAAGGGGAACTCTCATAGCTACAGTCACTGTAAGCATCCAGCAGGCAGGAGAGGACGGAACAGGAAGTGACAGGACAAGGAAGAGCCATGCTGGTGCCAAGAGTCTCTGAATATGAGACTTCCCTGGCGGTCCAGTGGTTAAGACTCCACCTTCCAATGCAGGAGTACAGGTTCGATTCCTAGTTAGGTAACTAAGATCCCACATGTCTTGTGACCAGAAAACCAAACATAAAACAAGCAATATTGTAACAAATTCAATAAAGACTTTTAAAAATGGTCCACATCAAAAAAATAAATAAATAAAAGTCTCTGAACAATAGGATTTGGGGGAGAGATATCTCCAGTTTGCAGGGGGGCCAAGAGGAAGACGCGCGGGGGGTGGGGCAGGCAGGGGAGGAAGGGAGGAGCAGGAAAGCCTGGCGGAAGAGCCTCATCTTTACTCTGCAAACATTCCCCCTGGGCAAGCAAGCACCTCCATCCGGGGCCCAGAGAGTCACCTGTCCAATCACAGCAAAAAAATAATGTTCCCTCGCTACTGCACCTCCCACCTCCTTTAATCCACTGCAGACATTGTATGGACTGAAGGAGTTGTTACCCGCAGAGTCACCCCCAGTGACTGCACCAAAACCCACCAGCTCCACCCCACTCCCCCAGATTTACACGTCAATCATGTCACTGTAACAATGAGGAATCTCTGACAGTGATCAGACGGACAATTCTGAAAGACCCTGACAAATTCTCATGTCAAAAACTTTAAGAATTCCTGCTCACAAAATCTTGGGAATTTGAGGGTCATCAGCTTGCTCTCCCCTTTCTCATGGCCTCACTTGTACTATGTTGAGGGGACCTGCTGATCTGTCAAAACCACCAGCAGGAAGAGAGGGCCAGCTCAGTGCCACGCTCTTCCAACAGCTCCAAGATACTGACTCCAGTCCTCAGAGTTGAGAGCTGTCCCCAGACCAAGTCCCAACGTGAGTAAGCTGGTGATTCGTCCCCCAGGTATACAAGAGGACACATCAGAAGTGTAATTGGCACACGAGCATGCAAGATAAAAGGAGTGCTGAGGGGTTTATCTTTTGAGTCCCATCAGTTTGAATGTGGTGCTGTCAGCTAGTCCCCATTAAAAAGCACGGGAAGTGAAAGACACTGATTACAATGAAAAGTGACAGGAGGCCGGACTCACCCACCTCCACGTAATGCATATTTATCTTTCCATCAGATGGACATATTTACTATAAACACCGGAAAAACCATAGCGAAGCCATTCATTTAAATGCCAGAAAAATAGTAAAAGATGCTAATTTGACCTTAGTGAAACAGATCGGGCGTCACTGACACCACTCACAATGGCTTGAAACAGAATTTACCAAGACGATTAATTAGAGCTTATTGGATTAGGTCAAGAGTGTCTCAAATGGGAAAAAAGGGGGGGAAAGGGGGAAGGGGGGGAGAAAGAGGAGAAAAAGTTTGGATCCACAGCAAACCTCTTTAATAGCAGACACAACTTACCTCTGTTTATGCCTCCCTAAATTAATCTCATCCTGCACGTCTAGAAAGAGAAACTAACACCCTGATCCTGGAGATTTCGTTATGGACATATAAAAAGAAAAACTATGACTGTCCATAAGACTTTTTAAGGAACCAATCAATTAATGGTATAATGGGAACACAACAGGTTTGGCTTCCTTTTTCAGTGGAAACTGTTTTTCCCTCTGATGATGATGCAGGATTGAACACCAGTGGTCAACTTGGCAATTAGGAAATATTTTCATGAACTACACGACAGAGAGAGCACCAGAAATTTCTGCTCACCAAATCTGGGGGAATTTAGGGATCGTGCAGTCCACCTTCAAAACACACTTCAAATCCCCTCAGAACTGGGATTAGGGTCTCAGCGGAGAGAGAACAGGACCATTCGCTACAAAAACAATGAAAGCAGCAGCGTATTACCCGTTACAGCAGTGATCACACGTGACTTGTCACCCTCACTGTCAGCTGCCGGGGCTCCAATACCCAAACGTGACCGTGGTGTCACTCTGCCCTCGCTTCTGGCTAAAAACGAACTGATCTGCCTGTCTCCTGCTCACGAGGGGCCCTCACTGCCACTCTTAATTCTCCATAATCAACAGCTCTGTGACATTGCTTCAAGCTGTATATAATGCAACACACACATAAATTCATGACACAAGTCCCTCAACATCACATTCTGCTCTGTTTCGCCGAACTCACACAAATTCTTGCCACAGGATCAGAAAAGCATTCAAGTCTGCAGGAAATACAGCAAGCACAAAGACACACAATCAGACATGAGACAGGACAGCGGGCCCCATCATTAACACCTTTTAAGCCACAGCTCTAAGAATAAAACGGCCCACGTTAGTCACACAAGATTACGCTTTACCAAGAGGTGTGAAACCTTCTATACATTAACTGTACCACTCCCAATGCCTGGGACAATTTTCCCTGGAAATCAGACTCAAGAACTTAAAAAACGCAGATGTAAATTTCTATCACTTCTACAATTTTATGCTCCCCACCCGCCGCCATCAAGCAGGGAAAGAAAGTATATCAATAATGACATTTTCCCCTTTCGAGGAGAAAGTAGAAATGAAAGCTAACAATGTTTTGCTCTGAAAAAATTCAACTTTAAAACAAGATTTTCTTTTTGTTGTGGATCACTTTTTAAAAAGTCTTTACTGAATTTTTTACAATATTATTTATTTTATGGTTTGGTTTTTTGGCCATGAGACAAGTGGGATCTGGCTCCCGACCAGGGGTCAATCCCACACCCCCTGCATTGGAAGATGAAGTGTTAATCACTGAACCACCAAGGAAGTCCTCCAACAGTTTTTTGATAAGCTTCTCTTTTCCCATAAAATAATAACGGAAGTCTCAGCATTTCAGGTCACTGCAGCAGTTTGCATGCCCAAAGGGGACCATTATCAGAGGAACAATGTCCTGTCTGCCTTCAATTTACATACATGAAAAATTGAGGAAAAATCCTCAAAACAGAGAAAACTACAAAATACAGGAAGACAGTACGCTCAGATATCTTAGTGCCATCTCAGTACCCTTTCACTTTGCCCAAAAAATCATTTGTCATTACTGTCGAGGAAAACAGAAGAATTAGCAGTTCTGCCACGTTACCTACAAGTCAGAAATTGTGAACAGAGGACAGCAATGGTTGACTCACTTGTTAGCTTGTTGTGGCTGAGGACCAGCTGTGTGATGTGGGACAGGGTGACTGGAAAAGAAAAGAGAAAAACACAGTTAATGTACCCAAATTACACTCACGTTCCTGCAAGGTGACCTGCTAAGTTCTTTTGACAGGTTGGAGTGTTACCACTCACAAAAATAGACGCAGGGATTCACAGAAGGCTGTCTGTTTAATGTCAAACCGCATGAGGAAAAGCCACACAATAAATGGTGCAATTAGAACAGCGAGTTAGCGCTAATGGAATTTTAGCACTAACGGCATTAACGTCACAGGAACAAACAGGACAAGGGCCAGTGAGCTCTGCCCGGCGACCTGGAGCGCTGGTCCAGCCTCAACAATCCATCTCACTAAGGGAACCATCAGGAGATCTGGGAGGAACAACCTTCCCCAGCCCATGCTTAGAAAACCAGCCCGTCAACACAGACGGACCACTGCTTCCCGAGTCACTGTCAACCCCGAAATGTTCCTACATGCTCTCGATGACCAGAGGAAAAGCCCTCCACATGTTCCTCTCAAGTGTGGTTGACATTTCAAAGAAGCAGCAGATGGCTCACCAGTTTCAAATATGATCATGGAAGCTTAAACTGCTGAAAAAGACTAGATTTGCCTTTAAAAAAGAAAAGAAAAAGGGTTTTCCAAGTACCAACAAAGAAAATATGTATACAAATTCACCAAAAAAAGAAAAAAGCCAGTGGGAGTTAAAAAGTGACCTCAACTTTGGGTTCTAAAACTTCACTTTGTCGTCAGCAAGCTCTCTCTCTCTGTATATATATATATATGTGTGTGTGTGTGTGTGTGTGGGTGGGTGGGTGGGTGGGTGTATATATATACTTACTGACATAATATGTATACACCCATATATTTATTATTTGTTAAATTTACATTTATATGTAAATTATATACATTTACCTTTTATTATTTATACATATTAAATTGTATATTTATATGTATAAATCTAAATGATTATATACTATTTATACTAATTAGTGTACTTAATATATATTAAAGTTTTAAATGTGAAATATATATTTGTAAAGAAACATATTAGAAATTTTTCCAGTATTCTTTTTATATGAACCTTATTTTAATGCGACAGTTTTTTTCCCTTCAAGAAACGATAAGACAAATATTTTTTCTCAAGAACAGTCTCAGGATTGGAACCCAGTACATGTATGGATGTGAGAGTTGGACTGTGAAGAAAGCTGAGCGCCGAAGAATTGATGCTTTTGAAGTGTGGTGTTGGAGAAGACTCTTGAGAGTCCCTTGGACTGCAAGGAGATCCAACCAGTCCATTCTGAAGGAGATCAGCCCTGGGATTTCTTTGGAAGGAATGATGCTAAAGCTGAAACTCCAGTACTTTGGCCACCTCATGCAAAGAGTTGACTCATTGGAAAAGATTCTGATGCTGGGAGGGATTGGGGGCAGGAGGAGAAGGGGACGACAGAGGATGAGATGGCTGGATGGCATCACTGACTCGATGGACATGAGTCTGAGTGAACTCCGGGAGTTGGTGATGGACAGGGAGGCCTGGCGTGCTGCGATTCATGGGGTCGCAAAGAGTCAGACACAACGGAGAGACTGATCTGATCTGATCTGATCCTTGAAAAAAATATGCATCACCCCGACTGCAACTTCTAAGCATTTTTCTTTTGTTCAAACTATCACAAAGTTACAGAAAAGTTCAAAGTACAATACAAAGACCCATTTCTCTGTCCTGACTCATAAACTTTATGTCCAATAAAATTTAGGGTATTCCTACAAAGATATTCCCCTGCACAGTACATCATTATCATCTGATCCTCAGCCCTCAGCCACCCCAGTTTCACCAAATGTCCCAAACAGTTCTTTAACAGAGATGGATCCAGTTTAGAATCCACAATGTACGTAGCTGCCAGGCCTCGTCAAGTCACCTCTTAGCCTGGATCACGGTTTCCTTGACTTTCAAGACCACAGAGATTGTGAAGCACACAGGCCAAGGTATTTTGTATTATGTCTTGCGTGTGGTTTTGTCCTTTAATTTTCAGTGGAGTCTAGCTGCTTTACAGTGTCGTGTTAGTTTCTGCTGTACAACAAAGTGAATCAGCTGTACATACACGTGTCTCCTCTTCTTCGGATTTACTTTCATTTGAGTCACCACAGAGCACTGTGACCTTTGTGTATTCCTGATTAGCTCACGTTTGCACCATCAGCAGGAATCCTGGGGAAATGCCGTCGTCTTCTCACTGCATCCTATCAGCTGGCACAGATTTCAATCCGTTCCATTACCGTGACCTTCCCTCGATCACCTGAGTCTGCCAGGCTTCTCCACTGTAAAGTTACCCTTTGCCCTTGTAATTAGCATTTTCTAAGGGGAGTAGGAGCAAGGATACCTAAACTACGTAACAATCCTGTCCCACATGTGTTCCGTGGTCCCCAACTGGGGCAATTTTGATCCTCGTGGAGCATTAGGCCATGTCTGGAGGCTCTTTTGATTCTACCAACTATGACCACTAGAAACTCTAAACCTTCCTATGTGACACACCTTGTATTTCTGTTGCGTTAGTGTTAGTTGCTCAGTTGTGTCCAGCTCTTGGTGACCCCATGGACTGCACCCACCAGGCTCTTCTGTCCATGGAATTCTCTGGGCAAGAATACTGGAATGGGTTGTCATTTCCTTCTCCAGGGGAATCTTCCCAACTCAGGGATCGAACCCAGGTCTCCTGCATGGCAGGCGAATTCTTTACCATCTGAGGCACCACTGGTGCTGAACACTGATCTAAGCAGTGGCGTCTAGGGCCCAGGGATGCTGCTGAACATCCTACAAATGCACCAGGCAGCCCACCCAAGAAAGAATCATCCAGTCTAACATCCATGAGGCTGCTGTGGAGAAATCACAAATTCATTTTACTTCCATTTGTATGGCTTTGTGGTTTCCCATCTCAGTCAACGGGTTACCATCATTTGTTCAGATTACGATGGTCGCTGATGTGGCTGGTGTGAATCCCCCATCCAAGCTGGCTGCCTGGTCCTTCTGACACGTCCCCCTCACTTGCTGAGTACTTCTACTCTTTGGCATGAGACAGTCAAACTCATCTTGCACTTTTACTGTCACAGGCCTGGAATCCATCAGCATTTCTCCAGTGAGCTTTGCTTCTTTTTTGTGTGCAGAAAATGGTACTTAGAAGCCAAAATCTGGGCCCTAGATGTGCTCATTGTTATTTGAGGTCTCAGTATTCTCAGGTGATGGAATTAGAGAATACACACACATCTCTGCAGATTTCACTATATTATTGAAAATCCCAAGTTCACACCAATAGATCAATTTCAATACAACCCTGCATGGTTCATTCTAGTGTTCTCCCTTTCCTGTTTGTAGTTCCCTAACAGTGAGAACTCTGGCTTCCCTTATCTTTAAGCTACTTACGTATGCAGTCAGTACCCCTACATGTAACTGCACGAAGCGCAGTTATCTCACATCTGGGTGTGAACAGCTCTATGCTGACCTGCAGGGACACTGAGTCAAGGTCAAGATGAGTAGGCAAGCTCGAGATGTGTCATGTTCTGTTCAAAGCAGCAGAGACCTTGGAGGCTCTAGGACCAGCTTGTTCACACATCCAGGGATATGCAGGTCATTGGCTTACACTTGGCTGCAGATGGCTGACCAGTCGCACACAAAAGACCATGCTAGAGATTTCAGTCCAAGCATTCTCAACACCCGGACTACTCAGATATGTCTAGAAAGTTCACATCTGGAGACAAAGTATGTCCTAAGCAACTAAGAAACGCCCCTGAGGCAGGGAAGGGTGGTGGACTGCGCCAGTAAGCCCCTGGGGCCCCTATGGTCACCTGTGCTTTCTTATCCCTGCTAAGCTATGTCCTGTGCCTTTATAAACTCCCTGGGTGAGTGGGCTCTGCGGAACCTTCTGGGTTCTTTCAACTATGCAACCTATGTATTAATGTAGTAATCCATCACCCCACGCCCTTTCTTCCTAGCTGGACACCTGTCCAACTCAACCTCCTCACCTGCTCGCCTACCTACCTCAACCTGATCCCAATCGGGCTCAGACCCCTCAAGCCAGGCTCCCTACCCTGCACAGATGCTCTCCTCACCGCACTCGTGGTTCCATACCCGGCTCTGGACCACCATGCCCACCGCCACCCTCCTACCCCCAAAGCTTGAATGTGTCTCTTTTTCTGTTGCACTTACTGACTTTAGGATTGAATCTTTAGAGAATGAAGAAGAGACAGGCAAAGAAAAGGAGCAATTTTACAATTTTAAAAGCATTACCATGATCACTTCTAACATGTGAAGCTAGATTTTAGACACTGCATAGCATCTTGCACACATCTATAAGAGTTAAGATTGTTCCTGTCCACTAGATATAGCATTCCTTTATCTCTGAGGCATATAGTCTGATATGAAAACAAAAAATCTCCAAGAGCAGCATTCACATAAAACCAGAAAAAATAGATCGAAAGATATGTAAGTTGAGACAATAGCCAGAGTCATATGAGAACAAACTGGAAATAACAGGAGTTACACCAGAGTTTCTCTCACTTATACATGGGTAGTACAGAGTTTCTGGTTTCTTGCTGCCCAGCCATTCCCAATGCGTGAATCCCACCTCACAGTCCAAAGGGGCTGCCTAAGCTTAGCCATCATGTCTATATTCCCCTTAGGAAGATGGAAAGGGGAAAAAAACCCTTCCAAGAAATTGCACTTCCACTTATAATACAGTGATGCCTAAATGCAAAAGAGGTGAATTACAAGTGACCACATGCAAGATAAAATTAGGGATTTTAAAACCAACAAAGATGGTGCAAACCAAAACTGGCAGACACTCACACTAAGCAAATACTTTGTCTGAGTGTCACAGAAATAATTCTGCTTGCCAAAAAAAGACCCTGATAATCCAATATCCTGCCTTAATTTTTCCTAAAATATCACAACTACCTTAATTAAGAAGAAAAAAACTTTGCTCTTCTCCCAGCTAACATTCATAATGAAAGATTTAATAAGAGAAAGTTGGGTTTTTTCAACCCTTTCATTGTCTTTTCTATTATACAAGCATTTAGCAGGAGAGAAAATGAAGTTTGAAAGTTCTTTTTTTTTAATAGAGAAATGTATGTGTTGTTTCACCTGATCACATTACTATTAATAGATGTATTTGTCTTTCTCATTATTGCTACAGGGCTACATATTAAATAAGAAGGAGAAAAATAAGAATAGAAAAGGCAAAGTTAATAAAAGACCTTTGAGGAAATATTTAGGGCAACAAAAGACTCTGGGCTGGGTCTGCTGGGAGGGCTGTTAAGTTGGACAGAATTGAAATCTCAGAATCAATCACAAAGCCTGTGACAGGCAAAGACCAAAGAGCCAGACATATATTCAAGCAGCTGCCACTCCCCTCCACTTGGCCATGCAGAGTCTATTGTGGATCTTATACTGACACTGCACTGGTTAAAAAGAAGGGAGAAAAGGTCTATCAAAATAGAATGGGTTATTTAAAAGTACAAAAGCCACCCTAGTCAATCACGTGGGCAAAATGGAATCAGGTCTCCCCACTGACCTGCCCTGCTACTTACTCACACACTAGGAAATCCTCCAGGGCAGGAGTAGCCTAGCTTCAGGCCCTGCTAGTCATACACTGTCCGGAAGCAGTGGCAGCAGAACAGTGACGACAAACTGTTATTAAAGGTCCTAAAGCAATACTGAGCCCTGTTTTGCCCAGGCATTTTCAAAGTAGAATAGACTTCCAAAAGTCAACTAAATAACTGAGAAAATGTGCTGGCATACAGTTAACGCTGCCATGCCCTGGCTCTCATTCTGTCTCTAGCCTTTAGAAATGGTATGTGGGTAGGAAAGGAATATACTGGGGGACTGGGACTGATTATATACATACTACTACTATAAAATGACAACTAATAAGGACCTACTATATAGCACAGGGAACTCTATTCAATACTCTGTAATGACCTATATGGGAAAAGGATCCAAATAAGAGCGGAGGGCTATATATATGTATAACTGAACCACTTTGCTGTACACCTGAAACTCACACCTTTGTAAATCAACTCCAATATACGCCAATATAAAACAGAAACAAACAAGAGCAAATTAAAAACAAAAAAAAAGAAATGGTATGTGGGTGAACACTGTCTCAGGCCAAAATGAACGTGTGGGGAAGAAAATCGTGGGTAGAGGGCTGTCTGAAGGTGAAGGGGGTGGAGAAGGGTGAGATAGCTGGTGCTGTGTGCGTGACTGATGATGGTTTATTCTCCGGCCAAGGATGGAATCAGCCAGCAAGTGCTAAATGATTAAAGAAAAACTGGCTGTTTCAGTAACTTCCATCAGAGACCCATTCAGGCACTCACGGACTGGACATTCACCAGGCACGTTCAGCATGGCAATGGTGTCTTCCCTGGAGATCTCCGAGAAGTAATGTCAGATGTAGAGAACGCACGTATGGACACCAAGGGGGAGAGGCAGGGTGGAATGAATGGGAGATTAGGATTGACGTGCATTCGCTATTATGTACAAAACAGACAACTGTTTCATACATAGTATACCGTTTTATACACAGTATACTATTTTATACATGGTACATAGCTCAGGGAACTGTACTCAGTGCTCTGTGTTGATCTAAATGGAAAGAAAAATAAAATAAAAAAAGAGGGGATATATGTATACATATAGCTGATTCACTTTGCTGTACAGTAGAAACTAATACAATACTATAAAGCAACTATACCACAATAAAAATTTTTTAAATAAAAAGAAATAAGCAAAAGAAATAAAACATAAAAAGCAGCAGCAATGTCAAGCATGCATCCTCATTAGACTGGGACAGTCCTGGATTATACCCAGTGTCCCTCTCAAAACTGTCCTGGTTTGAATGATAAGCCACACAGCCCCTCAATTTAGGCAATAGAGAATATAGAACTGGACTTGGAAGACAGACAGAAGTTGGAGCTTACGGAAGCAGTTCTAGCCTTATCTGAGCACAGAAATGAAAAACCGGGAAGGTCCAGGACTGGGTGGGCCAGCCAGCATTATAATGGACTACATTCAGAACCATCAAAGGACTAGCCAACACTCCTAGAAAAGAATCATCATGTCTGGATAATGCATGGAAGCAGATATTATTTCAAATAGGTTCAGCTTTTTTCCCTTCATCATCCGGTAGACAGCATAAGAGAAATGTAAGCAGGATGAAATCCACAGCACCAGATGACGACATGGCAGACCTGCTTTCAAAACAATCCAACAAATCACAGAGATGAGCCACACCGGAAACTGCCTCTCCAGCTTTCAGTCTGGCAAATCAGAAGCAAATTATTCCTCTGGTGGCACTTCAGAAAGGTTTAAAAAGTTCCAGCTTCACAGAATGACATTTACATCCAGAGGAAAAAACACAGCCTAACGGGAATACTTGGAAACGCACGCAGTGACTCGGGACTTGCAAGTTTCTGCCACCCTGTCGAAGGCCAGAACTGGGCCTCTCGGTAGCTGAGCTGGTAACGAATCCACCTGCAGTGTGGAAGACCCTGGTTCGATTCCTGGGTCAGGAAGAGCCGCTGGAGAAGGGATAGGCTACCCATTCCAGTATTCTTAGAGGGCTTCCGTGGTGGCTCAGTTGGTAAAGAATTCGACCCCAACACGGGAGATCTGGGTTCAATCCCTGGGTTGGGAAGATCCCCTGGTGAAGGGGAACGGCTACCCACTCCAGTATTTTGGCGTGGAGAAATCCATGGACTGTATAGTTCATGGGGTCGCAAAGAGTCAGGCACAACTGAGCAGCCTTCACTGGCTGGTTCCCAATGAACAATTCTGGAACACTGGTCACCAAAAATTGGACTGTAACTATCAGCTCATTTCACCGGCTGCATTCCCCATGGAAGCAATCAGAAAAATACAGCTACCATCAGAAGACAAATAGTCTACCCCTTTGCGACGACTCTTGAGGGATCGAATACTGCACTGGGAGAACAGCTGTACCCTCCCTGAGATGCTCAGAGAGGGTCACTTTTGACTTGTTTTACAATTCCAGGGGGACACCCTTCAAATTCAGTGCAACTCTGTAGATTACACTGCAAACAGGACGCTCTATTCATTCAATTCCTCCCAAAGTGGTTGACGGAAAAGAAGAATTCATTTGAACTGAAAATACAGGATGGTCCAAAAGGCTGTTCTGACCACTTTGGGTCCCAAGTCTCCACAATGTGTGATTAAAACACCTGTCCGTGTCACATGCTAACGTTATTTCACCCCTGGCAGAAGGATGCAGGTTCAGATCCTCTTAAATATGCAGCTTCTGATGATATATTTAAGTGAAGACAGACAATAAAATATTTGATACCAAGATATAGTATAAATATCATATTCATCCACACGCCCAGAATCCTAAGAAGTATTCCTTTGAATTTTGTTCATAATTTAAAACTTCAGGAAAAAAAAAAAAATCCATGGTATAAAAGCTTTCCTTGACTTCACAACTAAATACTGTGGCGAGGTAGAAGTGTTTTTGTAGCAAGTTTTCAAAACTGGTTTCATGACTGAGTCCTATTTACAGATAAAGGGTCCCTCAACCACAATGACTTGCTTTTTCACTCAACAGAAAGCAATTTATCTGATGATTTTTAAAACGTGACATCTCGTTCTATACATAAATAAGAGCAGAGAATTCACATGTTCTGAGAATCCCCATAAGATGGTCACTGACTGAGGCTTCAGTGTCTACAGGGACATTAAGTCAAAAGATGCTAGACCCAGAGCACTGTGATACTGACAAGGCAGAGCCAACAGCCTTCCCATCCAAACACATCACCTTACAGTCTCTCCTTCAGGAACAAAGAAAAACTTTAAATTCAAAAATGCCCAGGAGAATTAAAGACGAAAATACAAGTACACAGATATTTATTGCTCTCAGGGGATGTATAGGGTGATAGGAATAAATGCTCTATGAATTACAAACTGTTTGCAAGGCACTGTATTAGGTTGGTGTTGACAGAGATGGAAAATGCGTGAAGACATAGTTACTGTCCTCAAGGAGTTTACTCTATAATAGGAAAAGTGAAAGTGAAGTCGCTCAGTCGTGTCCAACTCTTTGCAACCCCACAGACTGTAGCCCACCAGGCTCCTCCGTCCATGGGATTTTCCAGGCAAGAGTACTGGAGTGGGTTGCCATTTCCTTCTCCAGAGGATCTTCCCGACCCAGGGATCGAACGCGGGTCTCCCGCATTGCGGGCAGACGCTTCACCGTCTGAGCCACCAGGGAGGTCTATAATAAGGGGAGGTAACAAAAACCTATGACACATTGTGTATACACGCCGCATCTTTATCCATTCTTCCACGGATGGACATTTAGGTTGTTCCGCCGTGTATTAGCCATAGGAAGGAATGCAAGTGGCTCATCTGTAGCGATGTGAATGGACCTAGAGATTGTCATACAGAGTGAGGTGAGTCACAAAGAGAGAAACAAACGCATGGACAGCAAGGGGAAGCAGGGTGGGAGGAACTGGGAGAGTGGGACCGACACGCACACACTACTGACACTATGTAAACACGAGACATCGAATGAGAACCTACCGTGTAGCACAGGGAGCCCTACTCAGGGCTCTGTGGTGACTGGAATGGGAAGGGAGTCCTACAGGGAGGGGATGTATGTATACACACAGCTGATTCACTTTGCTACACTGCAGAAACTAACACATCACGGTAAAGTAACTGTACTCCAACAAATATTTTAAAATTTTAAAAATAAATAAAATAAATTTCCTTTGTTCATCTCAAAAAAACAAAAACCTGTGATACAGGCAGATTAGCAGCACCTTAAGGAGGTAAGCTGATTACAAACTCCCATTAAAAAGGCAATGTTGGAAGGTTTTCCTCAGGCTTCTCAGTCCATTGGATTCTCCAGGCAAGAACACTGGAGTGGGTTGCCATTTCTTTCTCCAGGGGATCTTCCCGACCCAGGGATCGAATCTGGTTCTCCTGCATTACAAGCAGATCCTTTCTCTGACTGAGCCACCATACTTCCTATATCAATATGTTATGCTGGGCACTGAATCACCACTTATAAGAATCAAAAATGTTAAAATAAAGTAGTCATGACAAGAATGTTTATCAAATATATGTGCTGCCATGGTTCTAAGAATTTTATTACCTCATTTATTCATCACAGTAGGAATAGGGCTTCCCTGGTGGCTTAGAGGGTAAAGCGTCTGTCTGCAATGTGGGAGATCCCTGTGTCGGGAAGACCCCCTGGAGAAGGAAATGGCAACCCACTCCAGTATTCTTGCCTGGAAAATCCCATGGACAGAGGAGCCTGGTAGGCTGCAGTCCATGGGGTCACAAAGAGTCAGACACGACTGACTTCACTTCGACTTTTCACTTTCATTCCTCATAGTAACCCTAACAGATATAACACTATTATTCTCTGCCTCCCTCCCAATATTTTGGGTGACGGAAATGAGATCCAGAGAAGTCAGACAGCCTGCTCACAGTTTCAGCTCTAGGAAATAGACTCTTTACAAGCCGTCTCCAAACAAGAATCTGATTAATTCTGACTGTACTTTACTACAAGCCAAACAAATCCAGCAAATAGCCACAAACAGAAGACTGTATATCATTTTAAGATGTTCAAAAGATAACACCTGGACTTGAAGTAAAAAAAAAAAAAAATCTTTCCAGCATCTAGAAAAAAAAGACATAAGAAAATAAAATCAGATCATCAGACTTCTTGACAGCAAGGCTTTACACCAAGAAAAACAGGATAACACACTAACAATACTCCAAGAAATAAATTATAAGTCTTCAGTTAAGGCTGACTTTCAAGTAAAAGGGCCCCAACTTTACTGTCAATAAGCACAACTCTGGTGATTAGGCTTCCCTGGTGGCTCAAATGGTAAAGACCTCACCTGCAATGCTGGAGACCCTGGTTCAATCCCTGGGTTGGGAAGATCCCCTGGAGAAAGAAATGGCTACCCACTCCAGTATTCTTGCCTGGAGAATCCCATGGACAGAAGAACCCAGTGGGCTACAGTCCGTGGGACTGCAAAGAGTTGGACACGACTGGATGACTAACATTTTCACTGGTGATATTATCCTCTTGAGCTCTGGAGCAATCTACCAGAGTACATGTTTCAGACATTCAAAATGATTAGAGATACTGACCTGAGGGCTGTATCTGATGAGCATGAAAGATGAGCATGAAAGACATAAGTTCCTGGGTGGTGGATTCTTACCAAGGGAACCTGAATGGAAGCGACACATGTCCCTTCCAGACCAAGACCCTCAGGGCAGTGGATTTGCTAAGACCTCTGAGTGCTGGCTGCCCAGCTCTGAGCCAGCAGATGAGGACAATGCCCTGTGTGGCACGGAGAAAGGAATAGAAGGAAGTGGACATCCTTGAAGGCCACCAGGGGCAGAGATGCATACTCATCCTAAGCTGTGCTGTGAAGGAGAAAAACTTTTTAGATTCTTTAAGCCAGGAGTCCCCAATCCTCAGACCATGAACCAGTACAGGTACGCTGTACTTGGCCTGTGGAATTTCCTAAGTGACAGACCAAGGAAGCTTTGTTATGTTAATGAGATGACTTCTGGAGGCTGCTAGCCAGGGCAGCCAGACCTGTGACTGGAACCACCCTCGCAAATCAATTCTTTCTAACTTGATCTTAAGAGTCAGTGCGACCAACCCCAAGGAAAATCACAGCACATTTATTTTATGAATGTCAACAAGCTAATCCTAAAAGGGATAATGGAAAGGCAAAAGGCTCCAAGTAGCCAATCAGATCAAATCAGTCACTCAGTCGTGTCCAACTCTTTGCGACCCCATGAATCACAGCACGCCAGGCCTCCCTGTCCATCACCAACTCCCGGAGTTCACTCAGACTCACGAGTCCATCGAGTCAGTGATGCCATCCAGCCATCTCATCCTCTGTCGTCCCCTTCTCTCGCCCCCAATCCCTCCCAGCATCAGAGTCTTTTCCAATGAGTCAACTCTTTGCATGACGTGGCCAAAGTACTGGAGTTTCAGCTTTAGCATCATTCCTTCCAAAGAAATCCCAGGGCTGATCTCCTTCAGAATGGACTGGTTGGATCTCCTTGCAGTCCAAGGGACTCTCAACAGTCTTCTCCAACACCACACTTCAAAAGCATCAATTCTTCGGCACTCAGCCTTCTTCACAGTCCAACTCTCACATCCATACATGACCACAGGAAAAACCAGAGCCTTGACTAGACAGACCTTTGTTGGCAAAGTAATGTCTCTGCTTTTGAATATGCTATCTAGGTTGGTCATAATTTCCTTCCAAGGAGTAAGCATCTTTTAATTTCATGGCTGCAGTTACCATCTGCAGTGATTTTGGAGCCCCCCAAAATAAAGTCTGACACTGTTTCCACTGTTTCCCCATCTATTTCCATTGAAGTGATGGGACCAGATGCCATGATCTTCGTTTTCTGAATGTTGAGCTTTAAGCCAACTTTTTCACTCTCCACTTTCACTTTCATCAAGAGGCTTTTGAGTTCCTCTTCACTTTCTGCCATAAGGGTGGTGTCATCTGCATATCTGAGGTTATTGATATTTCTCCCGGCAATCTTGATTCCAGCTTGTGTTTCTTCCAGCCCAGCGTTTCTCATGATGTACTCTGCATATAAGTTAAATAAACAGGGTGACAATACACAGCCTTGATATACTCCTTTTCCTATTTGGAACCAGTCTGTTGTTCCATGTCCAGTTCTAACTGTTGCTTCCTGACCTGCATACAAATTTCTCAAGAGGCAGATCAGGTGGTCTGGTACTCCCATCTCTTTCAGAATTTTCCACAGTTTATTGTGATCCACACAATCAAAGGTTTTGTCATAGTCAATAAAGCAGAAATAGATGTTTTTCTGGAACTCTTATTTTTTCCATGATCCAGTGGATGTCAGCAATTTGATCTCTGGTTCCTCTGCCTTTTCTAAAACCAGCTTGAACATCAGGAAGTTCACGGTTCACGTATTGCTGAAGCCTGGTCTGGAGAATTTTGAGCACTGCTTTACTAGCGTGTGAGATGAGTGCAATTGTGCGGTAGTTTGAGTGTTCTTTGGCATTGCCTTTCTTTGGCATTGCAATGAAAACTGACCTTTTCCAGTCCTGTGGCCACTGCTGAGTTTTCCAAATTTGCTGGCATACTGAGTGCAGCACTTTCACAGCATCATCCTTCAGGATTTGGAATAGCTCAACTGGAATTCTATCACCTCCACTAGCTTTGTTCGTAGTGATGCTTTCTAAGGCCCACTTGACTTCACATTCCAGGATGTCCGGCTCTAGGTCAGTGATCACAGCATCGTGATTATCTGGGTCATGAACATCTTTTTTGTACAGTTCTTCTGTGTATTCTTGCCATCTCTTCTTAATATCTTCTGCTTCTGTTAGGTCCATACCATTTCTGTCCTTTATCGAGCCCATTTTTGCATGAAATGTTCCTTTGGTATCTCTGATTTTCTTGAAGAGATCTCTAGTCTTTCCCATTCTGTTGTTTTCCTCTATTTCTTTGCATTGATCGCTGAGGAAGGCTTTCTTATCTCTTCTTGCTATTCTTTGGAGCTCTGCATTCAGATGTTTATATCTTTCCTTTTTATCCTTTGCTTTTCACTTCTCTTCTTTTCACAGCTATTTAAAATACTGAAAAAGAAAAACTCAGAAAGTTGTCACGTCCCAACACAAAACTTACTGTATATAGCCACAGCCAACAATGGATGAGAAAACATAAACCAATGAAACATCAGAGAACCAAGAAGCAGACTCACACAGATACAATCAACTGGTCTCTGGCAAGGGAGCAAAGGCAATTCAATGGGAAAAGGACAATGTTTTCAACCAATGGTGCTGGAACTTGACGTCTATATAAGGAGAAAAAAAGAAGAAAGAACCTAGACACAACACTTGTAACTTCGAGAAATATTAACTCAAAGTGGTTCACTCTCTTAAATGTAAAATGTAAAAGCGTAACGTTCTAGAGGGAAAATCTAGGCAGTCCTTGACCTGGTAATGATGTCTTAGATACAACACTAAAAGCATTATCAGGAAAAAGAAAAAAAAGAAAAAAGGTGTGTCAACTGGCTGAGAATTCATTAAAAACACTTCTCCTCTGTAAAAGACAATGTTAATAAAATGGAAAGGAGAGCCACAGACTGAGACAAAAGTTTTTGCAAAACATGAATCTGATATAGGACATCTTTGTAAAATACATAAAGAAATTTTAAATTCAACAATATGAAAGCAAGATCAGTTCAGATCAGTCGCTCAGTCGTGTCCGACTCCTTGCAACCCCATGAATCACAGCACACCAGGCCTCCCTGTCCATCACCAACTCCCAGAGTTCACTCAGACTCATGTCCATCGAGTCAGTGATGCCATCCAGCCATCTCATCCTCTGTCATCCCCTTCTCCTCCTGCCCCCAATCCCTCCCAGCTTCAGAATCTTTTCCAATGAGTCAACTCTTCGCATGAGGTGGCTAAAGTACTGGAGTTTCAGCTTTAGCATCACTCCTTCCAAAGAAATCCCAGGGCTGATCTCCTTCAGAAGGGACTGGTTGGATCTCCTTGTAGTCCAAGGGACTCGCAAGAGTCTTTTCCAACACCACACTTCAAAAGCATCAATTCTTTGGCACTCAGCCTTCTTCACAGTCCAACTCTCACATCCATACATGATCACAGGAAAAACCAGAGCCTTGACTAGACGAACCTTTGTTGGCAAAGTAATGTCTCTGCTTTTGAATATGCTATCTAGGTTGGTCATAACTTTCCTTCCAAGGAGTAAGTATCTTTTAATTTCATGGCTGTAGTCACCATCTGCAGTCATTTTTGGGCCTAGAAAAATAAAGTCTGACACTGTTTCCCCATCTATCTGCAAGTGATGGGACCGGATGCCATGATCTTCGTTTTCTGAATGTTGAGCTTTAAGCCAACTTTTTCACTCTCCACTTTCACTTTCATCAAGAGGCTTTTGAGTTCCTCTTCACTTTCTGCCATAAGGGTGGTTTCATCTGCATATCTGAGGTTATTGATATTTCTCCCGGCAATCTTGATTTCAGCTTGTGTTTCTTCCAGTCCAGCGTTTTTCATGATGTACTCTGCATATAAGTTAAATTAAAAAATGGGCCACGATTCATACTATATGCAAGTATCAAGTCACAGAGCACTACACCTGAAACAACTACTGTACATCAACTACGTTTCAATAAAAAATAATAATTTAAAGCATAACAGAAAAGAAAACCTACACAAAATAGACCTCACTTAAAAAAAAAAAAAAAAAATAGGCCAAAGACCTTAATAGACACCACAAGGAAGATAAGCAGATGGCAAACAAATATACGAAAAAATTTTCCACATCACCTGCCATGAGAGAACTGCACACTCAAACAATGAGGTTCAGAGAGTCAATGCCTAGGGATTGATAAGAAGTCCAGGGTCCCCAAGGAGGAGAAAGGGGTCTGGGGCTCTCCAAGTGGAGACAGGGGTCTGGAATTCTCAAGGAGGAGAAAGGGACAAATTTTTTTTTCCTCTACATTCTTTAGTCTTAGTCAATTACACAACTCAGTTTAAACTCTGTACTAGGGATTATACAACAACAATGTATCCTGCTGAAGGACAGTGTCTCCTTCCTGAAAACCCTCTGACTAATCCTGATATCTTAGAATGTATATTATGGGAGTGGGTCTGGTAGGATCTTTCTATTGTTAAATTCTCATCTTGTTATCCTAAAATGTAAATTGTGGGAGTGGGTCTGGTAAAATTTTCACAAACTTGAGACATTCTTTTCATTCACTGTAATAACTAATTAAAAAG
This sequence comes from Bos indicus, assembly GCF_029378745.1. Classification (NCBI taxonomy): domain Eukaryota; kingdom Metazoa; phylum Chordata; class Mammalia; order Artiodactyla; family Bovidae; genus Bos; species Bos indicus. The sequence goes on from NC_091772.1 coordinate 31,308,202, forward strand.
TATATAACTCCCTTGCTAACACTAGAGGGGGGGCACTCTCCATCCCCCTTCTGATGTCTGTGTCAGATGCTTTCTCTATCTCTTTTACACTTTAATAAAACTTTATTACACAAAACCTCTGAGTGATCAAGCCTCGTCTCTGGCCCCGGATTGAATTCTTCTCTTCCAGAGGCCAAGAATCCCGGCATCTCTCGTGGTTCAGCAGCAACCTTTCAAGATACTGCTACAAGTCTATTAGGATGGCCAAAATCAAGAACACTGAGAACACCAAATATTGAGAAGGATGTGGAGCAACAGGAACTCTTATTCATGGCTGGGGGACATATGAAATGGCTCAGCTACTTGGCAGTCCGTGTGTTGGTTTCTTAGGACACCAAGCATATTCTTACCCTACAATCCAGCAGTCGTGCTCCTTCGCATTTACCGAAAGGAGTCAAAGAACACGTTCACACAAAAATCTGCACATGCATGTTTACAGCAGCTTTACTCAGACAAAACTGGAAAGCAGCCAAGATGTCCTTCAATAGGTGAAAGGATAAACGAAGCGTGGTGCATCCAGACAACGGAATTTTAGTCAATAATAAAAACATACAAGCCAGCAAGCCAAGAAAAGACACAGAAGAACCTGAAACGAGTATGACTAAGTCAAAGAAGTCTTTCTTTAAAGGTTACGTGCTATATGGCTTCAACTATGTCACGTTCTAGAAAATGCAAAACTACAGAGACATAAAATTTCAGTGATTGCCTGGGGTTCGGTGTCAGGTAAGTAGAAAGAGAACGGGGGAAAAGAAACCACAAAGGGTATGCAGGGCAGTGAAACTACTCTGTAAGACCCTGAATCTGTTAAAAGCCATGAAGTGTCTATGTTTCTGCTTTGCAAATAGATTCATTTATTCAATTTTTCTAGATTCCACACATATGCAGTAATAAACGACGTTTGTTTCTCTCTTTCTGGCTTATTTCACTCCATCTCTAGGTCCATCCACATCTCTGCAAATGGCACGATTTCATTCTTTTTATGGCTGAATAATATTCCATTGCATATATGTACCACATCTTCATCTATTCCTCTGCTGATGGACACTTAGGTTGCTTCCATGTCCTGGGTATTGTAAGCAATGTTGCAATGAACACTGGGGTGCACGTATCTTTTGGATTATGTTTTCTCCAGGTATATACCCAGGAATAGGATTGCTGGATCATATAGATGATTCACTTTGCTGTACAGCAGAAACACCACACTGTAAAGCAACTATACTTGAATAAATTTTTTAAAGCTATCATGTGTTACAACACAGAGAGCAGACAACAATGTAAACTCTGAATTTTAGTTAGTAAATCAATGCTGCTTCATCAACTGTAACAAAAGTTACCACAAAAGTGGTAACAAAAGTACCACTCCAATGCCAGATTTTAACAACAGGGGAAACTGGAGGCTTAATAACAGGGAAAACTGTTGTAAAAAATGAAGTATGATTTTTTTTTTTTTTAAAAAGGAGGAGAATGGGGAGAGAACATGCACGAAACAACTGTTTCCAGCAATATCTTGGTGGAAATATCAGCATTGTTAATTGTGTGTAAGGTAAAAAACGTAACTGTGAGATAGTCTTACATCATTAGCATCCTTGAGAATCAGGATTCTCCGAGTGGAAGAAAAGTAGAGACACAGCATTGAAGAAGTTCACTAAAAGCCTTGCAGTGTCGTATTTGAATTGGAGCCACCAGAAAAGTCTTTAGGTATTTTAATTTTTACATAGCAGACACAGGGGTGGGGAAGGACAGGGTGGGATGAATTGAGAGAGTGGCCTTGACATATAATACACTACCATGTGTAGAACAGATAGCTGGTGGGAAGCTCCTGTACGCCACAGGGGACTCAGCTTGGTGCTCTGTGGGTGACCTAGAGGGGTGGGACGGGATATATATATATATATATATATATATATACACACACACACACACACACACACGTACAAATATGGCTGATTCGTTTCTGAGAAACCAACACAACATTATAAAGCAATTACACTCCAATAAAAAAGGAATGTTATTAAGCCTTTGCCAGTCATTTATGTTTCAAATATTTCCCCCATATTTGGGACTCTTGCTTACAGTTTAAAGAGTGTCCAAGGGCACACCCCATGACCCGGTAAGTCCACCCCTAACCTGTAACCAACAGAAAGTAACATGTGTGCTGACATGGCCACAGCAGCAGTACTGGTGCCAGCCCTAGCCTGGGAGCCACCCAAACATCCATCATCAGCAGCACAGATGTGGGAACTTAGGCTGTCACACTCTGGATCTGTTAACCAGCATCATGACACAAACGAACCTCATGAATAAGATGCCAAGCATGAGAACCAAAGACCGGAGATCGTACTGTAAGCCCTCCTTCCTTTGAATGATGCCGATCAACTGGCAAAGGAAATCTACACTGTCAAGAGTCAGGACCCTGTCTTGACTCTCAAGAGTCAGGAGGTGCCGATCGCCTTCAGTTTCTTGGTTTAAAGATCTGTCAGGCTGTACGGTCAGGTGTGCAATTACCTACAGGAACACTCCGATAAAGGCATTTTGAAATGGACCTTTTTAAAAAACAATGTGTATGTGTCTGGGGAAGAAGTAGATTGCTGTTTCCTGAGCCCAGTCAGCTGGAGTGTGGGAAGGTCAGATCCCTGAATACATTCCTCGATGGATACGGAATCAGTAGCCCATACAGGTAGGGGAGGCGGCTTCCGGAGCCAGCAGGCACTCAGTGGACGCTTGCCGAATTAGTGGTTTCATCTTTGTATGTGCACCTGACTCTCGAAAATGTTAGTGACATCAGAGAGGCAAGAAAGCATGAGCTACAGCACAGCTTCGGAAGTCTGACTGCCTGGCTTCAAGTCTACTACTCATTAGTGTACTAATACTTAAACACTTATTAGTGTACTGAAGCTCTGGGAATCTCTGGGTCCTCAGCTGCAAACTAGATAGTGAGAACAATGACGATGATGACAACAATCCTAATGGAGCTGTGGGGTTTAAGAGAAATAATCCAGGGACTTCCTGGTGATCCAGTGACTAAGACTCTTCTCTCCCAGTGCAGGCAGCCTGGGTATGATCCCTAGTCAGGGAATGAGATCCCACATGCTGCAACTAAGATCAAAGATCCTGTGTGTCTGGCAAAGACTCGGCATAGCCAAATAATATTAAAAAAAAAAAAAGAAATAATCTATATGCAGAGCTGCACACAATGCCCGGCATGTGGTAAGCAGTGTGTGCGTGTATGGATTAATACTCTCATGTATATAGCTTCAGTTACCTATTATTTTTATCCTTCTAGTAAAGAGTGTACAACTTGAAGAATACATAATAGGCTGCATAGGCATCTTTCACAAAGCCTGAAGATGGAAATATTCACAGCTGTAAAAAATCAACTGTCTTGTCTATGCAAACATTTGCCCAACAACCATTTGGATACTGAGGTTGCAAACTGTGTCACCAATTTCTGCACTGTGCTCTGAAAAACCAAGCGTCCAAGACCCCCTCCAGTTCACTACCTGCTCTGAGGTGTGCCTCTCATTAGCCCACTTTACGCTTAAGAACTGTTCTGAGTCTGGAGGCACCATTAACGCATACGCACAGAAACATATTAAGTGAAAAGGCTCTTGATGAATAACAGGTAAACTGCAACTACAGTTACCGTTTCATGCAACTCAGGTTTATTCTACTGTGATATATGAAGACAGAAAAAATGAATTAGCACATAGTAACAAAAAAACAACAACAACTCATATGTGACTGTTAAGTCCAATTAAGAATAATAGCTTTTCACTAAAGCCTTAAGAAACTAGGAGGTTCAGAATTAACCCTGACCAGACAGAGACGAAGTTGCTTCTACCGTTTTGTTCGACAGTTCAAGTCCTGCAGCAATATGATAAACCTCAGTTTCCAAGCCGGAGGGTTGCAAGAATGATGCATTTTCTTGGCCTAGCACAGTGTTTGTTTTTTTTAATTGGAGGCTAACTGCCTTACAGTGTTGTGTTTCTGCTATACAACAAAGTGAATCAGCTCTAAGTACACGTATATCCCCTCTCTCGATGCTTTTTGTTTCTTAACGCCACAATCTATTTCTGGACTCTCTATTCCACTGGTCTACATGTCTGTTCTTATACCAATACGGTCCCTAGGTCAGTGTTTTTAAAGAATTCTGAAACTGACTGGCATGAGGTGAGCCCCGCCAGTCCAGCTTAACCCTGGAAGCCATCATTCCTTAAGGCCTGAGCCACACAGCACAAGATTACAGAACACAGCTGTTAGACACACCCAGGTGTGTGTAACGTGTGAGGCTGGGATTTTCTCAACCTTCTGTCTGCTCGCGTGTGAAACACATCTGCACCAGAGGTTGATGTGAGAAGCACTCACGTGTGCACCACTCAGAACTTCCGATGCAGACGTGATGGGCTGATGGTGGCCCTTCCAAGTCCTCTGGTGAAGCCCTGACCCCAGGGATCTCAGAGTGAGACTGTATTTGGAGTCAGAACTTTCAAAGTGTGATGAAGTAATGAAGCCACTAAGGCAGGCCGTAATCCAAGTTGAATGGCATCATCTTGGGCACAGGAAGTGGACACAGAGAGGGTCCAGGAACCCATGTCAGCAGAAGCCACGTGACACAAGACCGAAGGTGGCTGTCTGCAAAGGAGAAAGGCCTCAGAAGAAACCAACCCTGCCGACACTACCATCTGAGACTTCCGGCCTCCAAAACTATGAACCATCACCGTCTGTTGCTGAAGCTCCTTGGTCCACGGTGTGCTATATGGTAGCCCTGTTGTTGCTGTTCTGTCGTGTTCAACTCTCTGTGACCCCATGGACTACAGCACACCGGGCTTCCCGGTCCTTCACTATCTCCCAGAGCTTGCTCAGACTCATGTCCATCGAGTCAGTGATGCCATCCAACCATCTCGTCCTCTGTCAGCCCCTCCTCCTCCTGCCTTCAATCGTTCCCAGCATCACGGTCTTTTCCAGTGAGCCAGCTCTTCGCATCAGGTGGCCAAAGTGTCCCTATGGTAGTCCTAGCAGACTAATAAGGCAGACGATGTTATGCCAACATTTATCTTTTGGGCTTTATCAATGCCTCAAATCCAAAACACTGTTTTACACTGTTTAGCATCACACACCGATGAAATCTGCCCAAAGGGGACCCGGCAAATTCCATTTCACCCCCATCTTTCACTGGGAAACATGCTGACTGATCAGCAGCTCTCTGTCCAAAAGACTCTGTGCTGTCCGAGGAGACTCCAGGTCCACAAGGCAGTTCACAAGCCAGCATCAACGATGCTCTGGGCCAGACAGTTCATAACAAACTGTCTGGAGGTTTTTCAAACCGTGAGCTTCACAGATCAAGTGACATAAACGAAGGTATCTCCTGACCTGAAGAAAGAGACGTGATGAGGAGGGAGGAAGAGAGTGCCAGGTGGCAGTGGACACTGGGGCAGGAGAGGCTGTATTTAGTCTTCTGAGGGACCGGGAGCAAAATGCAGAGGCTCGGCACTGCCCCCTACTGGCCAGGCATGTGCTCTACATGGACTGCTCTTGCAACATTTTTATGCTCTTTGGCTGAAACAAATAAACCAACCTGTGCGGACTTGCTATTCAAAGAAGCAAGAACCTTTACCCAATGTAAAAATATCATCTCTAGCTTCTGCTCTATGATAGTGGATTTTGTTATATTTAGACTAGGTTTTCTTTAAACCAGGCTCATGTACATTTAGGGAAGGGAGAGACGGGGTCTGGTTTTCAAGTACTATTCTTATCAATTCTAGCACTGGTTTTCACAATTAAGAGCTGGCTAGAAAGGCAAAGCAGTGGACATTATGGTTTCTTATGGTGACAATCTACTTCAGATCTATTAAATAGCCTTTAGTTTTCTTAGAAGAGCACATATTAATTCATCACTGGATAATTTAGAGCATCAGTAAGGAAGAAAAGTCCCAGAGAGACTCAATTTACATACTGTCCATCATGGAAAGAAAATACACTCAATACTGGATGGCAAATAATATTTTAATTATTAACTGAAAAACTGCCAATGGTTTTGATATCCACCTCTTAGGCTCAACAGACCCAAGCCCATCACCATCAAAATCCTGTGAAACGCCCTGCTGCCCCCTCAGCGACCCTTCAGTGCCTGTGGCCCTGCACTTGGCCGTGTGTGGTCACTTATTTCGCTGCCGACTTGTCACGCTCTGTGACAAGTCATCTCTACCTCGCCTTTCCCAGGATTTGTGACAGTGAGACTAGCTGGGCAAGGCCCCCACTGAGAATCTCAGAAACTAAAGAGATATTGTTTTGCAGTTTTTACACCATCATAGATAAAATACATTTTTAAATACTAATAATAGAATCCCCCGGTAGTGCAGTGGTTAGGACTCCATGCTTCCACGGCCGGGGGCAGAGGTTCAATCCCAAGTCAGGGAACTAAGACCTGTATGCCAATGTATCAGACAAAATGTAAAAGTAAAAAATAAATAAAATTTAAATAGTCCTATCATGATGAAAATCCCCAACAGGCACCACATTCCTGGGTTAACAACTCCTTCAGATAACCAAGCCAGGATTACATCTGTTGATTCTTTTGTAGACTCCTTTAGAAAAACAATTCCCAAACAGGTGGTTGAAGTTTTTCTTTTAAAATTTATCTGAGAGATATTTAAGTCCTAGCTGGGGTGGAAAAAAAAAAAAAAAAACTTGATAAAAGTTTGACACCCAGAGCTCAATAAATGTGAAGAGATTAAAAAGTCACAAAAGTCTTAAAAGAAATGAAAAACAGTCTGTCTGGCTCCTGAGACTTCCAGAAAGCTGATTACAGAGCCCTTCAAGAGTAACTTTATCATCTGGGTGAAGAGTTGCTGCATGGGAGAGAGTTTCCTCATGAAATCTCTTTAATAAAAAGTACAAAATTATACCATTCCTCCTGGAAGCTTTAAGAAGAACGTGTGTGATTACATGCCATGTAGAAAAAAAAAAAAGGAAAAGAAATAAAATGAGGGACTCCCCTGGTAGTTAAGACTCTGTACTTCCACTGCAGGGGCTGAAGGTTCAATCCCTGGTCAGGCAACTAAGATCCCACATGCCACGTGGTGTGGCCATAAAAATAAAAGGTTTAAAAAAAAAAAAAGAAAATGAGGGATCATTTCAGAGAAACAGTATATGGAAATCCCTGAAAATCCCTCCCAAAGGGCTAAAACACACCAGATTCCATTAAGCTGCACAGAAAACATCAAGACATAACCCACACAGATGGCTTACCTTGTCTACCTAACCCGGCTATTGCTGGTTCAGACCATCGACTGTGCTGGGACTGGTTATATCTGAGGCTTACACACTCTCTCTGGACATTCGTACGAACAGTTAACAGCCACTGTGTACTCAGAACTGGGCTCGGTGCTAAGCACTTGACATGAAGCCATGCACTCAGGTCTAAACCAGTGCCACGTGGGGACTTGTGCTGTACTGTGCTAAGTCCCTTCAGTCGTGTCCAACTCCTTGCGACCCTATGAACTGTAGCCCCCCAGGCTCCTCTGTCCATGGGGATTCCCCAGGCAAGAATACTGGAGTGGGTGGCCATGCCCTCCTCCAGGGGGTCTTCTGACCTAGGGATCGAACCCTCATCTCTTACATCTCCTGCTCTGGCAGGCAGGTTCCTTACCACTAGCGCCACCTGTACTTATGTTTCCATCTAATGAGGAGGCACTCGAGGCTCAGAAAGGTTAAGTCGTTTCTCTAAACTAACACACTAGTAAGATGGACAATCTGAACCCAGTCTATTTGGCTCCAAGGCCCCACCTGTAAGCACTGGACCATGTCTGCCTCTCAGGGTCAGATCTGACCATCCCCAGAACCCGGCTGGACTGACAGAAAACTCTAAAACCTGGCTGATGTCTGTCTCCAGCCTAGGAAGTTTTCTTACCAGAAAGCTTTTGGTACCTCAATTCCAAAGTTGCATCTTTGAAAGGCAACTTACTGCCTTGGGGTCAGATCTGACCATCCCCAGAACCCAGCTGGACTGACAGAAAACTCTAAAACCTGGCTGATGTCTGTCTCCAGCCGAGGAAGTTTTCTTACCAGAAAGCTTTTGGTACCTCAACTCCAAAGTTGCATCTTTGAAAGGCAACTTACTGCCTTGGAGCAAGGGAAGTGCTGCGTTTATAAGACACAACTTTCCAAGCAGAAACAAAGCCTATTTCCTATGCTTAGAATAAGTACACAACAGCCACTCTTAGATTCAAAGCTTAATTCCTGCCCTTAGAGAAACTAAAAGTAAAGATGACAAAGAGAGGGACTTCCCTGGTGGTCCAGTGGCTAAGACTCTGCACTTCCACTGCAGGGGGCATGGATTCGATTCATCAGGAAACTAAGATCACCTATGCCACACAGTATGGCAAAAATAAATAAATAAAAACAATAACTAAAAAAAGATAATGAAGGGAAAGCTTGAGATACAATAACCATTCTCTGTCCATGGAAATAACCTGTTCCCTGGGTTCAATCTTGATACTAGCACATAAAACCCTGGGGACCTCCCCGGCAGTTCAGTGGTTAGGACTTGGCACTTTCACAGCTGTGCCTGGGTTGAATCCCTGGTCGGGGAAGTAAGATCCCACAAGCTGAACAGACAAAATAAATTAAAAAAAATAATAAGCAAAAACCTCATGATAAGCAAAAGACTATGGGAATCCTTATAGTACAGCTAACGTGATCATGCTGAATATTTTAATATCTAAGACATTAAAGTACATGGAGTAAGCATTCTGTACACTATTGACCACTGAGCCCCAGTGGAGGGTGGGGTCCTGAAGGCATCCTGGGACCCTCCAGACTCCAGAAGTCAGGGAGTTTTTTGCAGAAAGCAGTCACTTCTTAGGTCTAGCCCACTCCAGAGGATGGAGGCGAAGTGTCCAAATTCACTGCCACTAAACTCCCCAAGAAGCACTCCTGCTCTTCCTGAAGTGACTTCTCCAGGAAAATGTTAACAATGACCTTGCTTTTCAGCACTTCATACTACACCGGAAGCAGCTTTTTCAGGAAGCAAGTGGCTATCTTTTCTTCTTCAATACAAGCCAAGGCTTCAAAGAGATAAAACAACTGAACTGGAATAGCTCCACCACTCTCCTGACTTACAAATATAACATAGAGAACCCTCTTCAAAGCTGAGGAGTACAAAGTTCCTCTAGTGAGAGCAACCTTTTTTCAAGCCCATGAGAAAGACATCCTGAGGAGCAGAGAGCCGTGAGGCCAAGGGCACAGCTGAGCCAGGCCTCCTGCTTGCGCCTCAGCATCTTTTTCTGATGCAGCCGTGTGCCCAATGACCACTGTGACCCTGCAGGGCAGGGGCAGTGACGGGAAACATCGATGTTCCCAACCATCAGTTCAGCACCTGAGACCCCTGCTCTGTTGCTGTCACCAAGAAGCCACCACCACTGAGAAGTCAACACATTACAGGAGGCTGAGATGCTAACCTTCATGGCAGGTGTCTTCTGAAGGACTATCGAGTGTCAGTCACCTACAGTTTTCCATTCCCTGGCCTTCTGTAGAGATATATCAATGACACCAACCCTGATCTCTGTCCAAGGCACAAACCTGAAGCCATCTGAGACTGCAATCCCTGGTTTAAAGGAGAGAGTTGCAATAAAATGCCTGTTACAGGAAAATAACACTGAAAGCAATACAGTGTTTAAAGTACAGGGGCAGTTAGAGGGAAGGATGGGGAAAGAGATAGTTGGGGAGCCTGAGATTGGCCTGAATACTCTGCTATATTTAAAATGGGTAACCAAAAAGGACCTACTGTATAGCACAGGGAACTCTGCTCAATGTTACCTGGCAGCCTGGATGGGAGAGGAGTTTGGGGGAGAATGGATACATGTAAATGTATCATTGAGTCCCTTTGCTGTCCACCTGAAACTATCACAACATTATTAATCGGCTATGCTTCTTACAAAAGAAAAACTTAAGGGCAGTACAAGGGCAGTCAAAGTGGAGGTGAGAGGAGCATTAGGAAGACAGCACAACAGCAGGAAGAAGAAACAGAAGCCTGAACTAAGTCAGAAGGAAAAAAAACGGAAAAAGATAATGAGTCAAGAAATGCTTAACTTATCATGTAACTTTCATGTGGAAAAAGAATGGAAAATGATTCAGAAATAATTTCCCATTAAAAAACCAAGTGACACATGAAAAGATGCCCAATATCACTAATTATTAGAGAAATGCAAACCAAAACCACAATGAGGTATCACCTCACACTGATCAGAATGGCCATCATCAAAATGTCTAGAAACAAACAATAAATGCTGAAGAGGGTGTAGAGAAAAGGGAACCCTCCTACACGGCTAGTGGGAATGTAAATTGACAGAGGCACTACAGAGAACAGTATGGAGGGTCCTTAAAAAGCTAAAAATTGAGCTACCATATGATCCAGCAATCCCACTCCTGGGCTTGTAACCGGAGAAAAACATGTTTCAAAAGGATACAATGTTCAGCACTGTGTATAACAGCCAGCACATGGAAGCAACCTAAATGTCCAATGACAGATGAATGGATAAAGATGTGATACAGATATACAATGGAATACTACTCTGCCGTGAAAGAGAATGAAATAATGTAATTTGTGGTGACATGGATAGACACTGAGTGAAGTCAGAGAAAGACAATTATCATCTGATATCAATTTTATGCGGAATCTAAAAAAAAAAAAACGATACAAATGAACCTATTTACAAAACAGAGTCACAGATGTAGAAAACTTCCCTAAGGGGGAAGAGGAGGAAAACTGGGAAATTGGGTTTGACATATACTCACTACTATATATAAGACAACTAATAAGGACCTACTGTATAGCACAGAGAACTCTATTTAGTACTCTATAATGACTTACATGGGAACCGAATCTAAAAAAGGGTGGATGTATGTATCTGTATAACTGAATCACTTTGCGTACAGCAGAAACCAGCACATTATAAATCAGCTATGCTCCAATAAAAATTATTTAAAAAAAAAACACCAAGTGGCTATTTAGTAAACTGTGGAAAATCCACCCAAAAAACATCAATCAGCATGGACGAATGATGAGATCCAGCAGCTACAAGTTCGTGTAATTCTTAACCTTGCTCTCGTGCCTGTTTTCCAGCTGAGAGAACAAATCTGAGTGCAAGCTTTCTGAGCTAAGCCCTAGACAAATGCCCTGTACAAGCACCAGGTGGGGTGGAAACCATCAGAATGTCTCGAACTGCCACCAGCAGTTACTTGTTAAACTGATAAACCCACCCTCTCCGAGAGGAAGGCCCTCCGGAGAACTTACACAGGCCGTTGATGTCCAGCATGTTAGAGATGCCTCGGTCACTCATGTCCACTTCCGGCTGGTTCTTCTCCCGGCTCTCTTCCACCAACTTTTTCAGAGACTTGGACATGACCTGTACCAAACAATAACAAAGCACGTGGGCGACGGCCAGAAGGGTGCAAGGAGAGAAATGAGCGAGCCCCCAGCTGACACTCTCCAGTTTTCCCCAGGTGCTGGGAAGTGGGCAGCGGCGGGAAGGGTCTGGGAACAAGGATGGGGGTTGGGGAGCGAGGGACAGAGAAGTGGGGAGGGTCCAGCACCATTCCCGCCGCGGAGAGAAGCAAACACAACTGCAACCACACACACACTCACTGCGGAGGGCTGCACTTAACAGGCAGAAACTACAGACTTCTGCAGCGAGAGATGCGCTCGGTCGGTGCAAGACGAGCACCCAAACGAGGAACACGCCCTGTCCCGGCACTCCGCGCAGGCGCACAACGGACCGCTAACAACTCCAGGCCCCGCCCGCTTCAGGCCCTTCCCTAATTAGGAGAACTGCTTACTAGACGTGGCTCAGGGCGAGGCTCCGCCCATAAAAGAATGCGTGCCCTGCGGCTAGCCAATCATGTATGCTGTTCGGCCTGGAGACTCCGCCCCACCCGTGGTTAGTGCCCCGCCCCCCCAGATTAGGCTTCGGATCGGAGAGAAGCCGCCCGGTGCGCAGGCTCAATTTGTAAATGGAAGCCAGAGTGCTGTGGGCGGAACCAGGGAAGTTTGGGCCGGGGTTCAGGCTGTGTCAGGGACAAGTGACAAGTCAATAGTCTCTCAGTGTGTTACTTCTTTAACTTACTGGAAGTTGCTACCCTGAATCCTTTCCCCACAGTTGTACCTCCCGGTACATTTTGAGCTCCAGAAAGCAAGAATTATCTGATGGTCTGTGTGTCCCTGGCGTCCAGGTCGCAATCATGGAGCCTTGAGTCACAGGACAGGGAATAGACATATGATAAATACGTGACCCCTGTGTTCTTATGCTATGTCATAGCTTAGTTTGCTTTCTGTTGAATGATGATTTCCTCGAACAATTTTGTGTTGTTTTTTTCTTTTAACTAGAATTTGTTTTTCTTCTTATAACCTTAAGCTTTTCTTTACACTGTTTGAAATCCAATGGATTCTTCCTGAAGACTTTAGGAACCTACTAATATACTGCTGTAACTTGAACTGATTCTTTGTCCTTCCAGCTGAGAGATTGTAACTTTTTAAAACTTGGTTCCTGGGTTTAAACAGACATTTCTGGTAGTCACCTTGCTGAGTAACTACTCTCAAGTAACCTTCTCTAAAAGGATGTATAAGAGGCACAAAGTCGCATGTTTTTACATGTCCTTTTTCTCCCATGCCCCACATGGAATTCTAGGTTCAAAATCAGTTTCTCTTAAATCTCAATGGCATAGTTCCAGTGACTTCTGCTTGCAATGTTGATGCCCAGAAACGTCTCCTTAAATCTTTGCAGGAAACCATTTTTTTCCCTTGAGAAGCATTTGTGATCTTTTTATTATTCATCACCATAATCTCTCTGATGGAAGCTCTTTTTTTGTTTAATCTGTGTTCAGTGCTCATTGGGTCGTTTTCAGAGGATGGTTCATTTCTCTCTTCCTCTCTAGAAATTGTTTTCAGTTAATTCTTTTGAAATTTCCTACCATTTTCTATGATTTATCACTCTTGGAAATCTTTTCATATGGCAGCTTCCTGGGCCAGTTTTCAGTAGCTAGGTTTTTTTTCCCCCTCATATATTTAACACCCCCGCCCCCCCCCCCCCACAACACACACACTTTTTAATTTAATGTTCTGGAAGATTTTCTCTGTTTTATCTTGCAAAGATGTTAATTTTTTTTAAGCTATTAAAATTTTTAAAGTTGTTTTGACTATTAATGAAATATGCTTCTTAAGCCCTCCTTGTTTAATAGTGCCCTGCTTTTGTTTCATGAATGCACACTCTTCTCAAATATCTCTGAGGATAGCAATTTTTAAACCTTTCTTCTGTTTACCAAATTGTTTCCTCATGTCCCATTTTTTGTTAGTTTATCTAGTTCGTTCCCATTATGGCTGCTGTAACTTTTCCTCTGTCTGCTGACTCCTGGTTTTCCTTTTGTACTGAAGCATGAAACCTGAGCTGATTTTCCTAGCTAGCTGGTGTGCTCTACTTCCTCCTCTATTGTTGATGTGTATTTGTTTCCCTCTTAAGTCATCATTAATTTTCCTAGGCTATTTGTTAAATTTCTTCATAGGTTAGAAGATGGTCCTCACAAGGGTGCTTCCCCATGTTTGCATTCACTTCCAATTTTCCAGAAATTCGTTTTCACTCCTTTATAACCTTCTTCCATTCTTTTCACTTTTCACCAGTACAATTCTTAATGAAATGTGTCCCTACGTTCCAGATTTTTATAACATGGAAACAGGACTGGCTTCCTGGATATGCAAACTGTACACAGTGTCAGAAAACTCCGGGCTTAAATAGGCCCCACAGTTAGTTTCTTGTTCTGATGTCACCAGCTTGAGATGTTTAACACTTTGAACCAGGGGCCCTGCATATTAGGTAGCTATTCCTGCAAGGAAAAGTATTTATCTGAGCTGAAATCGCCCTTGCAGTGTCACTGCCAACAACTTACACAAAGTCTGTGCTTCATTCTCCTTTGGAGGGAATGTTCTACCCCTGCCTGTGAGCCCCCAGAGTGGGCCGGTCAAGGACAATCAAGGGGGATGCCTGGTTCCCCGAGGTACTGAAGCTGAATCTGGCCTCTGTACACCAACACCAAGTTAATTCTTAAAGACAGAGTTTTGGGTGAAATAGAAAAGCTTTACTGGTTTGCCAGGCAGAAGGGAGAAGAGCAGACTAATGCCCTCAAAACTGTGTCCCACATGTGCACCATGGCTGATTCATGTCAATGTATGGCAAAAACCACCACAATATTGTAAAGTAATTATCCTCCAATTCAAATAAATTAAGTGATTAAAAAAAAATCAACTGTCCCAACCTAGAGGGTGTAGTGAGAAATAGGAATGGTTCAAAGAGAGTGTGATCTGCTCCTGGACATTCTCCTGATTGGCTGGTGGTGAGGTGGAGGGGAGTCAGCCTCATCAACCTTCCAGTTCCAAGCAGTCTGGAGTTCACGTGCTTGTGGGCAGCTTACCGCTAATTTCTCCCACCTGGTGGACCAGGGCTACACTATTGTTTCTTGACAGTTCCTTGACTGTCTCTTGACAGAGAGACAGTCTCCACAACCCTCTCTTCCCTAATTAGCAACTATTTGAACCTGCTCCTTGGAGCACAGGGAAGGTCATGGAGGCTGATTAAAGCCTATTTTTGTAATCAAGAAATGCCCGACACACAGAAAGGCCCAGAAGCCCCACAGGTTCCTGCTCAGTATCAGCACCCCAGACTACAAAACAATGGTTGAAATTCAAGTAAATTATTATATAAATCGTTCATTTTGAAAATGTCTTTTGTAGGGACTTCCTTGGTGGCTCAGTGGTAAAGAATCTGCCTGCCAATGAAGGAGTTCACAGGTTCAATCCCTGGTCTGGGAAGATTATACATGCCTCAGAGCAAGCAAGGCCACGCGCCACAGCTATTGAGCCTGTGCTGTAACAGAGCCTGCACTCCGCAACATGAGAAGCCCACAATGAGAAGCCCGCACGGTGCAACTAAAGAGTAGCCCCCGCCCACCTCAATTAGAGAAAAGTCCACACAGCAACGAAGACCCAGAACAGCCAAAAATAAATAAAATTATTTTTTAAATGCCTTTTGTAGTCTCTAAACTGTGCTTATAATAAACAACTTACAAAGAAACATATGAAGGTATGAAATTAAAATTTGAAAAGCCAATTTCTCATTAATATCCAAAAATTATCATACCATGTTTCTTCCAATAACTTTCCCATTAAATTGTAGCCATGGAGTGATTTGAAGTCTCAATAAGTAAAACATTTTCTTCCTTTAACACTATCTTTGACTCCGTATAATTTCTACATTTTTACTAAAATAACAGCAATTGCATCAGAAAATTTTCAGGCCATATTTTTTAGTAATGTCACTAGATCTATGAAGATAGTCGGGTTTTCATACTTAATACGTTCACACATAATCCTTCTGGCTGGATGGGAGGAACTTTCTTGGGTGGTTGCTGAGGTTAAAATCACCATTCCGTCACTGAGATTTTACAAACTTTTTCATACCTCATTTTCCTCAACTGTAAAATGGAGGTGATTGTTCTTAGATTTCCATGAGTGATGAGAGAATGATGCCTGGCATAAAGCAAATGCTACTGATGTGAGTTCTCCTTTTTATTAATAAAATTAATTATGTTACTATTCCCTTGAAAAGCATGTGCTGGATTTTTAACAAATTCCATTGACTAATAAAATAGAGTTGAAATTTAGGAGATGATGACAAGTAGGAGGAGTAACCCAGGCATCACTCAGCCCCAAACTAACATTGGCCCATCCATCCCTGGGGTTTTCTTCACAGGTGCTTGAAGTGCCAGGAGATCCCTGACCTGTGGTGGCCTCTGGCTGACTTATCCCAGGCAGTTCCCTGAAGGTCAGATGAGGGTGACTGTCCAGTGACGGCTAACTTAACCTTGAAGACCAGAAGGTAGATGCTCAGTTCTTCCCACTAAAGTCCAGCTCTTTAGGGAGACAGACAAGAAAAGGAGAAAAGATCACATGGTGGATGGAAGCCTGGCTCCCCTGACTCCTGAGCTCCGTTTACTTCCAAGTAATACTCCCCTCATCCACTCTTCAAGCCCATTCATTTTATATTATGTGGTCATTGTTGTTGTTTTTGGATTCCATTTGTGGCCTACAGAATGGGGGAAATATTCTTATTTCCTGTTATTAGTTTAAAAATTACATACAAAGATTGATTATGCTATCTCTGCTTGATAGATGCACTTTCTGAATATTCTCACATGCCTCCTAGAAATAATAACTCTTTAAAAATGACTTTTGTAGACGTTGTTACTCTAATGATGCAATCACAGATCCGATCATCTCTTACTGTTTGAAAGCTGCATATGCTAATCTTGCTTTCAGATAAAACTACTATTTCATAGGTTATTGTTCAACTTTCTCCATATTCTGTACCTCTGTGATTCATTTTTAGATAAAAAAGCTAAATCTTGTATCTATTCCCATCAAATTTCGTCTCGAGAGTTTCAGTCCATTGTTCCAGCTTTGTCAAGAACTTGGGTTTGATGGTCTCTTCATCATGTTCACCATTCTTTCCAATAGAGTCCTCCACAAAGTTGATGTATCCAACCATGATAGAGCTAAGCTGAGACTATCTCATTTAGGTGGCTCTGTAGTCTGTGCAGGTATCATTCCCCTGGCATCTGAGTAGTAGAGGAAGATGAAGTAACACATTTGATAATGTCTTTCATTCATTTGGTCCCTTGTCCTTCATAAGACTTAACTTTGTATTTTTAACCTAATGTTTCCAGATTTAAAATAGCAGAATACTTGATGAAAGCATGCTTAACTAGGTATAACTTCACATCTTGTGAAGTTGTGTCCAAATAGACAAGTGGCACATAGGGAAACTGGGCCGGAGAGTTAAGGAAGTGGCTGGAAAGGCTAAAATTCAGACGCAGGCAACTGGGCTCTGGAGTTCCTATCCTGAATGAGTCATACACTTTCTCAAAATGGAACTATTCAACTTGAAGTTTTACACAGACCTACAGTGAAAGACAAATTTCAGTGAGTTAAAAAGAACATGCAGCGCTACTGTTGAGATTTCAGTAAGGTTTATCATCCCTAATTTGACATTCACAGAGAAAACCATACTTCTATTTAATCAACTTCTGAAAGTGTACAGCACACAGGCCATAATCATTTCCAACCCTTTAAGGGATTCTAGAAATTTTCAGCTCAAAATACTAGATTAAAGAAGCTATGTTCTACATTCAAAAAATAAGTACAAATGTTGATTCCACGTGTACTTTGATGAAACACATAAAAGTTCAGATTATTCTCAGTGGCACAGGCAGAGGGTCAAGGATCCTGTCCAGCGTGAGGCCGGAGGGTCCAGCCCCTGCGGAATATCCAAGGTGCTGGGCAGACCCGGCCTCACTGGTCTAGCTGGCCCAGGTTAACCGGAGCGCTGATGGTCGGGCTGCATACTCTGCGTGAAATTTTATGAAGACACGATGTGATGAGGCCACAAAGGGAGCTATATCAGTGTCCTAAAATTGAAAAAGAAAAGAAGTAACAAATTATATAAAATTTGAACATTTTCCCAGAAATGTCAGTAGTAGTAAACAAGTACAACATAAAGAAGCCTTCTAGAATTTTCAGTAAACCTTCATATGTGTCTAGAAGTGATCTTGCTAAGTATTAATGTAGAGACTTTACACAAGAATATTGCTGGGTGGGGGGGCGCGGAAAGTAAGGAGCAATGGGGAGTGATTGCTAATGGATACAGGGTTTCCTTCTGGAGTACAAGAATGTTCTAAAATCAAGCACAGTGACAACAGCTTCCTGGATCCGGGAACTGACTAAAAGTTATTGAATTTTACCCTTTAAGTAGATGATTTCTATGGTATGTGAATTGCATTTCAATAAAACTGTCACTAAACTTTCAATTTCCAATTCAAGTTCTTATTGAAATTTTCATTCTTCTGATGGGAAACACAACTTATGTCCGCAACTAAAATGAACATCTGAATAAAGTATATTACTCCCTTCACCAACACCTGTACTTTCCTCTGGGGGATGATTTTCATATCCTTTGTGGGGAACAGTTGTGTTTGTGTGTATCTGTGTGCGTAGAAAGAGTGGGTAGATGGGTCTCTTTTCTTCTCCAGTTATTAGCACTAGGGATATAAAAAATGAACCAAACATGCAAAAATCCCTGCTCTCATGAAGCTGACATCCCAGTGGGAGAGGTGAGGTAGGAAATAAGTCAGTAACAGGCACAGAAGCAAAGCATATCACACAGGGTCAAGGCTGCAGTCTGGGGCCCTGCTCCTCTGGTTCTGCTCAGGTCCCCTGCCTCAGTCCTACCCAGAGTCATCAAAAACAAAAAACAGCCAGACTTATTTCCAAGGCAGGAAATTATTCAGGTGAGCACAGCACAGGAATTCTTTTTCCTAAAAAGAGATACTAAGGGATACACAATATGGATCAATTGCTGTGTGCACACACTTTTTCTTTCCATTTCAACCTGCTCCCAAATTTCTACTTGTTATTCTGTGCTGACAAACTAGTATGAGCAGATTACAAAAATTTTAAACTCCTTCTCTTTAAAAAAATGTAAACTCCTCCTTACTTCCCTGTCATTCTTCCATGCTTCTAGATGTTCAGATTCTGTAACTCAGATGCCAGTGAGCAATGACAATTATCATAAAAGAAAACATTTCCCAATGATTTTATGACTAGCTATCCAAGGAGGGACTCCCCCTGTTTTTCTGTAAATACACTGACCCTGCTGGGCTTCACACACTAACTAAATCAATGGTATCTTTAAATCATAAAACAATTACTCTGGAAACTAGGTCTAAATTTACTAAAGAAAATTTAAAACTGGGAAAATAATACAAACATCAATAGTTAAGAAAAGGAGACATAACTAATTACAGACTTGAATTTAATGTGACATTAGTTTAAATGGCCGTAATCTCTCTCAGTGCCTCAGTTTTCTTTTATCTGCAAAGTCCAGGGATCAAATGGAATTGTATATTTGAAAGTCACTGAAAACCAAAAAAAAAAAAAAAAAAAAGTCATACAGACATAAAGTAATTATATTTTGAAAATAATCTCTTTTTGAAATTTTCACAAATTTCTTTATTTCTTTCTTTCTTTTTTGGCTGCACAGTGCAGTTTGTGGGATCTTAGTTTCCCAGCAGGGACCGAACCTGGGCCATGGCAGTGAAAGCACCGAGTCCTAACCACTAGACCCCTGGGGAATTCCTACAACTCTCAACTAAATGTCTACGGCCCAGTTAGCTTCCAAATCTGACTTGTGACTCATTTACTGGGGTCTCTTTTCTGTGGGCCCCTGTGAATAACTGCAAGGCAGTATCCACTAGTCAGGTGACCCAGATTTCTCCCTCAATAATTAGCTTTGTGTAGAGGGACAGAGCTACCAGAGAGTTTATGATGTGTTGTCTGTAAACCAGAGGAGCCTTGTTCCAGAAATTAAGCTGCACCCATGCAAGAGAAAACCACCCAGTGATTAAATATGATAGACCACTTTGCCTAATGATACGGTTAAGATGTTAATGATGTATCAGTCAGTGGAAGAAAAAAACCAAACCACAAAACAGGATAAAATATGTGTGTGTATGGAAATATATTCCTCAAAAGTGTTTAGAAGAATATATGGGAGAATTCTCAGAGTTTTAGAAAAGTGGTTTTTTAAAAAATATTTTTGATAATACTATTAATTTTATAAACTGTAGTTATAGTCTAAAAACTCTAGATTTCCAGCAGAGGCAATTCTCTGTTAGTTTGATCAGAAAGCATAAATGAGCAAAGAGCGAAACAGTAAGAAACAGCTAACTTCTCATCAGTAGTCATGCATCCCTCGCACTGAAGCTCTGGAAACATCCATCCACTTGGACATAAAACAAAAGGCAGCGAGGGGGGATGCAGCAATGTTGAGTCAACATCAGAATCTCCTGGAGGGCTCAGGGGAGATCTGAGATTTACCAAAACAAACTCTCAGTCCCCAGGACAACTGTTAATATCCCTGTGAATCTCTTCAAAGAGTTCCCACAATTTTCAGCAAGCGGTGAATGGAATGGAGCCAGGCATCCAACATTTCTATACAGTCAGCCCTCTGTAAGGACAGAGGGCTGACTAATCTGCTAATCTACATAGTAGATTCAACCAACCACAGAATCCAGCAGATACAGAACCTGTGGATACAGAATCCGCGATATGGGGGACAGACTGTACTCACTAGGCCAGTTTTTATAAGGGATCTGAGCACCTGAGAATGTGGTATCTGTGGGGGGCCATGGGACCGATCCCCTGCAGGTACAGAGATAAGACTGTAATTCTAGTCACGCAGAAATAACATGGATGGGCAACCCTGGACAGTGCCTTTAAACCACACATGGAACTTCCACAAAGCAGCAGGCCACAAGTGCTCCCCCAAAAACTTTGATTCTATGGGCTGAGTGGGGACTGGAAGTCTGTGATGCTAAATAACTGCATACGTAATTTTGATGCACAGTCAAGTTTTGTAACGGTTAATAATACCGGTGGCTGGGTCAGTAAAGAATCTGCCTGTAATGCAGAAGACCTGGCTTTGATCCCTGGGTCGGGAAGATCCCCTAGAGGAGAAAATGGCATCCCATTCCAGTATTCTTGCCTGGCAAATCCCATGGACAGAGGAGCCTGGTGGGCTAAAGTCGGGCATGACATAGAGACTAAACCACCACTACCACCATTATTAATTTAATGAAAAGTCCACTAGGTGGCACTCGTGCTCCCCAAATAAACAGGAAAGTCAGAAAACTGAATTGCATTAATGAAAGTATGTTGTGCTCTGTGATTGCATGTCTGCCTTTAAACATGCCCTTTAAAGCTACTTTAATTATTCTGAAATGATAATTGGATTTTTTAAAAGCTTATTCTACTCACTGCGCCACAATAGGGCCCGGAGGATGGAGAATTAGCATCGGGTCCATCGTAGAGCAGGAGGTAGTTTTGGACACATTCTCCGGGATCGTCGATGCTGATAAAGTAAAAGCTGACGGTGACCGGTCTTCCAGCTGGAGCAAGGATGGCCCATTCACAGTGAGTATTGTTTGGGTAAGTGCCCGGATAGCCAGGGCTGGTGACCGAGCCACTGTCTCCATAAAGAGTCCCACCACAGCCTGCCAGGAAACAGCAGCATGGAGTTGGGTTCAGTCACGCAGAAACCACCCACTGTGCTTTAGTGCACTTAAGACAATGCAACATTTTCCTAAGGTGCTGAGACTCCTTGCGGGAAAAGTGGAGGCAGAAACCCTTTTTCTGTGCCTTCATGGGCTACATACATCCTTCTCCTCCATCACCACCTGCCCCCTCCATCCCCACCTCCACCATATATTCCTTTCCCTGCAGCTCACCACTTAGGACCGACTTCCTCCAGGTCTGTTTTTTGAAAATAGTGAGTTGAGAATGCAATGGGAAAACCAAGATCTTGATAAAGTAACTGCAGGAGAGAGTGAAGTCAATCTTGGCTACTTTGGTGGTATAGGACTTGGATTGATCTTGAGTACTTTGACTCAAGGGCAGTGACTTGGTGATGATGTGGGTGAAGTAAAATTAAAAGGGAAATTCTGGGGCAGGATCACAGAAACAGGTGTTTTATTTTAGGTTTTGGCAGTAATTTGTTGTTTTTGTTGTTTGTTCAGTAGCTCAGTCGTGTCTGACTCTCTGTGACCCTAGGGACTGCAACAACCCGGGCTTCCCTGTCCTTCACCATCCCCCAGAGTTTGCTCAAACTCATGTCCATCGAGGCAGTAATTACTAAAAAAAAGTGACTTTACCAGGCATAGAACTGATAGCTCCAAGACTGATATGCTTAAAAAGTCAAAGTTTATTTTCTTTTTTTTTTGGCCAAGTCGTGTGGCATGTGGGGGTCTTAGTTCCCTGACCCGGGACTGAACCCACACCTCCTGCAGTGGAAGCACAAAGTCTTAACCACTGGACCACCAGGGTAGTTCCCCCTCCCTCCTAAAAAGAAAGCCAAAGCTTTTTAAGTATCGGTGTTAATTTTTTCGGTTTGTCAGTTTGCACAGGAAATCTATCATGATTTAGACCAGATGGCATGGGCATCCAGATACGCTGTACGCAGGAAGAAACTGTAGAGCATAATTAAAGAGCACAGAGCCGGGTTTCTGACCAGTGGGGGTTTGGGCCTGCCTCTGCCACAGTCTGGCTGTGCGTTTAAGGCAACTCATCAGTTGGGTGTTTTATTTCTTTATCTGTAAAATTAGGGCATAGAGATCATCTTTTACTTTTGTGCAGGTACCAAGAAATCATTATCCACAATTGTCTTGATAGAATCTTTTTATAGTCACTCGGGATATTTAAATGAATCGTTTCCACATTCTTATTTTGAAAGCTTTTAGATATTTTCAGGGACATTTCATAAAAGTATTCCTTCTTTCTTGAGTTAAATGTATTGACATGACTTAAATTTCCTTCACTCATCAGTAAACAGCCAACCCAAACTGCAGGAAGGTGCTTACTGCCCTGCAAGAGCCATTAATCTCCAGGACTATTCAGAAATGAGAGGGCCTCCAAGGAACACAGCTGCTTAGATGTACTCAAGGATGTGTTTGTAACTTTTTGGCAAACTTTTATTTAATTTTCAGAGAAGTACACCTTGATGATCAAACCGAAAGTTAAAAATATGACAAAATCGGCTTCCCTGGTGCCTCAGTGGTAAAGAATCTGCCTGCCAGTGTAGGAGACACCGGTTCACTCCCTGGTCTGGGAAATCCCACATGCCTTGAAGCAACTAAGCCCATGCACCACAATGATTGAACCTGTGCTCTAGAGCCCAGGAGCTTCAGCTACTGAGCCCACCTACCACAACTACTGAAGCCTGCACCCTAGAGCCCACGCTTCACAACAAGAGAAAGCACCCCAACGAGAAGCCCACACACCGCAGCGAAGAGTAGCCTCCGCTCTCCACAACTAGAGAAAAGCCCTCTTAGGAACAAATACCCAGCACAGTCAAAAATAAATGAATAAATACATAAAAATTTTTTAAAATATGACAAAATCAAAATGTATAAACTAATTACAAAATCTTTATACCTTATCTGTGCCTCATATGTAGATATATATTCTTTAGAGAAATAATAAATACAAGTAGAATTTTTAAAATCTATAATTTCATCATTAAAAAAAATCTCTATTTTTTAACAGAAAATGATCAAGTACACAGATTGGGGAGAAAGATGAGGTCCCTTTAACTGTCTTTTCTATGAGACACTGTATGTTTTTCTCGGCTGCATCACTTGCCCTGACAAAGTGCCAGTGTCTTACCGGAGGGTGAAGAGGTCCAGATAATTTCATATCCACGACCAGAAGTTGCACCATCACTCTTAAATTGAAGGTATAGTTCATGACTCTGGGAGAAAATGGGATTTGGCAGCAGAGTCCCACAATATGTGCCCAGTAATGGCGAACTGCTCTCACTTCCGTTTCTGACCTTTAAAAATGCACCATTAATGATGACACTTAGACATATAGTACCTTCTTTTCTGATCTATCATTGCTCTACATTAAGACATGAGACTATTTGAATAACTTTTTTGAGAAAAACTTTGTCTTTTTATATACATTTACACTCAGATGGCACTTTCATTTGCAAAGGAGAGAAACATGAAATTTGTAGATCAAAAACTATTTACACTTGGATTCAGAAATATGTATTCATCTCCAGCAGTTAAAACACGGAGGCATGTTTCTGCTGATAAAGTCAACTAGTTGATTGCTGTATAACAAACTAGTTATATCTTTGTTCTTGGGGAGATGCTTCAAAGAATGTAGTTAAAGTGAACTTTAAAAAGATGCGGGGAGAAAAATATCTGCATCATTTCCAGTTAACTCTGTGGTAGTCTATTCATCATACTGCAGTTATGCTTTTATCTCTCCTTAAAAATGGGTTGACTATAACGGGACCATGAAAAAACAACATACAAAGTGTGATAAAGTCAAAACAAAATGAATTTCTATATGGGAAAAGGACATAATTAAAACAATCTATAAAATTTCTGACTGTTTAGATATATTTTAAAAAAACACTGTGAAGCTGAATAGATTTCTAAAAGAGAAAATCATTGCATGGTGTAGACACACATGAAAACAGGAAACGAGCTGTCCTGTGCCTGTGGTAACCACATGGCAAATTCAATCAAATTCTGCCCTCCAGCCTGGATCCCGCTACACATTCACAATCAGCCCCAATTGGAGGAGGACTCTTGAGGGCTATGAACACACGTGATTCAGGAGTTTGGGCTGGATCCAGCCCCTCCTGGAGGGATGCTGACTTTATTGAGTTGATACCTGTATTTAAAATCCTGAAAGTGCCTCTGTTCCCTTTATATTCCCATAGTTTAACATGTGGTTAATTGTTGGTTGTCTTAAGTCACAGAATATCTTCAGAGGTGTGGTAGGTAGTCTGGTCAGGTTGTGTTGCTCAGGAGATATCCCCCACCCTGACTTTTTGTTTGTTTGTTTTACCACAAGACTTGTGGGGGATCTTACTTCCCCGACCAGGGATCCAACCTGGGCCCCAGCAGTGAAAGCACTGTCCTAACCACTAGACCACGAGAGGAGTCCCTGGAGAGATTCCTTTTAGGTCTATAGAGTAGCCAGCAGGAGAGAAAAATGCCTTTCTGGATTATTCTGCTAAGTGTTTATACAAAGTAGCCTTGCTGTGGGTGGAGCAGCGGGTTCACAGTCAGCAGACAGAAGTCCAACTGCCCTACTCCAGTCTGGACATGGGTCTTTTTCCTCTGGATCCTCTTTAGAAAGTTGATGCTCTAAGAGAAGGAGCGGGATATTCATTCTCACGGAATATGCCAATGAATCGTCCTTTTCATTTCTCTCTGCACAGGAGGAATGGGACAGGAGAGCAGAGAGCATCTCTGGGAGTGCAGATGAGCCTGAAAGGGTTGCTGAAGGCAAAGGCAGATTTCAAATGGGGTCGAGAGCTTGGCCTTCAAGGGGTATAATACATTCAGAATCCTCATTGATAAATTTCCATTCTCATCATCGTTAACATGAACGGAATGCTGAGGCTGCAGTAAACCGTGCCAGAATCTTCCCACTGAAAACCAGAAACAGCTGGGCTTTGCAGGCCTGAGCTGCCGTTTCCTGTCTTTGCTTATTGGATGGGAAGTTTCAGACCCGTTTCTATGGGTTAAGGCTTGGCGGCTAGAGAGTCGCCCTTGCTTCCCAGCATCCAGAGGCAAATAGCAGAGTTCACGCTAGTCACTAACGGGCAACTCGGGCTTGATGTGAACCAGGAGTAGCTGCACTGTGACTCTGAACTGTCTGGATGGTTTGTCTTCTTTCTGTGTCTCTCTCCACCTCTCACTTCTGCTTTATGCTCCATGGAACTGTTCAGCCTCCATGGTGGGTACGTACGTAGGGCTGAGTTTAATAACCTGATTGATGCCAACAAGACTGTCCTTCTCTCATCTCCTCCCTGCTACATCCATGTCCTCCCAGTTTCTACCATGGCTAAGGTTCCCCATGAAAAGGCATATGCTTCCTCTGAGAACTTTTACACTCTAGGTTGAGCATAGTCATTAACCAAGGACTTAGATGAATTCTATGGTGGGGGGCGCTTTCCAGGATAATAAAACTCCATAACAGGTCTAGGGGAACAAACCAACTTTTTGGAAACCTTGCCAGAGATTCGCATGTACATGAAACACAGCCAACTTAGGGACTCTCGGATTAAGATTTAGGTGTGAATTCAATTCACAGAGGGATTCAGCATCTTTGTACGTCTGAGACTTACTCAGCAACTCAGTTTACTTCCTAAGAATGAATACATTTCCAAAAGAGTCTGCAAAGGACACGGGAGAGAACGCTGCGGTTTTTATAGCAAAATATAGGTGCTAAGCTCCAGACAAGGGAGGGTTCTCTCTCAGTGTGTTTGGGGGGAAGGAGGGTAGGGTGGTGGGGGAGGACAGGCAAAGAGCAAAGGTGCTTCAGAGGAGGAGGAAGAAACAAAGCGCTCCTCTTGTGTCTGCCAAACAGGTGGTCAAGGAGACACTCTCCGTAGAGAACACTGAAGATGCCCCGAACATACTGTGGCCATCAGCTAAATCAGGTAAACTATTTAGTATCATTTCTTATTAAAGTCAGACATATCTTCCATCTCCAAAATTAGCACTTTGCACTTGACCTTCCTCTGGTCCTTCCAGTCTCAAGCCACATATCAGTGCCTTCAAGATGCCTTCTCTGTCCCCAGGTGGGTTAAGTGCCCCTAACCTTGCTGGCTGTTGGTCAACAAGAGCAGACTACTTCCTGTCTTGTCTTTCCCATGGATTGTGAGCCCCTGGGGAACCCTGACTGTGTCTTGTTCTCTCCTGGATTTCCCATGTCTGGATCTTGGAGATGGTTGGTATCTAGGGGATGAAGGGATGATGAACAATTTAATGAAATGAGGAAGGAATATGATTAGCAGTAGCAGAGGAAAAGGTGACAAATCTTTAGGGATCCAGCATCTTTTACATAGTTCATTTACATGATATTCAGCCGCGTGTTACCTCCAAGAAGTCATGGGTGCAGCCACTTGAGTCCTCGATGCCAAATGAGTGAAAGAAGAGGGAGATGGTGTGGTTGTCGGGGGCTGTGAGCACGGTTGTGCAGTCCACGTTGCTGGCGTAGTCACTTGGCCAGCCAGGACTCCGTAGGTTGCCAAATGCCTTCTTATATTCTCGATTGCAATCTTAGAGGAAAGACAGTATCTTAATTAATGTATGCATCCCAATAGTTAGTTCTCCTTCAACTTGACAGGAGTAATTCAAGAAAATTATTAAATCGGAGCAAACTTCAGAAAAAAGCTAATCTAGCCCCTCCATTTACCTCTGAGATGACTGAGATCCCAAGACCTGAGGTGGACAGTGTGCCGGGCAAACGCAGTGCAGTGTCTTAACACAAAACATCCTAGTGTGAGATGTGAAATGTGAAGACTCTCCTGTGAAGATGAACATTCTAGCACTCTCTGCACTTTTCTGATGATCCGGAGGTAGAGCTGGCTGACATTTAGACTCTGGACATACAGACTCTACCTCCAAGACAGACTTTTGTCTGAGGATGTTTCCTCAAATACTTTGATGAATTGTTCATTCTGATACAACTGATATAGCTTTTGACCATTTTTGGTAAAAACACCCTGAGTGTTTTTGTTTGTTTTAATCAAAGGCAGCTTTGGTTTTAATCAAGCTTGAAACGAACATTACATACAGTGTTCTCTGGAAATCAATTTCTCGGTGACAGTGAACAAGTAACTCTTTCAAGGCTCTTCGGTTTTTCCAAAGTAGTTTTCTAATACATAGTGATTTCTCTATGTGGTTAAGAGCATAATTAACATAGTAACTGGTATATATTTTTAATTAACAATATGAACTTAATATCCTGCATTCTCAACATTTTAATTAGTATTTCATTTGCTTTAACTCTTCAGAAGCCAGCTTTAGTCATCTACTAAATGGGGCAAGGCTTCTGGTAAAGTCTTACTTCACGTGGGTATGGTTTGTGTCAACAAACCTTAATTTATTCACAGGAGTCAACTCTAGCAGTAATTGTAATAATGGCAGTTTTTCTGAATAAAAGATTAAATCCCCAAGCTCACCTGCAATCTTATAGGTAAAACCCACTCTAGAGTTAATACTGAAAACTTCTGATTTGAAAACGATGACTGCGGTGCTCGTGGAGGAGTAAAACGTGGGCACGGCTGACACATTTCCACCGCAGAAGCGAATTCCTGGGTTTCCATTACTCTGAAATGGAATGGAAGCCAAGGGTCAGCAGGTTTAGTTTCAAAAGAGAATAGGCCACAGCAGAAATTAAACTGCACATAAAAATACAGTTTAAATATTTAACCATGGAGACCAATTATAGAGTTTAAAGCACTCTGCAGTAAGATGTCACCTTGGCCATGGAATTGACAGATGTCTCACATCTGAGGGCTGGGTGAGAAGTGGAGAGGTTTCTGCTGAAACCACAGGGCAGCCCCCTGCCTATTGAAAACAGGACCATCCCCCTCACTCCAAGTCCTCTCTAAGGGCTAGGCTGTTGTCAGAGCTCAGCCAGGCTGCTGGAGCTCACTACAGTTCACCTGGGGCATCTCCGTTGTTCGGAAGCCCCTACGGCTAACCAACACTGTTCCTGGCCCTCTCTCACCACCCTTTAGCAAACTTGCACTGTATGAGTTGCTCCTCAAACTGCAGCGAAACATTCCATGTATTCCCAGGTGCCTCCACCAGGCAGCATCCTCAGTTCAGGATTCCTACACTCTAATCCCATCATTCTTTTTATGTCAACCACCTAATAACATGATCAGTTCAGTTCAGTCGCTCAGTTGTGTCCAACTCTTTGCGACCCCATGAATCGCAGCACGCCAGGCCTCCCTGTCCATCACCAACTCCCGGAGTTCACTCAGACTCACATCCATCAAGTCAGTGATGCCATCCAGCCATCTCATCCTCAGTCGTCCCCTTCTCCTCCTGCTCCCAATCCCTCCCAGCATCAGAGTCTTTTCCAATGAGTCAACTCTTCGCATGAGGTGGCTAAAGTACTGGAGTTTCAGCTTTAGCATCATTCCTTCCAAAGAAATCCCAGGGCTGATCTCCTTCAGAATGGACTGGTTGGATCTCCTTGCAGTCCAAGGGACTCTCACGAGTCCTCTCCAACACCACAGTTCAAAAGCATCAATTCTTCGGCACTCAGCTTTCTTCACAGTCCAACTCTCACATCCATACACGACCACAGGAAAAACCATAGCCTTGACTAGATGGACCTTTGTTGGCAAAGTAATGTCTCTGCTTTTCAATATGCTATCTAGGTTGGTCATAACTTTTCTTCCAAGGAGTAAGTGTCTTTTAATTTCATGGCTGCAGTCACCATCTGCAATGATTTTGGAGCCCCCAAAAATAAAGTCTGACACTGTTTCCACTGTTTCCCCATCTATTTCCCATGAAGTGATGGGACCAGATGCCATGATCTTCGTTTTCTGAATATTGAATTTTAAGCCAATTTTTTCACTCTCCTCTTTCACCTTCATCAAGAGGCTTTTTAGTTCCTCTTCACTAGGTCAGGGGCAGTGGCCGAGAGTGCCAGGCTGCGACGGCGCAGGAACGGCCAAGAGGAGCTACCCCGTGTCCAAGGTCAGGGGCGGCAGCCGGGAGGAGCTACCCCACGTCCAAAGCCAGGGGAGGCGGCCGAGAGGAGCAACCCCACCTCCAAGGAGTGGTGGCTGCGCGGGCGCAGGAGGGCCTAGAGGAGCTATTCCACGTTCAAGGTCAGAAGGGACGGCGGTGAGGAGATACCCCTCGTCCAAGGTAAGGAGCAGTGGCTGCACTTTGCTGGAGCAGCCCTGAAGAGATACCCCTTGTCCAAGGTAAGAGAAACCCAAGTAAGACGGTAGGTGTTGCAAGAGGGCATCAGAGGGCAGACACACTGAAACCATACTCATAGACAATTAGTCAATCACATGATGTTGATGCCCAAATCCTCAGGTATTCTGTGACCATCACACTTTTATGGTCAACAATCTCTTCAACATCTTACCCCATGAGCAATTCAGACTGATCCATTTTTTAAAAAAACAAAACAACTTTTCTCTGTTTTTTAAACCATGAATATAGTCCCCTTAGACTGGTACCAAATGGCTTCTTAACCAAACCCTCCACTTTGTTCTACACACAGATCCCGCTGACTACAGACAAGCTTCTGCTTGGAGCACTGCAGGCAGAATGCCAGAGACACACATCAAAAACTCCGGTTAATGGCCTGAAACTATCACATCCTTGTTAATCAGCCGTACTCCAATACAAAATGAAAAGTTTTTAAAAATTCAGGTTAATAGGGGAATCAGTCTCTGAGGATGGGGCACAAGAGCAGGCACTTTTCTGTTTTATTTTGTTTTAGTTTATTTTTAATTGGACGATAATTGCTTTGCAATGATGTGTTGGTTTCTGCTGTACAACAGTGTGTGCGTGCATGTTACTAGCTCAGTCGTGTCCTACCCTTTGCGACCCCATGGACTATAGCCCGCAGGCTCCTCTGTCCATGGAATTCTCCAGGCAAGAATACTGCAGTGGGTTGCCATTTCCTTCTCCAGGTCAACAATGTGAATCAGCCATGAGCATACATATGTCCCTGCCTTCTTGAGCCTCCCTCCCACTCCCCTATCCCGCCCCTCCAGGTCATCACGGAGCACGGAGCTGGGCTCCCTGTGCTGTGCACCAGCTTCCCACTAGCTACTTCACACATGGTGCTGTAGATATGCCAGTGCCACCCTCCCAGTTCATCCCGCCCTCTCCTTCCCTCTCCGTGGCCACAGTCTGTTCTCTACTTCAGGGCCAGGCACTTTTGCCAAGACACCCAGATGTTAAATAGGCACATGACCTACAGACCAAGTGCAGGTTTCTTAATGCCTATAAATAGGGGGTGTCATAAAAGGCTAAAAAGCACATTAGGCTGGAAGTAACTTTGAGAACTTATCCAGTCATGCCCTCAGTACTTCAAGTGTTCTGCAAACTCTGATGAAAAGGTTATAGATGTTTCTGTCATTCATACAATTGTTACCTCCGGTGGGTCCTGAAACTCTAAGTAGTTCTGGTTGCAGTCTTGAGAGTGCAGCTGAAATGCCCACACAGTTATCTCGACCTGCTGATGCAGGGGAGCTTCAATGACCCAAGTACAGGTGGCAAGGGGGACATCTGGGTCTGATGAATTGGGTGACGAAATACTTTGTGGGGTCCGAGTTGCATTAAATGTTCCACCACAAGGCACTGAGATGGGAAATAAGAAACAACTTAGAAGACATTTTACTTGTAACTCATCACACATATAATATTTAAAATTCTATTTTCTTTGTTCTTCCAACCCAAAGGAGCTGTATTTATATCATTCTAGGAAGGATTTACATTATACATTCTTGACTAAGAATTGTACCAAATTTGTACCATGGATTAAACACAAAGTAATTAATAGGGTGTTTAGTAACCGACATTGCGCATAGATAGTAATTAACATTGAGGTTAGTAATTAACATTGAGGTTAGTAATTAACATTGAGGTTAGTAATTAACTGAGTATAGATATAATCATGTCATTATTTTGAGTGCATAAATACACATGTGTTTCATAACATGTAAAAATGTCTCAGTTTACTCACTGTCCATGATGGTATATGTAGCATTAAATCCTTCTCTTTCTAAACTCAAGTCACTGACAAATTGAACTGTAAGGAAGTTTCCAGAAGAGATAAAGGGGGCAGGTACGGTGGAACCACAGAATGTTCCAGCCAAGTTGGCATTTTCACTATCCCCATCATATAACTGAAAAGAAAAACAGCTCATTAGTTATCCATTAGTCACAAAGAAGTTGCATATTTTACACTAAAATGCGCATGAAGTTACAAGAGGTCATAGTTAAGAATCTTACACTAATGTTCTTAATGCTGGTTTTAATTTAGGAACTGAATTGTTATCGAATCAATTACGCTATAATGATTTTCAGTAAAATTCTAGTATAATGGCCTAAAATTTTTTTCTCATTGGGAAAGTCATATTTGATTTAAAAAATAATGTGTCATTAGAGCCACAAACCCATCACCACCTTCACCTCTGTCCTCCCTAACAGCGCAGGTCCAAGCCATCACGACCTCTTGCCTGATTCTCATCACATCTTCCCACGGATGCCCCCGGTCCTACTCTTGACCCTCTACAGTCCGTTCTCAACACACCAGCCAGAGGATACAGTTTAAGTGTTAGTCAGACCAGGTTGCTGCTCCGCTAAGAACTCTCCTAAGCCCTCCCCACCCACTCAAAGCCATGACTAGGGCCTCCGAGGCCTGATAGAACCTGCTCCCACTCCTACTCCTGGACTTCCCCAGCTGAACTCTTAATGGCCTCCACTTTGTTTGCTCTGCTCCTGGAGTGAAACAGGTGCTCCGGCATCCTCGCTGTTGTATCTGCTGTTTCTTTTGCCTGGAATGTTCTCCTGTTTATTCACGTGGTTTCATTCCCCTCTGTTCTTTTAGGTCTTGACTCAAACATCACTGACTCAGTAGACTTCCCTGACCACTCCCCTCCCCATGTGAGATCTTAGTTTCCCCACCAGGGATCTAACCTGCACCTCCTGCATTGGAGGGTGAAGTCTTAACCCCTGGACCACAGGGAAGCACCCCCAAGTCATCTTTGCGTCAGTTGATGGCTCAAGCCTAGCACCTCAGCCATCCTCGACTGCCGTGCCTCCTTCTGAACCGCCATCGATTCTGCTCCACCTTCATCCTCTGTCCCAAGGGCTCCATCTCCGGTGTCCCCACAGTGGTCCCTCTCACCTACGCTGTTGTAACATTTCTCATAGCCCTGATTCCACAGAGCATTCTCCCCCAAGCCGCCTGAACATCTGTAAGCTTAGAACAGGCAAAGATCCTGCTTGGCCTGCAATGTCCCTGGGGATCTCACTGCATCTTCAGTTATACTCACCCTCTTTAGCATGGTCTGCAAGCCTGCTCTTGTCTGGCCTGGGCTGCTCTTCACACTTGCCCACTCCTCTGAGGTGTGCTGTGCTTAGTCATTCAGTCGTGTCCGACTCCTTGTGACCCTATGGAGGACTGTAGCCCCCCAGGCTCCTCTGTCCATGGGGATTCTCCAGGCAGGAATATTGGAGTCCAGGGATCTCCCAACCCAGGAATTGAACCCAGGTCTCCCTGTAACTCCTCCATCCCCTGGCAAATCTCTCTGAGCTGCTCCTCTTGCCAGGAGGTCTCTCCTCAGCCCTTGGATGGCCCACTCCTCATCATAGGGTCTCCGCTCAGATGCCACCCCCTCAGAGCCCAACTCTACCTAGTGGGCACTCCCCCAGTATCTTCCTGTTCTCTTCTCTAACTATAACCAAGACCTACCTTGTTTATTGCTTATTTACTTCTTCTGGTCTCTCCCCCATAAAGCATATAAACCTGTGGGTGGGCGAGGGGACCTCTGACTATTCCCTGTATGTCACCAGCACCCAGTACAACCCCCAGGCAAAGGCGCCTTCAGCAAATGCCCTTCAGCATGTGTTGAAATAGTGAGTGCTTGTATTTTCTCAAACACGTCACTAGAAGACAAAGTGTTCTCCATCTGAGCAATCCCTATTGCACTGCTAAAACACATATCTGTGTGGATCCAAACATGGAACTGAGAACAGAACCATGGTGTGTTGTTAAGCCTCAGCATCGCCATGATCCCTGACATTATTTTAAAATGCTGGGAATACATCAAACAGAAATGGTTAAAAACAGTCTTGTCAAAATAAACACAAAAATAAATTTCCCACTAGATGGCACTGTGTCTCTCCTTGAACATGATTTTAATAAAATTTTAGTAAGATTTTAAAGCCGAAAGAGACTGAGGGGCTGAGTTATCTAATCCCCTCATTTTACAGAAGAGCAGATTTGCCAAGTTTTAGGCGGTGTACTTGTTCTGGTAAACAAGTTAGGTTTTTATTATAACCATCGCTGCCTGTATAAAATCATGTTCATATCAACAAGCATTTTTATTCTTGGTGCTGTGTATCAGGCCTCTGAGCTAGGTCCTGTCTATACAAGGATGCATAAGCACTTCCCATACCTTTAAGACACTAATTTGACTCAGAGATTAATGAGAAGAGGTTCATAAATTAAATATATGTGTGTGTGAATTATACATAAAATAGAGAAAAAAGAGTGCTATAGCAGAAGAGTTCAGTGTATGAGGGGAACTCATACGATTGAGTCAGGACAGACCCCATACAGACGCCTCAACTGTGAGTAGAGGCCTTCCAGACCGAGACAACAGGAAGGGTACCCTGGGCAGATGCATCCAGGTGTGGAAGGCCACAGAAGGACAGAAGGCCTGCCCTGTTTGAA
Organism: Bos indicus; assembly: GCF_029378745.1. Lineage (NCBI taxonomy): Eukaryota > Metazoa > Chordata > Mammalia > Artiodactyla > Bovidae > Bos > Bos indicus. The sequence continues at coordinate 31,342,154 of NC_091772.1, forward strand.
CACCTCCCTGCCCTGTGGCCCACCGGCCTGAGGTGAGAGAACAGGTGTGGGGCCAGGGAGTTCACTGGGACAAGGCCGATGCTTCATATGCTTCATGAGAAGGGCCTTGTATCTCCTACAGGAGTTGTAAGATCTGATTTGGGTTTTAAATGGATAAGTGGGCGAAGTGATGGAAAGAAATTACAGTAAGTCCCCAACATACAAATGAGTTCCATTCCAAGAGTGCGTCTGTTATGTCCAATTTGTTCGTTAAGTCCAACAAAGTTTGCCTAGGTACCCAATTAACACAAGCAGCTATATAGTTTGGTACTGTATGAGGTTTATATAGTATAACAGCTGGCATACAGGGGCTGGCACACACAGTCTCATCTTTGAAAGCTCACAATTTGAAGGTTCATATGTACAGGACTTCAAAGAAGGCAATGGCACCCCACTCTAGTACTCTTGCCTGGAAAATCCCATAGATGGAGGAGCCTGGTGGGCTGCAGTCAATGGGGTCGCTAAGAGTCGGATAAGACTGAACAACTTCACTTTCAATTTTCACTTTCATGCATCGGAGAAGGAAATGGCAACCCACTCCAGTGTTCTTGCCTGGAGATCCCAGGGACGAGGGAGCCTTATGGGCTGCCGTCTCTGGGGTCGCACAGAGTTGGACACGACTGAGGCGACTTAGCAGCAGCAGCAGCATGTAAAGGATTTACTGTATAACCATGCCCAGCCTCAAGCTGGTGTTCGCATTACTTCACTCACTGCCACAGTAAGATTTCTCCTAATGGAGCTGAAATAGGACAGATGATAGAGGCTCTGGACTCCTGTGTAGGCCAGGCCAGGGTTTTTTCCCTGACGACGCCACGTCTCCACCGTAAACTTGGCAGGGCGGCTCTGTAGAGGCTTGCAGGAAGTGCACCGTGCAGCGCTGCAGGCGGGGCCTCTTACTCGGACGAGGTCAGCAATGGCGTCCTGAGGACCGCCCTGAGGCCCCACACCATCACCAGCAGCTGCGTGGTGCATTCTGGGAGCACACGTCACTGCCATACCGCCTAGACCTGGAGCTTGAATTAAGTTCTAAGTCTTGTGAATGGAGAAAAGTGCTGAGAGGAATTCCATGTTTTCTCAGCTTTTAAACCTCTTTAACAGTGGTGCAGGTTAGAATCTATTTAAGACCCTGAAGGAACTGCAGAAATAATTTGGTGGAAGATAACTTCTGATGATAGCTACTGCCAGATCCTCCCTGATTGGAGCAGCTAAAGAAAGTAGGAAAGGAAATTTGGGAATTTTAACTTACATGAATTTTTAATGCATGAGGGCAAGAGGTTTTGATATTGGGCTTTAATTCTTTTTAAATTTAACTCCGTAATTTTCCCTGGTGATCCTTGGGTCAAGAAGATCCCCTGGAGAAGGGAATGGCAACCCACTCCGGTATTCTTGCCTGGAGAATTCCATGGACAGAGGAGCCTGGTGGGCTACAGTCCATGGGGTCCCAAAAAGTTGGACACATTGAACTGAACAATTAACACTTTCATTTTCTCTTTCATAATTTTAGACATCAGTTTCCTTAGGACTTTATCTTTGAACATTTTCCTGGGAATGTGATAACAAGAGAATTTTAATAGTCTTATTTGAAGACTATGTAGCATCTCAGAGTATCTTCATGAATTCTTTGATCTTACTGTGAAACGTCTGACAGAGTCTGCTGGACAACAGGCCTAGGTATAATTTGGAATGAGAATGAGAGTAAATTTTTAGGTTTGGGGTTGAACTTGGATACTTTATAGAATCTTTTGGGGAAAATGTTATCTTGGTCCTAGTGGTTCTAGGTTTTTATTATAACCATCGCTGCCTGTATAAAATCATGTTCATACCAGCAAGCGTTTTTATTCTCGGTGCTATGTGCCAGGCTTGGTGCTCTGTGCCCTGGTTCTAGAGCTTGGTCCAAGTTCTAGAAGAGCTTGCAAAGGAGCAATGAAGAGAATCAGCTCTAAATGCAGGAGTTTTTAATATAACAACAAAAGTAGTATTGTTATATAAAATCAATAATATTATTAATATGATTATTATGTAATTTCAGGCTCTTTTCCAGTGCTTATGGCGGTGTTGGGAATATAGTAAGTACTCAAATTAACATTCATTGAATGAGTAAATGGATAGTAGGTGCTATCTTATAAGGATGAAGACCTGATGCCCAATTACTGACCTTCTCCCCAAAACTGGACAGCCCCCTCCTCCCATGGCTGATCACAGACTGATGGTTGAGCCTAGTGGGTTAAGACAAAGGTTTTCCGTGAGAACGGTATCATCTAGGAAGTGTTTTGCAAAAGTGTGGTGTTCTTGGCTCATCATAGTAGTCTGAGGCTGAAACTGGTACTTAGTGTTTAGAAGCCACACTGCAGAATTCCAACAAAATTCACAGGACAGATATGCAATATATCCCACATACCTATGAATGTCCTGCCAGACACGTGTGTAAGAAAACTGTTTAAAATCATTTGGTCCCAGAACCTAAGCTCATTCTGTATATAAACACAAAAATATTTTGCACTACTTTAGTAAGAACCAAATTTCCAAGAAGGCAATTATTATATAAGTTGAGGGAAGACTATAGTTTGTTTTATCTGGAACTATTTGATTTGAATTTTGGAAATTCATATTGTGGATGGGTACTGCCATTATCTTTTAAGTTGCAAATAGAGCCTATGTACTCATACCAGTCCACATTTCTATGTATGCATTTGTCATGATTCCAGGATTTTAGTACTTAATCAAGTGACTTAGCATAGTCACATCAGAGCATTTACATGTTGATATACACACTATTTTATGGATTTTCCTTTTATTTCTCCTTTTCAAAGCCTTTAGCATAATTGTAAATTGAAATTATATGTGGCTAGGCTATGGCACAGATGAGCTTTCAGATGGTCAAAGGATCATTAGACAATACTGGTTATTCCAAGGGGCACTGACTGCATTGAGAAGAAGCTGGGCAGTGTTAGAAAGAAGCCCCTCCTTTTCCTGTTTCATGTTTCCTAGCAAAGGAATGTCAGTTATGGTCACAAAACTGAGTACTCTTTGCTGTTTGACTCACTGGTCTCCACAAAGGAATGACTTAACTGATGAATAGGCTGGTGTTCAGAAGCGGGGTATACACCATGCAGCTTGCTTCCCCTCTTCACCCACTTCTCTGTGGTAACCAATCACCCACTGGAAGCTTGCTTTTGTGCTGTTTATCTGAAATTCAGCTCAGCCATCCCATCTAGAATGTCTTTCTGAACCCTGGAGTGACAGCACTCATACTTTGGTGTTTTGCTCTATTTTTCTGTGTTTATCACATGTATTGGCTTTGCCATGTTATCCGTCTCATCCACTTACAGCTCCATGATTGAAGCTTATCTTTGATTCTCATACCTCAAGTGCCAGGCACAATGCCCAACACATAATCATGCCATGTGACTCTTCAGGGAATGGATGTGATGTCAATTTCAACAGCAACCACTCAGTGAAATACATAATTCTCTACTTATTGCGGTTATCTTTTTGTTGGTACTACTGTTGTAGTTGTTTTTCTTAGCCATACTGGGTGGCTTGCAGGATCTTAGTTCCATGACCCAGGCCCTCGGTGGTGGTGAAAGCCCAAATTCCTAACCACTGGACTGTCGGGAAGTCCCCTACTGCAGTTATGTTAATAACTTTCCAAGTCAACCCTTTCAAAACAATAATGATATAATTACAAATGAATAAAGGATTTGGCATGTTTTCACTTAAATATCTACCTACAGAATTAAATTAACTTTTCTAAAAAGTGATTTGATTAGAATCTCTAAGAAACAGTCAAAAATGAGCCCAGTGTCCTATTTATCATAGTGAATCTCTTTAATAAAGGTACCTCCAGGCCTCACATTCCAAGAACTGTCCTGTGATCTGCCAGATTCATATAAGCTGGAAATGGTGCCAATTGAGGGAAACTGCTTTCCCAAAAAGAAAAACAAAAGTAGATCTGAACAGAATTTCTTTTAAAAAAGAAAGGGCATTTTATATTGAAGCCAGAGAATAGCTCCTTGTTTTCAATATTGTTATGTCTGTCCTAAATAGCTTGAAAACATCTATAAAATTAATAGTTCTTTTAATTTAAAAACAATTTTTTGCCACCCCATACAGCCTGTGGGATCTTAGTTAGTTCTCCAACCAGGGACTGAACCTGGGCCCTCAGCAGTGAGAGCAGAGTCCTAACCACTGGACTGTCAGGGAGCTTCCAAGAGTTCTTTTAATTGTATTATCAAATCACACATAGAAACATAGCTTGAGAATAAATCCAGTCAGCCTCCTCCTGGCACAACCACATTCTAAACATCCCCCTTGTATTTACATTCATAATAATGTATATGTAAATCAATTATTCATAATATTTTAAGAAAAGGAGATTCTACAGACTTCGTGACCATGTAGAGTTACCCAAAGTGAGGAAAAAAGAAATAAATTTATTTACAAATTATATGACAGGCACAGTGCTAAATGCTCTAACATACCTTATCTTTATCCTCAAAATAGTCTTGCAAGACAGGTACAATTGTGTGATTTTGTTTGTTCATTTTTCAATAGATGGAGTGATGAGAATCAGGGACATTAGGAAATTTGTCAGGTGGCAAAGTTGGGTTTGAGTCCATATTACCTGCCCTGAAAATGTATTTATCCTCTGATAAAATTAGCACTCAAACAGCCTTGAACAGCCTTGAGCAGCTCATTGCTGCTCTGGCCACTCTGGTCTCATTCCAGACAAGAAGAATTCACCCTGATCTGACATTTCTTGTTATCTGTAGTCTTTCATGAATTCCTTCTGATCTGGCTTCTGTCCCAATACTTTATTTAAATGGTTGTCATCCAGTCTAATGAGTTTTTCTTTATCTTAACCTTTCCTGGCCTCTAATTTACAATTTAATAGTACTGACCATCCATCCTTGGTAAAAGACTTTTCTCCCTTGACTTCAGTGATAACTGCATTATTCCTGGTTGGTAGATTTTTCTGTGACTTGTCTGTTTCTCTTCCTGATTCTTCTGTCCTTTCCAGCTGTCTCACCCTGGACCTTTCCTGGAGTTGAGCAGGAGCCTGGCTGTTCAGTGCCATGCTGTCTCTCTCAAAGAAGCATCTCTCCTGACTTAAGAAACTCTCTTTGCTGCCTTCTCTCTATTTATGCCACTGCCCCCTTGCTGGAGCTCTGGCATTCTCCCCTGGTCAATTTCACTTGTCGGCCCTGCCATCATCCAAATTAAACTGATTCCTGCAAAACCGTGGCCTCCTCCTAAGAGTACTGACATTCTTTTGGTCTTCTGGGCATGGTGCTTTTCACAGTGAAAATATAAGACTGTCTATAATTAAGTGCCCTGGTAGTTCAGACAGTAAAGCGTCTGCTTACCACGTGGGACACCAGGGTTCGATCCCTGGGTCGGGAAGATCCCCTGGAGAAGGAAACGGCAACCCACTCCAGTACTCTTGCCTGGAAAATCCCATGGATGGAGGAGCCTGGTAGGCTACAATCCATGGGGTTGCCAAGAATAAGACATGACTAAGCGACTTTTCTTTCTTTCTTATAATTAAGTGCTCAAATGTGTATTTTGTCTATGACTTTTCTCCCCTTTCTTTTAAAACCAATTTCTGCAAAATTTAAGATGATTTTTGAACTTAAGTTTCTCTCACATCCAGCTTGTCATCAGCACCATCTCTGCACCCTCCTCACTTAAAGGTAATTTCTTCCTGGGCTCCTAACTCCAGCCTCTCCCCGGACCATCCACTCAGAATGCTGAGTCATCTTTCTTAAATACTGTTCTCATCTTATGACTCATTGGAAAACGTGCAATCACTTCTTATTTCCAACTACATAAAATCTAAATGCACTAGCTTGATGTTCTAGATCCTTTATAATCTGGGTATTTCTCCACCTATCCAGTCTTATTTTTTGCTCTGCTTTAACAATAATCTGCCCTGATAAAGTCAACCTCTTCACTCATTCAACTTCAATGCCTTTTCTGCCTCACCTAGAATGCCCTCAGTCCCAACTTGAACAAAGGTTCTCTTCATTCTATGTATCTTTCTTGTTCCCACCAAATCATCATGAACCATCCTCCCTTTTAAACTTGCTCATGGCTTCCAGCCTATGCCCAGTGTACTTGAATATCAACTCTCCTGAACTACCTGGTGTTGATTCGCATGTATCATCCTTTAACTGTGCAACCAACTTTAAGCTCCTCCTGAACAAAAATAGTGCCTGCTGTTTACCCCCAACAGTGTAGTGGAGTATATTGATTGATGCTGCTTAGCGCTTTTAATCTAAATGCATATAGCCTGATAAATACAATGATTTAATATTAAAGAGTCATTTAAATATTAAAAAGTTTCTTGATTTACTTCTAATGGGACTTCAGAAGTAAGATATTTTTCACATCTAAAAGTAATATATTAAATAAGTAAATATCCAAACTTTAAAAATAGATGAAGGAAGGAGTGATGATTTGCATATAGACATTGTCATTTATTTTAGATTTTGCCTAAGATCCTTTGATAATGTCTTTCCAGAGGACCCATCGTACAGTAAATTATCTCTTGACAAGGCTTGGAGGAACAGTGAATCTTAAAGCTAATGTTAGAAGCTACACAAAATTTTTGACTCATTCCTGTCAGAGATTATTTTGATGTGAAGATAGGACAGTTGCAGTATCATTCATTACATCAGAGGACCCCCAGCCCTTAGGCCATGGACCGGTACTGGTCCATGGCCTGTTAGGAACCAGGCCACATAGCAGGAGGTGAGCAGTGAGCAAGTCAGTGAAGCTTCATCTCTATTTACACCTGCTTCCCATGGCTCGCATCACCACCTGAGCTCCGCCTCTGATCAGATTGGCTGCAGGATTTGATTCTCATAGGAGCATGAACCCTAAGCCCAAAAGTCAAGGCAGAATATCCTGAGATTGCCACAAAACAGAAATAAGAAAGAAAGTGAAGTCACTCAGTCGTGTCCAACTCTTTGTGACCCCATGGACTGTAGCTTACTAGGCTCCTCTGTCCATGGAATTTTCCAGGCAAGAATACTGGAGTGGGTTGCCATTTCCTTCTCCAGGGGATCTTTCCAACCCAGGGATTGAACCCAGGTCTCCCACACTGCAGGCAGATGCTTTAGTATAATAAATATAATGCACTTGAATCATCCTGAAACCATCTTCCACTGCCCTCATCCATGGAAAAACTGTCTTCCACGAAACCCATCCCTGGTGCCAAAAAGGTTGGAGACTGCTGCTTTAATCATCGAAGAACAGGTCATTTAAACAATTAATAGTACTCACAACTTTCAGGACTTTATGTGTGGTATAAACTGGAATACATCATGAAAAAGTCGGATTAGAAGACTCTTGTTAAAGAACACAATAGCTTTACCTTGACATAATCATAAATGCATCTTCGCAAAGTAGTTGCTGCCTCCAGAGCAAATGTATGGAAGGTGAGTTTGATGACTTTGTTCACGGGGGCAGTGATGAACCACACACAGTTTAAACCCTTGTCATACCTCCCACTGGAATCAGAATCAGGGGAGGCAAAGGAATGGTCGGAACCTGTCAGATAACCACCACATCCTTGCTGAGGCCCTGTGTTAAAACAAAAAAAGACACATCAATATGCAGAGCAAAGAAAGTGACTCTTAAATTTTATGAGGAGGATTTTTAAAATCATATAGTTTCTGTCTTCTGTCACACTTTGATGAACATTATCAGGTTGTTTGCAGGCTTCATCGAGCTTATGCAAGCGCGGGTGCCCCCTGCCTTAGCTTCTTTGTTATTTATTTCCTCTTCAATCACTGATCTGTCAGCCTCTACCAACTCACATCTAGTTGCCTAGAAAAGTGGGTAAACAGATATGGTCCTACACGCATTTTTAGAACGCTTGATATGATTTACCGGAATTTTTTCTACCCTTGCAAAATCCAATTTTATACAAAATAAAGTATTTTGCATAACAAAACTGATGGAAACTGTGAACACGTTTTACCTTTATGTTCTGCTTTCATGAACACTATCAGATTGAAAACTGAATTTAAGAAGAATTTCCCCCACATGCCAAGAAAATTGGCTCTCAAGATATCTTTTATTTAAATAGCCTGGTAGGAAGAGGCTGAGAGGCATTTAACACTCCATTCCACTTAATATTAAACTGTACTCTATATTTGAATCCTTCTTTTTCCAAAAATATGGGGAAGCTGAAGAAGAGGAACTTTGAGAAAAATATATACTTTGAAATGAAAACTCTGAAATTCAGAATAAAAATACAAAAGAGAGATAAGAATACTCTCACTGCTTAGTTATGAAAAAAATATGGCACAGACTCCTCAGAGCACAGGATTTAGTTTTTTCCACTCCACAGCCTAAGTTGATGCTTTGGAAAGGAAGAAAAACTTTATTGGTAATTTTGAAATGAATACATGAGACTGAATTAAGGTTAAAACAGCTCTAGGAGGAATGGAGATGAAATAGGCATTCAAAGTAGTATTCATAAAGCTTGCAATCTACACAAATACTCAGCATTACAAGTTGCATAGTTAAATTCACTGACAGTGGTCTTCCATTTATTTACCTGTCTCATTTCATTTAATACTAATATTAATGTTAATGTTAAACGTGAAAGGGTTGCTTTCAACATTAGGGGGCGCTACGGTTCAGGACTTGGCTCTTGGCAGGAAAGGCAAACAATGGCTGCCGACACGGGATGCAAAAGATACCAAATGCTCAGGGCGTTTTCCAGCATAGGCGCCTTATTTAGTAAGTCAAGCTACCCTGTCACAGCTTCTAAGTGAAGTACAACTACAGATTATTTGCGCTCTCACGTGTTTCCTGGCGTTGAAATGCTTCCAAACGTCCAGTCCCTGATATATCCATAAGCAGCATCTGGAGCAAAATTATTCTGAAACCCTAAGCAATGCTAATCACTCTATTCCTATGAAAGTGAAGTGAAAGTCGCTCAGTCGTGTCCGACTCTTTGTGACCCCATGAACTATACAGTCCATGGAATTCTCCAGGCCAGAATACTGGCGTGGGTAGCCATCCCCTTCTCCATGTTGTCTTCCCAACCCAGGGGCTGAACCCAGGTCTCCCACATTGCAGGCAGATTCTTTACCAGCTGATCCACTATGGATTCCTAGGCAACAGGTCTGCAAAGTGAAGAAAGAAATGGAGATTGCACAGTTTTTGCTCCAGTGTGGACTGACTGTTACTAAAGGCAATCACTTAAGCTTATTGAAAAGCCTGACACGGAAGAACAATTACTAAGGGTATTAATGAATTGAGAAATTAATTTACCTATTAAATAACGTTTTGTTAGTCAAGGAAATAGATTTATTATTTCTTAATTTTTGTTGGTGTGTTGTTCGTTTACAATGTTGTGTTAGTTTCAGGTGTACAGCAAAGTGAATCAGTCATACGTATACATACATCCACTCTTTTTAGATTCTATTCCCATATAGGCCATTACAGAGCATTGAGTAGAGTTCCCTGTTCTACACAGTAGATTCTTATTAGTTACCTGTATTTATATTTAGTGTTGAGATGGGAAAAGATGAATGGTATTCCGATAGCAGTGATGTCATATATCTATAATGATGATACCATTTAGAAATCACAGGTGCCATAAAAGTGGCAGAGGTAAATTTTGCAAGAAAGGGAGACTATTATTTCAGGCCAAGAGGATCTAGAATGTTCAAGGAAGAGGTGACATTTGATCTGTATCTTAAAGGATAAACTGGACAAGACCATAGAGAAATGAGGTTGGTATTGGCAAGTCCAGGCTGAAAGAGTTTGTAACCAAAGGTTAAATGGACAAGGATTTACATTTATAGAATTTGATCTATAGACTTTATTCTATAGCTAGTAGGGATTCACTTGAAAGGTTTTTGATCAGAGGAGTGGTAGGGTCAGGATGAATGCACTTTCTCATCAAGTCCAATCTAGAAATGCATCTGGAGGAGACGAAACCAGACCTGAGCATATGGCTGTGGTCTGAGCTGGAGGAAGTAGGGGAAGTGAGAATTGGAGGTCTGTACTCAGGAAAACTGGACTGCTGGGCTTTAGTCTATTAATACATCAGCTCCAACAACTAAATGCTATTTTTTAAAAAACTTAAGCTATATGTTTTAATCACCACTTGCTTATTAATTGTTACTAGTTAAGTTAATAAGGATAGAATGACAATTATACTGAGCACTGCAAGTGCCGTTATACACACTTATTGTTGATATATACAGGATAAGATACACACTTATTAGATACAAGACTACTCCTATTGCTACTACTGCTACTAATGTCTTAAGAAAGAGACACCCTGCCTTCAGGAAATCCCAGAGCAGAATCCACAGCTCACTGATGTGCACTGGCACAGGCTTAGTGGGAGACTGCGTGATTCCTAACTCTTCAGTCTGTCTCTCTGCAGTGCTCTAGAATGGACAAGAGTATATTTTTCTGTCCACTTGATGCTAGATTTGACTGTGTGACTTGCTTGAGACAATGGAATATCAGCGGCCATGAAGTAGGAAGAGCACATTTAAATGTGCTGATGCTCTTTGCCTTGGACTTTTGTGCTTGTGTGATCCACCAAGAGCTCATGCCCTGGGGACTTGCATGGAAAGCAGACCCAGCCCTAGCCTGTACTACAGAGCCAAACACGCTCAACTTGCTTCCTGAAACATGCAGGCAAACCAGCCTGACGATCCATAAGTAATAAAATTAATATTCCAGGTATAAGCCACTGCATTTTGGATAGTCTGTTATACGGCATTATTGTGGCAGTAACTGACCAATACAAAAATAGCTTTTTCCAGTTATCAAACTATAATAGAGTACATTGACTCATAAAATGAACACACAGAATAAAGAAAATGGAGAACTAAAATTATTGTCAGATAATCCTGGCCCAAATAGTCAAATAACTGAAGTAAATATAACATTATATGAGTGAGTTATATAATTCAATGTATGAGTAAACATATTATATGAATAAATAGTTGAATAATTGAGGTAAACACAATATGATATGAGTAAATATCTTTCAGTGTTTGTGGCATAGGAAATGGAATGGTTATACTTGCTCTGATTCCCCACTTTGATATTTAAACCTAGCATAACTGCTCTGTGCTTCTGCCCCTCCTAAGGCAAGATGGAAGTGGAAACCTATGTCTTGAGGAAACATAAAGACGAATATTATCAAAGGAAGGGTTCTTTACCAAAAAGTACTATTGCCATGTAACTATTTCTGAATTTCAACAATAGTAGGATACAGGGGAAGAAAAAGGCAGAATTCTGTAACAGTGAAATAGTGTCATATATTTGTTTACTATATTGGTATTTTAGAATTCCTTTTTTGAGCTAGTTTATGACTTTAACCTTGACATGTTCTTTAGCATCACAAACTCACCATCTTTCTTGTCACTACTCATGTTTCTACTGTCCAGCCAGCTCCCACCCATCAGCAACTTCCTCGTCAGTCAAGTTGTGTCAGAAGCACTCTGGAAGACCCACTCTGTGCCAGAGAACAAATGTCACTCTAATCTCCTAACCAAAGAAGAAACACTTCCTACAAAAGAGCTCTGTCTTAAGAGAAAGCAAATGTTGGTTGGGCTTCCCTGGTAGCTCAGCTGGTAAAGAATCTGCTTGCAACGCGGGAGACCCTGGTTTGATTCCTGGGTTGGGAAGATCCCCTGGAGGAGGGATAGGCTACCCACTCCAGTATTCTTGCCTGGAGAATCACATGGACAGAGGAGCCTGGTGGGCTACAGTCCACGGGTTTGCAAAGAGTCAGACATGACTGAATGACTAAGCACAATGTTTGGCTAAAGAAATATTGGAAATACAAACTCACAGAAAGCATTGCGATCTGGGTCCAGATCTACTTAATTAAAAATCAGTAACTGAATCCTCAATTGTCTCCCTCCAATTATGAAACTTCAGAGTGAAGTTCAAGCCAGAATAAATCTGATGATAAGAAATAGCTATCTTATCTAAGAGAAAACATCTGGAAGGCTTCAGTGGAGGCAGATACATTTCTAAACAATTATCTTGAGAACTGACATTTCTGCAGCTGACATTGGAGGAGGCTGACATTTTATAGAGGTCTTCTGGATAGGATCTCCATCCATCTCTGGACAACCGCTACTTGGACAGATAGTCGTGGGCCAGCTGGACTTTCAGATAAGGATCAGCCTGACTTCAGGCATTTTCCTGTTCCCCAGCGTGTATTTGAAGGGAGCAGAACATAAGCACAGGAAACAGAACACAAACGCATTTAAAGCTGGTGCCTTAGGGAAATGGGAGTTCCATAATCCTGTCTTTGAGTATATCTTACTATGATTTTCAAGGCTGCAGTGTATAAGTGCCCTATAGCAGTGAATTCATTTAAAAAGTTCAACTAAGCTTCATATGAACATGTCTTGCCTTTTTCACTAAAAGTAAACTGGAGCTGTTATTCTACTCCCTGGGCTTCCCTGATAGCTCAGTTGGTAAAGAATTCACCTGCAATGCAGGAGACCTGGGTTCAATTCCTGGGTCAGGAAGATCCCATGGAGAAGGGAAAGGTTACCAACTCCAGTATTCTTGTATGGTGAATTCCAAGGACTGTATAGTCCATGGGGTTGCGAAGAGTCAGACACGACTGAGCAGCTTTCACTTCACCACTTCACTTCACTTCACTTCATTCTACTCCCTAACCCTAAACATCATCAACTACAAGGACAATTCAGTCACTTAGTCGTGTCCAACTCTTTGTGACCCCATGGACTGCAGCACGCCAGGCCTCCTGTCCATCACCAACTCCAAGAGTTTACTCAAACTCATGTCCATTGAGTCGGTGATGCTATCCAACCATCTCATCCTCTGACGTCCCCTTCTCCTCCTACCTTCAATCTTTCCCAGCATCAGGGTCTTTTCAAATGAGTCAGTTCTTTGCATCAGGTGGCCAAAGTATTGGAGTTTCAGCTTCAGCATCAGCCCTTCCAATAAATATTCAGGATTCATTTCCTTTAAGATGGACTGGTTTGACCTCCTTGCAGTCCAAGGGACTCTCAAGAGTCTTCTCCAACACCATAGTTCAAAAGCATCAATTCTTCAGTGCTCAGCTTTCTTTAGTCCAACTCTCACATCCATGCATGAGTACTGGAAAAACCATAGCTTTGACTAGATGAAACTTTGTTGGCAAAGTAATGTCTCTGCTTTTTAATATACTGTCTAGGTTGGTCATAACTTTCCTTCCAAGGAGCAAGCATCTTTTAATTTCATGGCTGCAGTCACCATCTGTAGTGATTTTGGAGCCCCAAAAATGAAGTCTCTCACTGTTTCCATTGTTTCCCCATCTATTTGCCATGAAGTGATGGGACCAGATGCCATGATCTTCGTTTTCTGAATGTTGAGTTTAAGCCAACATTTTCACTCCCCTCTTTCATTTTCATCAAGAGGCTCTTTAGTTCTTCTTCACTTTCTGCCATAAGGGTGGTGTCATCTGCATATCTGAGGTTATTGATATTTCTCCTGGCAATCTTGATTCCAGCTTGTGCTTCTTCCAGCCCAGTGTTTCTCTTGATGTACTCTGCATATAAGTTAAATAAGCAGGGTGGCAGTATACAGCCTTGATATACTCCTTTCCTAATTTGGAACCAGTCTGTTGTTCCATGTCCAGTTCTAACTTTTGCTTCCTGACCTGCATACAGATTTCTCAAGAGGCAGGTAAGGTGGTCTGGTATTCCCATCTCTTGAAGAATTTTCCACAGTTTGTTGTGATCCACACAGTCAAAGGCTTTGGAATAGTCAATAAAGCAGAAATAGATATTTTTCTGGAACTCTCTTGCTTTTTCGATGATTCAACGGATGTTGACAATTTGATTTCTGGTTCTTCTGCCTTTTCTAAATCCAGCTTGAACATCTGGAAGTTCATGGTTCACATACTGTTGAAGCCTGGCTTGGAGAATTTTGAGCATTACTTTGCTAGCTTGTGAAATGAGTGCAATTGTGCGGTAGTTTGAGCTTTCTTTGGCATTGCCTTTCTTGGGACTGGAATAAAAACTGACCTTTTCCAGCCTGTGGCCACTGCTGAGTTTTCCAAGTTTGCTGGCATATTGAGTGACCAAGGACATGAGTTTGAGCAAATTCTAGGAGACAGTGAAGGACAGGGAAGCTGCAGTCCGGGGGTCACAAAGAGTCAGACAGTACCGAGCAACTGAACCACCGCCACCTTAAACAGACACCACCTTTTAAGTGTCGTATTTATGTTTGCAAGAAAAAAAAAATCTAAATTCTAAATGGTTTCTGTATCCTGAGTTAGGCTTTTTGTTTGTTTTTAGTAATTTCACTCAGATTGACTTACCTTAAACATCTCATTTTGAGACTCAGTCTAGTTTAACATAGAATATGTACTTAGTCCTGTGATATTTGGGACACATTAAGCTAAAATACTAACAGAAACATAATTTCAGTGGTTAATCATGAGCTATAGTCACAAGAAAAAGAGCCATGCAATGCATAGAGAATTTAAGGTAAGGAAAAGGATATCATTAACTTTTAATTTATTTTGCATTAGTTTGGTATTACTGAAAACACTTTATGTATGCATTAATAGTCTCTTCATGAAAATGAAGGGCACTTCATGAAAATCAGTCTCACCAATTTGAAATTTTTAAAATGCCTTATTAAGTAATACATAGTGATATAATCATGTCAATTGATGCAGGAAGAGGACTGACAAGATCCAACATACATCATGACATAAACTCAGAAAACTAGGAATAGAAAGGAGTTTTCTCAACTTGATAAAGAGCATCTATTGGGTTGATCCAACAATTCATTTGGGTTTTTCCATAGGCTATTACGGAAAAATACGAGCAAAATTTATGGCCAATCCAATGCAAAAAAACCTATAGTTAACACGGTACTTAAGGATGAAAACTATATACTTTCCTCCTAAGATCAGGGACAAGACAAGGACATCTTTTTCTCACTACCATATTCAACAAAGTATTGGAAACTCTTGGTATCATAATAGACAAGAAAAAAAAATGCAGACTGCAGAGGAAGAAATAGAACTGCTCCTATTTGCAGATGCAGAAAATTCCAAGGACTCTGCATAAAAATTCCTAGAATTAACAAGTGAGTTCAGCAAGAATTCATGATACAAGTACAATATACACAAAAGTCAATCACATTTCTATAAACTAACAATGAACATATGGAAAGTGAAATTAAAAACACAATTGTTTTAAAGAAGATAAAATACTTAGGTATACACTTGATGAAATATATATAGAATTTACATGCTGAAAATTACAAATTGTTGAAAAAAATTAAAGATCTACATAAATGGTGGGACATATGTATTTATGGATTGGAAGACTCAATCTAGCAAAGATGTCAACTATTCCCCAAAATGATTCATAGTTTTAATTGTAATTCCTATCCAAACCCCAGCAAGATTTTTCTGTTGACATTAAGAAAGCTTATTTTAAAGCTCAAGATAATAGAACATTATTATCATCAAGATAATAGTATAACAGTAGTACACCAAGATAACAGAACATTATTCAGGGCTAAAAGATGAACTATCAAGCCATGAAAAGACATAGTAATATACAACTTATGTATGTTAGTAAGTGAAAGAAGCCAATTTGAAAAGGCTATATACTGTATGATTCCATCTGGATGACATTCTGGAAAAGGCAAAACTAATGAGACAGTAAAAGGATCACTTATTTTAAAATTTACATTGAAAGGCACAGGCTCTTGAATTGCTAAAACAATCTTGACAAAGAAGAATAAATTAGAAAGGATCAATCCACCTATTACTATACAGCTACAGTCATCCAGATAGTATGATGTTAACAGAAAGTTAAGTGGATTAATGGAAAAGAAGAGAACACCAGAAATTAGTTCACACAAATATGTCCAAGTGATTCTTTGTTGTTCAGTTGCTAATTCGTGTCTGACTCTTTTGCAACCCCAAGGACTACAGCCCATGAGGCTCCTCTGTCCATGGGGCTTCCTAGGCAAAAATACTGGAGTGAGCTGCCATTTTTCTCTTAGGAATCTTCCTGACCCAGGCATTGAACCTATGTCTCCTACCTGCTTGACAGATGGGATTCTTTACCACTGAGCCACTTGGGAAGCCCAAGTGATTCTTTACAAAGATGCAAAAGCAATTTAATGGAGGAAAGACAGTCTTATCAACAAATGCTGACAGAGAATTTGGACATTCAGAAGCAAAAACTAATTCCAACCTAAACCTCAGATCTTAAATAAAAATTAGTTCAAAACGGATCCTAAACATAAGTGAAAAATGTAAAACCATAAAACTTTTAGAGGAAATCAAAGTAGAAAATATTTGAGACCTCAGGATAAGTAAAGAGTTCTTAGCCTTGTTATCAAAACACTGTACATAAAAGGAGAAACCAATATGCTGGATTTTGTCAAAATTAAAAACTTTTGTTCTAAGAAAAGCTCTGTTAAGAAGACAAAAAGGCAATCTATGGACTGGAGAAAATGTTTGCAAATCACATACCTGGAAAAGACAACTATTGAGAATACATGGAGAAGTCTCAAAAGCCAACACTGGAAAAACAAATAACCCAGTTTGAAAATGGGAAAAAATTATGAACATATACTCCACCAAAGAAGATATACATGTGACAAATAAAGCACATGAAAACTCTTCACCATTAAGGAAATATAAATTAAAATCATAATGAGATGTTAATGCACATCTGTCAGAATGGTTAAAATACTCACCTACATGCACACACACTCAGCGATAGCTCACTGTAGAGTACCACACTCCACAATGGAGTGAGCACAGTGAGGGAACCAGAGTGTGGACCACAGAAAGTGTTCTCTGACAACGTTCTAACCAAAATGATAGAACACAGATGACAATGAAATAGCATCTTAAAGCGCTGAATGAAAATAAGTGGCAAACTAGACCTCTATATTCAGAGAAAAAAAACCCCACGAAATTTAAGACAGAATCAAGCTATTTTCAGAAAAACAAAAGCCAAAAGACATTTTTATCAGAATATTTGATATAAATTTAGCAAAGCACTAAAGGGAGTTCTTCATAAAGAAATAAATTTAAGCCAGATGGAAGCATAGAAATTCAGGAAGAAAAGAACAGTAACAATGGTACATATTAATTATGTAAAACAATAAAAATGTTTTATATGCTTAAAACATATGTAGAATTTAAATAATTAAATAATGGCTATTAATAGCACAGAAGACAGGAAGCGCGTTAATGGATTTAAAATGTTGCATTTGTCATGTCATGGTAAAAGGACTAGTTTTAAACTAGATTCTGATGAGTAAAGGGGGAATGTTATAATCTCTAGGGTAATAACTAAGAGAAACTGCATACATAGATAATAGTATTTAAAAGAGAGTGATAATTGATTAATTCAGAAAAAGCCAAAACAGATAGCTAAAGAAACATGAGAACATATAGGACAAACAGAAAACAATACAGTGGTCTATTTAAACCCAATAATGTTAGTAATTTTATCAGATGTAAATATGATACATTCTCCGATGGAAAGACAAAGAAACCAAAACGCAAATACATTCTTTGGAGTATAGAAATGTTCAAAGTGGAGAGATTGAAAAATATGTCATGAATTGAAAGAAAGCTAGGGAAAGAAAGCTATACTAAGTCAGCAATAGTAGACATTAAGGCCAAAAAGAAAAAAGGGCCTTGCAGAATGACATGAGTCAATTCACCAGGAAGACATAATAATTTTAAATGTAGATGTGCCACACATTACATTGCCTCAAGTAAAATAAGACCAAAATTCTGAGCTTCTAATTGTCCTATATGGCTACCCACTGGATGACTTAGAGTCACCAAATTCTCCATACCAAAACCAAAAGTTCTTATTTCCTCCTGTGAAACCTGGTTCCCCCCTGTAAGTTTATATTTGAATAGTGGATATTGCCCAGAAACCTTAGTAGCATCATGCTTTCCCTTTTCCTCATTCCTGTTCAAAGACTATTGCATCCTCTTGATTCTTCATCTTAAGTGCTTCTCCTTTCAACGTCTTTATTTTTGCATTATCACTGTTCTCATCGTCCCCTGCCTAAATGACTGCAATGCTTTCCCAAATTTTCTCGGCCTAAAATGCTGCTCCTACTTCAAAATAGACCCTGATGCTGGGAAAGACTGAAGGCAGGAGGAGAAAGGGATGACAGAGGATGAGATGGTTGGATGGCATCACCAACTCAATGGACATAAGTTTGAGTAAACTCCAGGAGTTGGCAATGGACAGGGAGGCCTGGCATGCTGTAGTCCATGGGATCACAAAGAGTTGGACACAACTGAGAGACTGAACTGGACTGAACTGAACTGACCTGACTTCAGAACATCCTCCTCGCAAGTGCTAGAATGTGCTTTCTAACCCAAATCATATTAGATCATAGGACTCTCCAGCCTCCAGACAATTGATGGTTCTCTTTGCTTGTGGTACACAGCCCAGCATGTCCACCGCTGCGTCTATCCTGTCTCAGCCCCTACTGTCCTCCACCAGAAACCCCAAAGCTTTACTAACAATGAGCAGGCCAGTCTGCAACCTCTGAAATGGGAAGCCTCTGCAACTTTGTACAAGCTTTTTCTTCTCCATAAAATGCCCATTTTCCCAACAAATGCCTTCTCAGCCTTCTGACTTACTATTATTTGTATCTAAAATGTATTCCATTCTAAATGAGTATCAGGGAATGTTTTAGTTTCCTCTCTACCACAGCTCTATGAGGTAGTTACTATTGGTAGCCCACTGTACAGATGAGAAAGTCAAGAGGATAAGTGACTGTTCATGGTCAAACTTGCTGGGACGTGTAAAGACTGAATCTGAACCTAGAAAATCTAGCTCTAGGGCTTGCACTATGTTTATGAAGCACTAACTACAAGTCAGGAGTCATCATTCTCTGCAGTGCTTTCTGGAACTTTTTTTTCCTGTGTTTTTAAAAAATTTTACTCAATGTACTTCAGATCCCTTTCTTCCTGCCTCTGCTGTCCTCTGCACATACTTCTGACAAAAGCATTTGCCATGCATAATTTACAATTCTTTCCTGACTCTTGAATAAGATTCTCAAAAACCAGGACTTTGTTGAATTCATCTTTGTGTCCCCAAAGAAAAGCTCACTGCCTGCATATAAAATGGTGAATGCTATTGAATAAGCAATTAAGGAATGCATAGAGAATATATAGATAGTTCTTACTGGATGGATCTTTGCTGTCTAATCTAAGTTTATAAGGGGAAATCTTGGGGCTAAATATATTTCTTGAATTATAAAGCTGTAACTATGCTGCAAACATATTAGGCATGTGTTCATGTGTGTGTATGTCTATATATAACTTTCTGGTTTTATGTATTAGCCTGTTTCAAAGCTAACTTAGTTGACTTTTGTGGCATATCTCATTGTGAAGAAACAATTAGCAGAACAACATCAAAAAATATCATCAAAAGATTTGAAACACTGCCAAAGGGGTAGTTTTTTGTAGGAAAATGCTTGTTTAGCTAAAAACTTGAAGTTATAAGTGATGTTAGGTCTGTTTATTAAGAAAATCCATTCTCCTAATGCTGCATTTCAGAAGGCAGAGAAAATATAAAAATTTTTAAAACTCCAGACACTTTAACGTGCAGCAACACTACTTAGAAGTATGACTTTTCTCATCATTGACAAAGTCAAAAGCTAGAAAGAAATGAGAAAATGTTCTATTTAGAGAGAGCAGGATTAAGAGCAGTGTGCCATTCAACAGTCATAATATGTTACAATAGAAACGATGTGAAATTCATCGATCCAGACCAAATATACAATAGCGTCTAATAATGTAAACAAGGGCATGGAATTGTTTTGCTGTTCTCAGTGATACATTAGATTGCACATTATACTATTGATATTTAAATTCTATGACTCTGATGGCAGAGCTATTTAATGGCCACAGGGATTATTTCCCCAATTCTGCTCAAGATGTGCTAAGAGACCCTGCCAAGTCAATTTCTATGTAACTCTGTTTCCCAGTTGGTAAACTAGAGCATATAGTAAGAATGCCAATTAGGGTTATAGCATAAAAGTAAATGCCCAAATTCCTTAATTTTGCTGGAATTTTGTGAAAGTGAAATTCGCTCAGTTGTGTCTAGCTCTTTGCGACCCCATGGTCTATACAATCCATGGAATTCTCCAGGCCAGAATACTGGATTGGGTAGCCTTTCCCTTCTCCAGGGGATCTTCCCAGCCCAGGGATAAAACCCAGGTCTCCCACATTGCAGGAGGATTCTTTACCATCTGAACCACAAGGGAAGCCAAAGAATACTGGAGTGGGTAGCCTATCCCTTCTCCAGGGGATCTTTCCAACCCAGGAATTGAACCGGGGTCTCCTGCATTGCAGGTGAATTCTTTACCAACTATTAGCCATGAGAATTTTGAGAAATTTTTACTAAACTGGAGGCTATAATTTGGAGGTAGAGATTTTTGTTATATAGAAATTTATTACCCTTATATTCCAATGCAATTATATTCCACATACTTGTGCTAATTCTTTACCATTATGCCATATGTGCAAAGCTGATATGATAGATGTGATGTTTGTCAACATTAGAAAGATAATGGCTTTTTACTGTATGTGTGTATATGTATACACAGAAATATAAGTATTACTTAAAATATAAATACTACAAATATATATTATGTATAATATATTTATGATATAAAATATATTCATATAAATATAAAATTTTGCTATAATACATTATTTATAAACAGTATATTTTAGTAAAATATATATTTTCCTTTCCTTCTGATAAGGAGGAAGCAGTGACTCTTACTACAATATTTATATAGTAATAGTAAATTAAACTGGCAGTTCAGATGGTAAAGAATCTGCCTGCAGTGTGGGAGATCTGGGTTCAATCCCTGGGTTGGGAAGATCCCCTGGAGAAGGGAATGGCAACCCTTTCCCATATTCTTGCCTGGAGAATCTCATGGGCAGAGGAGCCTAGTGGACTATAGTCCATGACAATTAATTGCAAAGATTCAGACACAACTGAGCGACTAACACACTGACATTAGTAAATTAAATGCTCTGTTTAGGACTAGGTACAATTTGGAAAGCAGGCAAAGTCAAATGAGAAGATGAGAATGAAGAAAAATATCAATAGTTCTCTCTCTCTAAAGAGTGAGGAAAGAAATGACTTGCTTTTGAGAAAACTCACCCCCAGAATCTCTTGTCATCCTGAGTGTGTTTACTGATCTATGTGGAAACCATGTGGGCAGATGAGAAAAAGGATGAATTTAGGAGACAGTCCTACCTGATTCCAAGGTTGGCTTTACTTCTTACGAATTCTTTGACTGCAAAGTACTTAATCTCCTAACTTCTCTTTTCCTCCCTTCGAAAATGGGATAATCCATTCTGTCTCATGGGTGGTTGTGAGGATCAGATGAGAAAACCCATGCAAAGCACCTCTTGTAGAAGCTTAGTGACAGGTGGACAACCAGGACCTCTTCACCTGGGAGTGAGCTGAAATTAAAGCTCCCACACAAAGGTAACAGAACAAAGAGAAGAATATAGTCCCTGATAATGTTTTATCTCAAAACAACTGATTTACAACCAAAGAATCTTCTTCAGTGTTTATGCTGACCAGGCATAAACAAGACAGTCTGCTTGTATGTTCCTGGAAATACTATATCAAAGCCAGGACCAGTGAATAAGGATAATGATTATTACAGGAAACCTATGCTTATAAATAATTTAACCCCAAACACCCAGTTGTCTGATGAGGTGTGCATTTTTAGAAGGGCTGGAGCAGTTTTGGATATGCAGAATAACTGTTTGCTAGCTTCTTGTTTTTTTCAGTGCTTTTCAAAGTGTTATAATTTACTATTAACTCAATTTTATCACTGAGATTGGTTTTCACAATGCCATCTGGTTTTATTTTCCCAATGACAACCCTATCCTTCAAGGGGCAGCAATATGATCATTCAAGAGGCGGGTGGAGAGTGAGAACACAGACTGATATTGGAATACATTTTAATAAAAACCTTTCCCTTTTTTTGGCTGATCCGGCTTTGGTATGGTTTTGGTGAACTAAGCATTTGGTGGTTTCTTTAGCATATTTCCACATCCAGGGCTCAGCAAAAACCCTTGTCAATAAAACCCACAAAGGAGAAACCTTGCCTTTGACATCATCTCCCAAGAGGAACCTAATCACCAGTGAAAGCTGCAATACTTAAAAAGAGCAGAAATAAGCTTAGTTGAGCTTTCTGCAAATGGGTTTACAGTTTCAGCTCATCTCATTGTCAGACTTCATCAGAGGGAGCAAATGACTTTAAGAGAACAGACAAACAACACTGCTTTCGTGTAATATCCCCATTACTGCTAAACCGAGGGTTACCTAAGTAGTGGCTTACAAAGTTATTCACTTAGTAATTCAACTACCTTATTGTAATTGTACTTTTAAAAGTAATGTCACCTGGCAGCTAATATCAGGCTGCTGCTGCTGCTGCTAAGTCGCTTCAGTCGTGTCCGACTCTGTGCGACGCCATGGACTGCAGCCTACCAGGCTTCTCGGTCCATGGGATTCTCCAGGCAAGAACACTGGAGTGGGTTGCCATTTCCTCCTCCAATGCATGAAAGTGGAAAGTGAAAGTGAAGTCGCTCAGTCGTGTCTGACTCTTAGCGACCACATGGACTGCAGCCTACCAGGCTCCTCCATCCATGGGATTTTCCGGGCAACAGTACTGGAGTGGGGTGCCATTGCCTTCTCCCATCAGGCTGCTAGGGAGGACCAAAGAGACACAGAAACATTGCTAGTGTCGCTAAATGTTTTTATTTATTATTATTATTTTTTAATGTTTAGCCATAGAACTTTAGAATGCCTCTCAAAGTCCAAACTTAACACCCAAACTATGAAATTTACAAATAACTAGAAGCAAAAATATGAATTTGAGATGTTGTTACATTTGCCTCCTTGTGGTTTTATTTTCCATCTTTGGGGCCCCAGACTGTCATCAGCTTTCTGTGTATACCTTTCCATCTCTCCTGTCCTCTCTTACAAGTTACTCTTGTTCAACTGCCTCAACTTCTTCCCACCACTGCCACCTGTTTTCTTGCAGCACATCTGAGAGACAGTTTCCAAATATTAAGGAGTGAGTGTGAAGTTGCTCAGTCATGTCCGACTCTTTGCGATCCCATGGACTGTAGTCTACCAAGCTTCTCTGTCCATGGGATTTTCCAGGCAAGCATACTGGAGTGGGTTGCCATTTCCTTCTCCAAATATTAAGACAGCAGGTAAAAATCAAAAGACCAGACACACATGACCCGAGTGCTGAGTCTGACCTAATTAAGGATGAAAGTCATCCAGGTCACTACCCCGAGTAATAGCAGAACTGTCTGTACCACGACTCCATGTTGAGAATGAGATGAATCTAGATATAATATAATGTATAACACATACATAGAATACATAATGTAATGTAACTTTACATTATCCATCTATTCTTTAATTCATTCATATAGCCAATATTGATAGAGTAACAGCTATGTGCTAGGTGTCTGCTGGGTGTGCTAAGTCGCTTCAGTTGTGTCTGACTCTTTGCTATCCTACAGACTGTATGTAGCCCTCCAGGCTCCTCTGTCCATGGAATTCTCCAGGCAAGCATACTGGAGTGGGTTGCCAAACCTTTCTCCAGGGGATCTTCCCAAGCCAGGGATTGAACCCGTGTCTCTTTCTTCTCCTAGATTGGCAGGCAGGTTATTTACCACTAGCCACCCAGGAAGCCCAGGTGTCTGCCAGGCTTTGGAATTTTATTGGAATTTAGCTTCTGATTTTGGCGTTAAGTTATAAAACATACTTTAGGGTTTGCTGGTTAGATTTAAGTGCATGGTGAATATAAAAGAACATGAAATAATTGCACCCAGGAGTGCTGTTGATAATAATAACCCTATCTCCCCTCCTCTGCCTTAGAGAGAGAGTGGGGTAGGTCATAGAACCTTATAGAAATTCAGAGCTTTAATATTACTTTCTGATATATATCAGTCCTCTTTGACATCTCAGGTACTTTACAGAAATTACCTACTGCATCCCCATCAAATTCTTGAAAGACAGAATATAGTAATAATTCAAGTTGATCTTATTTTAGTGGATAAAAGCTGAACATAGTCACTAAACTTGTTTTCTTAAGTAATGTATTCTGCAGCACTTTAGCATGTACTGACTATGGTGCAACACAGTCAGTATACATACTTTGAATCACTGATTCTCGTGCCTAATGTGATGAGCATGTCAAAAACAGACTGACTGGACAGTACTCTGGTGTGAGATCAGTAAAATAAGAAGAAAAGGGGGCTTTGATGACTTAAAAGCATATCTGTGGATCTGAAACATTGGGTGAGTGACTTAGGTAAGCACAGCCAGGGTGGAAGCAAACCCTGGCGATGAAGGGGGGGCAGAACTAAACAAGCAGAAGTGGACAGAATAATGGATACTCATGAGTGTCAGCTGTGCCCTGTGGGGTTTGCCCACTTCAGCACAATCCATAGGACTGATGCCTGTTTAAAGTTCATGGGATTACAGACACCACTGACAACTGGATGAAAGATTTGTCTTCTTTCCAGAGAAAGGCTCAGATCTGCAGATAATTTCAGATATCCACAGATCCCAGGAGCTCAGGATGACTAGGTCCCTGGTTATCAGTTATCCAGAATCACTTATTCATGTAGAGTAGGACTGATGGGGAAAGTGAGAAGGCAGGTGTCCTTCACAGGAAAGTGTCAGCCCCCGGGAAGGGCTGACTTTGTTTCCTCCTTACCTTCCACTCCATGCAAGTGGCCCTTCATAGCAGAAGCTCCATTAAAGAGGAGACCCAATTTTACCACATAATTCATTAGCAACAAACCAGGGGGATATTTCCCTCAAATTTGTTCTGACCTATTAGCAATATAAATATAACACGTGTACAAGGAGAAGTTACCTAATGATTACAAAATTGTATGAGTCGGCACTTAACTGACTTCTGGAAAATTATAGCAGATTTATATAAAGTATTGTCGAGTGTTACTTTGGCCACCTCATGCGAAGAGTTGACTCATTGGAAAAGACTCTGATGCTGGGAGGGATTGGGGGCAGGAAGAGAAGGGGACGACAGAGGATGAGATGGCTGGATGGCATCACTGACTCGATGGACGTGAGTCTGAGTGAACTCCGGGAGTTGGTGATGGACAGGGAGGCCTGGCGTGCTGCGATTCATGGGGTCGCAAAGAGTCGGACACGACTGAGCGACTGAACTGAACTAAACTGAACTGATTGTCAAGTGTGGAAGTGAAATAGCAAATTTGTAAATCTCTAGGGTTTAGGTCAAGATGAACGAAAGTGAGCTGCTGCTGACTAAAATGGCGTCCATTTCACATCAATTATTTATTCAGGGAAAACACTGCTTTCCAGGCTAAACCAACAGTTTTGGAAACAAAAATACGCTGTCCCATCCATAAAGTCATTTTTTTCTCTCTTTACAGAATGCTCAGGGCAGTTTGAAATGGATGACACTGAGGTGAAAAGTGCATCTTATTAGCCAAGCTTAAGATTTTTATCTAGACCTGTAGTGAAAATATCCTATAAACCCTAGAATTCATCATACCCTTAATGGTTCCTCTCCCTTTTCCTCACCAGAAACAACAAAAACCAAATCAAACTGAAAGGCTATGCAGAGCAAACAGTGAATTTATATGTACGGTCTTGAAAGGTTTTTAAGATCAAAACAGTACAAAATTTTAATACTCAGGTGTTCAGTAAAAAAAAATAAAAAACCAAAGATGGCGGAGGAGTAGGACGGGGAGAACACTTTCTCCCCCACAAATTCATCAAAAGAGCATTTAAACGTCGAGTAAATTCCACAAAACAACTTCTGAATGCCGGCAGAGGACATCAGGCACCCAGAAAAGCAACCCAACTCTTCGAAAAGAGAGAGAAGAAATACAGCTCCATCCACCAGAACACCGACACAAGCTTCCCTAACCAGGAAACCTTGACAAGCCACCTGTACAAACCCACACACAGTGAGGATACGCCACAATAAAGAGAACTCCACAAACTGCCAGAATACATAAAGGACACCCCAAACTCAGCAATTTAAACAAGATGAAGAGACAGAGGAATATTCAGCAGATAAAGGAACAGGATAAATGCCCACCAAACCAAACAAAAGAGGAAGAGATAGGGAATCTACCTGATAAAGAATTCCGAATAATGATAGTGAAATTGATCCAAAATCTTGAAACTAAAATGGAATCACAGATAAATAGCCTGGAGACAAGGATTGAGAAGATGCTAGAAAGGTTTAACAAGGACCTAGAAGAAATAAAAAAGAGTCAATATATAATGAATAATGCAGTAAATGAAATTAAAAACACTCTGGAGGCAACAAATAGTAGAATAACAGAGGCAGAAGATAGGATTAGTGAATTAGAAGATAGAATGGTAGAAATAAATGAATCAGAGAGGATAAAAGAAAAACGAATTAAAAGAAATGAGGACAATCTCAGAGACCTCCAGGACAATATTAAACGCTACAACATTCGAA
The DNA here is from genome assembly GCF_029378745.1 of Bos indicus. Lineage (NCBI taxonomy): Eukaryota > Metazoa > Chordata > Mammalia > Artiodactyla > Bovidae > Bos > Bos indicus. The sequence goes on from NC_091772.1 coordinate 31,368,767, forward strand.
TAATAGGGTTCCAGAAGAAGAAGACAAAAAGAAAGACCATGAGAAAATACTTGAGGAGATAATAGTTGAAAACTTCCCTAAAATGGGGAAGGAAATAATCACCCAAGTCCAAGAATCCCAGAGAGTCCCAAACAGGATAAACCCAAGGAGAAACACCCCAAGACACATATTAATCAAATTAACAAAGATCAAACACAAAGAACAAATATTAAAAGCAGCAAGGGAAAAACAACAAATAACACACAAGGGAATTCCCATAAGGATAACAGCTGATCTTTCAATAGAAACTCTTCAAGCCAGGAGGGAATGGCAAGACATACTTAAAATGATGAAAGAAAATAACCTACAGCCCAGATTATTGTACCCAGCAAGGATCTCATTCAAGTATGAAGGAGAAATCAAAAGCTTTTCAGACAAGCAAAAGCTGAGAGAATTCTGCACCACCAAACCAGCTCTCCAACAAATACTAAAGGATATTCTCTAGACAAGAAACACAAAAACGGTGTATAAACTCGAACCCCAAACAATAAAGTAAATGGCAATGGGATCATACTTATCAGTAATTACCTTAAACGTAAATGGGTTGAATGCCCCAACCAAAAGACAAAGACTGGCTGAATGGATACAAAAACAAGACCCCTACATATGTTGTCTACAGGAGACCCACCTCAAAACAGGGGACACATACAGACTGAAAGTGAAGGGCTGGAAAAAGATTTTCCATGCAAATAGGGACCAAAAGAAAGCAGGAGTAGCAATACTCATATCAGATAAAATAGACTTTAAAACAAAGGCTGTGAAAAGAGACAAAGAAGGTCACTACATAATGATCAAAGGATCAATCCAAGAAGAAGATATAACAATTATAAATATATATGCACCCAACACGGGAGCACCACAGTACGTAAGACAAATGCTAACAAGTATGAAAGGAGAAATTAACAATAACACAATAATAGTGGGAGACTTTAATACCCCACTCACACCTATGGATAGATCAACTAAACAGAAAATTAACAAGGAAACACAAACTTTAAACGATAGAATAGACCAGTTAGACCTAATTGATATATATAGGACATTTCATCCCAAAACAATGAATTTCACCTTTTTCTCAAGCGCACATGGAACCTTCTCCAGGATAGATCACATCCTGGGCCATAAAGCTAGCCTTGGTAAATTCAAAAAAATAGAAATCATCCCAAGCATTTTTTCTGACCACAATGCAGTAAGATTAGATCTCAATTACAGGAGAAAAACTATTAAAAATTCCAACATATGGAGGCTGAACAACACGCTGCTGAATAACCAACAAATCACAGAAGAAATCAAAAAAGAAATCAAAATTTGCATAGAAACGAATGAAAATGAAAACACAACAACCCAAAACCTGTGGGACACGGTAAAAGCAGTCCTAAGGGGGAAGTTCATAGCAATACAGGCACACCTCAAGAAACAAGAAAAAAGTCAAATAAATAACCTAACTCTACACCTAAAGCAACTAGAAAAGGAAGAAATGAAGAACCCCAGGGTTAGTAGGAGGAAAGAAATCTTAAAAATTAGAGCAGAAATAAATGCAAAAGAAACAAAAGAGACCATAGCAAAAATCAACAAAACCAAAAGCTGGTTCTTTGAAAGGATAAATAAAATTGACAAACCATTAGCCAGACTCATCAAGAAACAAAGGGAGAAAAATCAAATCAACAAAATTAGAAATGAAAATGGAGAGATCACAACAGACAACACAGAAATACAAAGGATCATAAGAGACTACTATCAACAATTATATGCCAATAAAATGGACAACGTGGAAGAAATGGACAAATTCTTAGAAAAATACAACTTTCCAAAACTCGACCAGGAAGAAATAGAAAATCTTAACAGACCCATCACAAGCATGGAAATTGAAACTGTAATCAAAAATCTTCCAGCAAACAAAAGCCCCGGTCCAGATGGCTTCACAGCTGAATTCTACCAAAAATTTAGAGAAGAGCTGACACCTATCCTGCTCAAACTCTTCCAAAAAATTGCAGAGGAAGGTAAACTTCCAAACTCATTCTATGAGGCCACCATCACCCTAATACCAAAACCTGACAAAGATGCCACAAAAAAAGAAAACTACAGGCCAATATCACTGATGAACATAGATGCAAAAATCCTTAACAAAATTCTAGCAATCAGAATCCAACAACACATTAAAAAGATCATACACCATGATCAAGTGGGCTTTATCCCAGGGATGCAAGGATTCTTCAATATCCGCAAATTAATCAATGTAATACACCACATTAACAAATTGAAAAATAAAAACCATATGATTATCTCAATAGACGCAGAGAAAGCCTTTGACAAAATTCAACATCCATTTATGATAAAAACTCTCCAGAAAGCAGGAATAGAAGGAACATACCTCAACATAATAAAAGCTATATATGACAAACCCACAGCAAACATTATCCTCAATGGTGAAAAATTGAAAGCATTTCCTCTAAAGTCAGGAACAAGACAAGGGTGCCCACTTTCACCATTACTATTCAACATAGTTTTGGAAGTCTTGGCCACAGCAATCAGAGCAGAAAAAGAAATAAAAGGAATCCAAATTGGAAAAGAAGAAGTAAAACTCTCACTATTTGCAGATGACATGATCCTCTACATAGAAAACCCTAAAGACTCCACCAGAAAATTACTAGAACTAATCAATGACTATAGTAAAGTTGCAGGATATAAAATCAACACACAGAAATCCCTTGCATTCCTATACACTAATAATGAGAAAACAGAGAGAGAAATTAAGGAAACAATTCCATTCACCATTGCAACGGAAAGAATAAAATACTTAGGAATATATCTACCTAAAGAAACTAAAGACCTATATATAAAAAACTATAAAACACTGGTGAAGGAAATCAAAGAGGACACTAATAGATGGAGAAATATACCATGTTCATGGATTGGAAGAATCAATATAGTGAAAATGAGTATACTACCCAAAGCAATTTATAGATTCAACGCAATCCCTATCAAGCTACCAACAGTATTCTTCACAGAGCTGGAACAAATAATTTCACAATTTGTATGGAAAAACAAAAAACCTCGAATAGCCAAAGCGATCTTGAGAAAGAAGAATGGAACTGGAGGAATCAACCTACCTGACTTCAGGCTCTACTACAAAGCCAGTTATCAAGACAGTATGGTACTGGCACAAAGACAGATATATAGATCAATGGAACAAAATAGAAAGCCCAGAGATAAATCCACGCACATATGGACACCTTATCTTTGACAAAGGAGGCAAGAATATACAATGGATTAAAGACAATCTCTTTAACAAGTGGTGCTGGGAAATCTGGTCAACCACGTGTAAAAGAATGAAACTAGACCACTTTCTAACACCATACACAAAAATAAACTCAAAATGGATTAAAGATCTAAACGTAAGACCAGAAACTATAAAACTCCTAGAGGAGAACATAGGCAAAACACTCTCTGACATACATCACAGCAGGATCCTCTATGACCCACCTCCCAGAATATTGGAAATAAAAGCAAAAATAAACAAATGGGACCTAATTAACCTTAAAAGCTTCTGCACATCAAAGGAAACTATTAGCAAGGTGAAAAGACAGCCTTCAGAATGGGAGAAAATAATAGCAAATGAAGCAACTGACAAACAACTAATCTCAAAAATATACAAGCAACTCCTACAGCTCAACTCCAGAAAAATAAATGACCCAATCAAAAAATGGGCCAAAGAACTAAATAGACATTTCTCCAAAGAAGACATACAGATGGCTAACAAACACATGAAAAGATGCTCAACATCACTCATTATCAGAGAAATGCAAATCAAAACCACTATGAGATACCATTTCACACCAGTCAGAATGGCCGCGATTCAAAAGTCTACAAATAATAAGTGCTGGAGAGGGTGTGGAGAAAAGGGAACCCTCTTACACTGTTGGTGGGAATGCAAACTAGTACAGCCACTATGGAGAACAGTGTGGAGATTCCTTAAAAAACTGGAAATAGAACTGCCTTATGACCCAGCAATCCCACTGCTGGGCATACACACTGAGGAAACCAGAAGGGAAAGAGACACGTGTACACCAATGTTCATCGCAGCACTGTTTATAATAGCCAGGACATGGAAGCAACCTAGATGTCCATCAGCAGATGAATGGATAAGAAAGCTGTGGTACATATACACAATGGAGTATTACTCAGCCATTAAAAAGAATACATTTGAATCAGTTCTAATGAGGTGGATGAAACTGGAGCCTATTTTACAGAGTGAAGTAAGCCAGAAGGAAAAACAGAAATACAGTATACTATCGCATATATATGGAATTTAGAAAGATGGTAACAATAACCTGGTGTACGAGACAGCAAAAGAGACACTGATGTATAGAACAGTCTTATGGACTCTGTGGGAGAGGGAGAGGGTGGGAAGATTTGGGAGAGTGACATTGAAACATGTAGAATATCATGTAAGAAACGAGTTGCCAGTCCAGGTTCGACGCGCGATACTGGATGCTTGGGGCTGGTGCACTGGGACGACCCAGAGGGATGGTGTGGGGAGGGAGGAGGGAGGAGGGTTCAGGATGGGGAACACATGTATGCCTGTGGCGGATTCATTTTGATATTTGGCAAAACTAATACAATTATGTAAAGTTTAAAAATAAAATAAAATTAAAAAAAAAAATAAAAAACCACTAAACATACTTAAAATTATTCTTTAAATATTCCCAAGTGGCTGATGGCATTTATACATGAAGAAGAGGTGAGAGGGGAACTTCCCTGGTGGTCCAGAGGCTAAGATTCTGTTCTACCAATGCAGAGGGTGCATGTTCGATCCTTGGTCAGGGAACTAGATCCTGCATGCTACAACTAAAGATCCCATGTGCCACAACTAAGCCCCAGTGCAGCCAAATAAATATTTTTTAAAAAGGAAGAGGTGATGGGCATGCAGGGGTAGCACATGGCTGGTAAGCAATGAAACCACATTTCTGCTCTCTGCGTGTAAACCTTCTCTCTGTGACCAGAGGAAAACAGTTATTGACTGAAAGTGTCCAGTGTTTATGGGTACGCAGGGGCTTTGATGGAAAAGGCAATGGCACCCCACTTCAGTACTCTTGCCTGGAAAATCCCATGGATGGAGGAGCCTGGAAGGCTGCAGTCCATGGGGTCGCTGAGGGTCAGACACGACTGAGTGATTTCACTGTCACTTTTCACTTTCATGCATTGGAGAAGGAAATGGCAACCTACTCCAGTGTTCTTGCCTGGAGAATCCCAGGGACGGGGGAGCCTGGTGGGCTGCCGTTTATGGGGTCGCACAGAGTTGGACACGACTGAAGTGACTTAGCAGCAGGGGCTTTGACAGTGCATGATTTTTCCCTCTGCACTACTTCAGTTCAGTAAAATCACATAAAGTCCCAAAATGTCTTTTTGTGGCTGAGAAAAAACATCATAATTCATGAGGTTAGGGAACACTGACTAAGCTTCACGCAGGTGACAACCATATAGAGTGCTTTAAGAGGACTTCAATGATCATGTGAGAATATATTAGGAAAAAGAAAAACAATTTGAAAGCGGGTAGAATGAGCTACGGAGAAGGCAATGGCACCCCACTCCAGTACTCTTGCCTGGAAAATCCCATGGACCGAGGAGCCTGGTAGGCTCCAATCCATGGGGTCGCTAAGAGTCGGGCACGACTGAGCGACTTCACTTTCACTTTTCACTTTCATGCATTGGAGAAGGAAATGGCAACCCACTCCAGTGTTCTTGCCTGGAGAATCCCAGGGACAGAGGAGCCTAGTGGGCTGCCGTCTATGGGGTCACACAGAGTCAGACACGACTGAAGCAACTTAGCAGTAGCAGCAGCAGAATGAGCTATGCAATTACGTGTCATTTGATTCTAAAGTCTGTGCTAAAGGTATGGATAGATGAGTTCTTTTGTGCAAAAAAGCTCCAAAGGAAAGGAAAGTTTTTTTTTTTTTTTTCCCAAAATAGCCTTCCGTGTTTTGTATGCCATTTCACTTAGGCAATTCTATTAAGGAAATGAATGCTCCCTGTCTACCCATAAGACTTGCTTTCAAGTTATTGTTGATACAGCTAAGTAGGGTTTCTGATTTTCTGATTCCATTTGTCACAATGTCTGCGTTTTATTGGGAAGACTTCAAAACACAAACGTCTAATTGCTTCCCTCGAGAAATGCATGACAAAAATCACATACCAAATGTAAAGAAGGTGAAGGTAAGCTCTGATTGCTATCAGAGGCATGAAGAAGGTTTGGCACAACATGGGGTAAACAGAAAGAAAGAGTTTGAACACTGAGGTACAATTCTTATTATAGAAAACGCCCCAGGTCTCTCTGAGTAGTCACAGTAAGTGATTTGTTTTGTGAGCTTTTTGTTTTTAGAACATTGATCACTTCTATCTTCAAAGTGAAGAATGAGAACACTTCCCAGAATCAGATATAAATGACCTTAGACTGTGCCACTGATGCTACAAGTACAGATAAACAGAGAACTGGTTAGCTACTTTATATTTTAATAAACTTAAACTTCTAAGCTAAAATGGATAACCAACAAGGACCTACTGTATATTTCAGGGAACTCTGCTCAATGTTATGTGGCAGCCTGGAATGGGAGGGAAGTTTGGGAGAGAATGGATACATGTATATGTATGGCTGAGTCCCTTCACTGTTCACCTGAAATTATCACCACATTGTTAATTGGCTATGCCACAGTACAAAATAGGGTTTCCCCAGTGGCTCAGATAGTAAAGAATCTGCCTGCAATGCAGGAGACCTTGGTTAAAACCCTGGGTAAGGAAGATCCCCTAGAGAAGGGAATGGCAAACCACTCCAGTATTCTTGCCTGGAAAATCCCATGGACAGAGGAAACTGATGGAGTCACAAAGAGTTGGATATGACTGAGCAACTAACCCTTTCAATACAAAATAAAAAGCTTTTTAAAAAAAGTTCTAAGCTCATATTTACAGATAATTATTTCTCAGAAGCAGTGCTATTACAGGGGTGCTATTTTTGATTGAGCCTCTCATCTGGATTTCTCTTTTACCTTTAAAGGGCTCCCTGATTACTACCTTGTGCCCAAATTGCTTCTCAAGCTTCAATTTCGTCCTGTATTTCTCCATTTAGATATCTCATAGGTCTTCCAACCCAAAATGATCCAAACCAAATATAATATTTCTTCCCTAAACCTCAGCCTCCTAAGGCACCACTAACTAGTGAAAGAAAGTGAAAGTGTTCGTCGCTTAATCATGTCTAACTCTTTGCAACCCCACGGACTGTAGCCTGCCAGGCTCCTCTGTCCATGGAATTCTCCAAGCAACAATACTGGAGTGGATTGTCATTTCCTTCTCCAGGGGATCTTCTCAACCCAGGGATCAAACCTGGGTCTTCGACATTGTAGGCAGATTCTTTGCCCTTTGAGCCACTAGGGAAGCCCCTACTAATCAGCGAGCTACCCACAAAAAGTCATTCTCAACTCATGTCCTCATTAATAAGCATCAACTTCCCAACACTGTACTTCCAGAGTATTCTACCTTCTGAGTATCTCTGAAATTTTTCACCTTTCCTTCTGTTTCTATTCACCCTGTGTTAGTTTGAGCTTTCAACCTTCCTCATCTAGAATTCTGTAATGAGCTTCTTCCTTTAGAGGTTAATGAGTCCTCGGAGTCTTTCTCAGTTTCCTGGATAGCTCAGTTGGTAAAGAATCTGCCTGCAATGCAGGAGACCCTGGTTCGATTCCTGGGTCAGGAAGTCTCCTTGGAGAAGGGATAAGCTACCCTCTCCAGTATTCTTGGGCTTCCCTGGTGGCTCACATGGTAAAGAATCCACCTGCAATGTGGGAGACCTGGGTTCAATCCCTGAGTTGGGAAGAACCCCTGAGGAGGGATAGGCTACCCACTCCAGTATTCTTGCCTGGAGAATCCCATGGACAGAGAAGCCTTGTGGGCTACAGTTCATGGGGTTGCAAAGAGTTGGACACAACTGAACGGTTAAGCACATAGCACCAAGCCTTTCTCTACCCTGCTACCACTATGAAGCTTCTAGAAGCAGAGTCTAGACATGCATTACTTAAAATTCTCCCAGGTTCCTCACCATTTTAAGGATAAAGTCAACGCAGGCCACAAGGCCTTTTTTTTTTTTTATCTGGCCCTTGCTACCTACAGGCTCAACTCCCACTATTTTCATGGGTGATAATGAGACTCAAGTCTCATTTGAGATACTGCTGTAAACAGACTTCATCTTTAAATAGTAGAGAAACACATTTGTTGAGTCATTTTTTTTCACTCAACGTACCTTATATGTAATTTTTAATACCAAAATTTTATGTGACATATTCCTCTAAACTTAAATGAAGAGCAACTTTAGGCAGGTGAAAAAAAATTAAAGCAGAACAGTAACAGTTATAAAAAACAGATTTACAGGTCCAAAATTCTTACCCAATGTCTGCCGGAAAGTTATCCTCCAACCTCTTGCTGTTTGAATTGAATCTGTCTTGAACACCAGGAACATACTATTATTGCTGCTCCTAATATTTGGTGGAAGGTTGGAGCCACAGAATTGGCCGAGAAGGGGATCGCTGATGTTAGAACCATCGTAAACTGCCAAGTAGTCTTCAGAGCAGGAAGCCGAGGGAACCACATCAAAATCATTGAACCTGTGAAATGAACCTGGTTAATAGCGATGTTCTCTGTACTTCCATTAAATTATAGCTTTAGCTCTTATTTTTTTAAAAAAAGATAGGACAAAGGTTAACAAGCATCCACGATTCACTTGCTAGGAAACATTAGAAATAATATACTATTTTACTGATCAGTTCAAAAGTTTAGAGGAAATTTTTTGAGAGACTAGAATATGGCAAATAGATGGGGAAACAGTGGAAACAGTGAAAGACTTTATGTTTTGGGGCTCCAAAATCACTGCAGATGGTGACTGCACCCATGAAATTAAAAGACGCTTGCTCCTTGGAAGTAAAGTTATGATCAACCTAGACAGCATATTAAAAGGCAGAGATATTACTTTGACAATAAATGTCCATCTAGTCAAAGCTATGGCTTTTCCAGTAGTCATGTATGGATGTGAGAGTTGGACTATAAAGTTGAGTGCCGAAGAATTGATGCTTTTGAACTGTGGTGTGGGAGAAGACTCTTGACAGTTCCTCGGGCTGCAAGGAAATCCAACCAGTCCATCCTCAAGGAAATCAATCCTGAATATTCATTGAAAGGACTGAGGCTGAAGCTGAAACTCCAATATTTTGTTCACCTGATGCGAAGAACTGACTCATTTGAAAAGACCCTGATGTGGGAAAGATTGAAGGCGGGAGGAGAAGGGGACAACAGAGGATGAGATGGTTGGATGGTATCACCAACTCAGTGGACATGAGTCTGAGTAAACTCCTGGAGTTGGTGATGGACAGCGAGGCCTGGCATGCTGCAGTCCATGGGACTGCAAAGAGTTGGACACAATTGAGTGACTGGACTGAACTGAACTGATGATAAGCTTTTGGAATACACAGATGAGTAAGACACAGCTCTGGATTTCCAGGATTTTATAGTCAAGGACATAGTAAGTCTCTTTGACATTAAGCTTTGACAAGCTGAACTGATACTCATTTATCATTTGAGCAACACTTTAGTTTCCCAGTCTCATTAAAAATATGGTATTTACTCTGCTCCCTTGTTACTTTTGTGACATCAAGTGGTACTATTATCCTATTCTTTATTTATGGGAAGGATGCTAATATAACAGGGTGGGAAAATGCTGGTTTGAGAAGCAGAGCTTCATTTTCATTCTTACACTCTATTTCTTTTAAAACAGACTTTATTCTAAGGTTAAATGAAGCTATATATAACTAAAACCAAACTAGGGTACCTGGGATAAGTAAGTGAAGTCACTCAGTTGTGTCCAACTCTTTGCGACCCCATGGACTGTAGCCTACCAGGCTCCTCTGTCCATGGGATTTTCCAGGCAATAGTACTGGAGTGGATTGCCATTTCCTTCTCCAGGGGATCTTCCCGACCCAGGGATCGAACCCAGGTCTCCCACATTGTAGACAGACGCTTTACCGTCTGAGCCACCCAGGAAGACCTGGCATAAAGAAGATGCTAAAAAAAAAAAAGAAAGAAAGAAAGAAAGAAAAGGAAAAGAACAGACCCAACAAAAGATTATTATTTCTGTGATTTTGAAAACCAGGAATATGAAATAAGTTATTCCTCAGAAAAAAAATATAAGAAACCAATGGTACAAAAGAATGAATTAAATTCTCTTGCATGTCACTTTACTGAGGTAAGCAGTAATTCACATTTCAGATCACTGTAGTCATCATGGGCATGTTACCAGTCATCCCAGCTCTAGACCTTCCTGACATTTATTAGGATTGTCTTTTTGTGACAAACACTAGAGGTCTGACGTGGCCCTAAGAGATATTTTGGCCCCAGAAATGTAAACAGTTGTCATGCATATTCCTTTTGGAAGAAGTTCTAAGAACTACTACTCAATTTGCACATTGCCTTCCACTGCAGTGATGATCATGGAAGCAAATGTAAAATGAGTTTCCATCAACCTGGGTGGCTGAGTGACCATGTTAGGAGGTGATTCCTTGCTAGACCACTCTGGACACACTCATACAAGTGAGAAAGAAACTTGCTGAGTTAAGCTACTGTGCTTTGGAGTTGTTTGTTACCACTTATAACCTATCCTGACAGATACATCCCTGACTTTTCTTTTTATTGCTTAACATAGTATTTCTTTTCTTTTTTTATTGAAGTATAGTTGATTTACAATGTTGTGTTAGTTTCTGATGTACAGCAAAGTGAACCAACTATTTAGGTATATATTCTCCTAGATTTTCTTCAGAATTATGGTGGGTTTATTATAGCTTTTTTAAAAAATCTATTTAAGTTATTTGATATCATGTCATTATTTTGATAAGTTCTTCTTCTGTCTCAGATGTTTTTGTTATCTGGTGGGTTGTTTTGTGTGTTTTTGCTAGCCTCTGTTCAGTTCAGTTCAGTTACTCAGTTGTGTCCAACTCTTTGCAATTCCATGGACTGCAGCATGCCAGGCCTCCCTGTCCATCACCAACTCCAGGAGTTTACTCAAATTCATGTCCATTGAGTTGGTGATGCCATCTAACCATCTCCTACTCTGTTATCCCCTTCTCCTCCTGCCTTCAATCTTTCCCAGCATCAGGGTCTTTTCAGATGAGCCAGTCCTTTGCATCAGGTGGCCAAAGTACTGGAGTTTCAGCTTCAGCATCAGTCCTTCCAATGAATATTCAGGACTGACTTCATCTAGGATAGACTGGTTTGATCTCCTTGCAGTCCAAGGGACTGTCAAGAGTCTTCCCCAGCACCACAGCTCAAAAGCATCAATTCTTCAGCATTCAGTTTTCTTTATAGTCCAACTCTCACATCCATACATGTCTACAGGAAAAACTATAGCCTTGACTAGATGGACCTTTGTTGGCAAAGCCTCTGTAATAAATAGCATATAATATGGAATACTTGTTTAAATATCTCATGATTAGAGAGGATTAAGAAAAAATGATACAGTATGTTAAAATGATACAATATGTTTTGGTTGGATGAATGTTTTCAAACTGATGATAAAGATCAAGATGAAAAGTTTCTTAATTTTCTTTAACCATGTGCAACATTTAATGTTCCTGTAATAGAAGAGGGCAAAACAATTACTAGATAACTTCCAAAAATACTTTTTTCATTCTTATTTTCTATAGACAATACATTTATTTTCCACAACATGAATCCATGAACAAAGATAAAAACCTGAATTTCCAGGAGGGATTCAAAGCTTTTTCGGGTTTGTATCATTTTCCCATGACAGCACAGAAAGTATCTGGAAAAACCCATTAACCCAGAAAACCTCATGAAGCTGGCCTATTTTGAGAGCTTTGAAAAATCTGTTTTACTACAGTCTACAACTTCTGCGGTACCTAAGAAAGTATCTGTTTCACAGAATATAGTTTCTTAGAAAGAATACAATAAATAGTTTTCCAGACATACTGCTCTGACCTTTGACTATGGTGAGCCCCAGGGCCTATATATATATTATAGCATATGCTATAATCCTACACATGTGAGAATCAAATATTGGGCCATGATGGCAAATGACAAGAACTATCCCTTAAGCTTCCATTCTTAGCAGGTGATCCCTTCACAGACCTCTTGCTCCTGGCCATCCGGCAGTTGTTGTTTAAGCTTTTGTTCTGAGGACTTAGAGGATTTTTGGCTTTGGGCCATGGCGTCCTTAAACAGTCTCTGGTGGGAGCTGCAGTGTTCTTCAGGATCCAGCCTGTAGCCCCTCCCCTGATAAGACCCATCTTACAGTCCAAGGACCCATTTGATATGTGAGTCTCTGGAGGTAAACTGCAGAGAGTTTATGACTTGGGGGAGAGAATGTGATCACAGTCATATAGGAGGGACAGAGGTAGGAGGAGTCCTAGCCCATTAAGCGTCTATAACAAATTCTATATTGCCATAAACTACAGCAACTTTCGGAGTTTTCCACCACATGCTATATATCACTGAAACACAGGAGTTAGAAATATATTATCTTGGATGACAACAATTGTGAACTTTATCACTTGGAGAACTGCAGGTTACTTTCCTTTAATCAGTCTTGTTGGAAGTAGGCAGGATCAGGGGAGAATTTACTGATGATATAAGATACCTTGTTGAGCACCAGTTTAGAAATATTCTGAAACAGGAATAAAATGAATTTCTTAAGTAGCTAGAAAATTTACCTTTTGAGAGAGCATATGGAAGGATAAAGGACATGTTTTGGGGAGGAAATCTGATAAGGATTTTTTTGACTTTTCATGTAATAGTGTATCACTTTGGAAAAGTTATGTGATACTCCTGAGCTTCAGTTTTCTCTTCAGTACAGTGAGATTAATAATATATACCTCATATGATTGTATGAAGAACTAAATAAGAGAATGGTGCAAGTGGTCATTAAAGTTCTTCATGTATTATATGTCTCCAAAATGAAAATTGCTTTCTCTTGCCCTCCCCACACCCTTTGAGATAGGCTTATAACATTACACCCCATTGTATAAACTCCTTTAAAACTGTTGGAAAACTCCAACAATTGTTTGAGCTGGTGGAGTGCCTGTTTTTCCCTGCATGACCACTGGCTTGTGTGGAGGGTAGGGAGGCCATGTCCTAGGCTACCAGGACCACACCACAGACTCGCTTTCTCTTCCTCCAGATTCTCATACGTACCTCTGATGAGCATCAGTAGTCTGCATCATTAAAGGAATATCTTTTCTGTAAACAGAGCTGAAACAGTTTTCTCAAGAAAGTAATGCGTCTTACGTACTTGAGCTGGATGACTCTGTTGCTTCTGACAGTGATGGTGTAAAGACAGTGCATGTCGTCAGGGTAGTTGGAGTAGGTATACAAAGGACTTTTGATGACTCCAGTGGAGAGATTGAACACACCACCGCAGGCTGGGATAGAAGTGGGGGATATGCAGAGAATGATTATGACTCGAAGCAGAGGAAAGTCATTGTCAGACATTCTTTACTATGTTACCACCAAGAGAGAAGACAATCATTTGTCTCAGAGCAATATAAACCTCCCTTTATTGGGTTTACAAATAATTCATGCTTTCCCACTGCCATGGAGGGAAGAAACAGTAAGAAGCAGGGAAGAATGTTTCAAGGCACCTCTTGGAATGGAATAAATCTGAGCCCAAAATAATGGCCAGTGTGAAGGTAATGAGAGAGAATGTTCCGTGTGTTGGAATAGAACCGTCCTTCTTTTACACTGAAGTGACAGATGCAAAGAGATGACAGTGATGGCTGGAAGTTTAGAAAAGGTGTGCTGAATGCAAGGCGCATCGTGGGCTTATGAACCCAGGAAGGACTGTGATCTAAACATCTTAAATAATATAGATTGGAGTCTCCTATGTCCATGATAGAGTATTACAAGGTGATGTTCCAGAAATCACTTTTGGAATAATGGAGCTAAGTTTCCTTTTTTGGGCTCACATGCATAACTCTTGGGTCCTGTGTATTTCTAGCTAGTCCTGAGACTGGTAAGGACCATATTTACACAAGTTTTACTGAAGAAACAAGGCCTATCCCTTGCCCTGAGGCCAGCAATTAATAGCCCACAACCCTTAGTTATTCCTACTAGGCAATAAAACAACAGCTGTAAAAATGGAATGAAATTCCATTGTAAAAAAACATAGAATTTTTATTTGTTTGACCTCGCATGTAAGAAGGATGAACTTGTATTACCCAGTGATGGAAAGTGCCCTATTCTCACTGCAGCAAGAAAGGTTTATATTTATTATATATTGTGATTCTAAAATTATAGTAAGGTTACTATACTCTGATGATATATTGTCAACGGATGCGTTCCATTTACTTCTGTTAGAAATGATAACCAAATAGTGGCTCCCATTTAAGGTTATAAAGGTTATTTATTTATTTGTCTGTTTGTTTATTTTGTCTTAGCTGAGTCCACCTTGCAGAGAAAGCTATCCTCTATGCCCATAAGAATTCACGTGCTGAGACCTCTTGGTACACCTGCAGTGAGTTAAATGTTAGATTTGTGTAGCCATTATTCTATTTCATCTTGTACACAATTATATGGTCTCTGAAAACTATGCCTAAATAACTCCTAAATTTGTCCATTGTCAGGATCTGAAATTTCAATATCAATAACCCTCTTTAAAGGAGACTCTCAGAATAGATAACATGAACCCTTTACACAGTGTTTTAGGAAAATGAGGGATTGAAGACTAAAAGAATATAAAGCAGGGAGGAAACTCTCCATAACACTAGCTGAAGCAAAAGAATAAAACAAACCACCCCTTATCCTTACTCAGCAGACAGCTGGGGGAAGGAATGTCCATGGCTCTATTCTGTTTGTGCCAACAGAACCCCAGAGCCACACAAAATCATACATTACAAATGGAGTCAGGACTTGGGTGGCAGCTAATGTGGACACATTGTGAAGGCCTTCTTCATGAGTAAATAAACATTTTCAGTCTCCTCTGTGGATGGAAACAATAATTTTTTTTTTAAAGAAAATGATTTGACTTTCTACCTTTAGCAATGGGTTTCGTCAAGTAAAGATCAAACAAACATTCTGCAAGATCTTTTTCTGGCCCATGTCATTATTGGAGTTGGGATGACATGGGGGAAAAATTTGCTGTTAGCAAACCAATGAAGTTTATTGCAGGAGAGGAACAGACCATTCAAAACAGGGAAGTGGAGTCTTATGATTTTCAAACAAACATTGATCAAGCTGTCTACCAAAATCTGAAAAGATCTTGGTAGCTACAAAGATCTTTGTCCAATATGTGACTTCTCATCTTGCCTTTGATATAGAGAAGTTGCAAATTATCACATAGTTGAATACATCAACCTTTTTGTTTACTTGTGCTTTTTACATATTGCTAAAAAAAAAAAAAAAAAGAAAAAAGAAAAAAAAACTCTTTTCTTCCAGGAGACTATAAAAACATCCCTTACATTTTTTCTTAATTTATAAAGCATTGCCTTTCACCAGAGTTAAAGTCAAACAAGTTACTTTATGCTACATACAAACAACTAAAGGTGGCTAGTCATTCTAAATAAAAATGATCAAAACTGAATCTCTATCTTCCATTTGGTTTTCAAAGAGTAGTTCTGTCAAAGTTTATGAAAAAGGGCCTCCCCATTTTAAAAAGGAAAATACCTAAGTATTTTTAGACCATGTATCTAATTAATAACTTTTTCCCTTAAAGTCTCTGAATCTTCAAGTTGGTCATGTATGAATCACAATTAAATCTCCTGTGGAAATTGCTCAAGAAAGAAAAGAAAATTCCAAACTACATCATTACAGTCACTCACAAGTTATCCTATAGGAAAACTTGAATCCCAAGTCCGTGGTGTGTGCGTTTGAGTAGAAGTTAAGCAGCACTGGACCAGAGGTGGTGAGAGGGGACAGGCTGTCCTCCCCACACAGGGTCGCTAAAGGCGTGGAAGACAAGCTGTAACCCCTGATGATGTGCACGCCGTCATTGACACAGCTTCCCGTTACTGCGGAGTGAGCTGTTCAGGGCAGGGAACAACCAGAAGCAACATAAATAATAATCGGAAGCAATGTAAACGATCACACAAAAATGTGAGGAAGATTCATGCAATTTACACAGAAATTAAAATCAACAATCATTTTGATAAGTCACTATTTAACTCAGTTTCCTGAAGGTTACTTTCACCCTAGTTACCAAGTAAGCACAGGTATGAGGAAACAGGTAGACCTTCACAAGAGGTAAATCCTATTTTGAAACAATCCAGAATTTTCTTTCTTATAAAATGACTCCTTTAATTCCATGATTATAAATAGGAGACAATTTTGCCTTCTGATTGACATCTGGAAATATCTGAAGGCATTTTTTTTTTTTTTTTGCTGTCATGTTGGGGTGTGCCACTGGCATGGTGGGGGTAGATGGATACTGCAGGCCCCCTGCCCTCCCACCACAAGAATGACTCCACCCCAAATGCTGAAGTGCTGCTAGTGAGAAACTTGGCTGTAACAGCGAAGTTTATACATAGATAAGGGACTTCTACCATGAACAGTGGAATAGAAATGCTTGTAACTGGGCACAAATCTATGTCAGTAGAGCTCTGCGTATCACCTCACTGCATTAGATCAAAATATCACTGATTCTTCAATGGGAAGACACTTGGTGACAAAACCATAAGAAGATAATGATATTAAACACTTTTCCATAATCATCAGATCAGATCAGTCGCTC
This sequence comes from Bos indicus, assembly GCF_029378745.1. NCBI lineage: Eukaryota > Metazoa > Chordata > Mammalia > Artiodactyla > Bovidae > Bos > Bos indicus. The sequence continues at coordinate 31,385,571 of NC_091772.1, forward strand.
AGTCGTGTCCGATTCTTTGCGACCCCATGAATCGCAGCACGCCAGGCCTCCCTGTCCATCACCAACTCCCGGAGTTCACTCAGACTCACGTCCATCGAGTCAGTGATGCCATCCAGCCATCTCATCCTCTGTCGTCCCCTTCTCCTCCTGCCTCCAATCCCTCCCAGCATCAGAGTCTTTTCCAATGAGTCAACTCTTCGCATGAGGTGGCCAAAGTACTGGAGTTTCAGCTTTAGCATCATTCCTTCCAAAGAAATCCCAGGGCTGATCTCCTTCAGAATGGACTGGTTGGATCTCCTTGCAGTCCATAGTCATAGGGGAACCAATTGAATATATTATCAAAATATATGCAAAATTCCCAAGTGGAATATAGTTAAATGCAACTAGATGATTGTCTTCGAGGGAGAGAAAAAGAACTTAGTCAAGGTTTAAAAAAAGTTCTTCAAGGAGCAAGATGTATTTCAAAGTTGAGTTAATGGCCAGGTGGTAGCATTCAATCAGACATGTGAAAACTTGTCAGGAAAAGTAGTTACCTGAAATGGAATGACACTGTTTACATGGACAAGAGCTCATGTCATGGGACAAGGCACTACAGCCACTCTGAATTTGATCTTCAGTCTGTGATTTTATGAATATTTACTATTGAAATCTTTGAGTATAAAATAATCCTCCATGATTTGTTTTTATGTCTATTTTCCATCCTCCTGAAAAACTGTAAAGCACATGTATTATTTGAAATGGGTAAAGCTCTATCTAGTGTCTTGAAATACAACTTTTATCACATTATTCTGGGCTTCATTACAGAGAGCCATGTTCAATTCTGGATTTCATCATGATTCCATGAACTTGGAGAGAACTGAAAGGAAGCCAAGGATGAGTAATTCGGCAAATAATAGAAACTTGTGGAATTTAGATGCAGACTTCGATTTTCTTTCAGAGTCATGGAGAGGCAGAGATTTAAGAGAGGACTAGAAATAGTGGGAAATCCTTTTTGTTGAAATAGTATAATATTATAGATATGCTAAAGTCTTCCCAGTTAAATAGCAGAGGGCTCTCAGGAGAGGGATGTGAATTGGGGGCAGCTCTGAGTAGCTTCAGGCTGGACTCCTCAGTGGAGGACGATCCCCTGGGAAGGAGAAGCAGGTCCTGGTACAGAGATCAGCTTGGCTGAGTGTGGTCAAGGTCTTGTCAGGCAGTCAAGCAAGGGACCTCACACAACTATACCATCTCTGCTGGAGCTTGACCAATCTGCATAAAACATCAACAGGAACTATTTCAGAAGAACCATTGCTCAATGCTTTCTAAAGTAGTGAATTGTGAAATGGGCCTACTTTTTGATTTCTTGAGAAACAATTATGGAAGCAAAGAAGTGGTAAGTAGCTGCATAATGCCACTTAAAAAAATTAGTTTAAACGGAGGAGAAATGTGAACTAAGGTGGACGAAAGTCAATTATCCTGCTTCTTGGTGGGAAAAATGGGCAAAAGGAAAAAAAAATCTGAAACCAAATTTTCTCTTGTTTTTCCTTTTGGCTTTCTATTATGCATAGCTTGTAAGCCAGAACTTATAAGTTAATGAAGGAAAATTAAGGCAAACACTACATAGGATTTGCCAACTGGCTGCTCTGGAAGTCTAGCTCTGTTACTTGTGGGACCTTTGAGACCATCTCTGGAAGACAGAAAGCAGAAAACCTTTGCGCTGTTCTCCCCATTTTCTGTGTCAAGGGACTACTCTCTATTCAGTTCTTATCACTGATACTCTGGATCGGAGAAAAACTGAGTTTAGAATTTGCCTAGTAATTTTAATGATAGAGAAACCAAGACACAGAAGGCAAAGGTTTGCCTTAGGTTACCTCATCTGTGAAGTGTTTTTTTTCTTCTATAAAGTTAAAAAAAGAAAAAAGGCCTATAATCCTCCTGGCACCTTGGAGGCATCTGCTTGGCCATGGGAATAATGAGAACAGAAAAACATACTTTTAGACTGTTCAATATTTGGGAAAGTAAAATGAGTACTTGATGACACCTGATTCCAAAATAAGTGTAAACATTAGAGGTTTCTCTCTCATACTTTCTCATATTTTGTCTGTTTTTGCTGTTTTCTTTTTGAGCAAAGTAACATTTTGAATTTGTCAAATCTCTATTTTTATTTCACAGTTTTGGAAGGCACTGTTAAGAATACCCATTTTAGTCTTGAGGTAACTTTAAAAGTCTTCTAAGAGCTCAAATAGAAATTTCTTCTATGACTTTTGACTTCCCTAAAATTTTTATAGTTCAGTAGTGATTGTATAGAAAAGTATGTGGTTCATAGAATGACTAGTATTGGAAATGTAATAATAAGGAGAAAGAGAAACCTAGGCCAACATAAAATACCATAACATGCTTTCAGAGCAACTCAGTTTAGTAGAAAGTAGGTCAGTGAACATTTGTAACCTCTCTGTAGGAAAAGCTTCAAAAAGCCCTCAACTAGCCTGAAAGGTAAAATCTTTCCTAACCAGTTGTCAGTGTTTAGTAGACAGCGTATGGACAAGGGTGTTTCCCTGTAGTATTTCATAGCCTGGAATAGATCATTTTTTCCTTGACAAATTCAACTTTTGTGTCAATCCACCACCAAAAAAAAAGCAGAAATAGAATGTTCATCTCCACCCAGTCAACACAGGCTCTGCTGGCTGCTTGGACTCAGAAATACTTTGGACAGAATCTTTCAGAAACAGTTCTATGGCCTCTAGCAGCTAGGAAGACAGATGCTCCTATAGACAGGCTCTGATTTTCCTTGAGAGCAATTCTCTCTCTGTTTTACCACAATACACTGCACATGAATTCTTGAGGCTCATTTAGAAGTGGGTGGAAGGTTATTTTTACTGTAGCTAATGGATCTCTAACTTGCTGATGGTATTCAATGAACTATGGTATGGATATGATTAATGATAAGAATCTAATTACAAAATAAATCTGATTAATGTTGCCCTTTTGGGGAATCATCATGATTCATTTAATCTAAGCCAGAAAATGACTCACTAAGCAGTTTGGAAATGCTGAGTACGTGTAACACTAGAAATGTCACAAGACATGATCATAAGGATATGATCTTATACAAAGTAATCTTTTCAACTGGGCGATTCTGAGCAAATCCATCAGTAAAGAAGAAATCACTGAATCTGGAAAAACCAAATATCTGTTCGCAGGTGACTCACATTAAGGTGTGTCTGGAGATCCTGACTGGTGGCACCAAAAAGAACAAAACAATGGCCACTCTGGGACTTCCCTGGTGGTCCAGTGGTTAAGACCCTGAGCTCCTAACATAGGGGGCCCAGATTCTATCCCTGGTTGGGGAACTAGATTCTGCATGCTGCAGCTAAGACCCAGTGCAGCCACATAAATAAATTTAAATAATAAATATTTTTTAAATGGCCACTCTGATGAATTATCATTCACAAGATATGTTTCTACAGGCACAATCTGACTTTCACAAGTACTATTTTATATTTTTGCAAAAATTACAGTGATTACCAGAAAGATTAAGTAGTTTGTACAAAGTCATGTCATTAGCAAGTGGCCATTCTGGCATTGAAACCCGTCCTAAAATATTAAAATACCCCCCATCCCAGGTCAGGTAGTCCACAGTAAGCTCAGCCCTTTACCCTACCTGGTCAACTAAACTCAGGGAGTTACTGTTCACCCTAAATACAGGTTGCCTTCTAATCATACACATACCATTGGTTTTGGCAGTGCTGTGTGTGGCTATTTTACACAGTATATTTGACAGCATCATCTTTTTTTAGTCTAAATTACACCGCCTATGACATTCTCGTGTTTATGGAATTTAATGAGAACAAATGCATATATAGGTGCACAGTCCAAGCCACATGTTTCTGCCCATCTTATTAAAATAACTTTGTCTCAATTAGAAAAATAATAGAAAAGATATAATGTATGGTGATGAATTTAATTAGATTTATCATGGGTGTTCTTTGGAAGGAATGATGCTAAAGCTGAAACTCCAGTACTTTGGCCACCTCATGCAAAAAGTTGACTCATTGGAAAAGACTCTGATGCTGGGAGGGATTGGAGGCAGGAGGAGAAGGGGACGACAGAGGATGAGATGGCTGGTTGGCATCACCGCCTCGATGGACGTGAGTCTGCGTGACCTCCGGGAGTTGGTGATGGACAGGGAGGCCTGGTGTGCTGTGATTCATGGGGTTGCAAAGAGTCAGACACGACTGAGTGACTGAACTGAACTGAACTGATCATGGTGATCATTTTGAAATATATATAAATATTAAACCATTACACCGTACACCTGAAACCCATATAATGTTACATGTTATACTTCAATTTTTTAAAAAGTTTTTGATAGTTTTTAACTCATAAAAGAAAACAGAAAGGTATAAAGAAGGAAATAAATATCACCTATCAATCTATGACACCATAGTAACAACTTTTAAAGTACTGCTTAATAGCCTTACAGATTTTATTCCTACACTTCATTTTAAATTAAAAAATTGGATTTTTATATAAACTGCTTTACCTTCTCCTAATATGAATACTTTATAAATCATGAACATCTTTTTATATTACTGGAATTTTGTGCTAGGAAATGCTGGGAAGATTCTATCTTACTTCTTAGTCCATTTTTACAGTGACAGACATCAATGCATACTTGGCATTTTCCAGCAAACACTTGTCAGAAACTACAATATGTAGAGCTATAGGAAAACAAGATCATAGAGAGAGGATCCAGTGAGAGAGGCTTCATGTAATTTATCAACATATGAGTACTGATATGTCATTTTTATTTTTATGAGATATGAATTTTCTGGAGGCTGAATATTGTAGAACATGTTGCCAGATTTAACTTTACATGCCACGGGAGACCAACCCAAACAGAAGCAAATTTTGGTTGGACAGATGAAGCTTGGCAAATGTACAAATTAATTGTGATTTAGAAATGAAAAGTTAATTTGTAAAAAATATTAAGATGACTGAGTGGTTGAAGGTGCCCATCTTTTCTCTGTGGTGTGACACCACCCAATTAAATATCAAGTTGTATCATGTAGTCAGAACCCAACTCAAACCACAGCTCCACTGGCCCCTTTGCCAACAGTCAGGAGTAAGCCCAAAGGGGTGCTATGGTTAGCAATTTCCCAATCCCTGTGGAACTGATGAGGATGAAAAAGGAGAGGAAAGGGTATCTCACAGTTATATTTCACGAAACTAGATCACAGATCTTTATTAATGTCAATAATTCATTCACTCAACATTTACGGAGTACCTATTGATACTCTGACTCAGTGGTGAAGTTTCTCTTGCTAGTTAGTTCATTGTGTGTGTGTGTGTGTGTGTGTGTGCACACATGTGTATGACTGTGTGTAGGTACATGTACCTGTGTGGAATAAATGCAAATGAATAAATTAGAAACCATGATTAACATGTAATAGATTTCAGACTTACTTTCTTTAGGCCATTTACGTGATGATGCTTGTGTTCTTAAAGCTCTTGCATTATTTTTTTTTTTTAACCTCTGGATGGAATATATAGGATGATATGTATGTTCTTCAAATACTGGATGGAATTTTATTCAAGTTTACATCAACTCCACTCTCATATTTTTCATGTTTTCTTCAAATGGTGATTTTTATTGCTCGTTCTCTACTTATTGCTCGTTCACTTATTTAGAACCAACTGTAATTTACATAAAAATAAACTTACCTTCCAGATGGAAAGACACCAAAGTCAAGAGGATCACGGACAGGGGACTAGCCTCTATGATGTTATTGCTTATTGCTCGTTCACTTATTGCTCGTTCACTTATTTAGAACCAACTGTAATTTACATAAAAATAAACTTACCTTCCAGATGGAAAGACACCAAAGTCAAGAGGATCATGGACAGGGGACTAGCCTCTATGATGTAGGTGCAGTTCATATTGTTGTCATATTGCTTTGGGTAGTTTGGAGAAACAATATAACCTGAAGGGCTCGTGAAATTTCCCCCACATCCTACATGGGAAGAAAAAGGTATTCTCAGAACATTTGTTCTCCCAGACAGTAACTCTTCATCAGTGAGGAAAGCCTCAACTTTCCTAAGCTCTCTACAGCCAGGGTCCCCAACCTCTGTGATCTACTGCCTAATGATCTGAGGTGGAGCTGATGTAATAATAATAGAAATAAAGTGCACAATTAATTTAATGCACTTTAATCATCCTGAAACCATCCCCCATGCCAATCCATGGAAAAACTGTCTTCCATGAAACTGGTCCCTGATGCCAAATAGGTTGGGGACCACTGCTCTAAAGATATATTCTCTGAGACACTCCAAATGGAAGCAATGGTAACTAAAAGAATGGAGCTCTGATTTAAAAATAAGTATGCATGCAAAATTAGAACAATATGTTTTTTAGAAAATGATGCAGAATTTTGGGCTAAGTAGAAGTTTTTCCACATATCCACTGCAAATCTCTCAATTTTAAGATGGTAAAGGATAACTTAGCAAAGATTGAAGGGGATTCATGTAGCTAAAGGAATAAAATGGATGAGAAGTGACCAGTGCCTGATAAATACACTGAAGATTTTAAGTACAGTATTATATTATAGAAAAACATGTTCTTCTCATTACCATTGTAATATGGCTGTAAAAATAATACCTGCTTTATAAAATGGTTAAATTTACTAATCCCGTCTCTTTAACAATTTCTCACGTGATTCTCTGGTGTTAGAAATAAAGAGAACTACCTTTTTTTTTTTTTTAACCAATAAAATGACATTTATTTTTCTATAACCACTAACTAGTTAATCCACACACTCCTATCTAACATAGATAGAAAACATCAGTATTCTTTTAAGCTGTTAGTAACACACACACACACATATACACAAATACAATGAACCAAGTGAAGGCCTAAAATCAGGGCTGGGGTGCCTTTCATTAATTCCTTTACACCACCCTCTTATTCAAGTCTGGATACCTGTTCACTGTGTTATTTCCTCCAATTCCTTTCATCAAACTTTTTCCTAAACAGTGGTTTGTAAAGAGTGGCTACCTGATTTAACTCAGTCAATAATCATATGCACCACTGTGTCTCAGTCTTGAAAACTCCACGCCTCATTATTCTACCTGGTAGGAGTAGCCACCAGAGAAGGAAGAGACAATCCTTAAGAAGGTGACTGTCAAGGTTGACTGAGCATGAGAATCATCTGGGTGAGAAACTAAAACATGTAAGTCCCTGGCCAGGGAAATTATGAATTCAGACAAACTTGGGGTGAAGCCCGTGTTTTTACAGCCCCAGCTGAGTCCCATGCAGACAGGTAAGTGCTGCTAGCCAGGAGTGCTGATTGGCTACTAATGACAGCCTCCTGGACTTTGCTCAATTCCTGCCCCCCTGCGGATTTCAGGGTCCATTTTGGACATTCGCGAGTGGCACTCAAGCCTTCTACATCATTTCTCTAGTGAGCTACGGTTGAATTCGGTTCCATTCTCACTGAATTGGAAGGAAGGGTGCACTCTCGGGATCAGGTGATTGATTCACTCAAGCCCTTCCCCAGGGTCCTAAGCAACCGTGGAGCAGACCCTCACCTTCCCAGGTCTGCCCATGGCAGCCACGCCCTTTCAAGGACCCCCTCGTTCTGTACTACTTACGGCTCACGAAGGAAGCAGAGAAGCCCTGAGCCGGGGCCTCCTGAGACTGGAACACGGCCGTGAAGACGTTTCTGGGCGTGGTGATGGGCCTCGGGGCCACGTTCCCGCAGCTCGTGGCTAACAGGGTCTGGCTGGACTCCTGAGTGTCCCCCCACACCTAACAGAGCCAGAAACAGGACTTAATGCCCCAGGCTTTCCCTAGTCAATGGTTAAATGTGCCCAGGCTGGAACACGACGGGCACTCAGATGTATAGAGACTGAAACATAATGGTAAATAAAACAAATGCATATCTGCAGTATTTTCTTTTGTGAACCATTAAAGCTTTTTTTTTTTTTTTTTTAAATAGCACAGCCCATTCTTGACTCTTCCAAGGAGACTGTGCTCATTTTTGTGTAGCTAGGCCATTTCCTCTTGCATACTTCTAGTTGACCTGATTTAGCTGAACTTGCCCAATGCCCAACTAAGGATTACCTAGCCCAAGAAGGCAAGAAGGGCATTGGGCTTGGATTGGTCTTACTTGACTACTCAACATTTCCTTCACATTGAATCACTCATTCTAAACTTATCACTTGCAGGAATGTTCCTTGAACAGAGCCATAACACATCAAGCCGTTATAGACATTTCTATTAGCAAATTGGCCCAGAGGAAGAAGTGTGAGGGAGACCAAATGCAGAGCACAGATTTACTATCAGCTCTTCAAGGTCATATCATTTCAAGTGAGTTTCAAACACTGCATATCCTGCTGTTAGTCAGCTTACTGAAGTCAGATTATATTCGCCATGTATGAGATATGGGAGGTGCATGGGGCTGGAACTACTGAGAACAAGAGTGAGGATATTCTGCCAAATATCTAAGATCAAAATAAGCATTAGGAAAGAAATGTACACCCACATTTTTCCTAACATCCCCTTTATGTCCTCCCACTCCCTGCCCTTAACTATCCAGGGAAACACTATACAGAAGTTTTCTACCCACCTTCTGTACCGTATGTATTTTTAACTCTGTGAAATTATAAACATGATTTACTGAGAGATCTGCATATACTCTTTTACAAACATCACTGAAAAGGAAAAATGATCAGAGCTAAAACTTTTATGAAAGCATCTCAACTTCTTCAATAAGGAACTTCAAGAATCCTCAAAGGTGTATGCTTTCCTGAAGTCATTAATTATGGATCTGACATCTCTACCTTTTGGCCCAGAACATAAGTTTTATCATGATAATAATGGTAAGGAGTTATTAAATATTCATTGCTGCTGTGTCAGTCAAGATCTCATTTCATTGCCTCTATGACCTAGAACTCTTAAATATTAGATCTACAAAATGTTACAAAACTGGCAGAAATTTTCTGACTTTTCTTAAGGTTTGTACAATTCAGCCTGGCTGCATGTGATATTTTATCACTCAAGTGATTTTTTAAAAAAATTATGTTTATTGAGTACCTGCAGATTCACATGCAGTTGTAAGACATAGAGGAATCCCTGGCACACATTTCCCAGTTTCCTCTAATACTGACATCTTGTAAAACTATAATTAATATCACAACCAGGAGGTGGACTTGATACAGTCCACCTGTCTTTCTCAATTTCCCAGTGTCACTTGTATTCACGCATGTGTGTGTGCACATTTGGTTATACACCAGTTTAGACAGTAAGTCCCCTACACACGAACCTTCAAGTTGTGAACTTTTAAAGAGCGAATGTGTGTTCACATGTCCAATCACATAGGTCAGTTCACATGTCCAGCATACATTGTCATTTGCCTGTATCCTCTACAAGCGGTTGTGCCTTCATGTATTTTACTGTAGAGTACTATATAGAGTGTAGTAGTGCAGCATCTTTATTTCAAAGTCCAGGATGTCCAGAAGCAAGCATAAAAGCAGTGGTGATGTAGTTGACTATTGTACTTTTCAAGGTACTGTACTGTAAGATTCAGTTCAGTTCAGTCACTCAGTCATGTCCGGCTGTTTGCAACCCCATGGACTGCAGCACACCAAGCCTCCATGTCCATCACCAGCTCCCAGAGTTTACCCAAACTCATGCCCATTGAGTCGGTGATGCCATCCAACCATCTCATCCTCTGTTGTCCCCTTCTCCTCCCACCTTCAATCTTTCGCAGCATCAGGGTCTTTTCAAATTAGTCAGCTCTTCGTACCAGGTGGTCAAGTATTGGAGCTTCCACTTCAACATCAATCCTTCCAATGAACACTCAGGACTGATCTCCTTTAGGATGGACTGTTTGAATCTCCTTGCAGTCCAAGGGACTCTCAAGAGTCTTCTCCAACACCACAGTTCAAAAGCATCAATTCTTCAGCGCTCAGCTTTCTTTATAGTCCAACTCTCACATCCATACATGACTACTGGAAAAACCATAGCCTTGACTAGATGGACCTTTGTTGTCAAAGTAATGTCTCTGCTTTAAAGATGTTTATTTTTTGTTTGTTTTTTTATGTATTATTTGTGTGAAAAGTTTTATAAACCTAATACATGACAGTACTATATAGCCGATTGTATTAGCTGGGTACCTAGGCTAACTGTTGGACCAATTAAGAAATTCTTCGGTGCTCAATTTCCTTTATGGTCCAATGAGCATCGAAGAATTGATGCTTTTGAACAGTGGTGCTGGAGAAGACTCTTGAGAGTCCCTTGGACTGCAAGGATATCAAACCAGTCCATCCTAAAAGAAATCAGTCTTGAATATTCATTGGAAGGACTGATGCTGAAGCTGAAGCTCCAATACTTGGGCCACCTGGTGCAAAGAACTGACTCACTGGAAAAGACCCTGATGCTGGGAAAGATGGAAGGCGGGAGGAGAAGGGACGACAGAGGATGAGATGGCTGGATGGCATCACTGACTCGATGGACATGAGCTTGAGTAAGCTCCAGGAGTTGGTGATGGACAGGGAAGCCTGGCGTGCTGCAGTTCATGGGGTTATGAGAAGTCGGACATGACTGAGTGTCTGAACTGAACTGTAATGAATGAACAAATTGGACCTATAAACACACTCTTCAGATGGAACTCATTCATACATAGGGGACTTACTGTACCATCACCTTCAAGATACTGAGCAGCTCCAACTCCAAGGCTCCCCAGAGCTGCCACTTCTACTCATTGAGTAGTTTTTATATTCCAAGTATTGAGTACTATATATGTTATTGTATCATATCACCTCTAATGCTAAAAACATTCCTACTAAAGTAGGAGTTATTCTCTTCATTTTACAGTTGAGTGATTTAAAACCCAGATGTTTACTTGGCTCAGAGAGGAACATGCAGGCGGTAAATGCAAGGGAGGTGGAGTCCAGGCCAATGTTCTTTCCACTAAAAGGTGTACAGGCCCTCAGAGACAGAACATATAAGATCCAAAAAAGCGTTTTTTTAAATTCCCAGTGGTTGAGGTTTCTCACTTTTTCATTCAAGAAATCCAAGCAGTGAAATTGTCCTTCTCCTACTTTGAGAGCAATGAGTCATTTCTAATCTAAACGTTTACGTTCCTGAAACCAGCTTGGCTCCCATTAAATACACAAGCACACTGACCTTCACAAAGCTGTTCTGACACTGTCCATCCCCACTGGGGATGAGGAAGTTGTTGTCAAAGCTGATCTCCAAGTGTTTACTTTGGTGTGTAATGACTGTCCAGGAACATCTGCTGTTCTCGGGAAAATTCTGAGGCCAGTGAGGGGATCTGATTGTACCATTGTTCAAATGAAGTACTCCACCACAGCCTGAAAAATTGTCATGGAAATAGTCATCACCTTGTGAAGAATGTAACAATTTTGGTAAACCCAAGGCTTCTGGAGAAGACACATTTCTAAATGAGATGTCAGGGCATCTCTCCTTACATATGAGTCTCTGACCCTTGGGGCAGGTCCACAGCAAGGACTGTCAGCAAATGTAAGGTCAGTGAAGTCACAGGAACCTTCAGTTGTTACTGTTTGGTTACCCCTGTACTGAACTCACCTGATCCCATTAGTCCATGCCAAAAAGAGAATAGACTTCCACTCTGTCATCAAACAAGAGCAATAATTTTTACTCCCCTTGAGGCTCTGGTGGATTAATATTTGTGGCCCAACAATCTCAAGCTTTGTTTTTTACTGCCACAAACACATGAGAGTGCAAGTCTATACTTATTTGCAATTTTACTCTAACATACATATGTAACATGTAATTTTAATCTAACTTAAACAGGACAAAACGATTTTGAGGAGGGGAAAACTTTTCATTAAGCAACCTGGTTCATTCACACTGAAATGCCAATGGATGAAAATTACATTACAGGGATTAAAAGAAAGAAAAACCTAGAATTATTTTGTAATATTTAAAATATGTTCTTAAGAGACAACGAAAGAAAAATATGTGAACTTAAAACAAAATGAAGTTAGAGTTTTCTTTGTATCTTTTGCTTTTAAACCCTAGGGAAACTAGGGGTTCATCTCAAACACCCTTCCGAGTCCAACAGCAACCAGTGGGTTACTGAGGGACAGTTTGAATCAAAGCTCTTTTCCACAAAGAGCTTCCTAATCACCCCCTGACTCTTCTAGAAATAACTGTCCTCTTTGATATTCCAAGGCTATGATGGGATCCTAACAAAAGTATCCAATGCAAATCTTACATTTTCTGAGGATTTCCATGAAGTTCATAGTTTGCAGGTACAACAATTAATCCTTTGAAATCAGATCTGTTATGTTTTGCCCTGCACAGAGCATTCATTCTAAATCACAAATGTTATCTTGTCACTTTGCTGCTCAAAACTCTTCAACTAGCTCCCCATTGCTTGAGGGGTAATTCAGAAGCCAAGGCTCTTCAGGATGCGGTGGTAGTGGTTTAGTCTCTAAGTTGCGTCCGACTCGCGACCCCATAGACTGTAGCCCACAAGGCTCCTCTGTCCATGGGATTCTCCAAGCAAGAATAGTGGAGTGGGTTGCCATTTCCTTTTCCAGGAGATCTTTAGGACATGGATGACAGCTTTTCCTGACCTCAACTCACCACTCTGCATCCTGCCTCCAAGCTCAGAATACTTTAAACTACTTGTGATTCCAGCACATATTTTCTATTACTTGTGATTCCCAAGCTGTGCCATGGCCTTTTGCCTATGGAGGCAACATAGTAGAAGTATTTAAATCAAAGTTTCTGGGCTCTGCTGTCTTTACTCAAATCTCAAATCTTCTGATTATCAGCTACACGACTTGGGCAGTTTATCAACCCATTTATCCTGCTTCCACCCATGCAAGTGGAGAAAATGTAGATCGATAGTGTGTCTTCCTTAGAAGGTTGTTACATGAGATGACATGTGTAGCATAAAAATTTAGAATTTATTCTGAAAGATTAGGTACAAAATATAGACTTGTTGGATTAGTTAGTAAATTTTAAAACTACATTGATGACAAAAGACAGTAAGTGCAGACAGTATTTCTTTTACCTAAAGTCTCTGAGCTCCATGTAGCATAAAATCCACCATGTTGTATCGAATGGTCTGTATTAAAAATCACCACCAGCTGGTTGGAACCTGACTGGATCGTCCCTGGATTTAAAATTCCACAGTAGTGTCCTATGATGGGTGATCCAGGAGAACCACCGTTCCTCACAGTGACCGAGTCCCAGGCACAGTTTTCATGGGCTTCAACGTCAAAATCACTGAATGTCAGCTGCAGGAGAAAAGAGAAGAAATGAGAAAACACTCTGAGTTGTAAATGAGCCTGTCTATGTAGAGTTAGACTGAAGTTCTTCTGCATCCTTTCATTTTAATTTATATAATTTTGTATTTACATATCTTCTTTCATTCTCCTTGCCCTTCTCTACTTTTTCTTATGGAAGTTTCTCTTGGAAATTTTGAGAGTGAATATTTCTCCCAGAATGGGAGTCATTAGGATCATATTCAGTCCCCTGGGCTGGGATGGCAGCTTATATTAAGAACATGAAAGCATCTCTATTCCAGATGGAGAATGGTCTTCTACAGAAAGCTTCTCCTGTGCTTGAAAAAGAATGGAATATATTTCATCCTTCATTAATTGTAAATGTGTAGATGTCAATGAATGTACTCCAATCAGAGAATTTTAGGGAGAAAATGATTTGATGGCAGAATTAAAGCCTATTCTAATCACTTGCTTATTAAAAAAAAAAAAAAAAAAAAACTCTGTCTCCACCCAGGACACAGTACTTTTATTGTAGTTTCAGAAGTATTGATATTTCACCCACTCATTAGTACTCACATTGATGGTGTGGCCTTGTGGGGCTTCCAACAGCCAAGAACAGTGGGTCAAGCTGTCATACGCAGCTGGATAGTTGGGGCTTGAGATCACTCCACTGTCACCTATCTGTATTCCACCACAGTCTGAAATTAGATTTGTAAACTTCTCAATAAGATAGGAAAAAACCCACAAAATTCTGTAAAGCCAAAGTAAATACTGCTTATAGCCACTGTACTTTATGATTTTTAAAAAGGGGCAATAAATGGATAAATAGATGAAATTAGATGAAAGCAAAGTAAAAGTGAAAGTAAAAAGTAAAAAGATGGAAGATTAGAAACAAACAGAATCTTATATAGTGTTAATTAGATGGAATCACACAATGAAGGTGGGCTCAAGTTTGATACAAAGGAGAAGGAAGATGTATGAACCAAAAATGGTAAAAACTTGGATGAGCATAGAATAAATGCAATAAATGCGCCTGACAACAAATGCACTAGGGACAATGTAAAGAACACTGGCTTTCTCAAAAACACTCAGCCCATGAAAACACATGTAAGCTTGAAGAATATGACCAGTACCATAACTAAACATTTTGTCATTTGACAATAAACACACATACTGTAGTCAGCTATCAGAGTATACATTAGCACAGAAAGTTGAAGAAGTTAGAAAAAAATTTTCTAATTTACAAAAATACATTTTGAAAGCATAGTATGGTATGATGTTCCACAGAAATAGTAATGCTTCCAGATGTCTGATGCTTTTCTTTCAATCTGATGAAGAAGAACCAATTGGCAACCTGGTTGACTGAGTGGATAAGAAATCTCACTCCTTTCCCCAGTCAACTGTTTGCTTATAAGAACTGGCTATATTGTCTGCCCTGGAGAAAGTTACACGTGCCCTTGAAAAGAGCATGTATTCCACTGTTGTTGCTGGAAGTGTTCTGTAGATGTCAGGTTAAGTCGGTTGTTCAGGCCTTATATATCCTTGCTAGTTTTCTGTTTAATTGTGATGCCAAGTAAAACATTATTTTGAGTTGTCTGAAAAAAAAGAACTGGGTAGAAAGTATAAATAAAAATGTCTGATTGACATTACCAATAAAACCAACAAATAAACCTAGAAATAAATCTAACAAAATACATGTAAGATCTTTCTGGAAAATATCATTTACAAATTTATGTATTGTTTTAGCACTAGAGTTGGAGAGCTTATCATCAGTCTTACCTGTAAAGGAATACTGTGCATGGAATCCAACATGTTCTACACGCTCATTGGTGACAAAGTGTATCCATACCTCTGGATAAGGGATAACCAATGGCATTCTAGGTTTTGAAGATCCACAAAGTCTCCATATCAGAAGCCCATCGGCATTATCTGAGCAGAACAACGCACTGAGTGTCATTTATATAACTTACGAAAAATAATTCAACAAATTCAATCAGAATAAGTAATAATAATAAAAAAACATTTCAAGTTATTCACTGATGCACATTTAAATTCTGGTTTAGCAGCAGACATTTCACAAATCCTCTTTCTTTCTTGACTACAAAGGAAAGAGGGCCTCAAACACGGTGAAAAAGAATGGTTTTTTCGGTATGGACCTCTTTATCCTAGGCACCATTTTGCTCCAATTCATGTCTTCATAATTATTTTTTAGCATATATTTAAACAGAGACACAATTGGTAAAAACCTTAAAAACCTAGGGTCTAGCTGTCAACACTGATCCATCTCATTCCGTTTATGGGCAATATTGTCCTCAGCTGGACACATGCAGAATGATGGTTTTGTCTGAACAGTGTTCTTCTGGATGTTACATACAGACATTACCAATGGCATGCTAGGTTTTGAAGATCCACAAAGTCTCCATATCAGAAGCCCATCGGCATTACCTGAGCAGAACAACGCACCGGGTGTCATTTATGTAACTTTCTTTTTGACTCCCTTCATTGGGAGGTCACTGGACTCCAGGCAAAAGGAGAAAGTTGTAGATATGAATGGGAGAACGTGTTCCTTGACTGGACTCACCTACTCGGAACTCAAGGACATCTGATTGACAGTCTTGGTGAGTTTCTAGATAAAAATCCTCAAAATGAATGTAAATGGAGGAGTTGCCCTGATTGGGGTTGCTGAGCATCCACTCGCAGTTTAGGTTTCTTGAATAATTACTGACTCCGTCATAGCCAGGAGAAGTAAAGTTTCCTTTAGGGAAGCTTGTAAGGGAACCACCACACACTGAGGAAACAGAAGGCAACAAAGACTAGTCATCAGACTCACGCCATAGGACAAGATACACATGTGACAGGAAAAAATAACTATAATAACCACAGCAGTCTTTTTTTTTTTTATTGCTTTGATTTGTTTTTCCAGATGAAGTCAGGGTTGTGGGCAAAGGGCTGGCTCATCACACCAACTACAGAAGTTGTTTCTGTGGGTTTAGAAAGATGCACAGAATTAAGCAATTCCTTTATTTCCCTAAAGGTGTAGATTAGGTAAGTGAGGTTTGGCTAAGTCAGTATCTTCTAATATGAGCCCACTGTTCACTAATATTTCATTTAAAGTAATATCCAAATATAATGGTGGCCCTGATGGCTTCTGATTAGGAATCCTCCACTTGACCTGAGAACTGAATTGAATAAAACAGATAATATTTAACACTGGCATTGTGATGAATTTGCTCCTTTTAAAAGGGAATGAATATTCTTTGTATCAATGAAATAAAGTTTTTTTTTAATTCAATTCCAGTCTTCCTAAAGTTTAAAGTTCCTAGATAATAACACCAATCCAGAAAGTAGGAGGATATTTACAGTAGAAAGGCCATTATCTTGCTTAATTTTAAATATCCCATATCATATGTGAACCCCACATTCACGTATGCTGGAAGTCTATATCTGGATAGATGGATGACTCAGAAGCCATACAATCTGTCTTCAGTTGCATTAGTTACCCTCTGGGAGTAAGCTACCTTCCAAGAGATCTCTGTCCTTTTCCAGAACAGAGAACTGACCAAGGGCTGTGGGCCTGGCAGTCGTCTATAATGGTGACACTGCATGGGACTCAGCTGGAAGCTCTCCTAACAGCATTTTTTTAACTTTTCCAATTCACAATAGCAGTTTTCTTTCCAAAACTAGAAGCTTTTGTCTTATTTTTGGGCTTTTTGGTTGGATTTTCTATCTGGTTATGTTTGTCTTTCATGGAAGATTCTAGGTGTAACCCTGATCTCTGAGGGGAACACGGATGACTCCGCTGCTGTTGGCAGCAGCTACAGGGCACTTGCCATGTGGACTGTAACACCGGTGTATTCGTAGCAGCTGCTATTACCTGCATCTTCATTGGATGTGTAGGAGGCAATGAAGCCGCCGTATGGCCTGGACCCGTCCGTGAAATAAACGACCTTCATTGTATTTCCTGAAGATTCGATTTCATTGCTGCCATTCATGCTCCTGCACAGTTTCTCCAGCTGGGGTGAGTTACTTCTAATGCCATTAAATACCTGTTGAGAAAAACAGTTTAACTTTTAGACATAGCCCATCTTACTGAGTATTTCCTAGGAGTTTATGTTCCCAGCCTAGACATGCTTCTTTCTAAGGAAACTCTGAGCTAAAATGAATTATTTCACAATATGGGCACTTGACCCAGGGTCACAAGCCACCGCATCACCCGCAGCGCATTTTGTGCCCTCAGGGTCATTGCACGAAAATGGAAGCATTGCAGTCATGCCCTCCTGCCACATAGTGACAAACAAAAGACTGCTGTGCTCTTTGCAACTGGAATCTGTGCTCAAAATGTAAAGCAGCTATGCTAACATGCTCACGTCTTAGTTCACAGAGTTCACTGGGGAGCAGTTTTTCTTAGCAATGCATCAGGACCTTTGACATCGGCAAAGAGGGTTTACAGGTTAGTCTCTGATGAACTGAAGTATAGAAGAACTCAAATATTTTTAAATGCCTTGAAAAGTGATTTTAAAAAATCAATCTCAATATAATAGTTCTTTCCTAATTACTTATGCATTCAAAGCGTCAACTTTTTTGCAAGTTTGAACTTTTAAAAATGGATTTGAATATTGTGGACTCCAAAATATTAAACAACTCCAGTTATGCACATGGTTATGATAATTGGCAAAATATTCTTCCACTTCTGTCCAAAACCAAGTGGATATCTAGGATAGCTCAAGAAAGATCTAGAAGTAACTAAACAGTAAATGAAAGAGTGAGTGACAGTTCTGCTTTTAAAAAGGATTGGAGTGGCTTACAATTAGGAATAATGAGGCTGAATATGACATTAAGAGCTATGGAAGTGGATACTGTATTCCATACAAAAGCTGTATGCTTTTCTGTCTACTGTAACTGATCATCAAATGTAGCTCTTTGGGGGCTTCTGGTTTAAAGTGTCTTCCAGCTTGTAGGAATGGACCCAACATTTCTTATCATTTATTGAGCACAAACAGCATGCCAGACTCTACTAATAACCCCTTGGATTACCTTATCAAATTAGCAAACTAACCTCTCAGACACAATATATTACCCCTGTTTTCCAGGTTAAGACACCAGAATTCAGAAAGATAATACCACTTGCCGCAGTATAAAGAGCCAGTAATAATAAAACTGGGATTCAAATTATGCCTCTGATTCCAAACCACCAAACAATGCATAGGAAACAGGAGAGAGGTATTTCAATAATTCTAAAAACAGGAATGGGCAACACATTGTCAGAATCAAAAGGTATTATTTGCAACTACAAGGATAATATGTGCAAAACTATGATCAATGGCCTTTGTCTCTTCCCCAGCATCTGCCCTGAGTGTAAAATCATAGTGACTAAGAATTGTGAGGCATCATTTATCATGCAAACCCCTGCTTTTAGGAGGAACAAGACGGCTGTTTCCACATTCCTCCTCTATTCCTCTTTGAACTGAGAAACTAAAACTCTTGGAAAACAGTGAGGTATGAAGTAAGTATGTGAAATTCAGGACATAAAATGCGCTAAAAACAGGAATTCAATGGGGTATTCGGCTCATTATTCTGCACACGGGATGGTGTGGCTTTCCCACTTCTCCATCCGGGCACAGCGTGAGACCCGCAGCTGGTCTGGAGGAATGGTATGCTTAGGTTACTGCATGAGGTATTGTTCTGGAAGTGGCTTGCTCAAAGCCACCCTTGAGCAACCTGTAGATCTCAGGAAGAGTCCCTACCTCCTTCCTTCCTTCCTTTCTTTCTTTCAGTCAAGTTCTCAAGCAAATAAAGGATAAATAGAAGACAAGCCACATCCTGTTGTTTGGAGCAGAATGAAGAGGAAACAACACAAGCATGCAACTCATAAAAAAATGTATTTCAAAGAAAGGAATGTGGACATTGTATTAAAGATTCAGAAATTTATTCTGAAAGTGATTCTTTGATGCTTAACCTCAGGGGTGAGGGGGTGGAGAAGACCTGTAATATGACATTTGTGGTTTCCCCTGTTTAACAATCAGAAACCCCCTTGGTCACCCCCTTCCCACCCCCCAGGACCCCCCCAGCCCCCCAGCCATGAAGCCCAGAAGTTGATGGCTCCAATCACACACAGAGAGCTTCCCATTGCCTTTTAGCACTTAATACTTAAATAGGAATGAAGAGTCAAGGGTCAGTAGACATTTAGGCAAACATCCAATGTAAAAGTCAGAGACCAATGTAATAGGAAAGAGGGACTTGAAGGAGACTGACTCCCAAAAGAGCAATAAAACGTTTCAAAATTATGATTAATATATTTGATATACATAATACAGTCTAAAGAACAAGGATAGAATATAAATAATTACAGATACACATGTACTCAAGAACTTTGTCACCCATGCCTATGTCCTTAGAGAGCCACAAGAGCATGAGCCTTACCTCAAAGAGGAAATTAACCAAGAATGGGAAACGCTCATTATCATAAAGCCAGGTATCCTGTCCAGGAGATGCATGAAGAAACTTGCAAATAAGAAGATGAAAGGAAATGTGGGCATGGCAGTAGGAATCAGACTTGCAGCTGATGGGCAAAGGCTCAAGGAAGATATTTCTAAGGAAAATGAATGGAGCCAATAGAAGTGTTTTATCGTATAAAGTGGGGATATACACCTGGAGTGTGGAATGTGTGGAAGAATTAGTGACTAAAAAGCCTTTGACTCTGTGGATCACAACAAACTGCGGAAAATTCTTAAAGAGATGGGAATACCAGACCATGACCTGCCTCCTGACAAATCTGTATGCAGGTCCAAAGCAACAGTTAGAACTGGACATGGAACAACAGACTGGTTCCAAATCTGGAAAGGAGTATGTCAAGGCTGTATATTGCCACCCTGCTTATTTAACATATCCAGAGTATATCATGCGAAATGCCGGGCTGGATGAAGCACAAGCTGGAACCAAGACTGCCGGGAGAAATATCAATAACCTCAGATATGCAGATGACACGACCCTTATGGCAGAAAGTGAAAAAGAACTAAAGAGCCTCTTGATGAAAGTGAAAGAGGAGAGTGAAAAAGTTGGCTTAAAGCTCAACATTCAGAAAATGAAGATCACGGCATCTGGTCCCATCACTTCATGGGAAATAGATGGGGAAACAGTGGAAATGGTGGCAGACTATTTTCTTTGGCTCCAAAATCACTACAGATGGTGACTGCAGCCATGAAATTAAAAGACACTTGCTCCCTGGAAGAAAAGCTATGACCAACCTAGACACATATTAAAAAGCAGAGATGTTACTTTGCCAACAAAGGTCTGTCTAGTCAAAGCTCTGGTTTTTCCAATAGTCATGTATGCATGTGAGGGTTGGACTATAAATGAAGCTAAGCACCGAAGAACTGATGTTTTTGAACTGTGGTGTTGGAGAAGACTCTTGAGAGTCCATTGGACTGCAAGGATATCAAATCAGTCCATCCTAAAGGAAATGAGTCCTGAATATTCATTGGAAGGACTGATGCTGAAGTTGAAATTCCAATACTTTGGCCACTTGATGTGAAGAACCGACTCATTGGAAAAAATCCTAATGCTGGGAAAGATTGAAGGCGGGAGGAGAAGGGACAACAGAGGATGAGGTGGTTTGATGGCATCACCGACTTGATGGACATGAGTTTGAGTAGGCTCCAGGAGTTGGTGATGGACAGGGAGGCCTGGCATGCTGCAGTCCATGGGGTCACAAAGAGTCGGACACAACTGAGCAACTGAACTGAACTGAACATAGAAAACAACACACACACAAAACTATGAAAGTGTAAAACAGGACACAATTATTACTTGGAAAATCAAAAGCAAATGCTACCAGAGCACAATACTTCATTTAAGTGGGACTGATGTTTTCATAGTCATATTAATGTAAACCCTGAGTAACAATTTAAACAAAATCGGTGACAGGAGTATTTGGGGAGGTAGTTGGGGTGGTAATTGAGTTGTGAGTACCCCCATGTACATTTGTGGTGATCCTGGGGTGGTTTTTGAAGACAGTTAAATCCTCATCTTCCACAGTTGGATGTGGATAATGTCTAAGACAAAAAAAAAAAAAAAGAAGAAGTAGGAGCATAGGAATATTATTTTGAAATAATGACATAAATATCAAAAGATGTAGCTGAAAGAGTAGAAAAGGGTGCCTTTGGCATTTATTATTCGGAGATGGGGAAATGACAAGCAGGACATGATTTAGAATTTGTGGTTGATGCTGTACATTTTCTTTTATTATTTGAGCTTTGAAACTATGACTCTTCTAATTATCTTTCCTGTAGGGCATGTGAATACTCTGCTGGTAAGATTTCTAATGATTATGTTTCAATATGATCTCAAAGGAAAAAAGACTTTTAGCATAAACCTCAAAATTTTAGTAATGGTTGTGTGGGATTCCAAGTATTTTTATGTTTTTTTATTTTCTCAGCTCTACAAAAATTATTCGATAGCATTCACTGTATTTATATTGAGAAAAAATTGATGAAAATTAGTATAGAAATGAATTTCTGTCACCTAAGTACATAAGAAAATGCTTCAAAATATGGTATAGTGGGAGTGGTTAAATTTTTTTCTACTTCATTCTTGTTTCTGTATTATTCCTTCAACAAGAGGAAGAATGTTCCTTCAAAAATAAGCAAGCTTGGTCCAAAATTTCCTGGCTTTCAAATAAGAGAAAAGACGCTGGGCTCCATAATTCTCAATATTTGACAGAAGACAACATTTTGGTCCTTCAGATATTAGATCTAAGAAGCAAAATCCGAAGTTTGAATATGATTATTTTAGGGCGATACAAACAGAGTAACATACAGCGATGTTTCATATTTTTGAAATTCACTATCCAGCAGGAGACAATGAAATGAAAACAAAGGTGGCTCATTTTTAAAAAGGAACGTGACAGTCCTTTAACTATTGATTGATTCAGCAATTGCTGTGTTTCTTATGAGTGAGGCACTGGGGATTCATCAGGGAACGAAGCTAAGTGCACATCCCTGTGAGCTGCGCTTACATTCTAGTCTGGGCAGCAGACAATATACAAACAAATAAATACGTGGACTGTGAGCTGTTGTGAAGTGCTGTGAAACCAGTAATGCAAGAAAAGGACCAGGCCAGAGTGGGGTGGGGTCTATTTAATGAAGGTACTTAGGGAAGGCTTCTCAGATCTAGTCATCTGAGCAGACCCCTGAATGGACCAAGGGCGTGAACAAGCGAGAAGGAGCATTCCAGGCAGAGGCAACAGTACATGGGAAGCGGTTACACAGACATGGTAGCCCAAATCAAGGAACAGAAAGGAGGCCAGGGTGGCTGGAGAGGAGGGGAATTTGAAATAAGAACATGGATAAGAGAAGGAAGGGGCAGCAGATAACGTACAGCCAGTTGGGCCATCGTGAAGACTACGGATTTCCCTCCAAGTGAGATAAAAGGTCATTAGATGATTTTCAAGGAAAGCAACATGGCCTGATTTAGGTTTAAACTCATCACACGGGCTGCTGTGTTGAGATGCAGAGAGACAAGGGTGAAAGTAGGGAGACCAAGTGGAAGTTATTGAAATAAATCTGAATGAGTAGTGACGGTGGTGGTTGTGGATGTAAGGAGAAGTAGTTAGTTTCTGGATTTCTTATAAAGATGCAGCGAACAAGACTTGCTTATGGATGCAGTATCAGGTGAGAGAGAAAGGACTTTAAAACAGACATCAAGGCTTTGGACCTGAGCAACCACAAGTCTAGAACAGTTATTTAGTGAGATAACAAAGACTGGAGAAAGGGAAAGTTGGGTGGAGAAATATACTAATATTCATCTATAGTTAATATAGTATACATACATATATGTGTCATTTCACAGTTTACACTCAGGGACTTCATTTGCTTTCTTAACCTCAAAGCTGGGCTTGGCAACCTCAGGACATCTGCCAGCAAACAATAATTAGGCAGGACCACCCATCTGC
Organism: Bos indicus; assembly: GCF_029378745.1. Taxonomy (NCBI): domain Eukaryota; kingdom Metazoa; phylum Chordata; class Mammalia; order Artiodactyla; family Bovidae; genus Bos; species Bos indicus. The sequence goes on from NC_091772.1 coordinate 31,408,783, forward strand.
TTAAAACTTTTGGTGGTGGCTTGTTCTGTCGCTCTAGTCCCAGTTAGTTATTTGCTACCCAAAGTCCTAACTTTTCTGTTTACACAGGTTTTCCATATGTAATGATCATTTGCTTTAAAATTTATCCTGCCCATGACCCTGACATAGGCTGAGATAACTGTCTCCTAAAACAGCTTTTACAAATATTTTGGCCAACATTTATTGTGACTTTGTTTCATCTAAAACACTTAGAACTTGTGTGAGATACAGTTGCACGCAGGGGAATATTCCTGACCTAGTTTTCTGACTGTGATTTACGGGGTCAATAAGCTCCTTAAACAATGGACTATAACATCCCTGGCTGCAGGGGACACTTACGGTCACATGCTCACTGCTGCACAATGGATGGGCTTCCAGCCTCAGGCTGTCAAAGGTGAGGGTGACCCTCCTCCCTTCCTGCACGGTGATTCTCCACTCACACATCCAGCCATGAGGGTTAGGGCTCCGGTAGTTGGGAGAAGTGAATGTTCCAGAGGGGCCTTGGAGATCCCCACCACACGCTGAAGGGAAAACAAAACAAACACAAGAGAGCTTCCAATCTGATCCCATAAAGAATGTTCTCAAAAATAAAGCATTTTTTAAATTGCCCCACTGGACAAAATTATTGCTCTTATTTATTACTGTAAGTATGCGAGGGCTGTTTCTGATATTTAATACTTAATCTCTGCTTCCATGGATCATAGGGCTTCCCTGGTGGCTCAGCTGGTAAAGAACCCGCCTGCAATGCGGGAGACCTGGGTTCGATCCCTGGGTCGGGAAGATCCCCTGGAGAAGGGAATGGCAACCTACTCCAGTATTCTTGCCTGGAGAATTCCATGGACAGAGGAGCCTGGTGGGCTACAGTCCATGGGGTCACAGAGAGTTGGACATGACTGAGCAACTAACACTTTCATTTTCTTTCATAGATTATATTGATAGTTCACTGGCAGCTGTTTGTCATCATGACTGAAGAACTATGAGAGACCAGTAAGCGTAGTAACCATCAGAGTCTGAAAGCACAAGGCTAAATGATCATCCAGTTTTTTCATGACAAGGTTTTTATTTCACCTGAGCTTGTCAGGGAATTTGGAACACAAATTCTAAATGACTGGAGCAATAAAGGACTGGCCTTCTTCAGATGAGATGTGGTGAAGGCCCTTGCCTCCTCACACCCTCTCAGCATTAGATCCTTTGTAGCACTGATTGCATTTGTGACTTTTCATTTATTGGTGTGACTATCTGATTACTGTCTACCTCCCGCTAGGCTACTGAGGTTCAAGGAGCCATGGGCCATGGTGTCTTGTCCAGCTTATTTAACACCAGTGCCTAAGTAGAGTGTTTATTCAGTATAGCAGCTCAGAAACATATTAATATGTATTATAGTAATACATATTATTGGATTGGCAAAAAAAAAATTCGTTCATTTTTTCCCATAATGGCTTACAGAAAAACACAAATGAACTTTTTGGCCAACCTATTATTTATATATATGTAACATGATATATGTGCATGTGTGTGTGTGTATTTTTTTAATGAATCAACAGACTTACCTTCCAAGCTGGAGTCAAACCGTAGTCTAAATCCTGAGGCAGAGACAGAGCCGTCCGTGACAAACCTGACCAAAGCAACATTGCTGGAAGTGTCTATGCTGCTGGGAATGCTGCTTCCACAGTATCTGCCCAATAAGGTGCCTGTGAGAGTGAAATAAGTATGAAGCATGTATATGTCCGGGCGTTGATTTCACTTAACCTCTACTTGAGATACTTGGCATTCCCAAAGAAAATAATAATAGATTAGACCCTGCCCAGGAAGAAATGGTGACCTCTGGCAAGAGAAGTAGGTCAAACAAGAATACAAATTGATACATTCAAATATATGAAGATGAGCGACAAAAACAGCAACCAGGTAGAACCAAGAGCATCAGCACAGCGAGGAAGGTTGGCTCAGTTGGTTGTGAAATGGTCCAAGGAGACAGAGTGGGAAGCATCCATCTCATATTATTTCCACGGTGTATCACCCTTTTTTAAAATTAAAAAAAAAAAATGGTTTTGGTTGTGCTGGGTCTTCATTATGGCACAGGCTCCTCTAGTTCCACTCTAATGTGCGGGCTTAGTAGTTGTGCCATACAGGTTTAGTTGCTCCGTGGCATGTGGGATCTTAAATTCCTGACCAGGGATCAAACTCATGTCCTCTGCATTGCAAGGCAAATTCTTAAACACTGGACCGCCAGAGAAGTCCCAGTATATTCTCCTTTCCTCTCCTTCCCTTACAGGATGCCCCTCAAATATCTAGCTGTGGCCCCGGAAAGTCCCCTGGAAGAGGGTGCCTTCCCACACAGTGCTCTCTCAGTGTGGTCCCAGGATAAGCTCTACAATGACCCCTGGGCTTTGGACACCACTGTTTCTTGGGTAAGAAATAAGCAAGAGAAATGCTGAATAGTCCATAGCTAACTGATCTGCACTTCTTTGTAAGAAACAAACTCTTTCCTTTCTTGGAAACGAGGGTATTTCAGAGGCTGAATGAGTAACAGGTGAAAACAGACACCTCCCAAAAGACAGCAGACATATTTCACTGACCAGATGTATGGTTTTCCCAGATTTCCACAAAGTCTCGTTCACAGCCAGACGAATTCTGAAGGTTGAAGCCTTCAAAGTGGATGGTGAGATAGTGTCCCAAGGGTCCCCGGAGACGCCACTCACAGAATAAGTCGTCTGTGTATGGCTGTGTTGGGTATCCGTTGCTCTCAATGACACCGCTTTGCCCTGTCACTGCTCCCCCACACGGGGCTGTAGAAAAAGAGCAATATGCTCTTAACGGTTTCTTTGAAATTTAACCAGCACATTGAAAAGCTTTTCAGTGCCAAGTGAATATAAACTGAAGTTTTAAAAATGGTGGAAATGTTTAGTTTGTGCTTCCCTTATTATACGAAATCTGCTATCCATGTACAGAGAAATGACACCACAAGTCCAATCTAATAATGGGAAAGGGAAGATGGAAATACTGCTGAACAGCATATCCTGTGATGTCTCATGAATTCTCTCAGGTCACTGTAAGAGCTACTAACTGCAAGCAGGTTTCTTTCCAGAACTAACTGATAGATTGATAAGAGCTGCCTAGCAGCCTGGGTTGTGATTCTGTAGACTGAGTTCAAGCTCAACTAGAAATGATGCTGTGGTTGATTAGTTATGCCTGTGATTTCTAGTTTATCAGATAAACGTGCTACTGCAGTGATGGGTACCTCGGGGCCTTGAAAATTACTATCCTATTATTTCTTATCAGCTGGATGTGACAGACTGAATTATATACCATTTTCCTCAGGCTATAAAAGACATATGGTATAGGCTAAATATTGTTACAACTAGGCTTTTCGAGTTTTGAGTGTATCTAATATGTTCGGTTTGTGTTCAGACCCATTAGATACTAAATTCTATGTAACTGTGACCATCTTGTAGTGAATCTTCAGGATGCATGTTTATTATTTATTTTTTAAAGGAAAGAAATCAAAACACCGAGTGAATGACTTGGTGCTAGAGATTTAGGGGAAAAACATCTCGGATTATCCATTAATGCTGAGGAGGTCAAAGTCATGGTTCTAAAAACTAGCCATCTGATTGCTAAACAGTTTTACTATCTAAAGTAACATTACATATATTTTATGACAAGAGGAAGAAACTAGAATTTAACTGAATATATAAAAATTAAGAGAAAAATAAAAATATTCAAGTATACAAAAAAGTGTTTTAAGATGGAAATTAAAGTAAAAATTTAAATTGATAAATGACTTTGTGGTTTTAAACATTCACATTCCTTACTTATATCATTAAAATAACTGTTAAAATTAGGCAGATAGACTTCTTTAAAAATGGCATGATTTTTAAAAAAGTTTTAATGCGATCATTCTGTCACTACTTTCTTATTGAATAGAAAAATGTCATTACCTATAGAATACTTGGCTTTGAATCCCACATGAGTGGGGCTGTTGTCAGACCGGAACCTCAAATACATCACCTCTCCTGAGGACAACTGACTGATGGGCAGAGATGTCCCACAAAACTTGGAAAGTATCGGTGCGTTTGAATCAGCTCCATCTCGCAACTCAAGGTAATTGGACGTACAGCTAAAGTGGAAAGAAGATTCTGTTTAATTTGTAAAGTCAATGGCTTTGACATATTTTGATAATAAAGACTTCACTTTCTCCAAGGGCATAATAAGATCATTATTTCTGTAGCACCAGATATACATCACAGCATAGACACTACAACAGAGTCTATATAAGTGGTGTGTCACTTCAGAACACTGTCGAATATTTTTCTGAGACATAACACACTCCAGTTTGGAGCTCAAAAAGACAGGTTTTATATTTACCACACTGAAGAATATTTACTCACCTTCCACTTTCTGTCAGTCTTAGAAATGTAAAAGTCATTCTCCAATCAACCCCTTGTTGTATATTTATTTGTTTAGTCACTCAGTCATGTTCAACTCTTCAACTCCACGGACGGTACCCTGCCAGGCTTCTCTGTCCACAGGGTTTCCCAGGCAAAAATACTAGAGTGGGTTGCCACTTCCTTCTCCAGGGGATCTTGCCAACCCAGGGATCGAACCTGCGTCTCCTGCATTGGCAGGCAGATTCTTTACCACTGAGACATCAGGGAAGCTCCAAAATCAACCCCAAGGCATTTCAGAACCCAGGTATTTTGTTTCACATGATGTTATGACACATTTCATGAGACAAAGATGAACTCTGTTGACAGCTCTGTAAACGGAGCTTATGGAGAATCTCAGCCAGAATTCTGTGTCCATAAAAGAGGACAGGTATTTAACCAATCTTTCTTGAGAAAGTCAACCAGCCAATTAATGCTCAGTGAGGGGACAGTGGCATTATATCAAGAGTCCAGAACTGGTAAACAAAAGCTCTCGTACCTAAGCTTTGCACCACACAATCATGCATACAAGTGTATACATGCTTTTGTTAAACTAAGAGAAAAATACAGATCTTTTTTCAATCTCTTTGTGCTTAACATAGTAAGACATAAACTCTTTGGTTTGTAATCTTTAATGATTCTTATTAAACAGAGATTGGGCAATTGGACTGTCCTTATTTCCAGTCCTGTTTCTAACCCTGGTGACCCCTGGTGTCACAAATTTCCATTTGTTAAAGAGGCATTTTATCATTTATGACACCGAGTGTCAGGCTGGGCAAATAAATACTTGTCTACCAGAGACACTCTATTTTTCCTGTGGGAGGAAGAAGAGATGACATAAATCTCAGACAGCCGTCCTCCGAGTCTCATGGAGGATGTGCACAGGGTCAGGAGGAATGGTATCTGTTTACATCATCTGCTCAGCTGACGGGAGGGTGACTGGCAGGCAAGGTTTTCAGCTTGAGGTGTTAACATTTCCCTTCCCCACCCCTAGATTTCCTTAGCAGTAAATGCTGCTGAGAAAAGCAGGTGGACCAGAACCTACTGTATAGCACAGGGAACTATTTTCAATATCACGTAATAACCTATCATGAAAGAGAATGTAAAAAAAAAAATATATATATATATAACTGAATCACTTTGCTATACATCTGAAACTAACACAATATTGTAAATGAATTACATTTCCTACATTTCCATAAAAACTTTTAGAAAAGACAAAAAAGCCGTAGGAAACTGTTCTCAAAGGTGACAGCTAAAAATAAATACCAACTCCAGATAGCAGGAAAGTTAAACAGAGGTGACCTACTTGGGTGTTACTTCGATACTGAACTGGCCTTCAAACTGCAGTCGTATGAGTTTCCCGGGAGGAGCAGCTATAAGCCAAATGCAGTCAGCATGCTGGGGATAATGGTCAGGGTGGTTCGGGGAGGTTACGTATCCAGTAGAATCAGCATTATGGATGTAAATATTGCCCCCACAGGCTGTCAGGAAATACAGGGAAATCAGTCTACGGTCTGGAGAAAGAGGACGCAGGCAATGGCCACCTTCATTTAAAAAAGTCTCTATCTGTATTTCCGATCTCAATTTCCTTTCACCTGAAATCATCCTCCTTTTCTTTTTAAGCAAATACATTTTGAATTTGCTATCAAGGGAGCTACCACGTGTGCTCTTTTTTAATTTGCTAAACCATATATTCTCAGCAGAAATTTCACTCCTTCTTAAAGCCAATAAATTATGCAGTGGTTTGGTGGTTTGGACAGTGTGAAACCCTTTGTAAATGTTCAATTAATAAATTAAAATATCAGTTAATCTAGTGACAAAGAAAGCATCAAGCACAGGGACACAGAAATCTCATCAACCATATAGAAGGATGTTATTGGAGGCTGATGGTGCAGAATGAGGCTAATTTGATGCCAAAAGTTGTTCACTGAATAACATGTGTTAAAAGCTGAGAAACAAGAGTGGCAAAGAAGTAGGTGTGGTGGAAAGACAGGGAAGTAGAGCTGACTATAGTTGGGGGAGATGCTTGAATCAGAAAGTTGAGATCAACAAGAGTGATCATATTGCAACCAGTTTTGAAATCTTAAAAGACTTTTAAGTCTAATATTAAGGCAGAAAGATGGGGAAGTGGTGATAACCAATGGTGATAACCATTCTTTCGTGAATAGAGGACCCACAAAGCAATGATAGAATTATAGTGTTTGCAAATAGACCCTTAGTGTATATGAATTCCCACTAAATATTGACTTTGAAAATATAATTCAAGACTGAGTCTACCTGGGTAAAGATGGAAAAGCAGAGTTCTGGGTCTACTTACTAAACACAAGGCACTAGGACTCTGTAAAGTCTCAGGACCTTGTGAAATCCTGACCATCATAACTCAGCAGCAAAGCTGAGCGTGGAGACAGCGAGGGACAAGAAACTCGCTGCCTGGAAGGTGGTGCTGCTGGTGTCACAAAGCTGTGCTGTTAAAAGCTCCCTCCAAGCACCAGCGTTATGTGTGCTGGGAAGAGAGGAAAGGATGTTCCTGGTGGTCATGGAACCTGCTGGAGGGATGAGATCATTTTCTATGTCAGCTGGTGGATATTTATTTCCTCTCCTCTCCCCATTTCCTTAGAGGAGGAAATTATGCTGATGTTTTAAATTCTCATACTTTCGAGAATGTGCCATAAAACATATGGCTTCATTTAGATGAATATATATTTTGAAATATATCCAGGAATATGAGACTGAGGTCATAGGATTAAACTGAAATTAGAATTATCTCATTTTAAGGGACCAAAGACTCACTCTCTACTGACACTGCTCCCTCTTTTTTCTGAAGCTTGTTTACTTATTTATTCAATTAAATGTTATCTAAAGTAAATGTCACAAAAATCAAATCATTACAGCAGAATTAAATACAATTACCATCAAGTGTAATTAAGTCAGACCATTACTGGACTATATAATTAGATGGGTAATAATAGAATCAAAGGACTATACATTCATCTAAAAAGAAGCATACAAATGATTATAAAACAATGTAATTATCATACTTACAAGGTTTCTGTAACCAAATATAACTTATGACCAGACATTTTATAATGGAAAAGTATAGGGAATTTCAGGGATCACTAAGATCAGCTCAATTTATACTCATGTAAAAGTTCATTCATTTTCTTGTACAATCTAAGCCTCACCTTACTTATCTAGAGAATGGAAACAATGAAAAGATGTAGTCATGATGAGGTAGCAATTGTATCCAGCACAAAGTAAGTGCCTGATAATAGGTAGCTATTCCTAATAACATCATTATTCTTAGTTCAGGGAAAAAAAAAAAAAAAAAAACTAGATATTTTTTCCTGAAATCTAAACAAGGAAGACCAAGCAATTTCAGGAAAAGTACAGACAAAATTCTCAGTGAAAACACTTACCCAAACTCTTTGCCTCGTATGTGATCTTAAATCCTTGCCCTTCATTACTATTATCAGAAATAAATTGAACAAACATTTGATTATCCGAAGTGAACAGAGTGGATGAAGGGTGACTGCCACAAAAACGACCATTTCCTCCATGGGGACCCAAGGGTGGAGAAGAAAGATCAGGTCCATTTTTGAGCTGGAAAGACAAATCAAAATTGCACAATTACCTTCATACTGATGAAGACAAGGTATACAGGTTTTATCAACTTACAGCCCAAAAGGAAAAATATCATCATTTGTTATGAAGTGTATAGAAAAAGTAATTAGAAAAAGCAGCAAAAAAGACCTACCACCAAGTAATCCCCCTGGTTGCAAGAGGAGTCTCTGTTTAGAATCTGGAAGGGCTGTTCAAAGTGGACAGCAATGGTCAGGCCACTCTGGACCTGGACATGCCAAGAGCAGTTGAGATTTGGTGTGTAGGTCTCGGGGTACCTGGGTGATGTGATAATTCCCCGGTCTGCATGCAAGTATCCACCACAACCTTGCCAAGAAGAAACAAAGATTGCATTTAGATAACATTCGCAACTGGATTTTGATGCTTTTTCTGTTTGTCTTGAGAATTCCCAAAGTGTAGGCAATAGAAAGGTTTGAAACTCACTTGGGACCAAAATGTTGGAAACAATGAGCACAGGTATGGTTGGAGCACATGCTCCTGGGTCCTCATTGTGCTTTTGTTAGTAAGATAGGGATGTAGAAGTCAGCAGTAGAGACAATTCCCTTAACTTTCATGAAGCCTCCTTTACAGACAAGTCAGACACACAGCAAACACAAATGTAATATGTGAGGTGGTGATAAGTTTACAAAGATGAATTGGGAGTGGGAAAATGGAATTTTATTGTCTGGAGTAGTTAGAGAAGGCCACGTAACTGTGGTTATATCTGAGCAGAGATCTGACAGAAACGGGAGCTCAACATCCTAAGTGAAGTCAGGCATTTGCCAGCTATCAGGGACCGACTGGCACATCAGTGAGTGAGTGCAGAGGGCTCACACCAGTAGCTAAAATGCAGCAGTGGAAATTTACCTTAGGTCCATCTAATTCCAAAGCCCATTGTCCTAAACCATTCCACAGCCAGGCCCCCTTGACTGTAAGGGTGATCATTTATTTTCAATTGCTCCCTACTCTCTAATAACCATACATAATAGTGGGGGAAATGTTCATGTTTAATGTCTAGATTGATAATCTACTTTAAAATTATGTTTTTCAGTTACAAATATGGGAATCTTCAGATCCTGCACATTCTGTAGGCTACTTCTTTAACTTTAATCCAGTTTGGGCTGAAAATGGTGGCTGGACTTCACATTTTGTCAAGCATTCAAATTCTTGATCACACTCCACATGACAGCCTCCCATATCCTGTGCATCTTCTTGGACTCACCAAATTCATACTTCAAGAGCAGCAAACTCTTCCTGCCAACCTTTAAATGAATCATTTCAACCAAGGGATTTACAACGATTTCTCCTATATTACTTGACTGGTTATTTCTTAGACTGAGGATAGCTCTGACTTATTGCTCCTCTGCTGTGTTATGGATATGCACTGTCTTCTGGTTCCAGCCATCACCTGGGCTGAAATATTGCTTGAGACATCTTCCTCTTAGACTTACTATGGAGAGAAGTTGTCCCACCCAGAAAACTGAAGGCAGAGGATCCTTCTGTACAATGTGACCGGTTTTTTTTTTTGTTGTTTGTTTTTTTGATCAGGACTTAGTACGTGACATCAGGATAACCCCTCCTCCCCAGAGGCTAGGCAGAGACTTGTGCACTCTGACTTACAATCTGTGTCTTGGCATTGAAAAACGAGCAGAGTATGTTAGAGAGACAGCAAGAGATAGGTGAGGTGAGATGAAATGAATTAGAACAAATTAAGAGAATATATTACTCTTGTGAAAGGACGCATTAAAGCCTGCCCCAGTTACACTGAAGTCCGAGGTGAAGTGGATCACCATGTACTCTCCAGTTGACCGGATGGGTCCGGGGACCTCCCTGCCGCAGAGAACGGCTAGCTCCTGGGCCATGCTGTTGTCTCCTATGACCAAGGAAAGGAAATGTCAGTGTGACAACATGCTGTCTTATGAGTCACCTCCACAACTTATTTACAAAACAGAAAGAGAGAAACAGATGTGGAAAACAAATTTGTGGTTACCATAGGGGAGTGGAGAGGAATAAATTGGGAGATTGGGATTAACATATATACACTACTATATATAAAACAGATAATCGATAAATATCTACTATTAATACATAGCAAAGGGAATTCTACTCAATACTCTATAATTACCTATATGGGGAAAGAATCTTAAAAAGAGTGAATATACGTATACGGATAACTGATTCACTTTACTGTACACCTGAAACTAATACAACATTGAAAATCAACTGTACTCCAATGAAAAACATTTTTAAAGAATCGGCTCCACCACCAGTGCAACCCAGCAGAAGCACCTCGTACATTATTCTCAAAACACCCCCATTCCTAGGAGACAACGAGATTATCAGATACAGGTACACTCCAGGGGTTACATCATCGTGGTTTGCAGTGGGGCTGCCTGCCTTTTTCTTTACACTTTAATAATGACTTCTTTGCCAGTTCCACTGCCTTTCCAAACACTGGTTGACAGTTCTTCCTGGAACTAAAACTCAAAACAAGATGTGGGGTTGGGAAGTAATTGAGGACCAGTGCTGATGTGTGCATCAGACACTAAACTAAGCTATTCTGACTGCTGAAGGTCAAGTACCCAAAAAACAAAACATTTGATTCTTCATCTCCAGATCCAGTGCTAGTGTTATAAGGTCATTTGCCCAGAAGTGTGCCTTCACCTTCAGAGGGTTTCTCTTTTTCCTTTTCATTTCTTGGTTGCTCATTGTTTGTTCTGCCATTAAATGAATACACTTCTGTCCATGTGCAGAAGATGAAAAAAAGCTAGCATCAGCAAGTGTGCACTCCAGAAACACCACTGAGGACTGGGTCACCCCATGGCCCTTTTCCCTTTGGCTTCTCTCAATTTTAAATGTTGATCAAAACAGCTGTTTCAGTTAAAGCCTGAATGGAGCAAAGGGGATTATAACAGACTTGGATGCCTTGACTGGGAAAATACATTGCTTTTTTCCCCTAAGGCATAGAATTAATGATTTCAAACTTAAAAAATACATAAAAATAGAATGTAAGACATGAGGAAATCGACCCTTTCACTCAACTAGCAAAATGATTCTTTTTTGACATTGACTACAACCTAAAACTCACACATTACTAGCTAGTTTAGAAAACAAGTTCCCGAATGTAGTGGCACAGCTATAAATACGTGGCGTTCTTTAGAGGAGTTCTGACTTCTGGTAACTATGCATTATTTTATCATTCAGAAGTTTATCTGTAATTCCTCTTGCATTTTTATCTTCATTATACTAGTTTGCTATATATTTCAGCCCAAATCTGTTGACTTAATTTCTGATTATCTGCATCAGAAAATTTTGAAGCTTTATTTCATAAGTGTATATTTTATCTTTCAGTGAGACTGAGCTGGGTCTATTGACTTTCATTTTTTTTCTAAGGAAAGAATTTTAAAAAAGAAGGAAAGATGATACTTCCTCTGGGCAATGTGCTTAGAGGAGACTTTTGATAGGAAAAAGGTAGAAAGTTATGGCTTACCATCTAAACACGTTTATATGATTGACCTGAGTCTTCACCTTCTGCCCTACAGCGGGAAAGCAAAGATGCTCTGCCATTTGATTTTTCCTCACTATAAATAGCAGGGGGTGGTCTATGGTTGAGTAGATACAGGAGACACAAAAATGCACATTAGACACCTGTGGACCAATAGCAAATATATTTGTTTGGTCCAAAAAAAGGCTATGAAGCATTTTTCATTAATTGCCAAAATTTAATAACTAGGAAATTCATAGAAAACTCTATGCTTCTTGCATCTTTTGGGAAATAAAACCCATAATGCTGAGCCTGCGCTACTAGTTCAGTTCAGTTCAGTTCAGTCAGTCATGTCCGACTCTTTGTGACCCCATGAACTGCAGCACACCAGGCCTCCCTATCCATCACCAGCTGCCGGAGTCTACACAAACCCATGTCCACTGAGTCGGTGACACCATCCAACCATCTCATCCTCTGTCGTCCCCTTCTCCTCCTGCCTTCAGTCTTTGCTGGCATCAAGGTCTTTTCAAAGAGTCTGTTCTTCGCATCAGGTGGCCAAAGTATTGGAGTTTCAGCTTCAGCATCAGGCCTTCCAATGAATATTCAGGACTCATTTCCTTTAGGGTGGACTGATTTGATATCTTTTCAGTCCAATGGACTCTCAAGAGTCTTCTCCAACACCACAATTCAAAAGCATCAATTCTTTGGCACTCAGCTTTCTTTATAGTCCAACTCTCACATCCATACATGACTACTGGAAAAACTATAGCTTTGATTAGATGGACATTTGGCAGCAAAGCAATGTCTCTGCTTTTTAATATGCTGTCTAGGTTGGTCATAACTTTTCTTCCAAGGAGTAATAGTCTTTTAATTTCATGGCTGCAGTCACCATCTGCAGTGATTTTGGAGCCCCCCAAAATAAACTTTGTCACTGTTTCCACTGTTTCCCCATCTATTTTCCATGAAGTGATTGTACCAGATGCCATGATCTTAGTTATCTGAATGTTCAGCGTTAAGCCAACTTTTTCACTCTCCTCTTTCAGTTTCATCAAGAGTTTCGTCTTCAGTTCTTCTTCGCTTTCTGCCGTAAGTGTGGTGTCACCGCATACCTGAAGTTATTGATATTTCTCCCAGCAATCTTGATTCCAGCTTGTGCTTCATCCAGCCCAGCATTTCACATGATGTACTCTGCATATAAGTTAAATAAGCAGGGTGACAATATACAGCCTTGACATATTCCTTTCCAGATTTGGAACCAGTCTGTTGTTCCATGTCTAGTTCTAACTGTTGCTTCCTGACCTGCATACAGATTTCTCAGGAGGCAGGTCAGGTGGTCTGGGATTCCCATCTCTGAAGAATTTTCCACAGTTTGTTGTGATCCACACAGTCAAAGGCTTTGGCATAGTCAATAAAGCAGAATTAGATGTTTTTCTGGAACTCTCTTGCTTTTTCCATGATCCAACGGATGTTGGCAATTTGATCTCTGGTTCCTCTGCCTTTTCTAAATCCAGCTTGAACTTCTGGAAGTTCACAGTTCATGTACTGTTGAAGCCTGGCTTGGAGAATTTTGAGCATTACTTTACTAGCATGTGAGATGAGTGCAATTGTGTGGTAGTTTGAACATTCTTTGGCATTGCCTTTCTTTGGGATTGGAATGAAAACTGACCTTTGCCAGTCCTGTGGCCACTGCTAAGTTTTCCAAATTTGCTGGTACATTGAGTGCAGCACTTTCACAGCATCAATTTTTAGGATTTGAAATAGCTCAACTAGAATTCTATCACCTCCCCTAGCTTTGTTTGTAGTGATGCTTCCTAAGGCCCACTTGACTTTGCATTCCAGGATGTCTGGCTCTAGGTTAGTGATCATAACATTGTGATTATCTGGGTCATGAAGATCTGTTTTTTTGTTTTGTTTTGTTTTGTTTTGTTTTGAAGATCTGTTTTTGTATAATTCCTCTGTGTATTCTTGCCACCTCTTCTTAATATCTTCAGCTCCTTTTAGGTCCATATCATTTCTGTCCTTTATTGTGCCCATCTTTGCATGAAATATTCCCTTGATATCTTTAATTTTCTTGAAGAGATCTCTAGTCTTTCCCATTCTATTGTTTTCCTCTATTTCTTTGCATTGATCACTGAGGAAGACTTTCTTATCTCTCCTTGCTATTCTTTGGAACTCTGAATTCAAACGGGTATACCTTTCTTTTTCTCCTGTGCCTTTTACTTCTCTTCTTTTCACAGCTATTTGTAAGGCCTCCCCAGACAGCCATTTTGCTTTTTTTCATTTCTTTTTCTTGGGGATGATCTTGATCCCTGTCTCCTGTACAATGTCATGAACCTCTATCAATAGTTGTTCAGGTACTCTGTCCATCAGATCTAATCCCTTGAATCTATTTCTCACTTCCACTGTATAATTGTAAGGGATTTGATTTAAGTCATACTTGAATGGTCTAGTGGTTTTCCCTACTTTCTTCAATTTCAGTCTGAATTTGGCAATAAGGAGTTCATGATCTGAGCCACAGTCAGCTCCTGGTCTTGTTTTTCCTGACTGTATAGAGCTTCTCCATCTTTGGCTGCAAAGAATATAATCAATCTGATTTTGGTGTTGGCCATCTGGTGATGTCCATGTGTAGAGTCTTCTCTTGTGTTGTTGGAAGAGGGTGTTTGCTATGACCAGTGCGTTCTCTTGGCAGAACTCTATTAGCCTTTGCCCTGCTTCATTCTGTACTCCAAGGCCAAATCTGCCTGTTATTCCAGGTGTTTCTTGACTTTCTACTTTTGCATTCCAGTCCCCTATCATGAAAAGGACATCTTTTTGGGGTGTTAGTTCTAGAAGGTCTTGTAGGTCTTCATAGAATTCTTCAACTTTAGCTTCTTCAGCATTACTGGTCAGGGCATAGATTTGAATTACTGTGATAGTGAATGGTTTGCCTTGGAAATGAACAGAGATCATTCTGTGATTTTTGAGCTTGCATTCAAGTACTGCATTTTGTACTCTTTTGTTGCCTATGATGGCTACTCCATTTCTTCTAAGGGATTCTTGCCAACAGTAGTAGATATAATGGGGGCAAAATTCAAGAAGATGTCAAAGACCTCAGGAATCAAGATAAAAATATTTTAGTGCAATCTTTCAAAAATGGAAATGAAATGTAAGGTGAATAAAATATTCCAGTTTTAAATGAAGACAGGATCTGCCTCTGTACTTGCCCAATCCTGTCTTACTCTCCTCACCTGATCTTGACCTTAACTTCAGACAGATTTAGAACCCATCTGAGAGTTTCTAGTTTAGTTGATCTGGGGTGGGGCACTGAGTGTGCATCACTAACAAGTTCCCAAGTGATGTTGATGCTGCTGGTCTGGGGATCAAACAGTGAGAAACACTGACAAGAGGACACAGCCTCCGTCTTCTCTGTTCCATGCAGATCGCGAAGTTACAACTCTACATCTTTCACTATAGCATCAGTCACACCTCTCATTCCCTGTCTAGCATTACTACAAGGAAAAGACGAAAACTGTTAGCCCTTAATACTACCCATTCTGGGGGCTTCCCTGGTAGCTCAGCTGGTAAAGAATCTGCCTACAATGCTGGAAACCTAGGTTCAGTCCCTGGGTTGGGAAGATCCTCTCTAGAAGGGAAAGGCTACCCACTCCAGTATCCTGTCCTGGAGAATTCCATGGACTGTATGGTCACAAAGAGTCAGACACAACTGAGTGAATTTCACTTTTCAACCCATTCTAGCCAGAGATTCAGTAGACATGGAAAACTGAATACATTGAAATTATAAGTACTTTTCATACTTAGATCTTAAAGCCATAGATACAACACATTAAGATTGATTTCCATAGCCTTTAAATGAGAAAGCAGCACAACCTGGAAACTCAGATTATAATTTCCTTCTTAAACAAGATATAATGTTTCCTAATGCTCTCCCTGACATAGTGTGTAGTGTGTGAATTATCTTGCTATGGCAATTTAATATTTTCCTTATGTTCTGTAGTCGTTATTGCTGTTGTCCAGTTGCTAAGTTGTGCCTGACTCTTTGTGACCCTATGGACTGTAGCCCACCAGGCTCCTCCGTCCATGGGATTCTTCAGGCAAGAATACTCAAGTGGGTTGCCACTTACTTCTCCAGGGCATCTTCCTGGACCAGAGATGGAACCTGCATCTCCTGCACTGGCAGGCTGATTCTTTACCACTGAGCCACCAGGGAAGCCTGTGTTCTGCATAAATGTAGCCAATTCTAGTATCTCATGATTCCATACAAACTGGATGAAGGCAGTAAACAAGTATGATTATAACTGAATGTAACCAAATATGTGTCAGGGTTGAAACTAGGTAGTTTTTTGCTTTATTTTGCTTTTTAAATGTTTCTCACCATCTCTTATCACAAGTTTATCATAGCTGCATGTGCTATGAGATTCAATGTCCAGGGAAAGGATGTTGAGTTCCACAGTAGAATCTGGAGCCTGGATGAGCCACATACAGTTGGCGCCATTACTGTAGCTTTCAGGCCAGCCTGGGGAGTAGAGGAAGACTGGAGTATCTCCTGTTTGCAGGAACCCACCACAAGCACCTGCAGAATGAAAAGCAACAGCTTTGAAATAGCGCTGGTAGAAAAGAAGGTAGCATTTTAAGTGTAAAGCCACAATCCTATACTGAAAGAACCAAATTCAAACAATTTTCTCAAAGAAATTTATAAATATTTTTCCACTAATTCAGACAGCTGTGATTTCCATATTTTTTATGAAAAACACATTGCATTCTACTGTTTTCACCATCATTTTGCCACTTCACCCAGTTATGGAGCGTCTATTATTTGTCAAGCATGAAGACTACTGTTGTAGTCGTTCAGCTGCTTAACGGTCTTCCAAAACACAGCATACTGAGGGAGTCTAACATATCTTTAAAGTAGGAAAATAAAATAAAAGCTTACAATTTAGGCCACCTTTACCTTGAAACATGACAGTTTATCACCTGCTAAGTACCAAGAAAAGCATTTCTGAAGGCACACTTATAATAACAGAGGAAAAATAAAGGATATTTAATACAGAGGAAAATATTTCTATCAGTTGATCTTTATCTATTGTGTGTGTGTGCATGGTATTTGCAAACCAAACTTTCAGAGATCTCTAAAGTGGTTTCTAGAAACTGTAAGTGTAATGTCTTGTGGATGTTGAACTCTCAATTATCAGGACTTCCCTGGTGGTCCAGCAGCTAAGACTCTACTACAAGTGCAGGGGGCCTGGGTTCAACACCTGGTCAGGGAACTAGATTCACATACCCAACTTAAAAAAAAAAAAAGATCCCACGTGCCACCACTAAAGATCCCACGAGCCACAACCAACAAAGATGGACAATCCTATGTGCTGCAAGTAAGACCTGGAGCAGCCAAATAAATTAATTAATTAAAAAAAATGTTTTCCTAAGCCCTTAATTATTATGAAAATATCATGGGAAACCAGCACTTTTTGGAATAAACATGTAATCTTTATGTATTTATGAGATTAGAAGAACATCTGAACATACGGAGGAAGGGTTTTGAGACTGCAATTATTATTCTTATTCATTTGTGTATTTGGCCTTTATTAGCAGGACTCTTGGAGATATTAGTCTACACACATCAGCCCCTATAAAGAATGCCATTTATTACTAACAGACCTGTCGCAATGGTAGGTACAGGTCCAACAGAGGCATTCATTGCAAACCACTCCAGGAGGAATCCTCTCCCTGAGATGGAAGAATCAGAAGAAAACTGAAATGTCAGAGAACTTCCAGTGGAGCTGAAAGAGTCGGTTTGGGTACCACAGTAGGTTCCAACCAGGCGGGAGTGAATGCCAGCCCCATCGTAAATCTGCATGGAAAAGACAGAGAACAAAGCACTGAACTTAGGGAATCGCCTCCATTTTCTTCATAAATAGAAAGTCAAAAGGATAATTTGTTATTATAATTTTTATTATAATTTTTAATATATTTTTATTATAATTTATTATAATTTTATCATAAATAAGCAAACATTACATATAAGTTTAGAAAAGAAAGTATAATGAAATACAAAATATGACTGCAAACAATTAAATGTGTTTTAAAATCACTTCTCATTCCTGCGGAATTATATTAATAAACATGCTCCATGTGATGTAGCTCACTATACGATTTACAGTAAAATGTGTGGGTAGAAAAGTAGCAACCAAGATAGTTGCTCAACAGTGCTTACTGAATGTGCTCTGGGGCCTCAAAGGGAGGAATTGGGAAGAAAGGGGAAAAGTAACAAGAAAAAGGAAAAGTTTCATGAGAGAAAGTGGACAGGTGTCCTGAAGGAGCTCACCTGTCCACAGGTAAGTAAAGAAACAGAGTTTCTTTCCAAAGAAGTAAAGAAGCAGAATTGGCAACAACAGAAGAATCATAGCTTGCAGGGGTTCAGCATACTCAAAGCTCAAGAAATCTCTTTCATTTGGTTCAAAATGTTAGATTACCTAATTAGAGATATATTTTGTGACAATTTCCAAATACATAGTCTTGAGCACGTTTAGTTTTCTGCACCCATGAATGGATGCTATCCAATTACACTTTTCATCCTTCCCTCCATCTTGTAAATAATTTGAATAAATTTGTTATGAGTGTTATTACAAATTTCTCAATTGAAGCTGTTATGTAAGTTCAGATTTCAAATTATCTGATAATTCTGTCCAACAAACTGAGCATCTATCAAGTACTGGATCCTATGTGAAGCATTGTGGACCTAAAATGAATAAGATGGCATCTTGGCCTTCAAGAATCTGATAGTAAAAAAGTCAAATCCATAGAAGCAGGAAATAGAGGGTGGTTGCCAGGAGATGGGTGAATGGGAAATAGGGAGCTGGTCAAAGGGTACAAAGTTTCAGTAGTGCAAGATTAATAATTCTAAAGATGTAAAGCAGAGCAATGTGACTATAGCTAATAACAGTTCATTGTAACACTTTACATTTGCTAACAGGGCAGATCTTATGTGTTCTCATCACATCAAAAATAAAGAACATGGTAACTGACGTGATGTATGTGTCAACCAGCTTGATTGTGATTACTATTTTATAGTGTGTACATATATGAAACGACCCAATTGTACATCTTAAATATACACAGTATTTATTTGTCAAATATATCTCAATAAAGCTGGATGAAAAGTAATCTGATAGTGCTTCGGGAATTGGTGCAGTAGCCAATGTCTGAATGGCAATGATCACCACAACTTTTATACTTAAATATAAGTACTTATACTTATTTTTAAATGATTGTTCAAATTTTTAGCATTCTAACATAAGAATGAACAGGGTAATGGGATATAAAATAGGATAAATACTTAATTAAGATAAATATACATGCTTAGACAAGCCCAACAGAAAAATTACAATAATGCTGAAAAAAGTTAGCTACAGAATCAAAACTAACAAATATAATACCAGAATTACCATGTTTGGGTAACCTAACAGGGTTATTCATGGTGTAGGGTAGACCATCTGCTATGATTTGCAAATGCTTGAATAGACAATAACTTGGATCTATCATTGCCAATAGCAATTCACCAAAATGTATAAACATCAATTGCTCTTAAAAACTCACCTTCAATTTGTCATAATAGCAGTTAAGTGTGCCCTCCATGTCCATCTCCAAGATTCTGGCATGAATAACCTGAGATTCTTCCACATTCACTATCCATTGGTAATTGGAGTTGTGGGGGTAATTTCCAGGCCACAAGGGAGAGGCAATTTTCCCATGAGTTCCCACAATGTTATCATTGCCAAATACTAGGAAGGAAAACAGGGTAGTAAATCAGACCTACTTGGAGCAGCTTTTTAATCAAATGAAAGAAACAAAAGGCAAGGGGTGTTGAAAAGGATGGACTTTTAATTGACTGCAATTTCTTTTCTCAAAACTGAAAGAAATACTGCTTCCCTTGTGGTTTCTCTGCTATCTATTAATTCCTTGGAGAAGAGTTGATATTGTGAATGGAATTCCATCTCCCTGGAAGGCTCCTCAGTGTGAAAACAAGCAATAGCTTCCCATGTAAAATGGGTTCCCAGATCCCAGGGGACCTGGAGACAAGGCAAGGGGCATTACCAGCCCTGTTCTATAATTTTGGTTTACTTTATTTTGCTTACAAAAGAATGAAACATATGTTTTAAAATTATAAAAGAGAAACTGACATTTTAAATCACATGTAGAATACCATATAGCACATTATGAAAAAACTGAGTTAGAAAATAAAAATATTTCATACTTTATCTTATTAGAAAAATATCCTGTTGTTATAACATCTGAGCACTTAGGAGTATCCTAAAGTAATACTAAATGTTTTTAATTAGCAGACTATAGAGTTTATGGCATCAAATGAAACACATTTGACATAAGAATACCAAACTGAAACAAAAATATAATTTAAAAAAACTCTTTTAACACACTCTCATAAAAAAGTTTAACTTAAAATTAGGCAGACACTAGAGCTTAAAAAGAATCTTAGAGCTACTGAGAATGTTCTCCCTGGCTGTTTATGAGCCATTCATATATAATTTAGTTTTTCTAATACATTATAAAGTAATTCCACAGAGACAATAAATAAATTGTTCTTAATGCATTACTTAAACCACTGCTATCCTTCCGAGTATGTAGGACACCTTCTGGAAGCCATCACTAAAACAACCAACTCACTGCTGGCAAATGCAGCTTGGAAGCCCATGCCAGTGCCTGAGCCATCGGAGACAAATCTGATCCACAGGATGTGCCCGACAGCGGATGAATAATTGAGGGGGAGGGCGTTTCCACAGTATCGTCCCACCAGGCGCCCCGTGGCGTTCCCTTCCCGGACCTCCACAAAATCTCTGCTGCAGTCCTGAGACTCCTCCAACTGGAAGGCTCTGATTGGACAAAAAAAAAATTAGGGGTTAAATTGATCAACTAAATTTGGGGATTCTCCTCAGTTACTTGCTGAGTTGACCTGTTCACTTGTCAAATTTTTTTCTTTAACTTCAATCAAGTGTCTTTTAGCTAACTCAAAACATTTTGCTCACTTAACAATGCAGATGAAAAATCTTACATAGAATATTAGCTAAGTGAATCCATCAATCTGTAAGATATGTATATTTTAATCAGGTTAAACTCACAATGGTTTAAGATGAAAAGATCTTAGAACAATTTGTCATACACACACACACACACACACAGATTAAAAGAGAAAGTTAGATCAAAAAATACACAAAGGAAGAATCAATGTTTTCTGCACAAATGCAGAAAAGTGTTTGATAAAACTGAAGATCCATTCATCATAAAAACTCTAGAAAATTAAAAATAGAAGGAAATTTTCTCACTGGATGAGAGCTACCCACCAAATATCTACAGCAAATATACTTAGAGGTAGAAGTTTTTAAACATTTCTTTTAAATAAGAAATAACACAGGAAAGCCTGCTCTCATCACTTTGTTGCATGATATATTGAAGGGTTCTTCAGGGCAGTAAGTTGGGGAAAGGGAAAATGGCTGTAAGAACTGGAAGGCAAGTGCTGCCAATCAACATTTAAGAGCACTCATTTATTCATAAGTATCCACCAAGTGCCTTTTCTAGGCACTGAAGATAGAGAAGCACACAAGATGCAGAATTTTTGACATTCTAGAAAATAGAATGGCTGCTGGATAAGATAATAGGCAAAAATTAATACGGTTTCCTTAAACCAGCAAACAAAAATTTAGGAACTGTACCTAAGTCAACATTCACACAACAAATACTTGTCTCTCTATTATATTGGGACACTGGGACAAGATAATGAAGAAAATAATGTTCCTTCCTTTGGGAAACTTATATTCTAAAAGTAGATAATAAACAAAGAAATAGAAATACTATGAGGCAGTGATAAATTCTAGGAGGAAAAAGTGTAGTCATTAAGGAAGGTGATTTTAGTAAGGTGGTCAGGGTACATCCATAATTTTTAAACAGATGCCATTTTTAATAGCAATAAAAAATAAGATGCCTAGGAATAAATGTAACAAAATATCTATAAGACTTTCATAGAAAAAATATAAACTTTTAGTGAAGGATCTAAAAGGAGACTGAATAAATGGAGAGATATTCCAAATTTAATATGAAAAGTCTCTATATAAAGATTCTTCCAAAATCAATCTATAAATTTAGCACAATTTCAGCAAAATCAGTAAGCATTACTGCACTTATGTAAAGAATAAAACAGAAAGCAATATTATGTTGTGTGTATGGAGACAGGTGTATGGCATCACTGACTCAATGGACATGAGTTTGAGTAAACTCTGGAAGTTGGCGATGGACAGGGAGGCCTGGTGTCCTGCAGTCCATGGGGTCACAAAGAGTTGGACACAACTGAGTGACTGAACTGAACTGAACTGATATATATATACATAAAATATACATATAATAACAGTATATAAACTTGCATAGAGGTGATAAACATAAAATTGAAAACACCGTTTATCTCTGTGATGAGAAGGTATGGGAATATGGATGGGGAACTTTTGCTGCCCCGTAATATTTTATTCATGTAAAATTATTTTTTAAATAAAAAGGTAATTTAATGATTTTTTAAAAAGTAAATGAAGTGAGCGCACGCTCTTCTTTTTTCAGAAGTAATTAATTTTTGCTGAGAAGGACAAGATAAAGAGAAGAAGAAAGAATGGCTTAGCAAGATTAAAGAAACTGTTGGACTTCCCTGGTGGTCCAGTGGCTAAGACTCTGCACTCCTGATGTGGGACACTCAGGTTTGACCCCGGTCAGGGAATTAGATCCCACACGCCTCAACTAAGGGTTCGCATGCCAAAACTAAAACGATGCATGCCACACTGAGACCCAGTGCAGTCAAATAAAAATAAATTAATTTTTTAAAAAAGAAAGAAAAGAAACTGTTGGGAAGGGGGAAAGTGTCTCCAGAAGAGAAAACTTACTTCCCTGCTATGTATCTTTCAGGTACTGCTCAACATGAGCAGGATTTCCCATGACGCTGGTAAGCCAGCGCCCTTAGGGGGCTCTCTCTCAACTAACAGCTTAGGATGCTTCAGGAACAGCTGACTGGCCTGGAGTTACTGGGACCTCATGCCCCACTAGGGGATCAAATGTATCAGGCACACCTCTGAGGCTTCATTGTCAACCAGAGTACAGGAGCAAACTGGTCAGCTCTGCTCCACTAACAGCTTGCCAAGCCAGATACCAGCATTGGTAGGTCGCCAGCAGGACAGTGAGTCTGTACCTCTCAATAATCCCACAAGGTGGGTTATTACCGTGTAGATCACCTGAGTCTATATTTCAGGCTGTTTTCAAAGACTTCCCTGCTGGCTCAGTGGTAAAGAATTTGCGAGTCAATGCAGGAGACTCACGTTGGGAGGATCTACTCCACTATTCTTGTTTGGGAGAAGTAATGGACAGAGAAAGCTGGTGGGCTACAGTCCACGGGGTTGCAAAAGAATCAGACACAACTTAGCAACTAAACAAGTGACGTAACTGAGTAGCAGAAAAAAACAGGAAAGATCCACATCAGGCTAAATGAACCACACATTTGTCTTACCTCCACTGTCTTCCTTGACAGTTTAATGCTTCATGAGACAGTTTATATCTACAATCTATCTCAATCACCAACTGAGAGTTGAGTTGGTGATTGGACAGGGAAGCCTGGCCTGCTGCACTCCATGAGGTCGCAAAGAGTCAAACTCGACACGACTGAGAGATTGAACTGAACAATCAGTTTTGGAAACTAATTGTTCTGAATCTATCCTTAGGATGGTTGTCAAGTTTGGCTCTTAAATTCAGGCTCAGTTTTATTACCCATAATATTATCAACAATGTAAAATATGCTAAAATTGCATTCTGATTCTCATAAAAAACAAAAGATGATTATTTTTCTCTACAGGTGATTTACCAAAAACAGAAAATGTTTAGCCACTCAGTTATGTTTTTGAAAACCTCGTGGACTGTAACCCATTAGGCTCCTCTGTTCATGTAATTCTCCAGGCAAGAATACTGGCGTGGGTAGCCATTCTCTTCTCCAAGAGAATCTTCCCAACCCAGGGATTGAACCCGGGTCTCCTGCATTGACGGAAGATTCTTTATGGTCTGAGCCACCAGAGAAACCCAATTAACACAAAATTGCTCCTAAATCTTTTCTAGTCAAAATGTTGCATGTGGCTCAGCAGCATTAGCATCACCTCAGAGCTTGTTTGAAATGAAGCATCAGGTCCCACCAACCAACTGAATCAGAATATGAATTTTAATAAGATCCCAGATGATCAACATGCACATTAAAGTTTGACTCAAGGGTCCAGAAGATCACTAAGTGCTCGGTTTCTCTGTTTTTGTACCAGACTGGTGTAATCCAATGCTAAATGTCACAAAAGGCTTTTCATTAGAAACAATGGTAGGATATCTGATAGAATCAAATTTAACTTTTAAAAATGTTTTATTGTTCTTGGAAGTTTCTGTTTTAGGCCAGTTCAATTTATAAGCAAACCTATCTTCTTTCCAAAACTTTGGCTCAGATCTGCTAGTAAAAATATGATGTGGAACAAAAATAGTACGATCTCTGTTTCTCATTATCTCATTTCGATTTTTGAACCAAGATCAATCACATTGTAAAAGGACTCTGCCAGCATAAAATACACTTTCTGCTAATTCCTTTAAATATCTGTTTTATAAAAGAAATTCTTTGGGGGTTTTATTTTCCCCCTCCTTTTGTGTTACAGATTCAACCATAATTCCTCCAGTTCTTTTCCCTACTCAATTTCACCACAGTATCCACAATTCAAACCCCATGTTTTAGAACTTGACATATTCCATATGCTTCTCTCCCACCCCAGGGGAATGCCTCCAAGTGCCCATCTGGATATAGTTTAGACCAGGGCAGAAATAACTCGGAGGCCTTGCCATAAAGCCCTTCTCATTATCATCTGCATAAAGAGGAACATCTTGTATTCCACAAATTATACTTTAAAAATAAAACTGAAGCAAGGAAGACAAAATAATCAAAATTCACTTCTCATGGATGAGAAGAGAAAAAGATGAAGCATTAGATTTGTTTATACAATAATCAGGATTTAGTGTCTATTAAAGAATACAATGGATGAAATTGCTTTTTGTGTTTATATTCTGTCCTCTAGGAGAGCTCAGTGTTGTCCATTTAATTTTAATTTTGAACTGCCAAACAAGAGACTTTAGAAATGGCAGGGTGAGAGAATTAACATTCATTGAACATCAGGCATGCATCAGCCCTGTGCTGTACATTTAAAATTTAACATATCTAATCATAACTATGGCCCTGTATGGATAAGATTATCCCCAAAGATGAAATGAATCTCTCTAGGTTTTAAACAAATAGCTTCTTGACATTAATTTCTTAGTAACTTAACAAAAAATGGGATCTTGTCTGTCTTGAACATTCCCAGTACCTAGCTCAGTACCTGATAACTGCTGAACATCAGACTGTTTAAGAATGTGAATGTGGTAAGGACAAAGAGGAAAACAACAACAACAACAAAAAAAAAGCCCTTTAATTTAGCAATTATGAAGCCTAGTAATCTATGTGAAGGACTTTGGACTTACCATAAGAACGATGTTCACATTTTATTCATCATTGGCTATAAAGCATCTATTAAGAGAGTAAATTGTGCTTTATATATGAAGCATCTAACATATGTGTAACAAAAGCTTACCTGTATAAAGTAGGGGCTTAATAAATGTTGAATAAAAAATACATATGTATGTATATATGGCTGTATGTGTATATATATGTAATACATATGTATATATATATGTACTTATGTTTCTTCCCATACAAAACTTTGTGCTTTTTGTAAAGATAAAAGCAAACAAAACCTCTTTCCAATGTGACAACTTAAACTTGCATTGCCTTTCAGGTGCTCAGAGGGTGTCTTTGTTTTGACACAATGCCAGTTGGATCCTAAAGAGGCATTGACTGGTAGGCTAAAAGAAAGTAACTTGAGATATTTGAACATGGTCCAGAAATAGGACTTATCTTTCATTAAAAAAAAAATCCATTCTTGATGCACAGAATGGGATGCCTAGAAGAGGAGCAAGGTTTTTGGAATAAACAGAGCAGTGTCCTCAAAACCATCCTCTTCTCTCCACAGTAAGTCAGGTATTATATTCTTTTCAAAACAGAATTAGTAACATCAACCAAAGCCCAATAATCTGTGATACAGTAAAACAAAAACCTTTTAGTTTTAAAAACCAATGTCTTATTATCCAATATTTATTAAGTATCCGTTACCAGTGTGGCACTACCAGTGTCACAAGTATTTCTCTACTGATGGATTAAAAAGCCTCATTTCACATACCATGTCCTTTGCACTATCTACTTCTAGAAAATACATTATTGCTATTTAATTTAACCTAAGACTGCCCAGAATGTGGCAGGATCCTACTGTTGACTGTATGTCCATAGTCCATATTTAAAAGGGCTTACAGTTCAATGAGGAACATAAGAGTGATTTTTCATTAATTTCTGTCAAAATTAATAAAAAGAAACTTTAATTATAAAGAATGGAGAAACCAGAAGGAACTCTCACACCCCATGATGGTAGCTGAGCCCAACAGGAAGAAGAAAGAAGACTCCTCTCTCTCCTAGCATGGACTCAGCCAATAAAAGCCATGGATTCTGTTTACTGCCCTCCTGGCTTCCTTTTCTCTCTAAAAAAAGTATCATCCTCCTGCTGTTCAGGGACTTGCAGTAGATCACTACCGTTGTGCATCCTGAATTGCAGTTCTCTGCTGATCCTGGATAAGCCCGTCTTTGCTGGAGGAATATGTAACATTCTGTTTATTTCAGACCCACATTTTGGTGGTTCGGTAAGCAAACAGGTGTGGCACCCACAATTCAGCCCATTGTCATTCACTGTTTTTCCCACCAAATCTGGAGTCTGAAGATCCTTCTCCTGGATCTGAGCTCACATTCTCTTTGCTTTTGAAGCTCTCTAGGTTTTATTCAGAATCTATTTTAAAGCTTCATCTTTCTGGTCAATGCTTTGCTCTGTACACAAGTATTCACTTGGCACTTCTGTCTGATTTGAGATCAGACTGTTTCAATTGAAACAGACTAGCCTTTGAACCATTCCTTTCGGAACAGGGGACGGTTCACTGAAACTGTGCCTGTTTTTGTCCAGCCTTCAGCCTATTCCTTTGCAAAGGGCTAGTCTCTGGAAAGTGGCTAAAAAAGCCTTTGGCCAAGCTCCTCTAGGACCAAGCTATTTCCTTAGAATTGGCTGGTATTTTAGGCTTGTGAGCTATTTGAACTGAGCTGCTTATGCTGCAAAATGTTTGAAAATTGTTCTTTTACTCTACAGAAAAACCTCTGAGACATCAGAGCCCAGGTAACTAAGAATTGTGAGAGTACCTTCCAAACAGAGACTCAGGCAAATTTGATGTTTAAGAACTGAAGTCTTTCCTTATGCACATTTCTGACTAAATGGGCCAACCTGACCAAAGACAATTTAGGATCTCAATGATCATTATGATGAACTTTTGAAATTCCCAAAGTTGAATTCTTTTAGAAACAAAGAGGACTACAATAGCTCAAAATTTCCAGAAATGAGTGGAATGCTTACTCTGATTGGTATTTGGAAGCTTCCCAACATTATCAGGAGTCTAGAATGGCTTCTTTACAAAATAAGATTTTAAGGAAAACATGAGTAATGAGAGATAAAACGGCTCCCAGTGCCTCAGGCTCCTCTTCTTCAGCTTCTCTGTCTCAGGCTCTGCCCCTAACACCATCTGGTCTCTCTCTTTTGGCTCTTCATGGGTTAGATCCCATTTCCAAGGCCATCTTCCTCCTTCCTAGCTATACCGTCTCCTCCTTCTCTGTACTGCCAATTACCCTCATACCAATTCTCTTACCAAGCTTCCCTGTTGAAACTATTCTCATTCGCTTTTCCTCTGAACATGTAGGAATGTCTGTTTAAAATTAAGCCTTCTAAGAATCCAGAGGCTGAACTGTTAGTTTTTTGTATTCCCTGAACCAAAGCTGAATTGAGAGCTATAGTCAAAAGTTTTCCCAAAGTAACAGGATACTCACAGACTGCTGGAAAATTTTAATATAATTATTTAAACTTATCAACCTTACATCAGCTAGTCCTTATGCTGGGCAGTGAAGGCTAGGATCAGCACTGGATGAAAACTACTAACTGCGGGAAATCCTGCAAGGTTTCTAGAATTACAGCTGGGAGGCCAGCCTGCTATCATTATATGACCAGGCTCAGGCAATCCCCAGGAGGCTTCATCACATTGTTCCTGGGGTTTCTCCAAATCCTGCTGATTGGAACAAAATCCAGGCTCACACACAAAAATCTGATGAAACTGTTCATGATTATTACAATCAACTTCGTATCATTTTTAAGGAAAATTCTGATGTTCTTGTAGATGTTGATTTCACCCACGTAGCTTTTAACACTATGTTTATTAATGGGCTGAACTGGGACTTTTCCCTTCTAGTAACAAGGATCAGGATGGAATGGGAAACTGTCTATCCCAGATTTAGCTAATGTGGCAAACCAGCTCTCTCCAACTCCAAATGAGTCACCTCAGAGAAAGACTGCCAAAATTCTTAATCTTCAACCCCAGCAAAAGAAGGCTCCTAAGTGAAACCATATCCTATTAGTATCCGCTATTACTGCAGAGCCAGGACACTGGAAAAGTGATTGTTCCAAATCTAAGTGCTTCAGACATCTTCAGCCTGAAGCACTTCTAACTGGCCTCTGAGGAACTACAGGAATTCTTCCTAATCTTCCCTCTTAACTCATGTGGAGAAACATTTCTTTAGGAATGGATTTCTTCCAATCCTAACTGACCCCAGAGCCACACTCTCGGTGCTCAATTCCATTACTATTAAAAAAAAGCCCCTGCCTCAGAGAACAGAAACAGTTCACTAGTGGGGATCTAACGAGTCTCAGGAGGTTCCTGTCTCTGAACCAATTCCCTTTTGTTTAAGTCCTTTGAGAGATACATGTGCTTTTCCCTTAGTTCTTCTAGCACTACCCATTTGTCAGGTAAAGACATCTTAGAGAAGTGCCATGCTGGAATATTTTTGTCCAAGAAGGGGGAAATAATTCAAGATTCTGACAGGAGTCATCAAAGTAACCAACAAGGGAAATTAGATGACCCTTTGACATCTTCTATCTTCCATCTCTGATGGTTCTAGAGCTGATTCTGGAAATACTTACTATCTGTCTCTATTGAATCAGCTACCACCTTCCTTATGGGCAAAATCTCTAACTGATGTTGGCACAATTCACAACACACCTCCTATGAAGATTCAGGTAGACCCCTCAAAACCTCTTCCCTGAATTAATAAAAAGTCTTTAAATATAAAGATTCTTCAAGACACAAAAGCCCTCCTAGGAAACTACAAAGCTCAAGGTCTCATTATCCCTTGTACTATCCTTTGAAGCATTCCCAGTTCGCCAGTGACAAAAGCTAAAGGTCAGATTTATCTAGGACCTCCAGACAATCAACAACACTGTTATCCTGTTCCACCGTGTGGTCCCCAGCTCTCACAGGATACTGACATCAGTCCACCTGGAAGCAAATTCTTTACTGCAATTGATCCATGTAGTGCATTCTCTAGCATTCTGGTTGATGAAGCTAGTCAATACCTTTTTGCCTTTACTTGGTAAGAAGAACAATTCACCTGGACAGTAACACCTCAGGGTGTTACTCAGAGCCCTTGTTTCTCAGGAATCGTGAAGGCTGGTCTGGGTCATACAAAGTTCTCTAGAGGTTCAACTACTTAGCTGCAACACGTGGATGATTTGCTTCTTCATGCTGCATCTCAAGCCTCACAGGAAAACTGCATCCACTTGCTAAAGCTTTCAGCCTTAAAGGGACCTAAGATCACCAAAGGAAAACTGCAGTCTGCCCAAATCCAGCTTTGATATTTAGGGTATCTGCTATTAGGACAAGGGTTGTACCTGGGTCCAGACAGACTTTGTGGTGTCCTACATTCCCCAAACCCAAAACCAAGCATAACTATGAAGTTTTCTCTAGCTAGTTGATTATTGCTGAAACTGGATTCCAAATTTCTCTCTTATGGCTAAATCTCTGTATGTTTTACTCAACAATAACACCCTCAACCCAATTTTAAGAGGAAACGAGATAACATAACCTTCAAGGCCTTAAAGGCAATTTGAGGAACTCATCTGTCCTTGGGCATCCCAATGACTGGATTTTCTTTTCCCTTTTTATATGAAAAGCAAGAGAATGGAACACTGACACACAGGAAAATCCCATGCACGGAGGAGCCTGGTAGGCTGCAGTCCATGGGGTCATGAAGAGTCGGACACGACTGAGCGACTTCACTTTCACTTTTCACTTTCATGCATTGGAGGAGGAAATGGCAACCCACTCCAGTGTTCTTGCCTGGAGAATCCCAGGGATGGCAGGGCCTGGTAGGCTGCCGTCTATGGGGTCGCACAAAGTCGGACATGACTGAAGCGACTTAGCAGCAGCAGCAGCAGCAACATGGGCTTATACTTTAACCAAGGATAAAACTGCTAGTATTTATATTGATAGTAGCTCATATTGATAGTAGTTTTTGGAGTAGCTATTAATTTTGGAATACCATGGGAGCAATGTATCTTCCTTACTAAGCAATATGCCCTCCTTACTTCCAAGGGCAAAAAAGTTTTAAATGCCTCCCCTCAAGTTTAGGAATTACTGGATGTGATACTTTCCCTTGCCACTTTAGCTATTATTAAGGTTCTGGGACATTGTGAACCTGACTCTTTGTAAGCTAAGGAAAATTACCTTGACAATAGTTTTATAAGGAATGCTGCCCTTAAAGGAACCAATAGCAACCAAACTTCCGTCATGGTCCAAAGGGAAATTTAGAAAAACTGGCTAGAAAAGCCCAGAAATTGCTCTCAGAAAAGGGAAAACAAGATTGGAAATTCAATTATTGTTGGTTTGATAAAAAGAGAAAGCTCTGGTTCACATCAAATAAGAACTTATTGCTACCAGACACTCTAAAACTCCCACTCCCCACCTATATGCATGCATTAAACCATTGTTCTACTGACAAGATGATTGCCTTCATGAATCAATATTACAGAGGAAACATTAACAAGGTCGAGAAAAGTGCCTACCTCACTTGTCCCACGTGTCCAAAGTAGAACTGAGGGAAGCCTGTCTGTGCTGCTCCCAGACATTTTAAATTGCCTAATGGACCATTCAAGCTCTGGCAAATGGATTTTATACAATTTCTTCCTCTAATGGATATAAATATGTTTTAGTCATGGTCTATATGTTTCCACAGTGGACTGAGGCCTTCCTTTGCAGACAGGCTGCTCTCTCTTCTGTGGCAAAAGTCCTTTTGGAAAAGAGGATCCCTACCTGGGGAACTCCACTCAGACTTTTCACAGTGATTGAGGCAATCCATTCTACTGGCCAGGTACTCTGACAAGTCTGCTGTTTGACTAGTTTTACAGCACTTCCACTGTGCTTACCACCTTCAATCCTCCGATTTGATTGAACAACCAACAGCATCATTAAGACTTGGCCAAATTTACAGAAGCCCTCCAAACATCTTGGTCAAAAACATTGCTATCAGTCCTTCTAAATCTTGGATCCTCCCCTTTTGAAACTTATACTCTTATCTTTTGAGATAGCCCCAGAATTTCCAATGCACTTGGCTCTCACTTATTTTGACCCACAACTGATAAAAAGTGAGATATTCCAATACTGCAAGGGATTAATTGCTGGTAGTAAAAGTAACCATGTTTTAATAGCATAATCTTTTCATAGTATACCTTTGAGAAATGAAGACGTTAAGCATTACATCTTGAAACCTGTCAATTGGAAAAGACTCCTCCAGAAGAACTCACTTCATCCTCACTGGAAAGGCCCCTATTGGGTACCTCTAATCAACCCTGTGAAACCAAGCTCTCAGGAGTAGACTCTTGGATTCATATGGTTCACCTAAAGAAATCACTGAACCCTGATTGGACCTGCATATCAGCTGGTGACCTGAAGCAAAGATGTTCTGGAATTGAAGCAGGTGACATCTGATTAGACAGTTTCCCAAGATATCCAGACTAGGCCTTGTTAGACGTTTGTTGCCAAACCTCTGATGATGACCTATGGCTTCAGACAATCTCCAGTGTCTATGATCTTGATATCAAATGCACTTCAGATTAAAAGTACCTGAGCATTCTCCCTCCCACTCCTCCTAGTTATACAAATGTGACCTTGATAGATTTCCAGTGTGTGCACTTTCCCTCTGACAGGAGATACTATACCAGGAAAGGTCCTTCTTGA
This sequence comes from Bos indicus, assembly GCF_029378745.1. Lineage (NCBI taxonomy): Eukaryota > Metazoa > Chordata > Mammalia > Artiodactyla > Bovidae > Bos > Bos indicus. The sequence continues at coordinate 31,440,628 of NC_091772.1, forward strand.
CATGGACACACAGAAAACTGCTGAAACTAGAAACCCTGATTCTAGATCAGCAATGCTTTCAGAAAAATATTATGATCAAAAGGGGGAAATGTAAAAAGTTAATAAATAGAATCTCAATTAAATAGAGTCACATACCAAAAGGGGGCAGTCTCATGCCCTGCAAAAACAGAAGTGTCCAGCAGGAAGAAGAAAGACCTCTCTTTCTTCCTGAAGGGCTCAACCAATGAGAAGAATGTTTACTGTAGCCCTCTCAACTTCCTTTGCTTCTCTATAGAAGTGTTCTCCTTCTCTTTCTATACAGGGACTTGCACGTGGCTCACTATGGTTGCAGGCCTCAAACTGCAGTTCTCTGATGATTGCAAATAAACCCATCTTTGTTGGAAAACAATGTCCGACAAAAATAGGTATTTTTGCCAGGCCAATAGTTCCAAATACTTTCAAAATCCTTTTCTTGCTAAGAGTAAGAAGAAAAAGTGGATTGGGGATAGAGATAAGGTATATGAGTAAAGAAGGCTTAATTGAGACGGGGATTTCTGCTGGAAGAAAGAATGATAGTGATTCTCTGGAAGAGTCTAAATGTTTCTAAGTTTTTTTTAAAAAAGACAAAATTAATGTTATCTGAAGATGAGAATTCCAAAAATTAAAACATGCTAAGAGCTCAGGCATGCACTCTTGTTAATGTTAGGCAGGACTCTAAAACCATTCATAAGAGAAGTTTAATGCTATTTATAACCTAAACTATGACTAAAACAGAGGAAATATGCAAACAGACTTCCTTGAAGTTCCCACCATATTCTCTTAACAGTTGTTTGGACATATATGCTATTAGTTGTCCATCCTATTAGTAACAGTGCTTCCTTCCTGCAGATTCATTCTCACCGAAACAATACACTATGAAAAAAAAAGGATTTACATAAAAGACAGCTGGAGCTGGTTGCCAGGGGAACTGACGACGTTCCAGACACATTCCACATTAGCAGGATAAACTTCTGGGTAGCCAGGGCTGTTGAAGATGCCCTCAGCCATGTGGAATATTCCACCACAAGCTAGAAGAAAAGAGAAACAAAGTGAGTGGCAGAGTAAATGTCAAATACAAGACACCATAAGATAGAGAAAGAACACTAGAAGAGCTGTTAGGAGCATCAGAGGATGTACTCTTTTCATTTCATAATAAAAAAAAAATCCACGGCATATATAATAATAAGGAAAAGATTCTGTAACTTGAAAACTAAAAGCCACTGGGTATGGTGGATTAGAAGGAATCCCTGTAGTTTCTTTTCTAAAAGCCTTTTCTTCCTGTGAACTATAGCTCTATGTAATAAAAGACTCATTTTAATCCTCAGTATTTCTGACCAGGATGATTTTCACCCCTGGCCTAGAAAAGAAAGCAATATTTCAACATTTCCTTCTCAGGAGAGCACTGAAACCTGCACAGATCTCCCAGCATTCTAAGGCTTTTAACAGCTAATAATGAGGAAGCTGACAAGCAGAACTATCCTAGCTTACAGCCTCTTACTGGGTGCTCCTCTTTCCCCTTCTCCCCACATGCCATGGTCCATCCTGCATCCCTGAAGACACCCAGCCCTGCCTGAGCACAGCTGTCAGGCCAGGGAGACTGAAGAATGGCAGCTGTCCACCGGTTAGAGACACCACTGGACCCTGTCCATCAGGGGCTCCCTCAACAAACATATCAAGAAGGAGAACAAGGATATGCTGACAAGCAAGTCACCCAAGATCATTCCAACCAATTCTCCCCACTTCCAGTGCTCACCCTGAGCAGCATTAGTCACAATAGTCAAGGTATGGGAACAAATGTCTGTTAATGGATAAGGAAGATGTGGTACAGAGTTCACAGCTGTTAGAATTTATAAGCATGTTAACCAAATTTGAAAGACAGTAAAATGAGTCACAGAGGAGATCTACAAAACTAGCTCAGAACACAAAATGTAAAGGAATCCCAAATAATAAATCAAGGATTTTCTACACATTCCTCTTAACCTAATAGCACCACTTGCTGACATTTCTTACCTGATGTGGATGCAGCATATGTGGCGTGGAAACCACCAAAATTCACTGTAGAATCTGAGACGAACTTCAGCATCAGAGCATTGCTGAAGGAAGTGATAGGATGGGGCAAGGAGGGGCCACAGTATCGGCCTAAATAATGATGACATTGACAAGGAGAATGAATGATGATATGCCAACATGTATTCACTAAAATCACAAGAGACCAAACCAAACAGAAGAAACCACTACTAGAGAACCATTTAGGTCAGGGTCAGTGTTTGGGATGATGCCTGATGATTCAAAATAAACTGTGGACACATTTATAAACACGATAAAGACTGCGAGGGGAAGGTAAGAGAAACACAGATAACTTCCAAATGTAACTAATGTTAAACTCTCCAGGGCAGCAGGCACCTACACAAAGAAGGGGGCTAATACTCAACAGCAACACACAATAGCTGAGAAACTGCGGCTGTTGGGGCCAGAACACCTGCATTCACCTCCAAGCTCAGCCACTTACCAGCTATGTGACATGAGTCAAGTTACTCAAGCTCTCTGTGCCTCAGTTTCTCCACTTGAGAAACAGGTACATGGGTAATAATGAAATTCTATGTCATAAGGGTATAAGAATTGAGTTACTATTTATAAAGTTCTAAAGTTTTGTAATAAATAGAACTTTATAAAAATAGTACTATTTATAAAGTTTACTATTATAAAATTCAGAATAGTGCTCAGTGCAAGGTTATAAAAGTGTCTGTTAAATAATATATCCTTGACAATGGTCAAATGCTTACAGACAAAAGTCACAAAGAATACAAGCAGAAGTCCACAGAGAGCATTTGTCAATTGCCTACTATCATCTCAGGCACTGTTCTGTGTACTGAGAATATAGCCATGAGCAAAACAAAGTCCCTTCTCTGATGGAACCTGTCTTCTACTGCAGGATAAGGAGCTTGAGTGACAAAGCTCAAATAGGAGTGACTCATAGAGAACATTTAAATGAGTGAGTGAGTGAAAGTCACTCAGTCATGTTCGTTTCTTTGCGAACCCACAGACTGTAGACCACCAGGCTTCTCTGTCCATGGAATTATATGTATATAGATACATATATGCTCCTTTGTCCACGGAATTCTCCAGGCCAGAATACTAGAGTGGGTAGCCATTGCCTTCTCCAGGGGATCTTCCCAAAATAACCTGAGATTATTTTGTTTGAGAACATTACAGAAACTATAAGCAACATTCTTTAATTTTACTGGGATGTCTTACAAACAGAACTCCATAATATCTGCCTGCCTGCCTGTCTGTCTATCTATTCTGTTCATCCAACCATCCATCCATCCATCCAATGTACATATATATATATATATATATGTATTTACCTATCTATTACAGCTATCTATCTATCTATCCATCCATCCATCCATCCATTACTTTCCTTCCAATGAGGACAAAACCAGAAGAAACATCCTCAATTTGAACACGAGAACTGTGGTCAAACAGTAACAAGAAATTTCCCACAGAATGCTATCTAATGTTAAAATGGATTGCATTTTACTACTGTTTAAAGCAGTTGCAACTTTTCAATTAATAAAAAATACATAAACCATTCATGTCCTTGAAGATGAATGAGCTGAGTTTCTCAAGCCCTACGTTGACTCCTGCTTCCTCAGCCTCTCGGTATCTTTCCTTGGCTTACGACAGTCTTCATAGTTATTGGAAACATTCTAACCTCTGATGACAGCATATACACATGTAAGTACAGAAACCGTAGAAAGCCCAGGCCACAGAAGTGAGTGAGCGACACGGCATACCTCGGAGGGGTGCGTCGTCATGGCTGCCGTCCAACACCTCTACAAAATCTCGGGTACATGGTGTGCTGCTTTCAAGGCCAAAGTGGCTGAAGGATAGGGTGATATGATTGACTGTAAGGGAAGAGAGGAAGACTGTTTAAAAAATTCTGGCAAACAAAACATACAGGGAACAAGATTTTAACCCTGATCCTTTCACCTGCTGATGCTCTGGCAAAGAATTGATGAATCTGTCAGATGTGCACCGGACGACAGGGGCAAAGAGGAGAAGTAGCCGCCACTGTGCAAAAAGGTTTTTGTCTGAAGAGTAACTGAAAAGCTTTTAAAAATGTCTGTAGACTCTGAAATGCTGGTGCTGGTAAGAGAACCCTGGGGTGGGTTTACTTCATGGATGATGGAGAAAGTATCAGCTGTTGCTGTCTTTCTCTCAGAAATACTTTTATTAATAGCTTCCTTAAATTCTGATTCTTGACCTGTGCTTGTAAATAAGACACATTTTCCTCCCTGGCACAAATATCCTAGCATTTTCTGTGTTACTTTTAAGTCCAGAAGCAGGGACATGGAGGTTCAGTCATTTTTAAAGAAAGCTTTCAATTACTTGCAAAATACTCTGAGTCTGGGTCCATTTTCCTTTTGTTTTCTTCCAGGGTCTCGAATCTTTAGAATAGGATCTTTTCCTTTTGCTGTCTTTACACCAGTGAGCTCTTTCATCTAAGAGCTTTACAACTGTTTAGAAACTATCCTTAGGTGCAAGGCTTCAGGACTCAAGGCCGGGAGCTTCTTTATCCAAGGATTGGTTCCTGGCTGGCTGGCTACTTTCTTTGGCTAAGGGTTACATCACTGACCCCCAAATCATATGCAGAGCAATAAAGATACCCTTTTGTTAATGTTTAACATCGCTAGGAAAAATGTTAGAGAATATTTAAGCCAAACCCTTCATTTGTTAGATTAGCTAATGGGGCTTTGTGAGCCTAAGTGACTTTCCTATTATCACACAGGTCATTAATTAGAGAGTGGAGTCAAGAACTTAATGCTTTTCCCACATTATGTCTGAAGTCATTAATTTCCCCTGAAAACCTCAAGAAGGGAAGGGTTCCTTTGAAACAAGATTCATAATGGCCCCAGGGTCACCCTCCTCACAGTCGTTTTTGCCCAAGTTCTTAGTGGTCTCCTCATTTTCTCTGTAAAATGTGGACAGTAATCCTTACCACTAGATTGTTACCAGATCAGAAAGATTCTAGGATTCTAAAAAGAATACAGTGTAAGTACTTATTAAATGCTTCTTCAAGGCCGATGCTGGGACTTTTAAAAATACATTTTATAACCAAGAGAGACCAGGCTTTATCATTAACTTCCACCTTAACTGAAGACCAATATGCTCATAGCATTGCATCCCCAAAGTATAAGTTATTAACTTTCTAGTCTATGGTTCTTACTGTTCATTTATTCATTTAGCATCTTCTTGAGCACCTACCACAGTCAAGACAAACAGTCAAAAACTATTTATTCATCCAGTATTTTTGTTAACCCCCAATTTCAAATGCCTGTCATTTCTACTAGGTTATAGGTTTTCGCTTTGTTATTTCCTTTGCTAGGCCTTGAAACTTACAAAAAGAAAATTAATTAAGAATAAAGAGCAAAAATTACTTCCTACCAGATTAGGAAACCCTTGTTCTTGTGCACATGAGGAATTAGGGCTTCCCAAAGGAGGAGAGGAAGGCCATCAATTGTTACCAGGGAAGAGATAAGAACATGACTCATTGCTGGACTTTCCCACAGACACATGCATCCTGGATTCTTTTTTATTTTTGTTACTTACAGGGAGGTTGAGCTTGAATTATCCAGCTGCAGTTCTGATTGCTTGGATAGTTGTTCGGGAACAGTGGAGAGGATATAGTGTCAACGGAGTCAGTGAGGAAGTGGCCGCCACAGGCTGAGGGACACACAGACACACACTTTTGTCATACACTTTTGATTTCTACTGATTCTTCAGAACAATTATTTGAAGAATGAAAACATGAATGATGTTTCCTTATTTCTAAAGGGCTTATCAAGGAAATTCTCTGCCAAGGAAGCTGCACATGAATCATGAGAAAGTGGCGATGTACTCTACATTTACAACAGTATTCTTCAATTATAGGAAGTGGGGAGTGGCAAAGAACAGATTAAATGGTTATGAGTTGCCTGAATCTTTTGATAGAACTCTGGCATTGATTTACTTACTTTACCCACTCGTAAATTATAGGCACAGGGATAATCTCTTAACAACTGACTTCATTTTTAGGAACGTAAATACTCAATTGATGGAGACTTCATATGGGCAGTTGTGTGTTTTCAGGGATGTGCAGATCCCTGTGGGAACAGAAGACGGGGGTGCCTGCTGAGAGCTGGGGAGTGTACAAGGTGTTTCACAAAGGGGATGGTGCTGAAGGAGGAGTCGGGGTGAGGAAGAGTGGTCTGGGGAGAGGGCAGTCTGAACAAGATAGAGAGGAGGGTATGGGGGATATCACACAGACTTGGTTGAAGTGTGGGGCACGTGAGGACAGTCAGGGCAATGCTGAGAAAAGACAGGCAGGTTCCGTCCCCATGGGGAACATCCAGAGAAGCTGGGGCTCCACTGCCTGTTTAGTGCAGAGCCAGGACAGACGATGGTACACTGAAGGTCAGGGTCAGAACTCGCTACTGCACACTGACTTCGGAGGAATACGTGAGACCAAGGACGCTGATGTAGTAGCCCAGAGAAGACCTGCTGGGGACTTTTTTTGCTCTGAAGTGAAATATAAGTGATTAGTTAGAAGAAAAAGTGTTAAGAAACTGTTCTTTGAAAGAATTCTGCCATCAATCGTGCTCCACAGTCTACATTGCAACCTCAGGGGACCTCCATCCAAAAACTCTCACCGGCTAGGGCGCTTTACTACAGAAAATGAGCAAGCGAGTCCACTGAAACAGATGAAATGACTAAAGAGACCACACTTATTTGAAAGGACAGGAATCCTCTGAAAAAAAAATCACAGGCATATTCAGCAGACAAGAGCCCTTCCAGCTCTAGGTTCCATCTCTGATGGTGGGTAAAGGGTTAACCTCTAAAAATACAAGACAAAAGGCAATGGATGGAAAGGTCTCTAGTAGAAAGTGGTGATTTAAGAAAAAGACAATGTAGCGGGGTATGGGGGGGTGAACACACAGCGGTTAAGACTTTGCCTTCCAAGGCAGTGGGTGTGGGTTTGACCCCTGGTTGGGGAGCTAAGATCCCACATGCCTCTTAGCCAAAAATAAATAATAAATAAATAAAAACAGAAACAATAGTATAACAAATTCAAAAGATTTTTTTAAAAAGGTCCACATAAAATCTAAAAAGAAAGAAAAGAAAAAGGCAACAGAAAACAACATTGATTCTTCGGGTGAAGGGCTACCACTATCTCAAGGCTTAGAATCTGACTCTATGTTACAAGTTTTGCAATTTATAGCAGTGTATATCTTAGCATAAAATCTTAGATAAATGCTAGGTCATTTATCTATGAATGAATGAATTCAGATAAACACTTCTTTACAAGTGTCTCTAATATTAAAGACACTTTTCAGTATGATTCTGACAACCTGTTTGAGGAATACAGAGATCCGGAGGACTAAGACAGAGTTAAAAGTCCCGACAGAATCATTGCAAACCATGGTTCCTTTTTTCTTCTTAAAGTGTCGCACATTAAATAGAAAGCTGGGAACAATGTCCAAGGACTAGTCTCATTTTATTGCAGCACCAAGAGGGAGAGGTAAGGACAGATGGTCTGCGCCTTGGGGAGACCACACGGAACTTGCCTTGTCTGAAGTAAGCGCGGAATCCCCGGCTCTGTCTGGAAGGGCCGGACTGAAATCGCAAGAAGAGGCTGTTTCCGGAAGATATGATGGGGTTCCTCAGTTGCTGTCTTCCACACACACCGGCAAGGCGGGCGGTTGCGGAGCTTACACCGTCAAATGCCTACAAAGAAAGGCAACTGGGTACGTGGTGGCTCAGGACTTCAGATCGGCATCCACAAGGCCCTGTTCTGTGGAGTATCTATATGCACATCAGCACCTAGTGGAAAGCACATCTGGACTTCCCTGGTGGTCCTGGTTAGGAATCTGCCTGCCGACGCAGGTAACATGGGTTCGATCACTGTTCAGGAAGATTCCACACGCCACAGAGCAACGAAGCCCAAGTGCTACAACTCCTAAGCCCATTTGCACTAGAGCCACTGCTCTGCAACAAGAGAAGCCACCACAGTGAGAATCCATCACACTGAAAGGAAGAGCCTCTGTTCGCAGCAACTAGAGAAAGCCCATGCACGACAATGAAGATCCAGCACAGCCAAATAATAATAATTGCTTTTTCTTAAAAAGAAAGAAAACACATTTGCTGGAACCCAGTGCTTTATTCTATGTCCACTCGGGTCCATCAGAATGTCTGAGTCTTTGGTCGTTTCTAGGAACTCTTCAAAGATTTCAGTGGGAGTTTTCATGTCAGCGAAACTCACCATGAGATCCCTGGATGTCTATAAACGCCATGCCTTTCCCTGCTCTCATCCTCTTGTGACTCCAGGACAGTCACATCATGTACCATTCTCACAACATGTGCTGATGCAAGAATGAATACTGGAGCAAATACATGAGAAATAACGATGAGGAATCACTCATTTTCAGAAACTCAGCATTTGCTGGAACTTTTTGCTTTTCATAGGGTTATGGTCAAGAAGAGAAATGGTAGAATTCTATGAGCCTGAATTATTAATAGAAAATTACCTCATTATTTTAAAATATATAGGGTTCTGTGTCTGTTCAGTTCTGTGCTGGGACTTGGCTGACCTTCCATATGAGCCAGTGCAATGGAGTTTACATTGCAGACTCCCCACCCCAACCCGCTACCCCTGCTCCAGATTGCTGAATCAGTATGTGAAACTGAATTTTCTCATTGCCTTGGCACTCTGTGTGTCATGGACTATAGCTCACCAGGCTCCTCTGTCCATGGAATTCTCCAGGCCAGAATACTGAAGTGGGTAGCTGTTCCCTTCTCCAGGGGATCTTTCCAACCCAGGAATCAGACCCAGGTCTCCTGCACTGCAGGCAGATTCTTTACCGACTGAACCACCAGAGAAGCCCATGAATCTTTAAGCCAGGGGAAATAAGTTCTTTTTTTTTTTTGGGGGGGGGCCAATAATATTAGTAACAGCAACCATTCATTAAATGTTTACTATGTGCCAGGAACTGGACACAGCCTTTCACATATACTATCACTTTCTCCTCCCAAGACTCTCCATTTTCAAGAATAAGATCACAGATGCACAGAGACCTCACTAATGTCACAAATCACACAGTTCCTAAGAAGAACAAATACCATCATCAACAGTACACACACTTTTAGAGGATTTCTACAAGTCCATGAACTCACAAAGGCAAGACTCTTCTAGTTTCCTCTATTTTTCTCCAAATTCAGAGGCCTGGTGAGTAGCAGATACTGTTCCATCCCTTTCTAAGCTGTCTTTTTGATTGCAATCCTCTTAAGACAAAATAAGGACAGTAGAAAATGAAGATTAGAATTAGAAAATTCACACATGTATACCTGTGGCAGATTCATGTTGATATATGGCAAAAAAAATTTTTTTAATTAAAAAAAAGAAAAAAATAAGGAAAAAAATAGAATTAGAAAATTCAGAAAATCACATGAATGAGCCATTTCCCTGGGGATTCTTTGAAAGAGCACATTTTCTAGCAGGTCTCCATATTTCCAACCTTCCTACACAGAGATTCAGGAATCACAGGATTTGGGCTGAAATTCACATGGCTGGGGCATTGCTTCACAAGGAATGGATCAAGATGAGTGTTTCCAAATGTCCCTACATCAAAATTATATACCAGTGACACCCTACATTTGATTAGCATGCTGTAATTTTACAAGCACCATTGCAATACCTCTAAACTACTCTTCAACACTATGTGATTTTTTTTTTTAGTAATGAAAGTGAGATTTCCAAGTGTGCTAGCTAATAAACTACTGTCTCATCCAATGGGCAACAGTGGCAATGGAAGCTAGTGACCCAAGATCAAAGAGCCAGTGAGTGGCAGAGCCCGAAACTTAATTCTTCTCTCTCCAAATGCTGTATCACTTCACGTTACTTCTCTTTAAATGGTGTGTAATAGTTATTAAGTTATAAGCTCCTAATTACCATTTTATGAAAGTATATGACCTCAGGTTATTAAGGAGAGAGCTGAGTCTTTTTCTTTAAGTTTGGAAGAGCAATTCTTTTATTTAAGAGTAATTCTTAACACATGTAATATTAAATCAAGTTTTAATTTATAAAATTAGAAAGAAACTGGAGGGAAGAAAATATGAGAAAACTTGTTGCTATTTTTAAAAAGTCTGAAGTCATAAAAATTATCAATATACATTTCCTTTACTTCCATTTAGTTTCCAAAACAAAGTTAGCAAATTATATTATTGGCTACATGTATAACATATTCGTATAACTTATTTAAGTCTTATTATAGTCTTATTGAAGTCTATTGCCAAGGGTTTCCTAGGCCTGGGAATTAATTTTCTGATCTGTCGCTTAGGTGGAAAAAGTCAGAGAAATACACAAAACAAAACAAACAAAAAACTATACAGTACAACCAACTCATTTCTAGGTAACTTTAGTAAAATAAAAATTTGAATAAAATTATGAATCCACAAAAGAAAAAGTAGCCACCATCCCTGGAGTTCCAACTACAGGAGCTCTAAAAACAGAGGCAGACCTGGTTAAGTAGTAAACTAAGTTCTGGAAGTTAATCAGTATCTTGACAAAGTATCCAGAGTTTGTCAAATTTCCAGATACCAGCAAACACATTCAAAATACCTGAGCTCACCATTACCATACAAAAATAAGAGATTTTTTTTTAAAAAAAGAATAGAACCAGGCAAATAACAAACAGCAAATGCCTGATGAACAAATGAGTAAGTGAATATACATGTAAGAGTACAGGACTGAGGGTGTGGAAAACCCAGAGTTAAGAAAACAAGTTGCTCCTCTCTTGTGGACTGGGCTGTATAAATGCACAGCAGGCACGATGGCAGGGAAGAGGCCATTCACAGGGGGAAGGAGGACAAGAGGAACTGCTTTCTGGGCCCTGTGGGCAGTGGAGGAGGTTCCAGTCAGGCAGGGACCAAGCCACACGCACCTGCCCAGGTGCCCTCTTGCCAGCTATGCCAGCCCTTCACCAGCACTGCGAGAGAAGTAGGAAGGCAGAAGGTGGCAAAGGACACCGGACCCACCCCAGGTCCCAGAGTATCCAGTATCAGTGCCCTGAGCTGTGGCCAGAAGTCAGAACTGAGTCAAACTTCTATGGACTTCAATACTTGATGTTTTAAATGTTAAGGAGATTTGAATAAATATCAACCCCCTTTCAAAGTTCAAAGTGTCAACTCCAGCACAAAGTGATGGGAAGGAAAACCTTTCAGCTTAGAGATTAGCACTCCTTTCTGATGATATGTATGGATGCCAAAGGTCAGAGTCCAGAGACAATTTGAGAAAATAAAGGAGCCAAGCAAAGGGAAACTTTCACCTTTCCATGTACTTACTGATGATGGAAATATATATTATTTAAGAGTATGCATTATTTAAAAGCAGGTGGCAGAATCCCTTTTAAAGAGAAAAAACAGAAGGTAAGTTTATTTAGCAAAACACCCTGGCAGGTGCTCAGAGAATGATTGCCATGGGAGAGATGCCATGTGATGTTACTGTGGACAAATCTTTCTCTATCCTTCAGCCACCTAATCTGTACAATGGGACTGACATAAAATTGTAGTACATATTGTTCACCAGAATTAAGTGACTTAAAAGACATAAATTCTCATGTATACATTTTTCAGTGGAATTTGGCAACAGAGGAAATGTAAAAGCCAACTCTTTCACTTCCAGATAGCTACCTGAGGTAAACTCTTGTATGATTGGATTAAAAAATATGGACAATAATGTTCCCTGCTATAAGGGTTGCCCCAGCACAATATTAGAAGAATTAGAAGTACATTAACAGTAGAATGGGTCCATGACTCATGGTATAGAGGAGAATCTTGTATAGTGGCAAACACGATGAGCTAGATCTGAATACAGCACAGTGTAGAAAAATGGTCAAACCAGGTTGTTAAATGAAAGGAGTGAATGGAAGAATAGGTGTCATGTTGTATTATTTACATCAAGTTTGAAAACATGCAGATCAATACTACATACTGTATGTGGAAACCACATACCATGAAAAAGTACCAAAACAGCCATGGGAATCATAAACCAATTTCTCATAAATGGTTTCCTCTGCGCCAGGGGCAGGGACTGGAATCAGTGTGGTTTGCCCATGGGGCCTCACTGTGTCCTCAGCAATTCATTTCTTTTGGGGAAGAAAAGAAAGAACTTGAAGCAAGCATGGTAAAATACTGAGATTTAGCAAAGAGAATGTTTTTGTTCATGCTGTACTTTATGTGCATTGTGTAGTCTTCTCTGTATACTCAACATATTTTGTAATAGAGTTTTCCTGAAGGAAGAGAGAATCTATATAAAGGAAATTACAGGAAATGTAGATTAAGATATACATACAAAGATGCTCTTCCAAGTATTATTATAATAAGCAAAAAATAGAAGTTGTCTAAGTGGTCAGTTGGAGAAGGCAATGGCAACCCATTCCAGTACTCTTGCCTGGAAAATCCCATGGACAGAGGGGCCTGGTGGGCTGAAGTCCATGGGGTCGCTACGAGTCCGACACGACTGAGCGACTTCACTTTCACTTTTCACTTTCATGCATTGGAGAAGGAAATGGCAACCCACTCGTGTTCTTTCCTGGAGAATCCCAGGGACGGGGAAGCCTGGTGGGCTGCCGTCTATGGGGTCGCACAGAGTCGGACACAACTGAAGCAACTTAGCAGCAGCAGCAAGTGGTCAGTAATAAGCTAGTGGTTAACTCAATTCTAGGGTGTTCATGTAACTGACTAAAGGGCCAAAGAAACTGTTTTTAAGAAGAAATGTATTAAATAAACTAAGTGAAAAAGACAGGATACAAAATGATGTGCAGTATTCTCTTAACTCCCTTTGTGTATGTGGGTATAAGGGTGTGCTGCTTGCATGTGTGTGTTTCTGTAGGAAATGAGCCAAAATGTTAATTGTCTCTGCTTTGCAGTATTATAGATGGTGTCCATTTCTTATTTTTTCTTTTCTGTATTTTAGAAATTTGATATGAGGAACATGTAAAATTTTAAATAATGCATATATTTAAAAATGTTTATGTGTTTAGCCAGGCAGACATATAAGTGATCCCACACAGAGACATGAAAATATGCTCTTCATATAACTGAGCTGCAATATCAAAGCCAGATGGACATTAATGCCATTTAATCTAGCCTTTTGCTGCCTGACAGGACTCTATCCAGGATACGGTTTTTGTTTTAAGATCTCCAAGACATCTGTTAGCTGGCCAGTATCTGCAACTACAGTCCAGACCTCAATCCAAGCTCTAGGCTCGGATATCCAACTGCATTCCAGACAACACGGCTGGTATGTCCCATCAACCATGGAAATCACTGTCTCAAACTGAAGTCCTCGCCCCGCCCCCTAAGTCCTCCTGCCCCTTTCACTTCCTGCCTCATCCCCTCCATGGAATGGAGCCTTATGTTCTGTTAGCTCTCCCTCTGCTGTGTCTCCTGGACCCCTTCCCCTCCCCCACACCAAGTGTCTTGTTGTGGGACTTCATCCCCTCTTGCCTGGGTCACTACAGCAGCCTGAAACTCCCCCTGCCTGAATTTGTGTCCCCCTTTAATTCGGTCTCCAAACAATCACCACCATGCAATGTGCTTTCTAAAATGTAACACCCGACCCAAAAGGAAGGAAGAGTATCCCAGTCCATTTTAAGATCATAGTGAGTAGGGACTTCTCTGGTGGTCCTGGGGTTAAGAATGCACCTTCCAATGCACAGGGCATGGGTTTGATCCCACGTCAGGGAGCTAAGATCCCAGATGCCTTGTGGCCAAGAAATCAAAAACATAAAACAGAAGCAATACTGTAACAAATTCAAAAAAGACCTTAAAAGTGGTCCACATCAAAAATCTTTTTCAAAAAAGTAAAGTGTACTGAATAAAGATGAGCATCGCAGGTTCTGCCTTACTGAGAACCAAGGAGAGTGCCTGATCCAAATGCAACGTGTAGAAGTGCAGCCCACAGCCCCGCTCCACCAGGATCCGCCCTGGTGACGGGGTGAGTTGTGGTCCTCACGGAAACACAGCGCTCATAGCGTCACAGCACACACATGGCGAAGGGAAAATGAACAGTAGCTTCCTCAGAAATGTTTGCATTTTCATTTCTAGAAACTTGAAAAAGTACTCTCAGAATGTTTGTGTGTAGAGATGGGAAAGTACTTCTACTGCATCTATCTTCTTCTTTTATTAAGTTTCATCTTCCTCAGGGAGAAAATAAACCCACTATATATGTGGGTTAAAATTAGCATAAACTGGAGCAAAGGAAACTATTTTAATTCAAAAGCAAAACACACAGCATGTTTTACATTCCCCAAAGTATGCCAATGCCATCTTAACTTCAGAGTTATGCTTTCCATGCAAATTGTGAATGTATATGAATATGCTTTTATTTTCATTTACTGCACTACCATTTTCTCCTTTGCAACGCATTTGTGAATCTTTTAGATGGTATGAGAATAACCCACTTATGAAGTGAAAACATTCACTGAGATGATACACTGAAGAGCGTGCAAAAATTTTATAATATATATTTTAAGATTTTTTAAAAAAATACTTTAAGATAAAATGAGTCTGCTCATAAACTAATCAAGATAGTTACCAATGAACTGGGGATTATGGATCCAGGTCTGTGTATCTAAGGTTCATAATTTTCAAAAATGTGAGATAAAGGGACTTTCCTGGTGGTCCAGTGGTTGGGAATCCACCTGCCAATGCAGGGGACATAGGTTTGATGGATCCATGGTTCAGAGGATTCCACATACAGCGGAGCAGCTAAGCCCGTGCTCCACAATTGCTGAGCACACGTGCCTAGAGCTTGTGCTCCGCAACAAGAGAAGCCACCACAATGAGAAATCCACACACAGCAGTAAAGAGGAGTCCCCGCTGCTGCAACTAGAGAAAGCCGGCATGCAGCAAGGAAGACCCAGCGCAGCCAGGAAATCTATAAATATTGTTTTTTAAAAAAGATAAGTTAAGACCTTTAACATAGCATGAGTAGTAACAAAACTAGAAATAGTAGTAATAGAAAAATCAGCAGCAATAGCTAACACTTATCTGTACCAGACACTGTGATTAATACTTTAGGTATATTTTTTCAAATTCTTTTTTACAATTCCATTTGCAGCTGGTAGAATTGAGGCTCAGAAGATATAAGTAACTTGTTCACAGTCACACGCTGGGTAGGGTGGAGCCACTATACAAATCCCCTCTGCCTGACGTCTGATCAACTATCATTAAACAACCAAAAATATAAAAATCAAGTTTTACTCATTGACAACAGAATATTGAGAGATTATGATTCTAAGAAGCTAAAGTAATATGTCCACAGTCTCCTTAAAAAAAATCCTGGGAAACGGAGTTGAACTCAAGTCTCTCTTCTCTGGACCCACAAGCTTGCATCCTTAAAGGCATTTCAGAAAGTCTCATTCAAGGCCTGGGTGGGTTCTGGAGTGGTTGGCAGCTGTCATGCATCCCACCCACTGCACATGCGCGGGATTCCTGGCATGGTTATCTGAGCAGGCTGGAACAAAGGGTACAGGGGCCAGGTTGTTGCTGTTCAGTTGCAAAATTGTGTGGCCGACTCTTGGTGACCCCATGGACTGCAGCACACCAGGTTTTTCTGTCCTTCACTAACTCCTGGAGTTTGCTCAAATTCATGTCTGTTGAGTCGTGATGCTATTTCATCACTAAACCTAACATCAAAATCCCTGATTCCTAACTCCTGGCTCCAGTCTTAGATCCAGATTTCCATCCACTCCTGCCCTTTTTCTAGTATAACACAGCCTCCCTGGACCAGCAAGGCTTCTTTCCTCACTTCGCCCATGCTTTTAACCTGGTCTTTAGCCTTTATTTAATTCATTCTCGCAACATGTGTCTACTGCTTGGATTACTTTGAAGCTTATCGGGGTCAAAATGTGTGGCAGAGGCTAAGATCTAAGGGTACAGAAGACATCATTCTCATCAGGGTGCAAGGTCAGTGTGGAGGATGAGAGTCCGTGAAATGTATCCACATGTGCCATACATACAGAAGAAGCTAATATGGCTGCAAATGGAATCCCCATTAGGGAATGGGAGCTGTGCCAAGACCGAGGAAATATTAAGTGATAGGGAGGGGAATCTGCCAGGAAATTATCCAAGCTGTTAAAGCCATAAATGTAGGTAAGGAAGGAAATAGAAATATTACTCATTATAGCAGCTTTTCTTGTGGGTGGGGACGGGGAGGAAGCATCCGTTTCCTCTGTCAGTGATATTTTCCAGCTATGCTCCTCTGAAATGAAATCGCAAATTCACAGCACACATCTGGTGTCGGGTCTCTCTTATTCCTGAGTCTTTGTTCTACGTGGTGGCACTCCAGCTTCACAGTTTACAGGAGACAATAAACTCTGCTAATTTGCAGTTGTCGCAAGCAGGGACTCAGAGATGACTGGAAATGTTGGTAGGAAAAGAAACCCAAGAAGCTCATTTTATTCTTACAAATAAACAAGAATTTAAAGAGATTCTGAGCTAAAATGCAAACAAAACAAAGCTCAAAACAAAGCTTGGGTCCACAGACCCAAGGACACTGGCTCCAATTCAGTTATTATTAATTTTTTTCCCTTTGGGGATGTAAAGTGCCGGCACAGTTTTGGTAACTCATTTGGCGCCGGGAGGCAAGATAGGGCTAAATGGGTTACCAAAAGCAAACTATAAAATAAAATGTTTAACAGAGATTATCAGAAATCATCCTCAAATGGAAAGTTAGCTTTCTATGGTGAGAAGTGAAGGAGAAAGGGAAAATACAAAAGGGAGAGGACAGGAAAGAGATTGATTTCTGTCCTGGATTTATTTTTAAAATAAATGTTTAAAGAAGAACTGTTTAAGAGTTGCTTCTTTGAAGCACTGACTTCTCTTATCCCTGTGTCTTTTTGCTCAGTTTTAGAAACAATGAATGTTTTCAAAGGAAACACATTATAGGTAGGGTCTTAAAAAATAAAAACAAAGATACTGTGTTTCACATTCGCCTGCCCTGAGCCTCAATGTTAAGTAATGTGAACAAAAACAGAACACTGTGGCTTTAGGGTGGGGTTGGGGGTTGGGGCGCTCTGGTATTCTCTAGTTCAAATCCAACATTTTGCTTTCTTTCTCCTAGAGTAGCTTCAGAAAGCAAACCGTGACTCAACATGTGCTGCATTTTTTTTGGTCCTAGGTCCTGTATCCCTAGAGGATATTTTCTCCAGATGAGAGGCCAGATCAGGGCTGTGGGCTGCTCGCTTTCGTCTGCTCCCCACTGGTTCTCACAAGGCGGACATTCCATTGTGCTGAGCAAAGAGGATGCTGGAATCAGAAGCCAGAGTCTCTGGGGCCAGTCGTCCTGCTGCCCAGCTGCCCTCCTTCCCCTCTCATCTCACGCCGCGCTACTGCTGCATTTCTCCGAGATCAATAAGAGCTCTCAGAGCTACGTGAGTTTAAGGCTCCGGAGAGAGCCTCTAATTAAGCAATTAAGCTGTTGGTCGGAGGTCACTTTAATCCTCGGCCTTCGTGAAAGGAAACCTACTGGGGCCGTGTTCATGCTGACTGTACAGAGTTCTGCTCAGCCGGTGGGTCCTGCTGTCGCCTGAGCAAGAAAGGCTCACAGTGTGTCATCGAGGGAAGCCAGAGGTTAACGACGCCGGGCACTCAAAGGGACTGAGCAGAAAGTGCACTGTATCACCAAATTAGTTGAAACCTGAATATAAACTGAGCTTTCTGATGAGTTTCCCCACGATGCCATCACCATTTCAATAGCAGTCAAAAAACCCAGTTTCTCTCTTGTTTTCATTAGAGCAGCATGAAATTCTAGAAGACATGCTCCTGCAATGTTATCTAAGTTCTTCTCATGTGGCTCAAAAGATTGAGATTGAATATCAACAATTGTGCCAGGAGGTGAATTCCACTCAACACACTCCCAAATGTGCCGTCTTCAATTTTCCACTGAGGCACTGATCGTTGTAAGAGCAGAGATGACAACAGTTTCCATATTCCTGTGTTCAGCCATGCATCTGGTAGTCATTCATGCATCACACAGATCGATCCTCTGGCAAACACTGCCGCTGCGGGTTCCGTGAAATGGGATGGAGGCTGTGTATTGCTGTTCTGTTGTTCCATTTCATCGGTTTCTTCTACATGCTGAAAATTGTGCCTCTAGTTCCCTGCAGCCAGAGTGAGGGGCTTTGGGGCTCCCTTGGGTTTACACTGTGTCCACTGGGGACCTCTGGAGACGAGACCTCCCTCAAGAAGAGCTCTCTTCTGAACAAGTGTGGAGAGGACCCCTCCACCACTGCCGATGGACTTGTGCCCCAGAGGATGAACGGAAGCTGAGGAGTCAGACTGTGACCTCCGGGATGGATCCACTACTGACATCACCTGCCCCTTTGAGTCTGTTTCTCCAACTCCTCCCTTATTCTCCTCTTCAAACACAACTCAGAACTGGATCCTCTCCCCAAGGTCTCCTCTTTCTGCTGGTTCCCCAGGCACTTGATTTGATAAATGAGCAAACTAGCATCCCCAGCCCATGGAGAGTTAGTGGTGGTGCTGAACCTGGACATGACTTCCTGGTAGAGTCTCATACACAGTGGACACCAAAGACCAAATGGATTGATGGAATGCAGACCACTGACTTCAAAGGAAACCCACTTTGGAATTCATGTTTGAGATCCTAACATTTTTCCCAAAATTAATAAATGAAGTATGGGTTCATCTGAAAAAGTTCTGAATGGTTCCAAAGTAACCCTTGTTTTATCTCCTCCTATTTTTTCAGTTGTGCTTTATCCTGTGACTCAGTCTTCTGCAGATAGACCACAATTGTTATATTCTACCAAAATACTTACTCTTACTTAGGCTTGCTTGCATTGTAGTGTTGGTTCTGATATTAATTTCTGCTGCTACTGCTGCTGCTACTAAGTTGCTTCAGTCGTGTCCGACTCTGTGCGACCCAATAGATGGCAGCGCACCAGGCTCCCCCATCCCTGGGATTCTCCAGGCAAGAACGCTGGAGTGGGTTGCCATTTCCTTCTCCAATGCATGAAAGTGAAAAGTCAAAGTGAAGTCGCTCAGTCATGTCCGACTCTTAGCAACCCCATGGACTGCAGCCCACCAGGCTCCTCTGTCCATGGAATTTTCCAGGCAAGATACTGGAGTGGGGTGCCATTGCCTTCTCCAGATATTAATTTCTACCTGGTCTTAATCCTGACCTGTTTGCACCAAAATTTTCTTATTTTTCAAATAAGCAGATGACAGTAAATTATCTCTAACCTCTCCTCTTTTAATCTTAACATTCTATGTATTCAATAAACACAATGACTGTTAAAAAGGATATTTCCACTTCTGACAATCCAAATTGTTAAAGAAAGTTTAAAAGCCTGATGGCTGGCCCCATTCAAGCATAATTTACTTTGGTATTGAATAATACACTTGAGATCTATTAAAAATCCATGAACACAAACATTATCTGGCAACATCATTGGCAGTTGAATATTTTTCTCTTTACTAATGACTCTAAGTAGCAGAACTAAGATATTAACTTGACTGTATCCACAATGAATGACTAGCTTTGTATGAACTTAGACTACAGAGATATTATGTAAGATATTGGACTTTTAGGGACATTTCACATCCAGTGTCCATCTAGCTATAAAGAGCAATGGCTGGTGCCTCAATGCCTGCCTTCATGAACCCCTGGACAGCTCAGTAATACTTGAAGCCAAGCTCCCAGCCTTTCCAGTACATTGCCTGCCGTGTCCAAACCTCTTACTCCCATAATTGGGTCCACTTGACAACTCTACCCAGCAGAGCTCTACCCCAACTTATCTGAATAGTCCTTTTTCACATTTCTTTATCTTTTAGTAAAGTGTTAGTCACTCAGTCGTGTCCAACTCTTTGTGACCCCATGAACTAGCCAGCCAGGCTCCTCTGTCCATGGAATTTTCCAGGCAAGAATACTAGGGTGGGTTGCCATGCCCTTCTCCAGAGAATCTTCTCAACCCAGCGATCGAACCCCGGTCTCCTGCATTGAAGGCAGATTCTTTACCATATGAGCCACCAGGGAAGCCCTCTTTTTGTGGAAGTGAATTACAAATTGGATAAACAAAAATGACTTAGCTTGTGTATGATTTATACAATTTTAAATATAAATAAATTTGCCAATCTGAAAAGAAATCTTACAGTTGGCCACAGGTTCAAATTTCTCATTCTGAAAATATGAAATTTACGGAACCAGTCAGGTCCTTCCTAAGGTCTCTGCCCTGGTAACTGACTTCATCAATTCCTCCATTTACGTCTTATACTCAGCTGCTCTTTTGTGACCAGCACCCTGCAGTCCAGGTATGCTTAAGCTCCTTCACAACTAAAAATAATAATAACAACTTTCCATGGGTCCTGCCTCCCATAGGCTATTACCCTTTATCCTTCTCTACCATTCATGTCCACTGTTCTGAGAAAAAGCTAAGAAGCTCCTGTATCTCTAAACCCACTGTAATCTGGAGTTTTCCAACACCACCTCCACCAGTCCTGCTCCTTACAAGGTCATCAAAGACTGAATCCAGGGGCTTCCTTTCAGCCTCGTCCTGGTTGACCTCTGCTGGACTTGGTCCCTTTGCCCACCCACTCTTGAAAACTGACTTCACTTTTAGTTCCTGTGCTACCACTCTCTTCTGCTTCTCCTCCCGTCTTTTTGGGTAATGCTCAGTGTCCTTGTCTTCTGTTTCTCCCTGTTGTCGTTTACTTGCTAAGTCATGTCTGACACTTTTGTGACACTATGGACTGTAGCCCTTCAGGCTCCTCTGTCCATGAATTTTCCAGGCAAGAATACTGGAGTGGGTTGCCATTTCCTTTTCCAGGGGATCATCTCAACCCAGGGATCAAACTCATGTCTCCTGTGTCTCCTGCATTGCAGCCAGGTTCTTTACCTCTGAGCCACAGGGAAGCCCATCTTCCTCCTAAATGGTAGTTTAGGGCCAAGGGTTTACTTGATCCCTTCTTCTTTAAAAAATACTCCTCTATAGGATTCCATCCACTTCTGTGTTAGTGCCAGCTCCTGGGCTCTAGAGCATAGGCTCAATAGTTGTTATGCACAGGCTTAACTGCTCTGCGGTATGTGGGATCTTCCCAGACCAGGGATCAAACCCATGTCTCCTGCATTGGCAGGTGGATTCTTCACCAATGAGCCACCAGGGAAGCCCTGGGGGGAGGGCTTGCTGTGTGACAAGCAGATCACCTATATGATCTTAAATATCCCAACAACAAATCTGACATGGTTACTCATACTGCCCCCATTGCAGATTAAGGAAATTGAAGCTGAAAGACTAGCTTTCTCCCGGACGTCACAGCTAAAAGTGGCAAAATCCAGGCTCAGCACCAGGGAGAGCTAAGTTCTTAACCATGGCGCTATGGTGTCCCACACTGCTGGTGCAGTTCACTTTTTACATCCAAGTATGGCTCAAGGGCTTATCAGCATCTGCTTCTGATACTCCATCCCCCTACTGGCTGGGAGACCCCAGCTACTTCACACAGAATGCCCTGATCCTGACAACCTGTGTGGACTATTACATTTTGTATTTTAGCACATCTGCCAGACTGGACTCCTCCCAGGACCAGTATGAGGATTCATTTTCTTATCTTCATGCCTAAAGACCAGATCATATTTGAGGTTTTACATCCTCATTTTTGTTTCCTCTCACTACATTTTATGAAGTCAAGCCCAGCTGCATGCTGAGATACAGCCACGGTTACTAGAAAACCCAGTCTGTGTATTTATATATTATGTAATAAATAGGTGGAAAATCCTACTCACGGCCACAGAAGGGGAAACGGGGCCGCCATGCTGGGTGTGCCTTTGACCTAGGCTTTATTTTCTTCACATACATTTGTTTATTGAATTGTATGTATTATGGACTTTACCAGAGAGAAGAAACTGTACCTAGAACCAAATAGACTGCAGGAGGGAGAAAGAGATGGAGAAGTACCCACCAGAGGCACAACTGTAAGGTAGACAAGATGTCTCTGGTCCATTCAAACTTCTCTTGAAGGCACCTCTACTGTTTCAATGGATTGTTTCACCGCCTTCATATTTAACGGTTATTTTAAGAGAGTACAGAGTTCCTGGTTGGTAGTTATTTTATTGCTCCAAATTTAAAATACCATCTCTTTTTCCCTTTCAATCATCACTGCTGAAAAGTCAGCACTCAGTCTGCCACTTCCTAAAAGATACTTTGTTCCCCCACTCACCAATTCCCCTGGCTGATTGTAATCTTTTTTTCTTGATCTTTTAGATTAAAATCTTGAAGTTTTTTTAGGTAAGTATGTCTTTCTATGTATCTTGCTTGGCTGTTTGGGTTCCTTGGCATTCTTGGTTTTATAAACGGATGTCTTTCATTAGTTTTAGAAAAGCCTTAGTCATTAGTTCTTCAAATATTGCTACTACTCCATTTATCAATGTATGTTACATCTTTTATATGTATCCTATATATATCTTAACCTCTGTTCTGTATTTTTCATCCTTTGCTTATATATATATTTTTTCTGGGTAGATTCTTCTGCTATCACTTGTTCTCTCTTCATCTCTAATTTGTCTAACATAAAACAAACAAAAAAACCCCAAATCCTTCCACTGAGATCTTAATTTCAGCTTTTGCATTTATCCACTTTTTAAATTTTCAGTATTTTTCAATTTGCAATGTTACTGTTTACGATTTGCAGTCTTTGTCAGAAGGTTTAAGTTTGACTTTTATCTCCATAATCTTAGTAAGCATAGTTGCTTAGTAAGCTGTGTGCCTGATAATTTTAGCACCTGGCATATCAGTGTGTTTATTTCCATTGTCTGTTATTCATGTTGTATCTCATTTATAGTACATCATCCCTCACGTATATGAATATCTTTGATAATTTGCTTGCTTTGCATATGAAAATTACTGGTAGAAATGAAGTCTGGAATGATTTTTATCTCCCTTTGAAGCAGAGTTTAAAATGCTTTGGTCAGATGTTCAAGGCCTGGATGCATTAGTGACGCAAGGTTGCTCTCATCCTATAGCTTCAGATTTGGGGGCCACTCAGGTGACTGGAAGCTGGGATGTGGTCTTTGTGAAGACTGTTTTACTTCCATTCTATCTACGATTCAGGATGTTTAATCAGTACTCTTACCCCATTCAGATCTGGACACAAGTCTTGTTCCCCTTTGCCCTGAAAAGTTCTCAGAAATGCTGCTAACTCCTTCTGGATCAGCAAGTGCCCAGAGGCAAAAGCAGTCTCAAATACCAGGCTCATACCTCTATCAGATACTAACTCAGAAACTTCACACTACCCTTGTGAGTTCCTGTTGCATTAGGAAAACACTGTAAAACAGCATTCAAATTTTTAAAATTGTCCTTTTCAGGAGAGTTACCATTATGGAAAGTGGATGCCCTACACCTTAAGTTCGTATAAGGCTTTGCCAATTTAGACTCTGAAGACACATGTTAAAAGGTTAATACATAGCCATAAATCAATTGAACTTTGAAGTAGATTAATGATTTAATCTTGTAAAATAATTCTCGAAACCATTCCATTAGACTGGACTACTTTGAAAGTTATGAAACAACTTTTGAATTTTCCTGAGTTAAATTTGAAAGCTAGCAAGTTGGAATTTGTATAAGAAACTGCCAGGAAACTAAAACAGAAAGATCCACTAGCCAAGAGGATCTGGTTTATATTTGAATGAGATTTTTCTAAATACAAATAAAAGATGGAAAATCTTTTGTAAAGAAAATAAAGTTTCAAAATACAACCTAATTCCCTCTCACATTAGGCATTAGTTTCAGGTGAAAATGTATTAAAGTTGTTGACAGTGATGGAAAGTTTTTGAATCAACTAACAGCCATAGCTCTTCTCCTCTGCTCTATCTCACCATCTAGTCTGTTCCCGAACTGATTTGTTCAAGCAGCAGATCAAGATATCCTGAGCTCAAGAAAAGTGAAACCTTGAGAGAACCCTCAGAGAGTTAATAATAATTGACTGAAAGTGGCTCTGATCAATTCACTATCATAATCCACTACACTTTCCTAATCTTTCTTGCAGCCAATTCTGGCCAATTATCTGTAAGGGGGCTTCTGTAAAAATTTTGCTTGCCTGATTGAAAAAAAAAGATGGAAACAACTAACACTACTCCTTCTCCTTCAGATTTGAACTCAGGGTATTTGGAACTGCTGCAGCCAGTTTTGGACCAAGAGGTAACAAACACAAAATGAAAAGTCATTTCACTTAGAGTGGTAGAGCAGAGACTGGGCTGTTAAACAAACCTCCTGGTTTGTGTTTCAGTGCGGTTCAGTCGCTCAGTCGTGTCCGACGCTTTGCGGTTTGTGTTTAGGTAAGAAATAAATGTGCTTGTATTTTAAGTTGCTAATAGTTGAGTTTCCTATGATTTGACATGGAAAACATCCCTAGCCAACACATCCACTAAACGTGCTCTGTTTTGACATGGCAGTGTTTCGACAGAGGTTTGACCAGAGACAATGCTTGAGATTTGTGTCACTTACCAAAACACAAGAGTCCTGAGGTTCAAGGTCAAAGTCAGTGAAGTTCAAGAGAACACGGTGATGTTTTTCCACTTGAATGACCCAAGTACATTCAGTGTTGCTCCTATAAGGACTGGGGTAATTTGGAGAATGGATCTCTCCACTGGGAGCCTGGAAAATGCCACCACAACCTGTGGATGAAAGACCCAATGCAATAATAAGAGGAATCTCTGATGCACAAAACTTTTCACCGTTATCTGGGAGCAGAGAAGAACATGCTACTTTGTTTGACCACCATTTTAATGTGGTCTTTGGTAAACATTCTGAAGAGCTAAATACTCACTATTATTTTATGCATTCCAACAAAACTAAGAAGGGTGTCTAAGACTTCAAATACTTTAAATACTGATGCCACACATTATTTTCAAAATATTGAAAAATAATGCAAATAAAATCAAGTCTTCATAAAGCCATGAAATGCCTCTTCATTGTTTTCTGAAAGTATAACATACTTTAAGAATAACACATCTGGTTCTAAGAATTTTGATAATTCAGTAGTGTGAAGTATGAGTGTTAGTTGTTCAGTCATGTCCGACTCTTTGCTACACCATGAACTGTAGCCCTCTAGGCTCCTCTGTCCATGGAATTCTCCAGACAAGAACACTAGAGTGGGTAGCCATTCTCTTCTCAGGGTATCTCCCTGACCCAGAGATTGAACTGGGTCTCCTGCATTGCAGGCAGATTCTTTACCATCTGAGCTACCAGGTAAGCCCAATTCAACAGTATACAATTTTACAAATAATTTAACATCTAATTTTAAAAATTTGATACTCTGGACTTTGCACAGCCATTAAGTTTTTTAATTCCTATGATGTAATCAAATACCTATCAATGTCTAATTTTGTGACCCACCATTTCTCAGATTTATGACAATATAAACCAGAAAGGGAAAATTCAGTGCTGTTTTCTGAAAACTGAGAATCATTTTGGGGTAATCTAAACACTATGTAAATATAATTTTTTATTAAATTCATGAATCATTAACTTTAGGAAAGACCTAATAAACTTACTGTATTACCTTTGACCTGCAGAAGCAGGACCATAAGGCAGCCTGGAGTCATATCTTTGCTTTTACATTTTTTAGCTGTGTGATTTTGGACAGGCCACTAACTTCTCTAAGCTTCAATTTCCTCATTAGTAAGATGAGGATAAGAAATGAACTTCCTTTAGTGGGTGGTTGTGAAGATTAAACAAGACAGTCTTTGTGGAATAGTTAGAAAAGTGCCTGACACAGAGCAAGCGTTCAGTAAACATTGCTTTAATTAGTAGTTGTATCAATTAACATCTGCTCAGAGTTGTGCATTAATACTTTATGTTTAAAAATCTGCAACCATTTATTTAGACAGCCTAAGATCTTGGGCAGAAAGTCACTATATAACAAAAGGTAATAATTCCTAGGAATTGGCAAATTTCACATTTACAGTTTGGGTATTTAATAAGCATCCACACACATGGCATAAAGTAATTTACCACTTTACTAATGCCCAAATTGTGGCTGGTAAACAAGCAGAAATCCCACGGGGATCAAGTGAGTCTAACCAACCATCCTGCTTCTGCTTTTACCATGGAAGTGCATACTTGCATTGGCTGGTTTTCACACACGAGGTGACTCTTGGGAAGTTAAACTCCATCGTGTTTTTTAGGGAAATGTATATTCCAAAGCAATGCTCCCTATTAGGGAAGTCAGAGTAGTAATAGAAGATGTAGCCTTCATAACACTCTCTAAATATGTCATGAAATTTTAAATAAAGGTTCAACTGAAGAATTTAGTGATACCTCCTTGGTTCACCCACCTCCAGGGACTGCTCTCCATGAGACATTGAAGCCTCTCCCATTTATGGAACTGTCAGTCTTAAACCGGATGGCCAGCTCATTTCCAGTGCTGGAGACCTGCATGGGATTCTCAGATGATCTTTGCACACACAGCTGGGCTATCCTGGGTGAGTGGAAATCAGGACCTCCATAGATCTACGATGGGATGGAGAAGAAAGAACTTGAGAGAGATATGTAAGCAATTATAACCACTAGCCTTTGGATTCTATAATATTATTAGTAGAGAGTGAAATCTCAGCCACCCTGGGTGGGCAGGAGCTATAAACTTGAGTTAGATTTTCAAAGGCATTCCCTCTGCCCTTGGAACACCCAGGTTCAACCACCCACAAAATGCTGGCTTGTTCCATCAGACAGAACTGTAGAGCTGAACTGAGGAGATAACTCCAGAACCTTCTTATCGCGCCTCTTCAATTTTTCCAGTCTGCATAGGATTTCCTGCTTTCTTTGGCAGAGGCACTGCAGATAGTCCAGCATCACGTCTGATTTGCTAATTCTTCTGGGCACATGGGAATAGTCTGAGCACAAAGCCATTTTGTTTGTTCATTGAAGACTATTGATCACCCTGCTACATTTTTAGGATTTTCTATTTGCAATCTGAATATTTCAGATTAGGATTTAATATGAAACTTTTGCTCCTTCAGAGAGACTGAAAATGTAACCTCTATCAGGGTGTTCTGTGGTGTCCTCAGGAGGGAGTCCTACAGACCTCTCTGTATTTCCTCCCAGAGCCTGGCCACTCCCAGGAGCAAGATGAAGAATATTCACTTTCTGCTCAGCAATCACCAGGTCTCTGCCCCACTATGTCATTCTCACTTGTCCTCAGACCTCCTCAGCTCCTCCAACTTGCAACTATTTGTCTCACTGGACCTGATACCCCAGTGACACATTACTCCCCCATGTGTCCTCTGGGCTGCATGTCCAGTATCTTGCAGGACGTGTAGCCCCGCCCAGTAGAGGGGGAGACGAGGGCCCAGGCTGCCTCTCACACAGGCTTCTCAAGGGCCCCTTGGATAATCAGTGTGTGGGGGGCTGGGGTATGCAGATGAAGAAGACAAGAATCACACAAAGATGCAGAGACCCTACTTTCAGTCTTGCCAAACTTGAATGTGTAGAAGAATGACCAATTTTTTGCTGACAGTTTTCAGGCATGCTGGTATCTGGGCCCTTCCCTCTCCTTCACGAGAACATCCATTTAAATCTAGACTCAGGTTAGAATTGGAAAAGCGTGGCTCCATGCCCTCCCCGCCCCCTCGCCCCCTGCATCTGCGTGGCTCTCCCACCCTGAGTTTCTCCCCATCCTCAGGCCCATGCCCCTGCCCACCCCAGGGCGGCTGCTGACTGATGCGGGCATCACTCGAGTGTTCTCCAGAGAAGGAGAGAACAAGCAGCCTACTTTCGGTGAGGAGCGTGTGATTTGAATCCATAATGATTTCTTTGTCTGATTAATTCCCCCCAGCCATGCGGGACAGGCCAAAATGAATGAGGCCGCTGTTTCAGGAGGGCCGAGCACAAGAGCTGTAATTGCAGAGGAATGAAGCGAGCAGGCTGCTTGGTGCTGGTTTTCCTCAGGAGGAGCGCTGTTTGCCCGACCCCCTCAGTCCCATCGGAGGGGGTCTGGAGGAAGAGGCCTGTGTGGCCCTTTACACGTACACACAGGCAAAGGGCAGAAACCACACTGCTGCTGGTTTAGCATCCTTGAGAGTCCCCTGCTCCCTGGCCCAGGGCGCAGAGCTCAGAGCCTGAAACCCACAGCCTGAGCTTCCAGTTGTTGGCCCCACAAGCAGCACATATTTGGACAGCGCACTGAGTGTAAGGGTTTAGTTCTAACAAAGAAAACTTGCACGTCAGCAAAATATTCTGCTTTCCCTGCTCAGGGTCCCCTTGAGATCACAAACATAACAGGAATGAGTCGGCTGGGCCTAGAAGCCTCCAGAAGGGTGAGCACTGCCGCTTTCGTTCTGCGCTTCCCCTCTTACTGGGTCAGGCTCACAAAGACAGTGGAGGAAAAACCAGCGATTGTCTGGGTTTTTTTTTTTGCACTGAGGGGTGGCTTTCCTTTTCTGCACTGTGCCCCTTTAGGCTCCTTTCTCAGAGACTGAAGTGGAATTGGCCAGTGTTTCTCTAACCGAAACAAAAGAACGGTACTTTTCACTTCCACGAATAAAACCTATGGTTAGCACATGACTCTTCAAAAGAGGAAAATGATGGAAAGAATGTCAGGGTGTGGTCCGCTGGATTGCAGCGTGTGACTCAACGTTGTGGGGAAAAGAATTGGCCTGATGATCAGAGATTAAAACATGTGTTTTTAGCCAATGCTCAGGATAGAAAGCATTTCAAAGCCTACGGTTTTAATCTGTTTTGAACATTTCTTTCTGCTCTGTTAGCTCCATTTATTGTTACAATCAAGTCAGCATTCCAGAGTTATGAGTAACCAAAGGGCTGCTGCTTAATGCAACTGGCCGCTCTTTGGACACTGGTTTTTGAGAGAAAAATCCATCGGCTCTGGTTAAATCAGGGGAAACCCAAGTAAGCCCATACCTGGTGACAGCAAGACCCACTGGGTTATGCTCAGAACAAGAGAGGAGGATGTGAGGGAGGGCAGATGGGTGGAGAAAGCCGGCGGTGTTTTCATGCCACACACCCGCCAGGGGTAAAATGAAACCTGTTGATAACATGTTATCAGCATCCATGTGCTGAGGGATGGAAAAAATTCTTTTTTTTTTTTTTTCCAGAAATTAACCCAGATTGATGACAGCACTTTCTTGAGCATCTGCAGAGATGTCAAACAAGGTTTAGGAGAGCAAGTCAGTTACTCACTTTAGTGTTACAGCAAGAGTTACTCACTTTAGTCTTAAAAAAATTTTCCCAAATATTTAAGGGCTTCAAAGTATACCCTCAAATCCTGGTTTGATGGAACACGTGAAACCACCTTGTCTGGATAAAACTAAGTCCCCAGCAAACTGCAGCCTCTTCTTCCAGTTTTCTGTGGGGATCTTGCTTGAACACTGCTGCCCAGGGGCCTTGTTTGTCGCTCTGTCCCCTGAGGCTGCTCGCAGGGATCAGGTCTGCCCTTTGCCTTCTCATGTACTGGGTGTGACCAAACCAAAGCACAATGAACCCATTTACATTCTGCCAAGTGGGCAGCAATCACATGGGCTTTGGAATATGAAAATGAAGGGTGAGGAACATTTCACATTACTGCGGAAAACCCCGCAGCCAGCCCTTTGTATCAGTTAAGAGGGTTCCTGCAACTGAGGATTCTTGTCAGCAGGAGGGAGCATTTCAACCTTCCACATGGAGCCTTATTTCTACTTCACACTCTGAGTGCTGAATTTCATCAATTTCGGGAGCCACTTTGCTCTCTCCGCCACAGAACCTGGTCCTCTTCTGAGATAGAGTTGTGACTGGGCAGCAGGACTTACGTGAAGACGAGGGTCTGGGCTGAACCCAAGGATGCCCTTGTTCTGTCACTTTCTGCAGCATCGGCCTCCTCTGCACAGACTTGAGCTGCTAAGTGCCATTCCTGCTGACTCTGAGCCCACTCAGGGAAGGCATGATTTGAGAACCCCATGTCTTTTCAAGGAGACAACTCGGTTTGTAATTAAGGTTTTCAAGTGTTAAAGTTTCCTGTGAAGTCCTATAAACACACGCTCATTTCAGTGTCTTGCCCACCTCTGTCTTTTGACACTGGCTGATGTGGACTGTGCAGTGGTGGGTAGGTTCAGTTCTTAGCTCTTCCACTCGCTGTCCTTAAGGTTGTGGAAAAATCCTTTTTGACCTTTTTGACCCTCTGTTTTGACAGCAGTAAAAGGGGGACAGAATTCCCCTCTTACCTCCCAGGATTAGTTAACGTTCAAGTGGGAAAATGGAGGTTGGATTCCCTTTGCAATCACAATAAATGTACATTATCACTGCATGGCAGTCAGAAGCTTGGAGATTTTCATTTATCCCACAAATAGACATCAGGTGTTTACTATCTGCCAAGTGCTCTATGGCCCCAGGGTATAGCAGAGAAACAAAACAAAAACAGACACACAGCCTTCATGGAGTTTTGAGTTCTACCAGATACTAAACCTTGTCGTGATGCAGTCCCTACGGTTGAGGTGACAGGAATTTCCCGTGTCCTTGGACATTATCTGATGACTAGATTCCTGCAGCGAACAGCTGGTTATAATTGATCCTCAAAGGCCATCTTCATTATCTGTGATACAGTGCTGGTGGCAGGGTTGGAGCAGTTGCAGGCACTTCCTCGGCTCACTGTCCTGCTCCCCTCCACCCACCAAGCACTCGCCTCTTCTCCACGCTCTGCCAGCCACTGCCTTCCCAAGGGAGCTTTCTCAGACTGGAAGTATGTGGTTCTGATAATCCCAAGTGCCACCCTCCATCAGTGCGAATGGGAGATGGGGGACCAATGCCTCAGCCTGTGTCCTGAGAAGGGTGATTCTGAGGAACAGACCTCATGGGACCTCGGAAGGTCATAGCAGGATTAAGCCCACGTTGCCAACAACAGCAGCTCCCCTCCTTGGCTCACCCTCCTCAGTCCCCCTCACCCGGTTCCCTGGTTCCCTCCTTTCCGTTTCCTGGCACCACCTCCCAGTCACATTACCTGCCCCCCAACATCCAGAAGAGAACACTGTTGGCCACTGGAAAGAATTTGGGGATTTTTGCAGAGTGATTTCTGGTTCTACCCCAAATCCTGTAACGTGCTAAAAAACAATCTGAATTCCTACCTCCAGAACATCGAAGTTGCATCTTGCATGATACTCCACATCAAAGTCGTGGATGGTGAGCTGAATGCTACTCCCAGGGGCTGTATGAATGTACCAGATACACTCCTTGTTGGCGGCGTACCTGTTAGGGTACCCGGGGCTACTGAAGGAGCCCGTGTCCCCAGACAGCTCTCCACCACAACCTGTGAAAACCACAAGACTCAGTCAGTTCAGAGGGCATCAGCCACTGGAAAAAATTCAAAAATCCAACTATATAAAACATAACTGAAAATGCACAATGCCTAATTTATGGGAAAAAAAGTCATAATAAAATTATAATGAGCAGTTATAAAACAATGAGAAAAATATCATGGCTACAGCTTCTATTTTTTATTATTATTAGTTTTAAAAAATTGATTATATCACTTGGTGCAATAATTCTCAGTCCTTATGCTCACCATGTCAAATCTTTGGTAATATTTTCAAAATGTCATTCTAATAGATTTTCTTCATTATATTTAGGTGACAGTTTCCCAGTAAGAGAAAAGAATCCTCCCAGTAGGAGGTACATTGTATTGATTGTAAACAACCAATACTAGGTCACTTGATCTTCAGTTTGCTTGTATCTAATACATTATGTTTAAGTTCTTTCGGACCTAAGATGTGGAATGCTAAGTGTTAAAAATCTTTACCTTTGTATGAGAGACTCTAGTAAATAAAATATATATATATATAAGTCTACAAAAAGCCTTCACATAGATGTTCATAGCATCCTTATTCTTAATTGCTGTAACTTGGAAGCAGTCAAGGTGTCCTTCAGCAGCTGCATTAGGTAAATAACCTGTAGTCCTCCTAGACATGGGCTATTTTGCAACACTAACCACAAATGGACTATCAAGCCATCACAAAGCATGGGGGAAATGTCTATGTGTATTAAGAAGTGAAAGACTGGAAAAGCTATGTATTGCATCATTTTGATGGTATGACGGCATTCTGGAAAAGGCAAAACTATGGAGACAATAAATGACGTGGTTTGCAGGGACTGGAGGGGAAGGAGAGAGAGAGAGAGTGCAGAAGAGTTTTGTGGAGGTGACACTACTCTGTACGATACCAGAATGGTGGACATATGTCAGAAACTTGTCAAAACCTATAGAATGTACAACAGCAGGAATGAACCTATTGTAAACTATGGACTTTGTCAATAAAGGTTTATAAGTAATAACAAATGTCCCATTCTAGTGGGGAATGTTGATAACGGGAGATTCTGCTCATGGGTAGAGGCAGGGGTACATGGGAACTCTACCTCCCATTCAGTTTGGCTGTGAAACTAAAACTCTTCTAAAAAATAAAGTCTACTAAAAACAATACCAAAAATGATATAGGTCCTGACCCTGGGAAATGGAAAACCTGATATATAAAACTCAAGTGTGGAAAAAGACGCCAGCATATGTTTTATGAATGCTTATATATCACACCTTAGAGAGTAATTAACATGAATCATTATAACAAAAAAATCAAAATGCTACAACATGTGGTACACAATTAATACTGCACTGCTTATGAGTGTTCAGATGCACTTTACAGATATTTCCTATTTTATTGCTCATAAGAACCACACGAAGCAAATATTATGATTATCTTCATTTCTCAAATGTTCAAATCAGTACAAGCTCAAGTCAAGTGGTTTGTCCAAGGAACCCTGGTTGTGAGAGAGGGAGTCACCCATGTACAGAATCTCCCATTATCAACCAATCCACACAATTCACAATGCCAGTGTACTTAATTATAATACTACACTCTACAGACTAACAATGTTG